>NC_030955.1:0-611250 GCF_001672515.1 Colletotrichum higginsianum IMI 349063
CTAACCCTAACCCTAACCCTAACCCTAACCCTAACCCTAACCCTAACCCTAACCCTAACCCTTTTCCCATACTTCACAAGCTTAGTCGGGACCCCTACCCTCCCGGCCGCCCTCGACCGGTCACGCCGCGTCACAGCGGTTTGCCCAACAAGCCGTGGACCGGTCGTTTGACCCCGTCCACCCGTCGTCAAAGCCCAACAGCCGTAACCCGGTCGTTGGAAACCGTCGCCGGGGTCCACAGAGCCGGAGACACAGAACCAGACAGACACAGCCAAACAGAACCAGACACAGCCAAACAGAACCAAGCAGACACAGCCAGACAGACAGACACGGCCAGACAGAACCAGACAGACACAGCCAGACAGACAGACACAGCCAAACAGAACCAAGCAGACACAGCCAGACAGACAGACACAGCCAAACAGAACCAAGCAGACACAGCCAGACAGACAGACACGGCCAGACAGAACCAGACAGACACAGCCAGACAGACAGACACAGCCAGACAGAACCAGACAGACAGACACAGCCAGACAGACACAGCCAAACACAGCCAAACACAGCCAAACACAGCCAGACAGACAGAGACAGACCCAAGTAGACACAGCCAAACAGAGCCGAACAGACCCAACACCCCGCCGGGGGCCTGACACGCGCGCTGCCGCACGCCACCGGTCGTTTTCAAGCAGCCGCCGCCGCACGCCGTTCGGGGGCCTTACCGCCTTCGCGGGGCCACGGGGTACGGGTCCACGCCGTTGCCGGTCCACCGTGCTTCCGGGGCCACGGTGTTACCGTCTCGGCCCGTAACCGCTACGCCCCCAAACCCGACGTAAACGCCGAAAACAACCTCACCCCATCCATCCGTCCGTCCGCCGCTGGGGGGCGGTTGGGTTCAACGCCGCCACCGCCTCCCATAACCCCAATAAAACCCTAACTTGCCAACTAACCCTAACCCTGATCCCTTCTCGTCCTCCTGCTGCCCCCCCCTAGTGCCCTCCGCCTGCTTACCTTGTCCCTGCCTGCCGCCTGACCCTAACCTGTTGTCGCACGACTGGGAAACACTAAGAAAACCCCCTGGAACCTCTGCCCCTCCAACCCTGAGAGACAACCCCAGCTAGAGAGCCGCCCATGCAGACCGCTACAGAACTAGACAAGTGGACACCCAGAGAAACAGAAACCCCAAGAACCAGTCACTGTAATGAAAGAGACCTACAAGAGACCCAGACGGCTCGAGAAACACCCTTGCCGCTTGTCCCAGACCAACCCTACCACGAGCCTAGCCACCTGCTGAATTAGCTCTACGTCCTGCAGGGTTTTATAGCCTGCCTTTGGCCTGCCTTGGTTAGCAATATATAAATACCTGTTATAACCCTGCCTGCCCTCTTTTGCTGGTTTCTTTACACAGTAGCAAACGTCTCTGTGGCCCCGATACAGGCGCTTTGCGTTCAAGTCTGATTGGATCCGGAGATCTGGACCTGCAGCCGAGCTAGGCACGGAAGAAGGGGCCGGCCTTGCCGCCTGCCGGCCTGCCTCGGGCGATCCCACCTTTGGTCCGATCTGTGGCCGGCCGGCCTTGTCATCCTGTCCCTGGTCCGATCCTGGCCTTGCGATCCTGCCCCCGGTCCGATCCCTGGCCGGCTCTGGCGGCCTTGTTGTCATCCGGCACAGCCCTTCCACAATCGGCGTGCCTCTCCGTCTGAGAGCGGGCGGTACATCGTGGATTGTGATTGTCTTGGCCCCACGATGGTGGCTCGAGGTTGATGAGAGCAGCCTTGTTGTTGACAGTGGGTGGGCTTCTATACTGGATAATGTACTGGTCACGCATCTCACGTGTTGTCGCTAGGGACAATCCATCTATTCGTTGCAGGCAGGCCTTTCCTAGGGTCGTGTTAATCCGGAGGTCCAACCCTGCACTTGGGCTAGGGCGGCCCTAGGGGCTGTTGCCTCACCCTGTGCGATCCCTCCTCTGGTCCGATCTGTGGCCAGCCAGCCTTGCGATCCTGCCCTTGGCCTGAACCCTGGCTCCGGAGGCCTCTAGGCGGTCCGGACTTTGGTCCGAACCTCCGGGCTGGCGTAGGGTGGCCTTCGTGCGGGGCTGAGGATGGCGCGCCGTCGCCGAGACGCCGTCGACCTTGAAGGTGACGGGCCCGCGTTTTCAGAGAGAGATCGATGCGCTGCCGACTTTGAACGTCGGGTTCACGAGTACCAGCCTCAAAGCAGGCTGGGCAGGCAGTGCAATGGCCTCGTCTGGGTTGGACAATTCGTCAGGTTTTATAGGCTGCGGGAAAATCATCCCCTGCTTGGTTGTTTTAAAAGGGAAGGAACAGGCTGTCCGTACCTTCCCTTTAGAGGGGTTTCTAACGAAAGGGGGGGTATAAAGGCACCTTCCCTGCCTCCGTCATCCCCCTCCTTCCCTTCCCTTCTCCCTACCCCGTGCGGGCAAATGACTTACCCCTGGAAGGGGGGGGGGGTTCCAGGCCTTCCTTCACCCGGGAGGCTGCAACAGAGGCGGTCTCGTCGCTGGCTGCCCGGGCAGGGTTGCCTCGTGCGATCCGGACTTTGGTCCGATCCGAGGCGGCTCTGGGCCGGCAGTCCGGACTTTCGTCTGAACCTCCGGGTTGGCCTACCCTAGCCATCGTACGGGGCTGAGGATGGCGCGCCGTCGCCGAGACGCCGTCGACCTTGAAGGTGACGGGCCCGCGTTTTCAGAGAGAGATCGATGCGCTGCCGACTTTGAACGTCGGGTTCATGAGTATCAGCCTCAAAGCAGGCTGGGCAGGCAGTGCAACGGCTTTATCAGGGGGGACAATTCGTTGAGTTTTATAGGCTGCAGGAAAATAATCCCCTGCTTGGTTGTTTCGAAAGGGAAGGAACGGGCCGTCTGCACCTTCCCTTCAGAGGGGTTTCTAGAAAGAAAGGGGGTAGAAAAACAGCCAACACCCCCTCCCTCACCCCCTCTTTTCCTTCCTTCTTCAGCTACACAGGCCAGCCCTCTCAGCCGAAGCTGATCTTCTGTGACTGGTGTTGGAGGCCGCCTGGGGCCTGCCCTCGCCGGCCGGCCTTGTTCCTGGGCCCGGCCTCCGCTGCGCAGTCCGGTCTCTGGTCCGATCCGTGGCGGCCCACTCCCAGCCTGGGCCCTGCAGTCCGATCTCTGCCTAGGGTTTCCAGCCTTCAGCCCTGCAGTATTTTAACGGCTGCCTTCGGGCCCGCCTTAGTCGGCAATATATTAATACCTATAATAACCCTGCCTGTCCTCTTTTGCTGGATTCTTCAGATGGTACGAAACGTCTTTGTGGCCCTGCTGCAGACGCTTCGCGTTCAACTCTGATCGGATCCGGAGGTCTGGACCTGCGACCGAGCCGGGCACGGAAGCAAGGGCGGCCTTGCCGCCTGCTGGCCTGCCTTGGGCGATCCCTCCTTTGGTCCGATCCGTGGCCGGCCGGCCCTGCGGTCCTGTTCTTGGGCTGATCCCTTGGTCCTGAGGCCTCTGCCGTCCGATCCCAGACCGGCTCCGGCAGCCTTGTTAATACTAGTGCAGGCCTCTACCTTTATCGAATAACAGGCCCCGACTTTCAAGTTCTGCAATTAATAGCTAGTATTAGATATACGACTAAAAACCTGAATACATTAAGGTTGCAGGATTCTTTCAGTCTTAGGCCCTAAAGGGTTTTAAGGCCTGCCTTTACCTTATTAGCCGCTAGCTTACCTGTAGGGTTAACCTTTTAGTTAAGCTAGTAGCTACCTAGCCTCTACACTCTTTTTTTTTAAATCTAATAATATACCTGCCTAGTAAATAAAGGGTGTACCTTCTCTACTGCCTAGGCCTCTATTCAGTATACTTACTACTAGAAGCTTAACTATCTTAACTAGGGACCTAAAAGGGTTAATAATTTTAAGTACTACCCTAAAGCTAAAGTATATTAGTTTTAATTTACATACTTACTTGTAGTTAAGTAGGATTGCAAACTTAGGTTAATACTTCCCTATATTGTTTACATTTACATAGAAACGCAAACAAAGCCCTACATTATAGATGTCTTTTTGGTACTTTTATTCCAACCCTAGAAACAAATCATAACTCTAACTAAAAAACACTATATAATAGCACCTCTCTCTATGCCAAACTATCCCATCCCTATACCTTTATTACAGTAACCCTTATACATCCTCGCTCTCTACTCTACACACACGCCGTACTAACACTGCCCATGCCGCTAGCGCGTTCGTTGCCATGTCCAACCCCCCTACCTGCCGCGATCGTCCCAGCCAGCTGGTGAAGCCCGCCTCGTCCGACGCGTCGACCTCGAACTCTTCCTGCATCCACCGACGCCCCACGCTGAACTGCGTCGTCCACTGGATCACCGGCAGCACCGCGTCCGCCCACCGGCACCCGTCCGACCCCCCCGCCGCCCCGTCCCCCTGTCCCCCCGGGCACAACGTCTGCCCGAGACCGCACCGCCAGCAGCATGCGTACGGCTCGAACTGGATCTTAGCCCGCCACCTCCGGAATCTCTCCCGGTCCAGCCGCCCACACTCCACTCCCCGGTGCCTGAACACCTCGGCCTTGCTGGCCGGCCTGCCCCTGTTACACCAGTGCATGTAGCAGACTGCACACTTGCCTTCTACCTCGTCAAGCCAGCCCTGTAGTGCGCCTGACAGCTTCTGCGTCGCCATCTCCTCCCGAGCCAGCCGGTTCACCTCCCTCCTGACGTCTCCTCCTTCATCCTCCCCCACCCCCACCTCCTCCTCCCACCCTCCTGCCAACTCGCCATAGCCCTGCTCCTCGCATCGGTCGCACATCTCCCCCCCCCAACCCCGTGCAGTCCTGCCCGTACCCGTCCATGAACACCCCGAGCGCTACCCGCCGGCACCCCTCCGTCTGCAGGAAACTCTCCATCCCCTGCCTGTCCAGCTGCCTTACGTCGCTTGCCTGCCGGTCATACGGCGTCCCGCCCTCTCCGTCCAGGAAGACCACCGAGTCGACTGTTTCCCCCTCGGCCCGACCTCCCCGCCCCGTCTGCTGCACGAAGTCCACGAGCCCGTACGGTGCCTCCGCGTGGAAAACGGCCACGATGCTCTGGATGTCGACCCCGGACCCGAGCCCCGTCGTTGCTGCCATCCACCGGCTCGGGGACCGTCCGCTCGACCATGCCTCGAGTGCCTCCTCCCGCCCGTCTGCGCTGACCGACCCGTGGTAGAAGGAGCACCCGATTTCCGCCGCGAGACGCTCGCACTTTTGCTTCGACCGGCAGTACACTACACCCTTCTGCCCCTGCCCCATCACTCTCTCTGTCTGCCTGACCTTGCTGAGCACGGCGGCCTCTATGGAGGAGAACCCCCCCGGCCCCGGCCCCTGCCCGCTGCAGCACGTCACCCGGTACCGGATGTTCGGCCTCGCTGTGCTGGCCCGTACGATGCTCGCCTCGTCCGCCACCATGAGCCGCCGGAACCATCCCTCCATCCGGACCGGCAGCGTCGCCGTCAACAGGATCACCGGCCGGTCGTACCGGTGCAGGCCGCGCAGCCCGAGCAGCTGGGGCCGGTACGCCGCGTCCGTGAGCACGGTGTGACACTCGTCGACAAAGATCCGCTTCAGCAGGCCCCGCGCCCGCAGGCCCTCGGCGTACGACGCGAACTCGGCGCAGTTGGCGTACTCGGCACCCACGAACACCAGCGGCGCCACCCGGACCCGCTCCACGCGCCCCGTCACTGAGGCTGGCTGCCACAACAGGAAGTCGAGCCCGGCCCTGCGTGCGCTGCGCGTGAGGCTGCTGAGGAGTGCGACGAATGGTACGACTACGATGCTGACCCCACCGTGGACCCCGGGCACGGCCGGCAGCATGAACAACGCGCTCTTGCCCGCCCCGGTCGGGAGCACGACCATCAGGACCTTGCCTCCCTGTAGCGACATCACCTGCCGGGCGCTCTCGTGCTGCTCTGCCGTCTTCCAACGCGCGCCCTCGCCAAAGAGCCCATGGAGGCCGATCTCGAGCCGCCGCTCGAGCTCGTCCTCGTCCGGGACCCTTCTCCACTCCAGCATGGCGTCGTTGGCGGCCCTCCTCTTACGCCCCGACTCGGCACCCCGGCTGCCGGGCGTTTCGCTCGTCTCTGCCAGCCCTGTAGCCCTGCGTTTAGGGGCGGGCGTACCCGGCGCGGTTGTGGGGGTGGGCTGCTGGCGCCGATGTTGCTGTTGCTGCTGCTGCTGCTGCTGCTGCCGCTGCCCCTCTGCCTCTGCTGCTGGCCCCTGCTGGCCCTCGGCTGTTGTTTCCCCTGCCGGCATCGACACGGACGACGTCGACTCGAGGAAGGCGTGCCACAGCCGGCTGATCTCCCGGAAGTTGGCTACCATCTCCGGCTGCAGCTGGTTGGGGAACTCGATGTTCATGGCGTAGTGCCGCCTTGCCGTAACGCCGCCGTGCGTTGCCTGCAGGTCCCATATAAACTCCATCCGGGGCTTCCTCCGCGCCTCGCCCGTGAGCGGGTCCGTCTCTAGCGCGCCTCGGTGGGCCCCCGCCCCGGGCCCGGCCCCGTCGTCCTCCTCCGCCATCTCGACCTCGACCTGCCGCACCACAAGGCCGCGGATCTTCCTGCCGAGCTCAATCGCCACGTGCCGGTAGCTTGACACTGTCAGCGACACCCCTATCGTCCCTCTCGTGACGGCGTCTAGCTCCTTGCTCAGCTCGGCCGTGCCCCAGATACCCCGCCGCGCGTCCTTCCACAGCCACGGGTGCAGCGACCGGGACGGCCCGTGGATGCCGGCCTCGGCGTGAAGGAACCTCTCAAAGGGCAACACCCACACGATGTACGCCACCATCATCTTGCCGAGTCGGTCGGGGAGGAACCGGGCCACCTTACGGCTGAGGCCTCGTATCGCCCGGTTCTTGTCCCGGTCCGTGACGATCATCACCTGCCCGTCAAAGACGAATACGTTCCGCGCCATATCCTGCGTATCGCAGTAACGCGCCGTCGTCATCTCGGGTCCGCGCCCGGGCTGCCCCCCCCAGACGTGCATGCTGGCGAGCAGCGACCGCTTGAAGGACTCCGCCTTCGCCAGCCACCCGAGCACGCCGTCCTGCCGCCACTTCTCCAGTCTCGCGTCCCAGAGAGAGCCCCGGCAAAGCTCGGCCAGCCTCTGGGGCCCCGGCCGCAGCCAGCTGTTCGCCTCGTTCGTGGCAAACGACTGCCCGGCGCCCTCGAAGAGCGCCGTGTCGACAACCCGGTCGAGCGTCAGCGCCTCGCGCGCCTCGGCCCAGCCGCCCCGCATCAGCTCCTCCATTGTTGCCTCCGCCGTCGTCAGGGTCGTCCGCGCCGCTTTCTGGAACGCCTCGATCATTACCCGCTGCCCTAGGTACCGCAGCGCCCTGCCGCTGGCTTCCCACATCACCCGCGGCCTTCCGCCCTCCCTGCGCCGGTGGCCCTTGCCGTACGCCATCATGCGGATGATGGCGCTGAAGGGCGTGTGCGATCCGTCGGCGAGCCAGTACCTGAACTGCTCCACGAAGTCCTCGATCACCGCGACGCTGATCTCGTTCGGGTCGCCGTCGATTGGCTCCGCCTCGAAGAAGTGTTCGAGCATCAGGATCCGGCCGCCCCACATGATGCCGGCAAGCCGTTGCGTGAACTTGGATGCCGGGCACCAACCGAGGCCGCTGACGCCCCTGGCAACGGCCTTTCCTGGTTCTGGCCCGGTGCTGTTGCCACTGCTGCTGCCACCGCCGCTGCTGCCTCTGCCGGCGGTGTCGTCTGGTACACCCCTCCTCTTGGGGTCCAGGATGCCCAGTATGGCGGTGAAGTGGAGCAGCGGGTTGGCGAATATGTCAACTGCTACCTTCTGCTTCAGGGACACGACGCAGAACCTGTAGACCCGGAGATCGAGGGCCTCACTGTACTCCGGCCTGTCGCCAATCATGTTTTGGAACCCGGTAGAGTAGTCTGTCTCGCCTGGTCTGCCGCCGCTCTGGCCGGGAGATCGGTGTCGTTGGTATCCGGCCCCCTCTATGTCGGAATCGCTACTGTCGCTGCTTGCCTCGTACGCACTGTCGCTTTCATGCCAGTCTCCTAGGCCTCTGGCTGCTGGGGCCCTCCCCCCCCCTTGCGGGTGGCTGCTCCTGCTGCTGCCGCAGCCGCCTCGGCCAAGCCGCCTGTCCTCTTCCCTCGTGGCGTCGCCTGCTGCGTCGAGCGACTCCGCCAGTGCATCGAGGGCAGTCCACTGCTCGTCGGTGAAGCGGACGCCGCGCTGGCGCCGTGCTTCGGTTCGTCCTAGCCGGTGCGCCCGGATGCAGTAGCACAGGTACCGCTCCCAGATACCCTGGTACTTCCGGACCGTGTCGGCTTCTTGGCCGAGCTCGAACGGCCGTCCGTGAGGCTTCGACGGGTCGATGCTCTTCAGCCACCGCTTCGTCTCCAAGGGCACCTTGCCCAGCCGGAGGGAGCATCTCGCCACCTCCCGGCGGAAGCTCTCCGATAAGAGGGCGAATCGGCGCTGCTCCTCCTTGAAGCCCTCGTCCCAGGCTGCCCTGCGGACGGCCTCGGACACAGGCGCCTGCCCAGCGGCGTGTAGGTCGATCAGGTCGAGGCCGGCAAGGTGCACAGCCCATCCCATCTCCCTGACCCAGCTTGACTGTTGGTTTATGTCTAGGCTGGCAACGATGGTCCGCCCCCATTCCTCATCCTCGGCCGCCATGAGACTCTCCTGCCTCAATAGGCGCTCTGCGAATACGTCGTCACTATCCTGCCAGGCAGACAGCCCCCCAACGCCACGGGCCTGGACAATCCAGTACCGCGTATACCGCCCTCGGCACAGCGACTGCACCTGGACCGCCCCCCACCCTGGACTGTCAGCATGAGCCGCAGTAGGGGTAACGGCAGGCAAGCCGGCTTCGTGTACGTCCCGCTGCGCATGCAATTTGGCTAGCTTCCGGCTGCTCGTTCGGAATGGGCACCGCGTGCATCCGTACCCGTCCAACAAAGGCACCTGCTGAATAGGCGGCGTGCCGTCCGGCGGCAGCTCGCAGGTGTGCGGGTCTTCGAGCGCGCCGTCGGCGGCCGTTACCCAGGCCTTGTCGAGGACGCCCTGGAGCAATTCGCCCTTCAGCCGGTGGGCCCGGCGGAAATGGGCCTCGATGGCGCCGTCCGGTCGGAGTGCTTGCTTGCAGTGCGTACATACCGCAACACGGGGTCGCTCAACAAACACAAGATACGCGCTCGGGTCGATCTTGCCTACCAGGCCCTGGCTGCTGCTGCTGCTGCTGCTGCTACGCCTAACCATGATGAGATGGCGCTCGGGGATGCTAGTCACACTAGGGAAAGAGCTGCAAGCTGCTGCCTGTGACCTATTACCTGTTGCTGCTCTATATAGCACTGTAGGGACTGTATGCGCCTTGGTAGTGCTTAGGAGCTAGACATAGAGTATATCCTGGTATTCTTGTCGGTGGTTTGAATAGCATGCCTACAGCAACGTCGTTGGTTTAGACGTTCGGTGTCTAGGTTCTCTGTGTTAAATTGGGTGGGTCTGACGTTGCTAAGGAGACGGCTGGCTATCAATACATAGACCCTAGTACGCATGGCAAAATCAATTGCTACTCCTATACTCCGGTAGAACTTGGCTAATATGGAACAATAAGGACCTATAAGCACGTAGTATCTATACAGACTACCTTTAGGGTTTACTACTAGCTGTTAAAGTGGTTTATACCTGAAGTGTAATGTATTTAAGCTATGTAAATACTTAATACAATAAACTAGAATTTAAAGTGGATAATGTAAAGCTTAAGAAGTTTTAAACTAACTAAATAATATTTGACTGTTAAGCTATATCCTAGTATAGTGATATAGAGTAGTGTCTTATTTATTTTACTTTTATATTACTATATAATGCTATTGCTATTTAATACTATTGCTATTTAATACTTAAAGTTATACTACGTACTACTTTAGTACTTAATTCAATGCATGAATTAAACTATATGTTTAATACAGAGAGAAATTAGTGAGGTACTAAAAAGAGAAAGGGGAATGAACCTTGTTGCTTTAATATACTATAGTTTGTTAAAGTTGATAGAATGATATATCCTGAGGTAGCCCTGATTCGTACTGTAATACTAAATAGAGAGCTGCCTATTTCTAGGGTGTTATAGTAAATGCCTAACCTACCTCCACCTTAACTATTACAGTAACTTACATCTTTTCCCTTTTGCTGCATGGACGTTAGTGATTACTATCGTAAGGAATTTACCTTTACATTCTTTCCTAGTAATAAATAAAATAATCTTCTTAATTAGAGTATAGAAATAGCTACATAGAGTAGCAATAAGTTGTAGGTTGGCTATACTCTTCATTATAGTAGAGTGCTTTATTACAAAATGTATAGAATAGATAATTAATCTCTTATTAGACAGGTCTATATGAGGCTCCTATTAGTGTAACCTTTTAGAACAATTAAAGACTAAAGAGGACTCTATAGTAAGACGTAAAGTATTAAAATAAAACATTGTACTACTATTTCTCTATAATTACTTCCTTCTATAGTACTGTAAATTATCTAGTTGTAGAGTATAATAGAGACTACTACTTCTTTAGCTACTACTACGACTACTAGGAATAGATTAGGCTGAATCCTTGCCCTTTTGCTAGTAACCCTAACCCTAACCTCCTCCTTCTCCTCCTCCTCCTCTTGCCTCCCTATCTTCTTCTTTAGTATCCTTATCCGCGCATCTACTTACTACACCTGCTGTAACCCTAACTGGTATACATCTACTTACCTCCAGCCCCCTAACCTACCTCCCTACATTGCGAATTCCCTTCCCTACTGGCTTGCTTATGCTGCGCGGTCTCTACACAGGCTGCATACGTGGAGGTTTACATCTCTCTCTCTATGTCCAGGCAAGAACCTCTGTTTTACTGCAGTATGCAGTGCACCTTACGGCCCTGCTGGGTGCAGTTGGCAGCACTCGCTCCTGGCTTACGCTCCATCCTCCAATTGGCATAGGGTTACTATTTTGGCAGTTTTGGCGTGGGGTAAATGCGCCGACCCCAGGGTTGCCGTGCATGTGGGGCGCGTTATCCTTATTTATCCTTTGTTTTTTCACGCCGTAATCTGCGAGAATCAGCCTGCGACAATGCACGGACCATGCCCGCCCGTTTTTGCCCGCAACCCTCGACCCTAACCCTGGTATTCTGCCAGAACGCCGCCCGCAATGACGGCTAGGCGGGCTCGAAGTCCTCCGCCAGCACTCTCTCGATGAAGCGGGCCGCTGTTCCCGGCGTGGATTAGCCGGCCGCCGCTCTCGCCCTCCTCCCGGGATGCTTACCTCGGAGGCGATGGTGGCCTGTGGAGTGTTGCACGGCCCACCGCTGCGAGGGCCTGGCGGGCCCTCGCGCGTCCTCGTCGTCCTCGCCGACGTCTTCCTCGTCCCTCCACAACCCATGGTCGAGGGACGCAGCATCGTCAGCGTCCCGCGACGTGTCGTCAGGGTTATGCTCAGCAGACATCTCGATAGGGTTAGTGTTTTTGGCGACACGTCCTTGTTATCTAGCGCTGGGTTGCTGCTCCTTGAGGGGAAGGCCTCTTCCTATTTAACTACAAGTTTTCCTCACCCTTGGGCTCTCTTCTGTGTGTACAAGCTAACGGCGTAACGCAACATGTCTAGTGATGGAAGCTTGTGACGACAAGACAGCCCGTTCCTGTAGGATACAGAAAATTCCCTCCTGTCTAGGAGGGGAATCCTACGTACATATCGTATCTACCTATTGGAATGGGAATACTACAAACAAACCCGGTCGTTGTGGCCACCACGTCTATGAGAGAAGCATCAGGGAGGGGAAAAGCCCCGCGGGGCATTTCTATTCCCCTAAGCATGTCGGTTGGAATCCCCTAACCCTGGTGTAATCACCGTGGTCCTGGATACCAGCCGGATGGTTGTGAGTGAGGTATGCAAGGTAAGACATAATGACCCATAGTGGTGGGAATGGTGGTGCTGTCGCCCTCCGCAACACGGTGGTGTGCCGTGTGGACCAAAGGTCTGCCTTGGATTGTCGTCCTGCAACTGGGTCTAGCGCCGCCCACCGCTGCCGGCTCGGGGGCCCATCTTCCACTGCGCTGTTAGTCTCTTGACGGGCGTGACGGCTGTTGTGGCAGACGCCGCTGTCAGTGGCGTAGCTACTGCCTGTCGCTGCTGGTGATTGCCTGGTCGGCGTGGAGGGGGCGAGGTCGAAGGCCTGTCGCCGTCATCGTCCGACAAGAAGAGGCTAGGACTCCTGGTGCGCCTGAGACGTGTGCTGTTGCCGCCGACGGCTTGACGGTCCTGTGTCTTTTGCGCCGATGGTGGGGGTCTGGCGTCTGCGAGATCAGGCCGTCCCGGCGGCGTGCTGTCGTTGTCGTTGACATCGCTCGCTTCGTCGTCGGCTGTGATGGAATTGCCTGCCGGGGCGGCTCGAGACTTGGTACCCGATACTGCGAGGACCTTCTCCACGCTCCTCTGGAGGGCAAGGAGGGCGGCGTCGTTCTTCCCGACAGGCTGGCCGCCGAGCCTGAGGACCTTGGCGCAGAAGGCTGTCACAAGGGTCGACACCTGCGCGCGGTAGACGCCTGCGTCCGAGGCGTTCGCCGTTTCCCAGCAGGGCCTGAGCACGCGGGTGTCGTCGCTGGGATCGGTGATCCGCCGGACGATGCGGAGGAGCTGCGCCCAAACGGCGTGCTCGAAGCGTTTGCTGTAGGCAGCGTCGTCCACGGACGTAATGCTGTCCCTGAGGAGGACCTGCACCTCTGGTGCCTGGAAGGCGTCTGCGCTGCGGCGGGCAAGGTCTAGGACGCGCCGCTGGAGCTGGACCGCTGCGTCTCCCGGGCACCCGTCGGTGACCCCTCTGGACGAGTACAGGCTGTCGAGGGCGGTCTGCAGGTGGTGGACCAGCGGGGGCTTGCTCTTCGACTTGGGGTTCACGTTGTCGAGCTCGACCGCGCTCTCGTGGTGGATCCAACCGATGACGTGGTGCAGCACCCGGACCGCCGTCTCCATCTCGGGCCTCTTGCTGCGGAGGAAGCGCTTCAGGTCGACGAACGCAAGGTCGGGCAACGTCCACGTCGCCCGGCAGACCCTACGATAGGCGGCGTCGTCCAACGTCTCCAGGAGGCCGGCCGCGCGGCGGTGGGGCCTGTTGCTGCCGTCGCCGGTGTAGAACACGGCTTCGACGGCTTCCTGCGTACGTCTCTTGCCGTCCGCCGCCCCGTCGCCGGTGCTGCTGCTGCCCTGTAGGGCTGCCGCCAAACGGTTCCAGTCGTCCTGCCCGAGGTCCTGCGTCTCGTCGAGGGGCAGGGCCTGTAGCGTCTCCAGCGCCGCCTCGAGCGTCGCAAACCAGTAGTCGTCGATCCGGAGACTGGCCATCCACTCGAAGGTCGAGATGTTGAAGGTCTCCAGGCCCAGGCGGGTCTGGCACCAGCGCGTGGTAAGGGTCCTCCACCGCTTGTGGTTCCATAACGTCACAAGCCTGCGCGTGGGGAAGCTCTTCTCGCTGCCGAGACGCAGGGCCTCTACGAGTTTGTGGTCGACAGTCGCTTGGTTACGCGTTGTAGGCTCAGCCGCGTCTGACGCAATGGACACGAGCTGCGTCCAGATCTGCCCATGGTTGTCAGGCAGGCTTGGGTCCCTGCGGTTGATGCGCAGCTTGATATTGAGCTCGGCTGGGAGTCGGTCTATCGGGGTGGTCAGCCCGTCCCTCTGTGTGCCGAGAGGGCGGCGTGAATGGCAACGCACCTTTGTCGTACAGCTCGCACGTCCACCAGGCGTCCGATTCCGGGGCGCCGGTCGCTTTAACGTACTCCTGGAGGGCGCAGAGCCGGTGCTGGCCCGCCATGACCTCCGCCTTGCTGTTGTTCACGCTGGCCCAGTGGAGGAATGACGCTTCTCCGTCGCTGGGATCGCCGTCGCTGTCGCCGTCGCTGTTGCCGCCTTGCCCTATTCTCTGCCGGATCCGACGGACCTCTTCGGCACTACAGAGGACGGCAATGCGGTTCTCGGGTGCGCTGCGCTCGAGGCCGCCCCTCATGAAGGTGTCCTTTAGCTCCTGGACATGCCCGGGTTCGACGCGACGGTTCCTGCCGACGCTCCACATCGTCTCCAGCACGTCGACGTGCATCTTCCCGACGGCGAGCAGGTAAGGCCTCGCGCGTTCCCGGACCGACTTGCTTTCTTGGAAAGGCCCCTCCTTTACACGTCGTCTAGGGCTTGGGCAAGCCTCTGCGCTGTCTTCACCATTGCGCTTTCGCTTCATCTTGCCTGCCGTTTCACATGGAAAAGAGAATCAGACGCGTGCTAGTAGTAGAAGAAGCCCTCGGAAGGAGAAGGATAGGTGTAACAGAGAGGGAGGGCGGAGGCCACAACCGCACAATTCCGTCTCCCATTGCAGTCCTCCCTTGCATTCCTGACTCTCATACTCGCCCTTGCCCCGTTTTGGCCCTGCGACTACACATGCCATCCGCCCTATCTCCCTCGTTAGGTAACTGTTGACCCTTCCTATGCCTGCTCCCGTCCCCAATAACACTGTGACAAGCCCCGGGGGGCTTGCTTGCGTGGAACGGGCTAACCTCGGCTAAACCCTTGGTCCCCTACCGTTGAACGACACAATTCGTCGTTGGTCCTAGGCTAGAGATATACTACTGTGCTCTATGAGTGTAATGCCCCCCCTATCGGTGTGCCTTGGCTGCTGTCTGGATTACGTTACGTATGTTTGCCCTGTCTGCTTCTACTGCACTGCAGTGCTGTCTGGCGTTTCTGCGGTGGCTCTGGATAGCTGTGTACCTGGATGAACGGTGCCCCTACCCTTTGCTGGTAGACCCCTGCAACAGCGCTGGCCCAGCAGTTACTTACAGCTTGCTGGTTTCATGTTTACATTAGGCGTTTATGGCGTATACTGGCATGGGTTGCTTGGAAGGAGGGGGTTCTATAGGTGTATAGGTGCTGCTGGTAGAGAGCCCGTAGTCCTCCCACTTTACCCTTTGGTCTATTTCGTCCAGACTCTCCTTACAGCGTCTTGGCCTAGTCCTCTTTTGTATTATACCTCCTAGTACGTCCTTGTCTTGATAGGTATTGCTCCTTCACCTGGACTTTACCCTAAGCTGGCATATTACAACACAGGACTTTGTGTGATGTTTTGCTTTTGTTTTAGTTCAGTTAAATAAAAACATTCTAAATTAGTTCAGGAAGCACATTAAAGCCAGCAGCTGTTTTTGTATAACCTAAATACATATATCATACAATGAAAACACATCTGTATACTTCTGTCCTATGCTGGCGCCCTCTATAGGCTACACACATGCTTTATTAGCACCCTAGTTCTATTGCTGCTTGTGCCTTGATTGCGAGAAAGGCTGCGTGGTGGAGCTCTGTTGATTATGTAATAGCTCTGGATTACCTACAGAATACCACAAGGGCTAGCCCCACCCAGCAGTAGTGGACCAAGGTGTCTCACTGTCTGCTTGCAGCCCAGCCACCTACCTTTGCATTCCTTTCTGCTCTCCCTGCCTACAAAACCGGCTGTGTTTCCATCTATGTTCCTTAACCTTGACGTTTTATCCACCTATGTACGGAGTAGTGTATAATAACCTTCTTTACTTAAAGAGGCCTGACCTATCTGTTTGCATGCTCTGCCTTAGCTTGCGAAACAGACATCAATTTCTTTACCACCTCCTTTGTTTCACTGCTGGCTTTTGACCCCTCTTGTCCCTTGACGATGGGTCACACCTGGCTGTCTTGGAATCCCTTCCTAAGCATCCCTTCCCGACTTACTATATTTTTCCTAAGCCCCCCTCTCTTACAACCCCCCCTCTCTTTCCCTCTCCCTCTCTCCTCTTTCTGAGGCGGCTGACTCCTTAGATAACCCTATCTGCTTAATTTTTACGCTACACTGCAGCTTACCCTGTGTCTTCTCTTTCTTTTGATCTCTCTTATTGTAACTGCTACTATAGCTTACCTGGCAGTAGTCTCTCTAGATGCCTGAGGAACCAACAATCCCGGAACTGCTTGAAAAAGCCTGGCAACAGGGGCTTTAGTTGCAGGACTTGGAGAACTCCTCCTAACAGGGCTTCTGCTGTGGCATCGCGTGTCCAAGCGTGAAAGGGGGCTCCTCCGGGCTGGGCCGGGAAAGGCCCCTCAAGGTGGATGACGACCTGGCGAGTTGACCTGGCAGAGAACAACTAGAAATGGAAAAAGCCCCCCGGGGCTTCTCTCTGCCTATCGAGGTAGATGACGACCTGGCGAGTTGACCTAGTAAGTTCACATGGCGAGTTCACCTGGCAGAGAACAACTAGAAATGGAAAAAGGTCCCCGGGGCTTTTCTCTGCCTTTCAGGGTGAATGGTGAATTGGCTAATTGACCTGGCGAGTCGACATAGTAAGTTCACCTGGCAGAAAACACTTAGGACTGGAAAAGCCCCCCGGGGCTTTTCTCTACTTGTCAAGGCGAGGTGATGACGACCTGGCGAGTTGACCTGGCGAGTTCACATAGTAGGTTCACCTGGCAGAGAACACCTGGGGCTGAAAAAAGCCCCCCGGGGCTTTTCTCTACTTGTCAAGGCGAGGTGATGACGACCTGGCGAGTTGACCTGGCGAGTTCACATAGTAGGTTCACCTGGCAGACAACACCTGGGGCTGAAAAAAGCCCCCCGGGGCTTTTCTCTACTTGTCGAGGTGATAACGACCTGGCGAGTTGACATAGTAAGTTCACCTGGCAGAAAACACTTGGGAATGGGAAAAGCCCCCCGGGGCTTTTCTTTACTTGTTAAGGTGATAATGACCTGGCAAGTTGACATAGTAAGTTCACCTGGCAGAAGACACTTGGGGCTGGAAAAAGCCCCCCGGGGCTTTTCTCTACTTGTCAAGGCGAGGTGATAACGACCTAGCGAGTTGACATAGTAAGTTCACCTGGGAGAAAACACTTGGGAATGGGAAAAGCCCCCCGGGGCTTTTTCTGCTTTGCTAGAGCGCTTAGGTTCTCTCCTCCTACGCCTGCTGCTACTACTGCTATTTTACTTCCTTGTGCTCTATTACTATTAACTAGTCTTACTACTACTATAGCAACATAAGACGGGCATGTGGCTGTTTAGTAAATAAATAGTACAATTAATACTATAAATTAAAAATTAATATACTACTACTATAACTACTGCTACTGTACTAGGAGGGCGCAAGAAAGCCCCGCGGGGCTTTTACTGTTCGTCGTTTGTTTATGCGGTATGGTATGCTATACACGACGGACCGACGCCCCCCCCGGTCCTCCCTGCGCCGGCCTTCCTTGCGCCGGCCTTCCCCTTCCCTGCTCTGGCTGTCGCCCTATCATGGCTAGCTCATCTATCCCGGCCCGCCCTATATCCCTGGCCCTAACCCGACGGGGTCGGGGCCGTTCGGGGGGGCTACTACTACTACTACTACTACTACTACTACTACTACTACTTCTTGCCTAAGGGATAAAATCCTATATTATTACATATTATTATAGGTTATTTATATGTAAAGATACACTTATAGTATAGTGTATTTATCTAGTATGAAGGGTTAAAGTCCTTAGTATAAAGGGCTAGCCTAGAATGCTTTACTATTCTATATGTAGACTAGTATATCTGTAAATCCTTATATACAAGGTATGCAGATAAATTATACACCAATCTATAGCTAAACATATAAGGATTCTAAATATAAAAACCGTTTACTTATATCTCTTTTAGTTATAGAGATATATGCAATTAAGCATATAGGTATTTTTATTAATAAGCTTCTTTATTCCTAGTACCCTAAGTGTTACGGTCAGATATCCGACAGTGGTGTTTCTGCTAACAGATAGCTGAGGTCAGTACTCAATGAACAGTGCTGGGGCCTTGCTGGCTTGTTGGAGGTCTTGTTGGGGAGGATGCGGTGATCAGTCGTATACTCAAGGCGTAGGTAACTTGTCGTAGTCACAACAGAAGGATAATCTAAGAGTCACTTATGGTAGAGTGAATCACGAAGTTGATTGCTGAAGAGCTATGGAAGGTAATCTATCTATGTGGAATGAATGTCCTTATATCCTATTGACCTGTTGTTGGATCACTTCTCGTTGTTGGTGATCCTTGGTGTTGGATCAGTTCAGTGGCTCACTGATCCTTGGTGCAGGATCATGTTGGATCACCAGTGATCCAGACTGATCCATCACGTGACCTTCCCTAGTTCTTCCGTTCCGTCGTTCGGCCTGCGCCGTGCGCCTGCATACATGAGTGCCTCTCTGCCCTGCTGTTCGCGCCAGGGGTCGTTCCAGGCTGCAACAGTCACCAACCGGATTCGGGTCGTAACACCAGGTCTCCTCTTCAAAGGTCTGAGTCCCGCAGACCGCTATAAGTAGGTCGTCTCTCCCAGGTTGGGGAGGTGTTAATCGTGCTTCCTTAATGATGCTGACACCATGTCCGGTCGCGTAGCTAAAAGAAAGGCTGATTCCGAAATTTCTCAGAAAACACGCGAGCGTCGTTCTCTTGCCGAAGCGGTTGAGCGCCACGGAGTCGACGTCATGCCTTGCACTCATTGTTTCAAGTCCAACAAGGTCTGTAAAATGGCCGAAGAGTCGTCGCGATGCGGCGAGTGCATCCGTACCGGTCGCAGCCAGTGCGATGGGAATAATGTCGCGAACGCCTGTGAGTTTTTCTTTCCTGATTTTGTCGTCTTTGGCTAACTTCTGTAGTGAGTCGCTGTATGTCGGAGCAGCGCAAGATTGAGAAAGAGGAACGTGAGGCGGAGGAGGAAATGGAGGTTCTTCAGGTGCAGTTGTCTACTGCCCTGGGTCGTTTATCTCGTTTGCGGAAGCAGAAGCGATTTCTGAAGGATCGTGGGTCCGAGTTGATTCGTCGGGGTCTTCAATCTTTGGATGAGTTGGAGGCTCAGGATCGGGAGGTGGCGGAGGCCGAGGCTAGGGTCGAGCAAGATCTCGTCTCCTGGGGTGCCGGCGAGGTGTTTGACTGGAGTTCTCTGGGCGTAGGGTCGGACTTTGCGGAGCTAGGTCCCTTGAGTCCTTCTCGTGGTACTGCTGAAGGGCCTGCTGGGAATGTTGGAGGTTCTTGACTGGTTCCCATGAGTTGTCTTCGTGTCCGTAGCCTTTCCATTTTATGAGATACTCGTCATGACCATTTTCGTTCCTATGGTCGATGATTCGTTCGACTTCGTACTCTGGTTCGTGGGTTTCCACGATGATGCAGTCTTCTGTGTGTGATCCGCGTGGTGCTGGTTCGAGTAGAGCGATGTGGAAGACTGGGTGGATTTTCATCGTGTCGGGGAGCTTCAGCTTGAAGTTGACGTCTGAGATTTTTTGGATGATTTCGAAGGGTCCAAGTTTTTTGTAGTCGAGTTTGTCGCTTGGTCGCTTCGTCTTGATGTTTCGGCGTATGAGGTACGCGCTATCTCCCTCTTCGAAGGATGGTCCCGTCATCCTTGATGGGTCTGAGTATTTCTTCATTCGTGCCCTAACAAATTCCAAGTCTTTGGCGATGTTTTCCTGGAGTTCTCGTAGCTTGTTGTAATCAGCCACGGCTTTCAAGGCTCGTGGTCCTTGCCGAGGTTCTCCATATGCGGTGGGTTGAAATCCGTAGTTGAGGTAGAAGGGCGAGTGAAGGGTGCTTTCTCCGATAGCACTGTTGTAGGCGAATTGGGCCATGGGTAGCAGTGGTACCCAATTGTCTTGGTCGTAGTTGACATAACATCGTAGGTATTGTTCAAGGATCTGGTTGATCCGTTCGGTCTGTCCGTCGGTTTGCGGGTGGAAAGCGGTCGACAGCTTGTGATCAGCTCCTAGTTGCGAAATCAGGGATTTCCAAAACTTGGATGTGAACAGTTTGTCTCTGTCTGACACAATTTCTTTCGGCAATCCGTGGTTGCTGATGATGTATTTCAAAAATGTGTACGCGAGGCCTTCTGCCGTGCTTGATTCCAAGTACGGGATAAAGTAGGCGTACTTTGTAAGTCGGTCGACGATAACTAGTATACTGTCATACCAGGTTTTCGTGAGTGGTTCTCTTGACTTTGGGAGTTTGACGATGAAGTCCAAAGAGATCGAATGCCATGCTTCTGGTGGGATTGGCAATGGTTGTAGCTGTCCGTAGGGTTTGTGCGGACTGTTCTTGCTTTTCTTGCACATCTCGCAATCCTTGATTGCGGAAGCCACTTCTGCTCGTGTGACTTTCTTGTCGTAGTGTTGTCGAATTCGCTTGAATGTTTTCGTAACTCCTTGGTGTCCGTGTGCGCGGGCGCTGTGAATTTCTCTGATCTGTTCAGGTGTCATTCTGCCAGTCGTGCTGGTATTGACACGGGTGCCGATCATGATGAGTTTCTGTGCGGGCACTAGGTCGCCTTTGTCGTCTTGCTTCAAGATGACAAGAGTTTCGTCTGGTACCGGGGTTTCGTGGTCCGGTCTTCGGCTCAGGGCATCAGCTCTGCCGTTTTCTGTTCCTTTGACGTAGATGATCCGAAAGTTGAATTCCGAGAGGAATTCTGACCATCTAATCTGTCGCTTGTTGAGGGCTTTCGATGTCGTGAAGTGGGCTAGGTTCTTGTGATCGGTGTAGACCTTGACTTCATGCTTAGTGCCAGAGAGTTGAGGTTTCCATTCTCTGAAGGCTTCGATAATTGCCATGAGTTCTTTGTCGTGGATCTGGTAGTTGAGCTCGGGTCCGCTGAGTTTCTTGGAAAAGAAACCGCAAGGGTGCAGTCTTCCTTCCTCGTCGCGTTGTCCGAGTTGTCCACCGATGGCGTAGTCCGAGGCGTCGGTCTCAAGTTCGAAGGGTTTCCTAGGGTCTGGGATCATCAGGACAGGTTCGGATAGAACTTGCTGCTTGATGTCTTCGAAGGCTTTGTCTTGTTCGTCAGTCCATTCGAAAGTGGTGTTTTTGCGTGTGAGCTTGATGAGGGGGTTGATTTTGTCGGAATATCCTTTGAGGAATCGTCGATAGAAGTTGACGAATCCGAGGAATGATTGGATGTCCTTGACATTCTGGGGTCGAGGCCAGTCCTTGACTGCCGCGATCTTCTTGTCGTCCATGCGGATTTCACCAGGGGTAATGGTGAATCCGAGGTAGTCGACTCGTTGACTGTGAAATACACTTTTCTCGGGTTCTACCAGGAGCTTGGCTTCTTGCAGCTTCTGTAGTACCTTGTGAACGTGTTCCTTGTGAATTTCGAGTGTGGGCGAGAAGATGAGGATGTCGTCGAGGTAAACGACAACGAATACATCCAGGTATTCTCGTAGGACATGGTTGATCATAGTTTGAAAGGAGGCGGGGGCGTTGGTGAGTCCGAAGGGCATGACGAGGTATTCGTAATTGCCTCTTCGTGTGCGGAAGCAAGTCTTCCATTCTTCCCCTTCCTTGATTCTGATCAGGTTGTAGGCTCCTTTAAGGTCGAGGGCTGTAAACCATTTGGCTCCGTAGAGTAGATCTCGAAGTTCTGTGATGAGAGGTAACGGGTAGCTATTCTTGATTGTGATGTCGTTGAGCTGTCGGTAATCGACACAGAGTCGTAGCTTGCCGTTCTTTTTGGGTACAAACAGGATAGGGTATCCTGCTGGGGATGTCGATGGTCGAATGTAACCTTTTCTGAGGTTTTCGTCGATGTACTTGTCGAGTTCTTCCCGCTGGTTTTCATTAAGTCCGTAGAGCTTATGAAATTTCGGGTGTTCCCCTTCCTTGATGGGAATCTCATGGTCCCAAGGACCATGTTCTGGTAAGCCTGTTTCCAGTTCTTCGGCAAACAGCTTCTTGTAACTGCGGTATTCTGCGGGGATTGGGGAGAGTCGTTCCTCTTCCCGCTGATCGTTGATAAAGGATTCGAATCGCTCATCTTTCATAGGTTCGATCCGTTTGACGTAGGCGACGTATCTCTGTCGTCTGTGTTCACCCGGGGGTTGCGGCATGCAACGCGCTTCCGTGGCTGAATCTCTCCATCGAAGTTGGTTGGCCTTCCAACTGATGTCTGGGTCGTGTTTTCGTAGCCATGGGACTCCTAGGATAACGTCTAGTTGTCCTATCTTTGTGATGTCGAAGATCAGCTGTTCTTGACGACCATGGATAACCATAGAGAGTTGCGCGGTCTCCTTGCTGATGGTGCCTCCGTCGTACTCAACCGTTTCTCCTTCCACATTCTGAAGAGCGTATGGCTCGTCCTTGAGTCTCCATGCAATTTTTCGTTGATTAATCAATCGTGGTGACATGAAATTTGCTTGGGCTCCACTGTCGATCATGACCTGTGTGGGCTGCCCATCGATGATGGCTTCCAGGAAGAGATGTCTGTCGTCTTCCCTGGTTGCGGCACATAGGGACTTCTTGTGTTGTGTCGCCGTCTGCGGTCCCTCTGCAGTTGGCGTCCCTAGTTTTTTGACTTCTTACTGGAGTTCTTTCCTTTGATCTGTGTTCTCCAGGCTTGTGCTTTTCCTTCGTAATGGTACTTGCATTTGTCGAACATGCAGTCTGACCAGTGCTTGGTGATATGATTGACACAAGGCATGGGATGCTTTGGGCTTGGCTGGAAGCAGAGCCACTTAGTGAGATATTCCTTGACTTCCCATGTGTTGAGTTCCGAGTCTTGGTAGGCCTTTGGGATAGGCTCTCGTCCTTGTCGTCGGGGGTAGAAGGCATATTCTTCTTTCGAGCGGAGGTGAGTCTTGCATTCGTCGTATATGCAGTCTGCCCAGAAGATTCTGTAGTGTCGTTTGTGTGTCAATTCAAGTAGTTCGTCATCTCCAAACAGGGGTTTCTCCTGAATCTGAACTTCAGGTCTGTTGTTGGCGTCAACGTCCTCTGTACCATAGAAGCGTACTTCTTGGTTGTTGTGCGTTTTGTCGACGTTGGGTCGTTGGTTGAGCGGGGCGTGACCGGTGCTTGGGTATGTCTGCGAGGCTAAGGGTTCGTCCGAGTCGATGTCATTGCCTTCGTCGATCTCGTACTCCTGTAGCTTTATCCTGTCGTAGGGGTCGAGGTTTCTGAGTCTCTGTCTTATCTCTTGCTTGATTTTGAGATTGGGACTCTTGGATCGAGTCGAGCTTCTGGTTCGCCGGAGCTCAAGGAGCTGCTCGGCTGCTCGTCGTTCCATCTTGCTTGGTGGGAAGAATTCGTCCAGCGATTCTCCCGAGTCGGAGGTGTATTCGGAGCTCGTTCGTTCTCCGAGGACCTCGATGGTTTCTTGGGGGGTCTTCTCCCTGATGTTGAGTTGTGGTCGGGGGAATGGGGTTTTCGCTTGTTTTCTTCCCACAGCCACTATCTTGGTGAGTCGGCTGGTTAGGCCTACTTCTTCTTGTACCGAGCTGGCTAGGTCTTCTTCGAGCGCGAGTTGCTTCTGGTAGTCGCCTTGGGCCTGGATTCTTTGTTGTAACCGGGCCTTGATGGCCTGGAGGGTCTCTGGCATGTTGGGACTTCCCAGTTGTGCTTGCGTGGCATCTCGTGCTTGGATGAGTTTCGTTATAAGCTGTTGGTTCCGTTTTTCCATGGTCTGAATGTCTCCGTTCTTGGATTTCCTGGAGACGGCCACGGTTTTGTTCTTCGGCTCCTTTGGGTACCAGCCTGCTTGTTCCTTGCCGTCCTGGTGTGTAGGGCATTCGTCGCTGTAGCAGGCGGTCCATGAAAGTTGTTCGTGTGGTACTTCCTTCTTCGCAATGTTGGCTTTCTTGGTGTCCTCGGGTAGTGGTCGGTTCTGGAGTCGTTTGGGTTGTCTGCAATCTCTAGCGATGTGACCTGGTTTCTCGCAGTTGAAGCAAACGCCACTCCTGGGGTCGCGTCGCGTGGTTGGCTTGTTCTTGTGAGCCACGCTGACGTCCATAGGTCCTGCGTGATATCCATAGGCAGTGCTTGGTCCGCTGTTGCGTTGCTGGTTGTTTCTCCAGTTACTGTTGTAGTTGTTTTGCTGGCGTGGTCCCGGGGTGTACCGTTTGCTCGTGTTGGCTTGCGGTCGGCGGTTTTCGCCTTTTTCCCTGCGTCGCTCGTACAGGCGAGTGTCGATCTGAATGGCTTTTTCGACGTACTGTAGGAAGTCGTCTGGTCGATCGATCTTGGCGAGTTCGTCCTTGACTTCCTCCTTCAGTCCTTGGTAGAACATGAAGATTCGGGTGTCATCGGTGTAGTCAAGGCGTGCGCAGATTCGTCGGAATTCTGCAGCGTAGTGGGTGGCTGACTTGGTTTGTCGTAGGTTAGATAGATCTCTCTCGGCTTGCCGCTTTTCGTCGGGATCCTGGAATAGGGACTTCAAGGCGTGTTCGAAGCCTTGGAAGCTTCCGAAGATATCCTGGGTCTCGTTCTTGCAGTGCTCAAGTGTCGTGTTGTCAAGTAGATCTTCCATGTATGGTTCAAACCATGAGAGGGCTCTGCCTCGAAGAAAGGTGGAGGCGTGGATGATCCTCTCAGTCTCATTGCGGAAGTTGCTTTGATGGAACTCCTGGTAGGTCCTGATCTGGATCAGGAATCCCTTGAGTTGTCCGGGGGTCCCGTCGAAGGTGCCGGGCGAGTTGAGCTTGAGTTTGTCTCGTCCGTCCATTGGGGTCGTGATGATATTGCCTGCTGCGCGGAGGATTCGGACTTCGTCCTCGAGGGCGAGGGCTCGTCGCGCCTGTTTCTGGAGTTCCTCCATGGCGGCAGCGTTCTCGTTGAACATGGTCTGCATTTTGGCGATGTCTTTGTTGGCGCGCTTGAGTTGTCGGGTTAACTCAGCGTTGTCGTCCTCGTCGCTAGAGGACTCGGCGTTCTTCATCTCTTCGTCCAGGCTCTTGGGCTGAGGCGGGGTGACCGTCTTGCCCTTGGACGCGGAAGAGGATGGAGTCGGGGTGGTGACAGGTGCCATGTTCTTGACTGTTCGGTGAGTACGGAGGTCAACTTACTGAACAGGAGCAATCAAAGTGTTACGGTCAGATATCCGACAGTGGTGTTTCTGCTAACAGATAGCTGAGGTCAGTACTCAATGAACAGTGCTGGGGCCTTGCTGGCTTGTTGGAGGTCTTGTTGGGGAGGATGCGGTGATCAGTCGTATACTCAAGGCGTAGGTAACTTGTCGTAGTCACAACAGAAGGATAATCTAAGAGTCACTTATGGTAGAGTGAATCACGAAGTTGATTGCTGAAGAGCTATGGAAGGTAATCTATCTATGTGGAATGAATGTCCTTATATCCTATTGACCTGTTGTTGGATCACTTCTCGTTGTTGGTGATCCTTGGTGTTGGATCAGTTCAGTGGCTCACTGATCCTTGGTGCAGGATCATGTTGGATCACCAGTGATCCAGACTGATCCATCACGTGACCTTCCCTAGTTCTTCCGTTCCGTCGTTCGGCCTGCGCCGTGCGCCTGCATACATGAGTGCCTCTCTGCCCTGCTGTTCGCGCCAGGGGTCGTTCCAGGCTGCAACAGTCACCAACCGGATTCGGGTCGTAACACTAAGATAGTGAGACCTACTATTTAGCGAAAAAGTATAGTACTGTTCCCTAGCTTTATTACCTTAGCCTCTACTAATAGATACTACTACAGAAAGCTAACTGTAACCCTAAGCTATCTTACGCACTAACCCTAATAAGATAGGGTTAGTAATTACGTAAATATGTATCTAGTTAAGCAAAGTCTTCTCTGACCCGTCGGCGCTAATCCTATACTTATCCCAACGAGTAACATGGGACCAAGGGATGTTATGTTTCACCGCAACTTCTTTTTCGATAGCGTGGTTGTTTTCAATGCCGTCTTTAATATAAGCCTCATTGATATCAATGGCATTCTTGAGACCCGCTGTCTTGATGTAATAAATCCAGACATCCCTGCCCTTGAAGTGCCTTCCGAAATATCCAACAATCCAGTCGTAATCTTTGGAGGTTGAAATGAATGGATCCTGGTTATATCCTGGTTTGCCGGGCTCCATTTTGACGTGTTGGTCGTAGCTCATGGAGGAATCCTTGGGTTCACCAAATGAGCCGCCGCGCGGGAGGAAACCGCCAGCAGCCCTGATTGTCGCAGGACTGCGAGCATCGCCCCGGTAAACAATCGGTGGGAGGGTTGCAGTAGCAAAAGCTACCAGCATGCTAAGATTCAGGATTTTGAATTGCATTTTGAATCTAATAAAGGGAGGAAAAAGATGATTTGAATGTTAAAGGAAGATAATTTGCGAGAAAAAGATGGAGGTTATACTGTTGGTGAGAAATGTACTCCTGCTCCTCTATCCAAACGAAGGGAAAATCTTAGGTATTATATACCTAGAGAATATATATGTATCTATAAAGGTCTATTTATAATATTCTTAATATTTAGCTTTTAAAAAGTATAATAAATACTAATACTACAGGTATTTAAACCTTATAGTATTAAGGTGTTTTACTAATCTTATTTAGATTACTTTATTATATAACTATATAGGGGCCTCTAGCCTTATATTGTCTGTGTGTGTAGAGCTTTTATTAATGGCGACTTTTACTTTAACGCCCGGCAGGCCCAGCCCAGCCTGCTAATTTAACTACTAAACAATACCTCCTGCTGTTACGTAACTTTAAAGTAACAGTAACGTTGGATTTATCCTTTTTCTTACATCGCTAGCAGTTAATAGGCACTCTTAGTTACGTAAATTTAAATAGTTCTTTAGTAAGTTAAATTCTAATTAATTAAAAGTAAGGGTGTATTATTGCACTTTAGGCATTAAGTAAAAGACTTTTCATGAGGCATTTTTGGGTGGCCTATATGTAGGGGTGGCCTAAAAGTGGGTGCTTTGACTTAATGTCTGCAGAAATGTCAGCACCGATTGGTAACCCTTCTCAAAAATACTTCTACCTAGTCGGTCTTGCTCTCTCTGCAGATTTACTGCGGCATTAGCAAAGCTCATGTGAGTGAGCTACGAGGTCATACCTCATCATTGGGAAGAACGTATTCTGGTACATGGCGGATTGATGTTAGCCATTCGACTCCAAACCCACTTAGTGGCTGATCACTCACTTCCATCGCTTATCCGATGGTACGTGCGACCATTCTCTTGGCGATAGTCGAGGATGCTTGATTGTAAAGACGCTAGCGAGTCGCTGGACTGCGCAGTGTCAGCCCCAAGGACAAAAAAAAGCAGGTTAAAGGTGCAACTAACTGAGTTGCTAATAGAAGATGCACTATTATCTGTTTGAAAATCCTAGTTTTAAAGTCAGCTTAATAATACGCTTTGACGAATAGACGGATTGCGACTGGAAGCTACCTTGGCCTCTTGCTGCTGAGCGTGATCGGCCATTTTTGCGACGTCGTACGTAAGACAGGTATTCTCGAAAATTCGGATGAGTAGGAGAGTGAAGACAGAAGGAAGAAGAAAAGTCAAGGTGAGGGGGGATTAGGCTTGCTATATGGAATTTGTGTCCTTCTGTAAAGAGAAAGCCCCTTATTGTTGTCTCTATGCACATATGTAGCAACCCTACTTGTTTGTGTCTATTGGTTCTTTGAATTGCACTCTAGGCAATATGATTAGTTTGCGTTGCTTTATTAACTTATGCCTGCATATGTGAGATAGCTGGAATTAACATTTAAGTATTTCTAGTTAGATAGGGTTATTGTAATAGTTGATTCTTCCCTAAGGTCAGGTTTACCTCCGCATGCGCTGGTCGGGAGTCTATCCAGCTAGGAAACTTTAGGCAAATTATGGGCTGTAGGTGGGAAGTTTCCAAATTTCAATGGAAGATGCACTCATTTTCCTTTCAGCTGGGATATGAACCTGTGTGGAATACACAACTGGTAAATCGCTCAACGACTGTGCTGTCCTCCTCCGCTTCCTCTTTCGTCTTCTTAGTTTCTGACCCCAAAAAGCGCAGCTACAACGCCGTCAACCGGAAGAGCACTCGTATAGCTAATCCAACTTACACATTAAAGTAGGTATAGACCTTTTACTTTCTTGACTCATCCCTTGCCCCAAAACAGAAAAGAAGTGTTTAGGCTCAGGTTCAGCCAACAGAACGGGTGAACAAAGCAAGGGAGATCCCTTCGACACCGTCCGTGGTGCCGGCTTGATACCAGGTGCCCAGTTCCCGCCGCTTAGGTCCGTTTCCGACCAGAGGCCGATAGGCCTCTTATCTCTTTTCTCCTGTATGTCCTCAGCCCCAGCGCCCTCAAGCAGCGGGTTGAAAATTGGGGCGACAGTGCTTGGTCTTTCGACCGTTTTCGTTAACTCAACGAGGATTCAGATCGACATCAGTACCTAAGTATATTCAGACATAGTCCTACTGTCTCTAAAGACAGGAAACTTGTAATCCTGAAGCCCAAGATCTCCACCAGGCTCCAAGTTACTAATTAGTTGTTTTAGTGGCTTCGGATCACGGAAACAATGAATACGAAGCCCATGAGCTTTAACTAAGTCCCCTCTTCCTCGAGGTCGTCGATCTTGAAATGACAGTTGGTAGGGACTCTGTTAGCCACATGTGGTCAAAAGATCACTCATCGAGATTCGACTCTTGGTTTTCAGTTACTTGTCAGGTTGGATCGGGATCAAGTAAACGCCAACGACCTAGATTTGATTATTAGGGATCCAGGGACATCGTAAGTAGGAAGATCAGGAGTTGTAAGGTTGTCTCAGGATGCGCGTCAGCAGGTGACCTGTCAGCCATGCTCAGAACCAAACGGAAGTGACAGTTATCAGCCACAGTGTGTATGCGATGGCTTCAGTTCGGTTATCTTTTACGTCGTCAGATGATTATGAAAACAGACGGGAAGACCTAATGTAGGCAATAATAATAGATATTTTTATTGTTTCAGAGTTGCTGGTACCGAGACGAGCCCTTGTTTGTACTTACAGGCCCGTAAGCGCCTGAACCCCAATGTTTGATTATTTGCATACTGTTTCCACAGCTTGATTGGGTTGAGCCATACTCGTCAATCCATTCGCACATATGTAGACTTAGAACCGAACATACACGGGTGGCAGTTCTAGTCAAGGAGGGTCACAGCTACAAACCAATATGCATCCGGTGAATAGCTAAGGCGGCTTGTGTGAGAAAGCGCCAAAACCACGAGATAGAGGCATGCAAATCTCAGCCATGTGCGCTGATCAAGTTTGCTGATTCTCGGATCTCGCCAGACACGTCACAGTTGACTTGCGACCAATTGTGGTGCAAGCAACGACCACAAGCCCCTGAAACTCGGGTCAG
Organism: Colletotrichum higginsianum IMI 349063; assembly: GCF_001672515.1. Classification (NCBI taxonomy): domain Eukaryota; kingdom Fungi; phylum Ascomycota; class Sordariomycetes; order Glomerellales; family Glomerellaceae; genus Colletotrichum; species Colletotrichum higginsianum. The sequence continues at coordinate 29,125 of NC_030955.1, forward strand.
TGGGATATTACATCCAACCAATGAACGTTCGCCAAATCCCGCGGCATCGAAGGTTCCAGATCATATTTGGTTGGAATCTCTTATGTTGAGTGCTGGTCTCAAATGTCGTGAGTGTGGTGTGTAGTTGGAAGAATGTCCGTAACGTACGTGCATAGTGAGCTGCGCATCATAGTGAGCTGCGCACGTCCACTGCCTTTCTACCTCTTAAACCTTTACACCTACTTTCCTCCACGTACGAACATGACTTCTTCTTCTAAAGAAAGCCGTATTATCCTTGCCCTCCAAGCTATCCAAAAAGACCCAAAAATGTCTGTACGAAGAGCTGCCTCCACCTTTGAGGTTCCTGAATTAACCCTTCGCACGCGACGCGCTGGTGTACTCCCACGAGCCGAGACGCGACCAAAATCAATGAAGATGACTATAACTGAAGAGGAGGTGATTCTTGAACGAGTTATTGACCTAATTGATCGAGGGTTCCCTCTGCGACAAGAAGACGTACGAGAAATGGCCGACTAACTCCTAAACGCGCGCGACGGGACGCGTACGGGACCCCGATGGGCAGAGAACTTCGTACGACGCGTCCCCCAATTGAAAATGCGATTTCGACGTCGAATCGACTATCAGAGGGCCTTAGCTGAGGATCCTACAATTATACAAGGCTGGTTTGCACTCGTGCGAAACACAATTGCAAAGTACGGAATACTTGATGACGATATCTACAATTTTGATGAGACTGGGTTCCTGATGGGAATGCTGTTGCATGCAAAGGTTGTTACAACGTCTGACTGTAAGGGAAGGCCTCGTACGAAGCAGCCTGGCAATCGGGAATGGGTTTCTGTCATTCAGGGTGTGTGTGCAGATGGCTGGGCGATGCCTCCGTACGTTATTGTGAAGGGCAAATATCACCTCCTCTCCTGGTACACCAACGGCCAATTCCCAGCCACATGGCGCATCCATCCAAGCGAAAATGGATGGACGACAAATGATATTGGCCTAGATTGGCTACAGCACTTTAATTAGTGCACAAGGACTCGTACGAAGGGCTCTTATCGCCTCTTGATCCTTGATGGTCACAACAGCCATAAATCGACCGACTTTGACGAATACTGCAAGGAACAAAGCATTATTGCTCTCTGCATGCCTCCCCATTCATCGCACGAGCTCCAGCCTCTTGATGTTGGGTGCTTTAGCCCGTTAAAGCACTCGTACAGCAAGGAAATCGAGAAGATGATGCGGATGCAGATTTCGCATATTACTAAGGATGACTTCTTTCCTGCCTTTAAAGCAGCATTCTTTGCCTCAATGGGCGAAAACAACGTACGAGCTGGTTTTAGACAGGCAGGCCTTGTACCTTTTAACCCTGAAGTGGTTCTTTCTCGCTTGGATTTCAAGCCAAAGACGCCAACACCATCAAACTCACGGCCAAGCAGCCGAGGCTCCTGGGACGCAAAGACACCAACCACAGCACTAGAGGGCGTACGAAGTGCTTCCTCTCTTAAAAAGAAGATCCAAGCACATCAAGGTAGCTCACCAACACCAATGTACGAAGTAATTGACTTCCAGGCCAGAGGTATTAGCAAGTTAGCCCATAGGCTTGCTATTGTTGAGGCTGAGAACCGTAAGCTTCGTACGGGGATAGAGGTACTAAGTAAGCGCCGGAGGGCAAAAAAAACACGACTACGTCTTGGAGGGTCACTTAATACTGCTGAAGCAGAGGCACTACAAGTAGAAAAGGGTGGTGTTGATGCTGGAGGAGAGAATAACCCTCAGAAGGAGGGTCGTACGGAAGGTGCTGAACCACGCGCGCGACGATGTGGCAATTGCGGAAAGTCTGGACATAACGCACGAACCTGTGAAGTAGTTTGGGATAGTGATGAAGAAGAGGGTGATAAGTAGTTTTAATTGATTTCGTACGTTGTAGTTGAATTAACTTATATAAGAGGTAGAAAGGCAGTAGACGTGCGCAGCTCACTATGATGCGCAGCTCACTATGCACGTACGTTAAGTAAGTTTGGAAAGTGTTAGGAAGGATCCAGTAGCGTCTAGCGGAGTAGTCTCGGGCGCTGCCGCCCTGTAGTAAGCGCACAGAGTGGCCTGTACATATAATAATGTGACCCGCTCGATTGTTCTCCTTGCACGCACTCTGTCAAATAGCAGTGTTTCTATCCGTAATCCATTGAATTGTGAAACGGTCTTGCTTGCACTAACAAACAACTCAAGTTCAAGTGCATATCAAGTTTTTTTACAGTAAAGGTTGTGTTTTTAAGGTTTTGTGAAGACAGAGACCAGTGTTGAGAATACACAATGATCGCCGCGCAAGAGGCCGTCTTCCGCGCTGTGTCTGAGTCCGACATTATCCACAAGACAGGGGCACAATTCAAGTGTGCTCTCGTCTTTGTCTTTCAATTCAAGTGATTCAATCGCAATTCTCCTCCCAAGCCCCTAGCATTCATGCATCGTAACTTCACGTAGACGACAGGAGTGATATGACCCCCAACCCTGACTTGTCTCAGCTTTTCGTGCCGGCACACAAGATTGGGGGCTCGTAGCTGGTCAAATCTTGAAGTGCAACATGAAGACGAGCAACACGTTAAAGTCTATAACTGGGCATAGCAAGTCCCGAGAGGCAAAGACAGATAAGGTACCTTAGAAGTTCTTGGTGCAGGATGACACAAAGATTGATGTTAGGCGATGGACTTGCAGAAGTGAAAAAGGTGCAGGCAAGCAGGACCTATTGAGAACAACCCTGGATAGACCGCCATGTTGTGATTCCATGAGATCAGATCTCTTACACAGCTGTGGGTATGTTGCAGATGATCCGCTGTAACAGCCGGATCGTGGGATAACTCAACCACCCCTCATTTAAACCACCCCCGCATTTGAACCACGTCATCAAGGGCAGCATTAACCTAGGGAATCACCTATCCAACCCTTCGTCATCGGATCCAAGGAACCCAATCAAAGCATATTGCTTTTGCTGGCCAGCAGAAGCTCTCTCAGACTTAGGAAAGCCTCCTCAGCCAGTAGGTTAATACTTAGGCTGCCCTAGGCTTTGGTCCTAGTTATCAGCAGCTTAGAGAGCTGGCTAGGCGTGTTCTAGATGTCCCTCAACCACTTAGGAGGAAGTAGTTGACTAGATTTCTTCGCAGGAATCCCTCTATTAACAATTAAAGGAGTAGAGTAGTAGATGCTAGACGTATTAATAGGGCTACAGCTAATATTATCTAGGAATAGTTCTATTATTTAGATTTACTAGTAGTTAAGGGTATTAAACTAACTAATAGGTAGAATGTAGATAAGAATAGTATTATAGAGGGTAAAGGGACTAATAGGCTAGTCCTAGGATCCTTAGAGACTAAGTATATTTAGAAAAAATACCCTAGATCTTAAGTATAGGTATTCCTTATTAAATGCATTTCTACTAATAGGTAGTCTCTACTTCCCCTTATTATATATAAGGGTAAGGTAGTCTAGTAGTAGTTGTTTCCTCTAGATCTCTCTAGATATACTAGGTAGAAGTTTACAGCTATAGATAATAGCTAGACAACTAATACTACTGCCCTAGAATAGCTAGAGAAGGTTCTTATCTCCTAAACTGCCCCTAGGCAAGCTAATAAGGCTAGACTACTTATCCTAAATAGATATTACAGCTATACTACTATAAAATTTATATAATAGTATATATAGTATAATATTTATCTTATCTTTCTACTAGTAATGTACTTATATAGCGAGTAGTACATTATAGCGAGTAGCGCACGTCCTCCTAATTCTACCCTCTTCATTTTAAGAATACCTTTTCTCTATATACAAATATGTAATCCTCCTTAATTGAAAGTTAAATTATTCTTACCCTCTAGGCTATTAAAAAAGACTTAAAAATGTCTATATAAAGAGCTACTTCTACCTTTAAGGTCCCTAAATTAACCCTCTACTACTAATGCACTAAATGTATTATATAAGGCAAAAGATAACTAAATTTAATAAAGATAACTATAACTAAAGAGGAGGTAATTCTTAAATAAGTTATTAACTTAATTAATTAAGGGTTCCCTCTGCAATAAGAAGATATATAAGAAATAGCTAATTAACTCCTAAATGTGCGCAATAGAATGCATATAGGACTCTAATAGGTAGAGAACTTTATATAATGCATCCCTAAATTAAAAATGCAATTTTAATATTAAATTAATTATTAGAGGGCCTTAGTTAAGAATTCTAGAATTATATAAGGCTAATTTGCACTTATGTAAAATACAATTATAAAGTATAGAATATAGAATTATAATATTTACAATTTTAATAAGACTAATTTCCTAATAGGAATACTATTATATATAAAAGTTATTATAATATCTAATTATAAGGGAAGGCCTTATATAAAGTAGCCTAGTAATTAGGAATAGGTTTCTATTATTTAGAGTATATATATAAATAGTTAAGTAATACTTCTATATATTATTATTAAGAGTAAATATTACCTCCTCTCCTAGTATACTAATAGCTAATTCTTAGCTATATAGTGCATTTATTTAAGTAAAAATAAATAAATAATAAATAATATTAGTCTAAATTAACTAAAGTACTTTAATTAGTATATAAGGACTTATATAAAGGGCTCTTATTACTTCTTAATTCTTAATAGTTATAATAGCTATAAATTAATTAACTTTAATAAATACTATAAGGAATAAAGTATTATTACTTTATGCATACTTCCCTATTTATTATATAAACTCTAGCCTCTTAATATTAAGTACTTTAGCCTATTAAAGTACTTATATAGTAAGGAAATTAAGAAGATAATGCAAATATAAATTTTGTATATTACTAAGAATAACTTCTTTCCTACCTTTAAAGTAGTATTCTTTACTTTAATAGGCAAAAATAATATATAAGCTAGTTTTAAATAGGTAGGCCTTATACCTTTTAACTCTAAAGTAGTTATTTCTTAATTAAATTTTAAGCTAAAAATACTAATACTTTCAACCTTATAGTTAAGTAGCTAAGGCTCCTAGAATGCAAAAATACTAATTATAATACTAGAGAGTATATAAAGTACTTTCTCCCTTAAAAAGAAGATTTAAGTACATTAAGGTAATTTACTAATACTAATATATAAAGTAATTAACTTCTAGACTAAAGGTATTAGTAAATTAGCCTATAGACTTACTATTATTAAAGCTAAGAATTATAAGCTTTATATAGGAATAAAAGTACTAAGTAAGTACTAGAGAGTAAAAAAGACTAAACTACATTTTAGAGAGTTACTTAATACTACTAAAGTAGAAGTACTATAAGTAGAAAAGAGTAGTATTAATACTAGAGGAGAGAATAATACTTAGAAGGAGAATTATACAGAAGGTACTAAACTATACGTACAATAATATAGTAATTGCAGAAAGACTAAATATAATATACAAACTTATAAAGTAGTTTAAAATAGTAATAAGGAAGAGAATAAGGAGTAGTTTTAATTAATTTTATATATTATTGCTAAATTAACTTATATAAAAGGTAGAAAGATAGGGGAGAGTATACTACTTACTATAATGTACTACTTACTATGCAAGTATATTATATATATTTTATATTCTTTAACCTCTAGACTAGTTAGTCTTTTAACTTCTAAAGGCTGCCTATAGAAAATACCTTATATACTTTACCTTATAGAATAACCTTACTATAGTAGGTAAAAGGAACTTCTTTAACTATTGTAGGAGGGTAAGGAAGAATATTATTACTACCTAAATTATTAAGAGTAGCTAGAAATACACTAGACTATAACCTACTAGTGTATTACAACCTCTATTTAACTTCTTTATATCTAGGGATATACTAAATACTTAGGGATCCTCTAGTTAACTAGTAGGCAGTTAGGGCAGCAGTTAGGAATAGTAATCTTCTATTTTAGAAGTCCTATAGTTAATACTAAGAAATTCTACTAACCTTTAGTATTAACTTTAGCTGTTTAGTTAGCTGAGGCAAGAGTCCTAGAGTATCTATACCTAGAGGCATCTATTCCAAAAGATCTAGAAGGGATAGAATAACCTAGTCTATAGACTAGCCTTTTTAGAGTATTAGAATAAAGAATTACAGGCCTACATTAATAGCCAGCAATAGGGTAAGAGAAAAAAGGTCTAGTTAAATCCTAATACTAAGTTTATTAGTATAAGAGACATACAGAGGACCTAAATTTAAAGTAGGTAAAGGGGAAAATAATAGAGATAAATCCAGTAGGTTAGAATTACTTAGTAAGCTAGAAAGCTGCATCTAGATAGGTAGTAGGGTTAAGGAATAATTAATAGGAATAGTAGTATAAGTAATATTAATATAGTAAATAAGGTAGTTTAAATAGGGGGTACTTAAGTTAGTTAAAAATAGGTGTCTAGCTTAATTGTCTATCTAGCTTACTTATTAACTATATTATCTCTAGTTTTATACAGTACTAAATACTACTTTTAATACTTTAAACTTCCCTGCATAATACAGTAGTATATATCTAGTAGCCCCTCTACCTTTTAGGAAGTAAAGGGGGTTAGTTCGATTCTAACTGCAGGAACCTATTTTTTAGGCCTAGATTAGCGCCCAGCGCTAGAAAAGTAGCCCTAAGTACCCTACATGCACAGTAGGGCAACCCTAAGGGCAGACTAATAGGACTATATTCCTACTCTCCTGCATATAGGGCAGTAACTTACCTACTATATAACTTAATGTAGGCTGCATAGGGCTTCTATTATAGACTACTAGGGCAGTAGGCGCACTAGTCTAAGCAGGCGCATAATACTAAGTACAACTAAATAGAGATAACTTACTAAGTAGCGCTAAACTTAATAAGGCTAGAAGAGTACACTCTAAGATGTAGGTATAATAGGTATCTATACTATATAACTAGATTTAGGAATAAGTAGGCCTATTAAGTACAAAAGTTAACTAAATAAGTAGGAAGAATACAATATAGATTCTTCTTTAATACTTTAAACTTAACTAAGTAGTCCCTTAAACTTAGCGGCAGCGTCTCCTTAGGGTAGATCCTTAATAAGAATTCTTAATTTATTATACGCTTTTTTAAGTTAACTATAAAACCCCTTAAGAGTAGCTTCTAGGTTGCTTTAACCCTTAAGGAGAGGCAGTATAGTATTGCGCAATATATTTAGATAAGACTGCAATACCTACAATCTTATTTTTAGGTATAAGTTCTAATATAGTGCATTTAAGAATGTTTGTAGATACATAAGAGTATAGTCTGCAGGCTTATTTAGGTGTAGGATTAGTTAGTAGAGCTTATTCTTAGTCTTATTATCTTTGTATGCAGCCTTAATGTGTGTAATAAAGGCAGTACTAAAGACTTACTGGCACTTGCAGACGGACTAGAGTGTGATTTTGTTGTCCTAGAATATAGGCAATAGGGGAAGCTTCTCTAGTCTATTTGTAGAGCAGTTAATAAAGAGGGAATTAGGATTAGGTGTATAGCTACTGTACTGTAGTAGCACTTTATTCTAGCTAATGCAGAGGATGCAGCCTTTTTAGATAATGTTCTTAATTTCCTGCAGCTATTCTAACTTAGTAAGTAAAACTATAGAGCAGTAGTATATAGTAGGCTAGACTTTATTATCTAGCTAGAGAAGTTGCTAGTAAGCTATAAGACTCTTTAGTATATTATTAATTAATAAAGCTGTAGTAATAGAATCTAAAAGGGTAATTAAACTAATGCAGCTTTTTCTAGTAAATATTCTACTTAACTAAAAGTTTCTGCATTCTATGTAGAATAAGTCCTGTAGTATAACCTAGGTAATACAGTTTAGGTTAATATTGTTAGCTAGCAACTAGAGATAAGTATTAGTACCTATCTTACTAGTACCTACTATAGTGTAGTTAATATGTAGTTATTGTGCACTTAGTATATTATTAGGCGTAATAACCTTAATATCTTCTGCAACTTTGTAGGGAGGCTTATATATAGAAGGGACTACAACTTTTATATAGGTAGTATTAATAATATAAGTCCCTTTCCCTACTTAATAAGCCTTACTAGTTATAATAGAATAGAATTCCTGCCTGCTAGTATATTTGTACTTAGGATAGTAGGTAATGTATATAAATAGGAGAAATGTATATTATATAATAGTATTATAGTAAGTGCAAACCTTATCTTAGGAGGTAAGCTCTAAAAGACCCTTATTCCAGCCTACTTTATTAATAGTATTCTTGCTAAGGTCTTTGGAATTTACTCTATAGTAGGAGGAAGGTTAGTGGAGGCGTACGTAAGGGTAGGTAATAGTCTAATGCCTGCTTAGGTGAGTATAGCAGTTGACAATTGCAATGGTCTTTTGGGTATTGGTGAGAATTGTGTCGATGAATGCCGTTCCTATGGCTCCAGCGCCAATGACCAGGTAGTTAAAGTCAATAGTCTCGACCATTTTGAATAGAGGCGTTCTGCGTGATTGAGTGGTTGGTTCTTAATGTGAATGTTAATGAAGCCTCTCCGTCACATTCCGTCCATCATCCCTTATATCTCATCGACAGCGAGAAGGCTCAAAGGCCCCAAAGGCCACGCCGGAGATCAGTGTGATCTCAGTCCGTCTATATTAGCTACAACTCTGCACTGGAACCTTGATAGTTTTAATGTCTGATAGTTGATCATTCTTGCACCCGATTTCTTTCGCATGTATCTATCTGTACGTGTCAGTGGAAAACTCATAAAAACATATCAGTAATCATGGAAGGTAGATAACAACGAAAAATACTCGTACAAGGGGATGATTCTCGGTAGGGGTAACGGCAGTTCCGGCACTCGTCGGGCCCGGGCCGTGGTACGTTCATGCCGACGGCTTGTCGGCTCGACGGAAAGCCCGTAGCGCGTTAAATAGTCCGTCCGTCCGTCTATGCGGCCAACCACAGCGTGACTACACACCCAAATAAACGACCAGCGTGCTCGTGCGACGACGTGATAGGTACTATAGTATGATAAGCAAGTTCTGTGTCCATATCAGATACTTCTTGCCTTATGATTATTCTTTTCGATGGTTGCTTCCACGAGGTGGTGAAACAGTTAGCGTGAATGGACAACCTAACTGGCTCGGCACTTGCAAATTCCCTAAGTGCGCAAATTACCAGTGATTAGATCAGCTTGATTGCGAAGATTCTGAACAGGGAATAGGGTAATCTTTGCCCGCAACTATAGTAATCACTAATAGCTCATTTTTTCTGCTAGATGTTTGGATCGCCGACCGGATTCCGTTGTATAAGTGGAGGTGGCGGACGATGTAGGCCAAATCATGTCATACGGATCTGACTCCGTTGGTCTTGCCATATTACGACCGCCGTCAGAAGCTCCTTTCAGCCGCGATTTCTTCCTTCTTCACAAACAAATAAGACAAATTACATCATCGCCAGTGTAGTTAATTAATCAATTAACCTGTGGCTCCACAATAAACCTCGTCGGTTCTAAAGAGATGCAAGTTAGCATAGCCATTTTCTAACTACCCCTGTCAAAAGTAGTAGCCACTAGCCAATCATGTCCCAACAACAGAGATTGAAGCTCTGTTCAAGGTCCCCAGAATGACCTTGAACGTCACAGGCCCGCGTTTTCAGAGAGAGATCGATGCGCTGCCGACTTTGAACGTCGGGTTCACGAGTACCAGCCTAGGAGCAGCCTGGGGAGGCAGTCCGGACCCTGGCCTGATCTGAGGCAGCCTAGCCCTAACTATGGGCTCTGCAGTCCGATCTCTGGTTGGCTCGGCAGGTCTGGCGGCCTTGTTGATCTCGCCCGGCCCAGGCCTTCGGGTTCTAGTCGGTGGCCAGTGTCGAGTACACTACCAAGAGCCTGCTGGGGTTAAGTCTGCAGGATTATCTTAGCCTTAGGCCCTAGGTTTTATAGGCTGCTAACCTGCTGTGTGCGATCCTCTATAGAAATGCAAACTAATCCCTCTCCTTCTTTCTGTTTTTATAGAAATGCAAACAAAGCGCGGCAATTGTCTCTTTTTTTATTACTTTTGTTGCATTTCTAAAAAAGAATCCTAAAACTAAACTAAAATACACTATATAATAGATAGTTGTAGTATACATCTTATATTATAATATAAGATAAATAATATAACTCTTCTGTATGTCTATAACTACTACCTAGAATGCTATCTTAGGCTGTCCTTAATAATACTTAAGCACTACTTAACCTAGATTGTATTACTAGTGCTAAATACTAAGCTAAGAAACTCCTCTAGTCTTTTTATTGTAGACTTAACTGCTCCTACTATTTTTAGTAGGACTAGTTGCACCTGTAACTTCACCTTACTATTCTGCAGGGTAATTTAATTGTTTAAGACAAGGATCCAGCTAAGTTCCTAGAGTATGCAGTTACTGCATCCCTTATATTCTAGCAGCTGCAGATTAGCAACTAGCAACGCCCCCTACTCTAAGCTAACTATTACAGTCGGCTTTCTGTAGTAGTGTCTATTAGCAGAAGCTGAGGCAATAAAGCTGGGGAATAGTACTGTAAGTTGTACTGAAAGAATTAGGTCTTCAGAGAATACAGTAATTAGTTGTATACTTAATAAGGGGCTTATAATATTAGTTACTAGTAAAGGGTACTAAGAGTATCTAAGGGGATAATTATAAAGTTAATTGCTAAAGAGCTATAGAAGGTAATCTATCTATATAGAATAAATATCCTTATATCCTTAAGTATTATTCCTAAGACTAATATCTTAAAGTCGGTCCTTATTCTAGGACTAATAATCTAAATGTTAGTAATAATAATAATAATGTATTTAATGTCTAGAGTAAAAAGGGACGTACTAAGTAATACTAATATAGTCTATCCTAATTTAAACTATTTTATAGGCTGCTGTTTTTATCTAATATTCCTATTTAGTAACTTAAGTAGATTTTAGAAAAGAAATTAGTTGCCTCTATTTATTTATATAGAAGGGAAGCTCCCTATATAGTACTTAGTAGAAAATCTATACTTACTTTTACTATATATTAGTAGAAATACTGCAGGGTAGCCTTATAGCTACACTTGTAGAAGTAGAAGTATACTAGGGTTTTGCATCTTCTGCAACTGCAGTAAAGTAGTGCATTTTAGTAAGTAAATCTCTTATAGTATACTATAAAGTCTCTATAATGCAATCTTACTGCATATAGTCTCTCTAGTAAATACTAAGGAAAGTGAAGTTTAGGGGGCTTAGAATAAAGACTTATTCTAAAGTTAGTATACTACTAAGAGTAGATTAATAGCTATCTCCTAGTAAAAGCCTAAAAATTAGCTACTCTAGACTCCTACTTTAAATACACTAATGTAGGCTGTAGCTATAATTCTAGGATTTATCTGTAGGCCTCCTTAGTAAGAGAGTCTACTTCCTTATTTCCTACTATTCCTATATATTTAGAATACTACTAAATGTATACTCTACTAGGCCTTATTTAGCTTATTTATCCTCTTTATACCTAAGAGGCAGACAGCTTACTAAAGGCCCTAAATTTAGCCTAGCTGCTTCCTAAACTCTAAGTAATAAGTCTAGCTGCAACTATAAGATTATTAAGGCAAATGTAAATATTATCTACTATTTGCACTATAGGAGACCTTATAGCTTTTAGTAGGCCCTAAAAAGCAGCTTGCACTTCTATATTAAAGACCTCTATCTAGTAGCTAAGTAGCTCTAATCTTTAGAAGATCTACTATATAGCCTAGTACTTAATCCAGCCTACTCTAGTAGTAATTCTACTACTATCTACTATTTAGGAACTATTAGTATAAATAATAATATCTTACTTTAAGAGTACTCCTAATTTATCTATAAAAGTAGTAGCTAGTTTACCCTTAGTCTTCCTTAGTTTATAGCTAACTATACTTAGGGCTGTATACTAATTAGCTAAGTACTCTTAAGGTAGTAGCTCTAGTAGGTTAATGTATTTAGTATATCTCTTAATAAGGCTTACTATTCGCTATAGTCTTAAGTCTAGTCTAAGCCTATCTCTAAGCCTTATTTAGAGGGGGTATTAATTATTAAGGCAATAGATTCTTATAGAGGCTTTATAGAACTTTGCATTTAGTATTACCTCTACTAGGGGTAGAGTAGCTTTATACTATAGAATTAGTATAGGTATTATTCTATATATAGGAAGTGCAGCTTAAATAGCCTTAGCCTGCATAATATTAAGTTAGTTAAGTAGACTATTAACCCTATTTAAGGCAATATATTTATTCTTAATTTAATTCCTACTTAGCTACTATACCTCTAATATATAGTACTAAATAGGCAATATACAGAAAGTAATAGTATAGTGCAGTAAGTGTATTAGTATACTCTAAGTAGTATTCCCTAGTCCCTATAGTCTATTAACTACTTAGTATACTTTAGTGCAGTAGCCTTTTATATAATTCTTAAAAGTAAGTCTCTAATTAAAGTAGACTCTAAGCTACTATAGGGAGGCCCCTTAATTAATAGTCTAAATTGTATACTATTTCCTATTTAGTAGTCTAATAGTAATTAGTAAGTTTCTATCTTTTAGTCTCTTAGTAAAGTAAATAAGCTTAAATTTATTAGTATTAAAAGTAATTCCCTCTAATACCCCCTCTTCTTAAGCTTCTTCCTATTCTTTTACTAGTAGAGTACAATTGTCCTCTAGTAAGGTTAAGCTTACTATAATAGTAATATTATTAGTATAGCTAAATTGAGATTACTTCCTACTTAAATAAATAGTACTTAGCTTAAATAAGAGTTTAATATAAAGTATAAAGAGAATAGGAGATATAGGTAAGCTCTATAGTAGTCTATACTTAAAGTTAAAGATGTCCCCTATCTCTCTATCTAGCCTTATTCTTACTCTTCTCCTAAGGATAAAACTTAAGACCTACTGCACAAGGTTCTCTAGCTATTCTTAGTATTAGAGGCATTAAATTAGCCTCCCTAGTAGTATAGTATTAAAGGCCCCTTTAATATTAAGTGTAAGTATAGAGGTAATACAATCTCTTTACTAAGTATACTTAATATTATAAATAGTAGTAGTAATAAAGTTACTATATAAGTAGAGGGGGAGGGCTCTAAACTATTAGTTATATAGTACTTAGAATTTAATTGTAATTTAAGTAAGCCTTCTTGTAATAAGTCTCTCTAAGCCTTTTCTAAGTATAAATAATAGTACAATTAGCCTATATAAGTGTAGGAGTACTCTATCTCTCTTATTTAGCTTAAGTAGAATAACTAGAATAGCTTCTTTAAAATAGGTAGAATACTAGCCCTTATATATGCATCTACTATAAAGCTAAAAGATAATATTCTTAATAATAGACTATACTATTTTAAGGATAACTATTGTAATTCTATTAGACCTAGGGGTAGTACTTCTTATAGAGAAGATTAATATTTATACTTTATCTTTTGTAATAACGTAGTTCACAAGTGAATGAATCACACAAGTGAGTGAATCACTTTTCTAGCACCCGTACGACAAAGTGTAAGAGAAATTAACCATAACACCTTAAATTAATTTAAACTATTTAGAAACCTCTTCTTCCGAGGTAGATTCAACTTTTTGACACGTGCGAGCATTATGGCCAGTCTCTCCACAGATGCCACATCGTCGTGCGCGCGTTTCTGTCCTTCTCGCACGACTACTACTCTGACCTGTTTCTACCTGCAACTGCTCTGTTACATCAATTTGAGACTTTATATCCTTTGCCTGATTGATTGTAAGTGTTCCGCCTTTCTGAAGCTGTTTTTTTTTTTCGTACGGCGACGGCGGCTCATACGCTCATTTGCCTCTTGATACTCAGTCATTTGTGCCTGCAATAAAACCTGGTTGTGTGCAACCACCATGATTCCTTTCTTCAGCTGCTGCATATACTTAATAATTGACGTTGGGGAGCTATTCTGGTGTCGTACAATGCGATTTGTAATAAAATCAGAATGTGAATCGAATTCAATTGGGTTGTTTGGTGTCTTTGGGACCTAAGCTGGTGGTAAGCCAGCAGAAGAACCTGGAGGTGTTGGCGTATGAAGCTTCACATCTAGCTGTGAAATTACATATTCTGGATCGTACGGAACAAGGTCAGTTGCTCTAAAGCCTGCTTGAATGTTTGATGTTGTCATTGCCTTGTTGTACGCCTTATAAAAGGCTGGGAGGAAGTCTTCCTTTGCAATATGCGTAATGTGCACCCGCATAAGGACCTCAATTTCTTGGCTGTACGCCCGTTTTAAGGGACTAAAGCACCCAACATCAAGAGGCTGGAGCTTGTGCGATGAATGAGGAGGCATACAGAGTGTAATAATCCTCTGCTCCTTGCAGTATAGCTCAAAATCGACAGAATGGTGGCTTTCGTGGCCATCAAGGATGAGGAGGCGGTAAGCACCCTTCGTACGACTCCTTGTATGGAAATCAAAGTGCTGTACCCATTCTAGGCCTTTCTCATTTGTCTTCCAACCATTTTCTGTAAGTGTAATTACCCAGTCGGGTGGGAGGGGGCTGTCGCACGTCCAGGAGTCAAGATGGACCTTGCCTGCAAAGATGATGTACGGCGGGATAGAATAGCCGCACGACCCAATGCCCTGGATTACTGTAACCCATTCCTGATTCCCTTGTTGTGCTCCTCTTGGCTTGCCACGTCGTTCAGAGGCTGTAACAACTATTTCAGAGGACATCTTGCCCATTGCAAACCCAGTCTCATCAAAGTTATAGATATTGGTATTGTCTATCCCGTACTTTGCAATTGTGTTTCGTACGAGGGAAAACCACGCGCGATACGCGTCCGGATCTTCGCAGAGGACTCTCTGATAGTCGATTCTTCGATTAAAACGCGTCTGGAGCTCAGGTCGTCGTTGTACGAAGTTTGAGGCCCAGTTTGTTCCGACGCGTCGCGCGCCGCGGTCGCGAAGCAGTCGATCGGCCATTTCTCGAACAGCACTCAAGCGTGGCGAAAATGCTCGCGAATCCAGGTCAATGATGTATCGTACAATAGTCTCCTCTTCGTACGAGGTCAAATTCTGGCAGGGTGGTCGGATATCGCGTCTAGCAGGTTGGCCATGGTATCGTCGTTGGAGGGTTGCACGAGATACATTGTAGTGAGATGCAGCCTTTCGCACGCTTAATTTTGGGTCGGATTTAAGCGCATTTAGCGCTAGGACTAAATCGCTTTCATTTGAATGTTGTACCATGGTTGTAGGTGGAGAAAAATAAAGGGAAAGGTAGGTTGTGCGAAATTCTAGAAAAGTGGCTCACTCACTTGTGTGGCTCACTCACTTGTGAACTACGTTATATTTATTAATATTATAAGGCTTATTATATATATATAGTAAGTAATACATTATAGTAAGTAATACATATTCTCCTACTCTCTAGCTATTTATATAAGTTAATGAAATAGTATTAATATACTTATATAGTAAATAGTCTAATATAGTAAGTAAGCTACTTTTCTCTACTCTTCTACCTTCTATATAAATTGCCAGATGATGCTGGACATATGGTATCGCATCTTCTCTGTCGTATGGGTTGGCCTGGGCATCTCGCCCGTCAGTCAGTGGCCGCCCATGTACGGCCCACGCAGCCAGTGCTACTCGCTGCGCCGCTACTTCAAGTGAGTTCTTTCTCTCTCTCTCATCTCTCTCTCATCTCTCTCTCCATCTCTCTCTCCATCTCCATTATTCTTCCGCCGACCAACGCTCACCGTGCGCAGCGTCTTTTGGCACCAGTGCCTCAGGGCTCCGCTTCAGGGCACCGCCACCTTTATCACGCGGAGGCTGCCGGGCCTGGGGCCGTCTCTGCTGCAGTCTTATCTGACAATGCTAATCATCTTCATGGTGTCCGGCCACTTCCACATCCTGCTGGACTGGTGTCCGGCATGACGTCCTGGCGGCTGTCGGGCGCGCTCGCTTGCTTCACCCTTTTCGTCCCGACAATCATGGCCGAGGACGCCTTTCAATGGACATGGCGCAGGCTCAAGACAGAGGCAGGCCTCGGCGACGACGACTTGAGGCTCGTGGAGAAGGCTTTTGGCTTCGTGTGGACCTTTTTGGCCCTGGCCGTGGTCACGCCCGTCTTCAACTATCCCCTTCAGCGCGTCCCGACCAAGAGCAACCCGCAGTATGTTGTTCCTTGGAGCTTCTTCGGGCCTGATTACGGGGGCACGCTGAGCAAATAGCGGCTAGTCGCAGCACCACGTCGAGCCCCCATGAGGAGAGGCCGGAATTTGGGGATTTATATACTGGGGGGGGGGGGGGTTCAGTTAAAGCACTCTATCAGGCCACCCCTGGTTGCCTGTTCGGCTAGTATCTAAACTGTTTTAAGAAATGAGAAACGATTCACATAGTAAATGAAGTAAGAGAGCTTAAGTTCAGTAAGTTGCCATGAAATATGTAATAAACTCTACAGTGTAGGAAATAAAACGAATACATCTACCCTTAGGCGCGATGTTACACCCAGTGGTGTTCTCTACTCTCTAACTGAAGGCCCTTATTATGCTGGCCGAATAGGACGCCAGGGATGGCCAGATAGAGCATTCGCTTAGTATTCTTTATTGAAGGCAGGATTCGGAGGCCGAAGCGATCGGTCCGTTGGGCCACAGATACCCATAACTTCAAGTTGTTAATGTTAATAGAGCCGCGCGCTTGTCCGTATCTACTTCGCAAGAAACCAGGGCATTAATGTCGCCGGCCCATACATGTATATCGATCTCAGGTGTGTAGGTGTGCCTTGGTCACACATATATAAATACTTGCGGCGACTCTTCCTAGTCTTTACGTCGTCTGTCTTGATCATACCGAATCACCGCCACATAGATCACATTCACCTTGCGCCACAAATCCTGCCAGCCATAATGGGCGATTCAACTGCTTCCACAGCTCAAGAGACTTTTGGCGAGAAGAATGCCAAACACTTTGAGTACGTTGCCGCCCTCCCCCCCCCCCCCCCCCCCCCGGGTGATTCAAGTCGGTCGCTCATCCATGTCCACTCGGCAGCAAAGTCGCGCCAGGCGAGTGGCCTCGGTGGATCGTCGACCTGCAGCAACAGATTGTCGACTTTCTCGTGTCGCCCGACTTTCCCTCCTGGGCCGGACTAGACGTCAATGCCCAAGCCCAAGCCCAAGGCAGCAAGGGACGCATGCTGGACTACGCCTGCGGAGACGGCCTCCTCTCCAAAGCCCTCAAGCCCCTTTACGCCTCCGTCATCGGCGTCGACGTCTCGGGTGCCATGCTTGACAAGTACCGCGCCACGGCCTCCGGTCTGGGCCTGACCGATGAGGAAATGATGGGCGTCCGCGGCGACTTCATCACCGGCGCGTCACAGGCCACCGAGCCGCCGCTGCCCGAGGAGGCCCTCAGCGACTTTGACATGGTGGCTATGAGTATGGCCCTGCACCACGTCGAGGACGCGGCCGCCACGATGAGGGAGCTCGTGTCGCGGCTCAAGGTCGGAGGCAAGATTCTGATCGTGGACTGGGCGCCGCTGGACGGCAGCACCGCGGCCCAGCGGGAATACCAAGAGGAGCTGCGCAAGGACAACAAAGAAGCCATCGTCAAGGAGAGGCTGGCGGTGCATGCGGCGCGGCACACGGTCGGAAAGCCAGAGGGCTTCACCGAAGCGGAGCAGAAGTTGCTTTTTGAACAGGCCGGCTGCAAGGGCTTTGCGTGGAAACTCGCCGACAAGCTGTCATATGTAGAGCTGGTGGACGCCAAGGGGCAGCTGTACTGGGCCCTGGCCACCAAAGCCTGAGTGATGAGGAGGTTCACGTAGCCAGGTAGCTAGCTACATGTGGTGGTGGTAGTAGTAGTAGTAGTAGTTGTAGTAGTAGTAGTAGTAGTAGTAGTAGTATTAGCTAGCACATTGAATAATGAGGAGCATCAACTTGTTCGCGTTTCGACACCAGTTGTAATCATGGCTAGGGTGGCTGGGGGGCATCGAAGATGCAGTGGGCGTGTACATTTACTACCTAACAGGTGAAAAGAAAACAAGATGAGAAGAAGAAGAAGAAGAAGCAGCAGCACGATCCAATGGTCATCTGCCACCCCGAATCACCGTCACACCACAGGCTCCTGCTCGCCCCCGATCCTCTCGGCGACACAGTTGGCGAGGTCCGTCAGCGAGGGCGCCTGGATGAGGTCCAGAACTGACAGGCCGATGCCCGTCTGTGCCGCAAGCCAGTTCCGGATCTCCACGGCCACCAGCGAGTCCACGCCATGAGCCGTCAGGTCTCTCGACACGTCAACGTCGGCCGAGCTGAACATGCGCCGCAACTCCTTGGCGAGCGCCTCCAGGATGCGACGGGCCAGCTCCTGCGGCCCGAGGTCGCGGGGGAGCGCCTCCCTGAGCGACGAAGACTGCTCCGGGGAGGCGGCGGCGGCGGCGGCGGCGGCTGCTCTCTCGTGGCTGTGCCTGGAGGCGAGGGACTCGCGCTTTTGCAGCGCGGTGAAGCGTGCGTCCGTGACCCATCCCTTGTCGAACGCGGCGCGGCTGCTGCTGTGCCCGATGCCCGTGACCACCTGCGGAGTGTCGGTGCCCCGTCCGCCGGCGGCGAGAGTATGGTCGAGGATGCTGTGCATCTCGGCCTCCTGGAGCATGACGATGCCGTTGCGCGCGAGGCGGCTCGAGATGCTGCGGCGCCCGGCCACATGGCCGACCGACTGCAGCATGCTGAGGTCGATGGTCGTGACGGCAACGCCGCGGGACCGCGCGTGGCTTGCGAGGGCGTCCTGGTAGGCGCCCGCGGCCGTGTAGTTTGCCTGGCCCGGTGCGCCGGTGATGCCGAGGACGGAGGAGAAGAGGATGAAGAAGTCGAGGTCCGGAAACTGCCTCAGAAGAGCACGACTCCCCTGGACCTTGGGCCGCAGGACCGCGTGGAAGTCGTCGAGCGACAGTTGTTCAAACACAGCATCCTAGGAGTGAGTTCACGAGTCAGCACAGCACAGCACAGCACAGCACAGCACAGCACAGCACATATACAAGACCTCGAGTCGAGAGCAGCAGCGTTCCATATCCCGCGTATCCGTATCCGGGGACTGGCTGGGCCTACCTTGAGGACCATGGCGGCCTGGAAGATGCCACGGATCGGGGGCATGTCTGCGGAGGCCGCGCGGGCGGCGGCCAGCTGGTCCTGGTCCGAGACGTCGCACTTGACCACGCGGACGTTGCAGCTTCCGGTCAGCTCCGCGAGGAACTCGTCGTCGCTGCGTGCGCTGCGGCTCACCACCACGACATGTCTCGCACCACGCGCAATGGCCCATTCGCAGAGCGACCTCCCAACACCGCCGGCCCCGCCCACAAGCAAGTAAGAGGCGTCGGCCTTGAGGGCGGCGTGTCGAGGGCGGCGTGCGACCTGCGGCGTCTGCATGTTAGCGCTGGACCGCTTAGGGTTAGATGCAGCGGGAGGGTCGAGGGAACAAAACGTATACGAGATATCAAATGATGCACTCATCACTTACAGGCACGACATCTGCGTCCCCGACGGTCAGGGCCAAAAGAGCCTGTTCCCGTCCATGTTCCGGCGGATTCATCTTGTCGTCGAGGACGCGAGCAGACTGGCTAATGGAAATCTCCTCGACACATGGGCGGCTGCCGAGGAGGAGGAGGAGCATGCTGGCCTGCATGGCCTGGGACACGATCCACGGCCTGCGGACCAGCCACGAGCCGAGCCGCATCCTGTAGAATGCGCCGTTGACCGCCGTCGCCGTCGCGGCTGGACACCCGACATGGACCATGTTCGTGTTCGTGTCCGCATCCACACGACCATCGAGCTCGATGACGCGCCCAAAGTCCCGCAGGCACTCGGAACTCTGCTCTACGAAGGACCGGGAAGGGCTGACGATGACGTCGACGCCCTCCTGACCCGTGGCAGCCCAGATCTGTTGGACGATGAACCCCTCGCTGCGGTTCAGCACCGTTCCCGAGCTTCTTCTGGCTCCGCCGGCCAGACCGAGCTCGTCCTCGAGCTTCTTCTTCTCGGCCTCGTCCTCCGCAGCCAGGTACACCACCAGGCCCCGGACACGGCCGTACTCGATCGCGGCCCGGCCCATCACGGCCATCGACCCGTGGACCAGGACCCTCTCCCCACTGCTTGTCCTTGCGACGTCTTGCAGCGCGAGGTGAACCGTCACGTAGCCGGGAGCCAGGCGTGCTGCGGCCGAAAAGGCGACGTGCTCCGGGATCCTGGCCACGTGCGCGCAGTGCACCCGCATGCTTGATGCCCACCGGCTGCCCGCGATCAAGAAACACACCCGATCCCCGATGCCGAGTCCGTGGTCGGCGGCTAGCTTGCCCGCCCGGATGATGATACCGGCGCATCCGCTCACGTGCTCCTCGTCGGACGCGAGAGCAACGGGCCGGCTGCCGCCTCTTGGAGGCCGAGGGTACGGCCCGCGAGACTCGAGGCCAAAGGCCCTCGGACGTATCTCGACGTGGTCGTCTGACATGTCGCCTCTGGCGGCATCGGATTCGGAAGCCTCCTCTGTGAACAAGATTGACGGCTGGCCCTCTCCTCTTCCTCTGGCGACTTCGGCCTCGATACGCTTCTCGCCCAGTAGAAAAGGCTTCAACTCGGACTCCGCCGCGTCATCCTCCGGACCGAGACCCAGGGGGGGCATCGAAAATAGGCGCGGCACGTGGATGATCCCGTCGCGTTCGCAGAACTCCCAGTCGCGACGGGCCGGCGTCGTCGTCGTCGTCGTCGTCGTCGTCGTCGTCGCCGCGGCATCAAATGTGGCGGCAAAGACCTCGCAGATGGCCGCCATCGTCTCCTCGCTGCACGGAGCCCGCTCGGCCGACACGTCCAGGGCGATGTATCTTTTGCTGGGCGCCTCGTGTCTCACCGTCCGTAACAGTCCGTGGCTCAGGCTTGCCTCTGGCACCGATGACTCCATCGCGGCCCCTCGCGTCAGCCACAGGAGGCCGTCGCAATGGGTGACCATTGTCTTCAAGCCGTGGAAGCCGTCTTCGTCGAGGTCGAGCAGGTCGGGTTGCAGCAGCTCCTCCAGGTATATGCACGTCTCGCCATGGAATGTCGTCGTCGTCGTCGAACCAAGCTCGAGCGCCTTAATGGGCGGCTCATACCCTAAGACGGTAGCCAGCCGCGACTGGAGGGCCTGCAGCCATGGCGCGGGGAAGCGCTGAGCTGTGCAGACGAGCACCACTTGCTGCGGGTACGCAGGCGCGTACGCGTCTCCCTGGGCCGTCGAGACCATGGCGCTAAAGCTGAAGAAGTCCGGGTCCTCGCAGTCTCGGAGCTCCATGTCCAGCCCCGAGAAGCCGTTCCGTCGGAGCACCTGGTCCCAGAACGGCACGGTGAGCGAGGGCGAGTTTACGCGCTCCGGCTCTTCGCTGAGCCACCATCCGGGCAGGAATCCAAAGGCCATGAAGACGTCGAGGGCATCTCGTGTTGTCTCGATGAGCACCAGCTTTCCCCCGGGCTTCAGGAGGCGGCGGACGTTGCTCATCGTCCGGTCCATGGCCTTGGTGGCGTGGAGGCATTGGCATGCGACGACAATGTCGTAGGACCCGGCTTCGAACCCCTGGGCGACCGCGTCGGCCTCGATGTCTAGCTTTCTGAACGTCATCAGATCCCGCCACGGTTCGAACCGCTTCTGCGCAGCCTCGAAGAAGCCCTGGGAGATGTCCGTGAAGTCGTAACGCTCGAACAAGGCGCCTTGGCCATCATCCCCGCCGCTCCCCCGTCCCAGTGCGTCGAGGATAGCTTGTGTTCCGCCGCCCGTGCCGCCCCCGATCTCCAGTATGGTCGCTCGAGGATTCTTGTGCGCGAGGAGCCTGACGAGCCGCGCGACTTGGCCGGTCGACCGGTCCCATTTCAGGGCGCCGACGTAGTAGCGGTACAGGAGCTCCCCTTCGACCATGAGCTCCAGCGGCGCGACCTCGCCCTTCATCAGAGCCACTGCACGGGGGCCGAGACGGCTGATCATCTCGCCGTTGACGTTTGCTGCCGCCACGCGGTCGAGGAGGGCGGCCTTGTCGTCTGCGGAAACCTGGAGCCACTTGGAGCTCTCCGGGCCCAGCTCGTTCTGCGCTGCGCGCTGAAGCAGCTGCAGCATCCAGCGATGGTGCTTCTTGTGGTGCCGCGCGAGCCTGTCGACGTCTTGATCCGTTAAGGCCCGGACGGCGTCGTGCACGTAGTGGAGGACCGCACGTTGGAGATCAACCATGGCCTCCTTCTCCGAGGAAGTGATGGTATGCTTCATGGACACGACGGCGGCTCGCATAGAGCTCGCGAAGGACAGGTCCGGTGCCCATGTGACGGTGCTGCATAGGCTGCCTCGGTCTGACCGGGGGGCAGAGGCACCATCTAGATCTAGACTCTGATACAACAAGCCGTCCATGTGCAGCACAGCGTTCACGTTGCGTTCGCCGGCGGGGCTTGCTGCGAAAACGGTCACGCCCGTGTCGAAAGACTGCACGCCGACGCGACCAGGGCGGAGGTGAGCTTCGAATACCGGACCGAGGGTGCCCTGGCGTCGCAGTGACATGCTCTTGATCGCTCGTGGGATGAATGCAGACTCGAGGGCCGACCCCAACCCCTGCAAGACGGTGTAGGCTGCCTGGAAGACCGAATCCAACGTGGCAGGGTGGAGCAGGTCGCCCCCCTGGTGGGGTGACGACGGATCCGTGGATTGGAAAGTGACCACGCTGTTCTCGCGGGTCGACTCGACGGTGCTGATCTTCCGGAAGGCCGGCCCGTGACGGATACCGACGTTGGCCAGGGCCGTCCACAGGTCCGCTGGATCCACTCGGCGGGTTACCGTCAGGGGCTTCAGAGGCATCTTGGGGTCCGCGGCGTGATGATGGTCGGCCTCGGCCGCGGTCGAGACCGTGTCCAGCTTGAATGACCCCTGGCAGTGAAGCAACCAGTCATTGTTGGCGGACACGGACGAGACGCGGAAGTCGAGCCAGCCTGCCCAGGACGAGAGGCCTTCGCTCCGTCGCATGACCGTGAGCTGGACCTCCTGTCCCTCTGCCTCTGGGACGTGGAGAGCGCTCAGGAACTCGACGTTGCGCAGGCGGAGCTCTTGTACTCTCTCGTCCGGGAGGTATCTTCCTGCGAGCCGATACGCCGCCTCCGAGACCATGGAGATGTAGCCGGCCGCCGGGAACACGACCTTTGACCCCACGACGTGATCCCCCAGCCACGGCATCTCGGAGAGACGCAAGACGTTCCTCCACGTGGGCACGAACGGGTCCGAGGTGCTCTGATACCGGCCGAGGATGTCGTGGGACGGCTCTACCTGTCTTCGCCAGGCCTTGTTGGCCCTCGGCTCCATCCAGAACCTCGCCGAGTGGTTCCAGGGGTATGTAGGCAGGTCGCTGAGAACCCGGGCGCGACGCTCGGTGCCGGGAGAGTTGACGGCCGACAGGTTGACGGGCCATCCTTTGCGCAGAAGCTCGCAGACCAGCGAATGTGTCGTCTCGATGGCGCTCTTGTTGCGGACGAGACCTGTGAGATAGGAGATCTGCGTGCCCTCAAAGGCCGGGAGCGACAGCATGTCCTGAATCGGCCCGCCCAGTGCTCCGTGTGGTCCCAGCTCGACGACGACGTCGATCTGCTGTGCAGGGGACGGGGACCCCTCCGCGCCGCCTTGCCCCGTACGTGCCCCGACGCACATTGCGCGGAACGACGCCTCGAACTCGACGGCGCGGAGCATGTTGTTGTTCCAGTACTCGGACGTGGAGAGCACGTCCAGGTCCTGCAGCAGCCCTCCCGTCATCGACGACGAGAAGACGACGTCTCGAGGACCGCGCCTGGGCTTCAGCACGGGGCGAAGCTGATCCATGTACTTGGCCGAGATGGGCGCCATGTGATGGGAGTGAAAGGCCCCGTTGATGCGCAGGCGGCGGCAGAACACCTTGTCGCACACGAGCATGTCCTCGAGCTCACGGACGGCCGACAGGTCGCCCGAGGCGGTGATGCTGTTCTGGCTGTTGACGCATGCGACGACGATGCTGCCGCTCCGGACGCGGTCGATGTACTCCTGGACCTTCTGCCGGCCCGCTCCCACGGCAATCATGCCCCCCTTGCCGATGATCTGGTCGGTTTCGGCAGAGAGCGCGCCGCGGAGATAGGGAATGGCAATGGCCGAACGAGCGTCGAGGGCCCCGGCGGCGTAGGCGGCCGCGACTTCGCCGCTCGAGTGGCCCGTCACGGCGCTCGGCTCGATGCCCCATGATCGCAGCAGGTCGACAAGTGCAATCTGGACGGAGCTGCAGAGCGGGAGACTGTACTCGAAGTTCTGGACGTTGCTGGTGTCCTCGTCCCGGAGCAGCTCGTCTGACGGGGGGGGCCAGAGTCAGCATTCTCATTCTTCGTACAAGGTAGGCAAGGCAAGGCAAGGCAAGGCTGCGGAGCACAAACCCAACAAGGACCAAGTCGCCCCCATCTCTCGGATATACACGCCCATCTGCTCGATGCTGGCCCGAAAGACGTCGTATCTGTGGATCAGCTCTCGCCCCATGGCATGCCACTGGGCGCCCTGTCCGTTGAAGACGATCCCCAATCGGGGCGGCTGGCTGGGAACGCGGGCTGCTGCCGGCTTGCCGCTCTCCAGGGCTTCCTGTAGGCCAGGCACGTCCCTGGAACGACAGGCTACCATCCACGGCATGACTGTGCGGTGTTCGGACAGGGTGTACGCCAAGTCATGGAGGACTTGAGGTTGCTCTTCGTTGTCTCGGAGCGAGAGATAGAGTCTGAGGTCGCTCACACGGCTTTGACACGAGGCTTGATCCTTGCCGTAGATTACAAACACTCTGCCGTCCTGCGGCAGTCAGCTATCACCATGCTAACTAACCTGGAAAGCGGAGACGTCTTACCGCCGAGTCCGGCGCCGGCATGGCGCCAACATGATGACCGTTGGATTTTGTGTGTTGTAGCGCAGACGACATCTCTTCGCCGCGGAGACCGTTCTCGCCCTTCATGCCGTTTGTGACTGTCGGGTCGTGCTCGTTGACTTGTGGGTAGCCGTTGACGTTGGAGTGGCCGTTGACGGCAACACTAGAAGCCATGCCACTGCACGAGGCTAGCAGGCCGGCCATGGACTCGGGACGATACTCCTCCAGGATGACGTGTGCGTTGGCGCCCCCGAATCCAAAGTTGTTGATGGATGCCCTCCGCGTCGCCCCTCGCCTGGGCCACGGCCGGACCGTCGTCGGGACCTGCATGTTCCACTCCTCTAGCCTTAGCTTCGGGTTGAGCTCCTCAAAGTTGGCGTTCGGGGGCACGAGGCCAGCCTCCAGGGCGCACACGACCTTGATGACACTGGCGAGGCCGCTGGCGGCCTCGGTGTGGCCGATGGCAGACTTGACGGAGCCGAGGAGGAGCGGGTCCGATCCTGGAGGACTCGCGGAGGCGATGATGTTGGCGATGGCCGTGACCTCGATCGGGTCCCCGGTCGGGGTGCCCGTGCCATGTGCCTCGACAAAGCCCGTCTCGCCGGGGTCCAGCCCGCAGCTCCGGTAGCACGCGCCCATGAGGCGCTCCTGGGCCTCCTGGCTGGGCGTGGTGATTGTCGGCGTCTTGCCGTCTTGGTTGAGGGCCGAGCCGCGGATGATGGCGCGGATGGGATCGCCCGCGGCCACTGCGTGGTCGAGCCTCTTGAGAATGACGGCAGCGATGCCATCGCCCCGGCCGTATCCGTTGGCCCTGTGGTCAAAAGAGTAGGATATGCCGTCGGGAGACAGGAATCTATAAAAGAGACAAGACCTTGTGAGCCTAGCATGTTCAATTCTCCGACCGCCATTGTGACGTGACGGCCGTGGAGAGGGAGGGGCGCGGGGCTCTCTCTCTCTCTCTCCCTGTCTTACTTACCCTATGGTTGACATTGATACGAAGACGTCGGGGTTCAGCATCAGGTTCGCGCCCGTCACGATGGCTGATCCGGATTCCCCGGCCTGGAGACTTCGACATGCGAGATGCAGAGCCGTCAGGGTGGTGGAGCATCCTGTGTCAATGGTCATGCTGGGGCCGCGGAGATCGTAGAAATGGGACACGCGGTTGGCGGCCATGGTCGCCGCATTGCCGGTCATGAAGTATCTCGGCAGAGTATGGGGGTCACGGGCCAGGGTGTCGTGATAGTCCCGAACCATGCAGCCCGCGAAGACGGACGTATCGGACCCCTGGATATCTGGTAGCTTGATGCCCGCTGAACTTCATTGTCAGCTCATCACCAGCCGAGCCGCCGCTGCTTGCCTCCGGCCGGGGAGGGGGGGCCTGGGGTTCGTGAAGACTGACCGCTCTCCATGGCTTCAAAGACGACCTCGAGAGTCATCCTGATTTGCGGATCCAGTGTCTGTACTCCATGTTGGTGGTCTGCACAAACTTATCAATAATACAGGCGGGCGGGCGCGGAGTCTACTGACGCTGGCGACCTCTGTGCTGAGGTTGAAGAAGGAGGCATCAAAGGCCCCGGGGTCTGTCCCCAGGAAGTACCCTCCGCGGACGTTCGTCTTTTGCGCAACCGGATGTTAGCACATTTTACCACGGGCGGGAGCATGTCTCTCAGGAAAGCCAGGACTGAACGCACGGAACCAATCTTGTCCTTCTGCGGGTGCAAGATTCCACTTGTTGCGAATCTGGATTCGGGTATTTCAGACCATCCGCTTTGGCCGCTCTTCAGCAGCTCCCAGAGCCTCTCGGGTCCAGTGACGTTGCCCGCAAACCGGCACCCCATGCCGACAATGGCGATGGGCATGTCCGGGGAAGTCATGTTTGTTACCGTTGCGGGAAGAAAGGAGTCGTGCCAGAGATGTTCATGTGATCAGTTTGAATTGAAGTGGGGAGAGAAAGGCCTTGAGGCAGCCTTGGAAGTTGCTACTTACTGTAAGGCTGTGGCTACTTGCTGAAGACCACTCGATGCGCGATAAGTAGTATATTCTTTTTCGTCTATTGTGTCCTGGCCGGTCTTTGATTCAGAGGCCGAACAGCTATCTCATCTGACCAGGCACCTCAGGACGCCTAGATGCTGCTAGGTAGCAGCCATGAGGCAAGTCCGTTATCGCCGGTATGTGGAGCGGGCCGAAGTGGTCATAGGTATGAGGACCCGGAGGCCGAAACTGGGGTCCAGCGGCGCGAACTCGGCTTCCGTACCCGGTACACGATCGATGGGTCCTCTTCGAATTCAGTCTTTGGTGTCTAGAGGCGTCTAGAGCTTCGCAGAACCGTCTTGGTTCCGAGTTGGATTGCTGAGCTTCATGGCGCTCTCGGTCCATGTCGGTGACGATGCACGTTTTCTCTGTTCATTCTTCCTTCACTGGAGCTCCGGGACAAGCGCACGCAAACAGAGATCACAGCGGCAGGGTGGCTAACCACGTAGCGAGTATTCCCACTAAAGCTCGCAGCCGTTTATCGCTCTCGCACTAGTATAGATAAAAGATCAAATGTGTCCCCAACTTAGTTCCATCCCGTCTTCCACGCCTCCTCGTGGCCTGATCTGCAGGCCACCTTGTACTCCCAGCAGCAATCTGAAAATGCATCTAAGGAATAGCGTGGCGGCTCTTCACCGATCGCAAGAAAGAACCGGCGAATTGCCTATCAGCACCTTCCACTACACACCTAAGAGATACACACATCCGACTCATCAGCCCTCACCTGTTACTAAGTGGCTCTCCCTATAAACACCATTGAAAGTCGTTGAGGTAGCAGCTATTAATTAAAGGGCTACCTATATACTATACTTATCAGTTCTAAGTACTACAATGTATGGTAAAAGAAGTATATCTATTTGTATTGAAGCATTATTAGCGCAGTTCTATGTCTTACTCGCTTGTCTGTCTCAATTGCTTATAACTTACACGAACTAGCCTACTACAACTTAACATTTTCAATCTCAAAAGTCTGCACCATACCTGATTCAAAGTACGACCAGAACTTCGACCCATCCATAAATGTATCCTCTGCCTTTACATAGCGATCGCCTTCGCCGATTTGCGTTCTCCATCTCGTAACATTTGCACCGTGCGTTGACGGTTGCGAAAAGCTGCCAAGGTCAAAATGGAAGTACTGCGATACCCACCAGTTCACCGCTACAATTACCAACTTGCTCTTCGCTTCATCATAGGCTGCAATGATGTTATCGGCGCCACCATCCAGAATCCGCATACCCTCGCGAATGTGCCGCGAGAACTGCGCAACTATAAAGTATTTCTGGTTTGCTGGGCCCAATGTGCCTTTTTCGTTATCCGCCTCAATTAGTCCCCATCCTTTGCCATCTAGCACCTGCCAGTATACCCATGCTTGCGCCTGCAAGTAGCGGAAATCGAGGAACACATTGGTTAACACCCCCTTGCCTGAGGCGTCATTCTCGCCGTACTCGGTGTTCCACAAGCCATGCCCGCGCTGTCTAGCGACGTCGCGCAGTACATGGCGCTTGCCCTTGTTGTATTGGTATCCGTGAACGTTGATCCTACCCATCGTTTCGAGGGCATCTTTGCTGAGCCATCTCAATGTGTTCAACGCCCTGTCGATCTTGGACTCGTCCGATGCTGCAATAATTGTGTCGTGTAATCCTCTGCTGTCCAGTTCCTGTCGTAGAGCCAGGATGATGGTTGACTGGGTTGGGATGTAAAAGCGGCAGCCCTCCTGCGTGCCGCTTGACGTCCACGAGGACCCGCTCGGTTCATTGAACGGGTCAACGCTGTCGAAGGTTATGTTCCAGTGGTCCTTTGCCCACTTAGCAATCGTCGCCATATATAGGGCATGCTTAGGAATGTTCCACGGCTGGATGTTCTCCTTGTTACGCCTGTAGCCGGAGGGATTCTGGTTCCTGGTCATCCACCACATGGGCGAGTTGCTGAACAGTTCGAATCGGTTAGCGCCTCGCGCCTTTGCCTTGAGAAGCATGCTGCGCTGGTTCGCGTCCACATCCCAGTTCCAGCTGTTCGATGTCGGGTCCTCGCTATACCAATCGACCCAGTGGCCCTCGATCTGCCGCGAGAGAATCATTTTGCGCGACACTGACATCTGCTTGCCCTCTATCGTGTTGAAGCTGCTTGCGCCAGCATTGTGCCGGACAATGTTAAGCCCCAGGCCAGGTAGTGTAGTGTCCTGCCAGGGCACGTCGTTGGTCGTAAAGAAGATGTCGGCGATGTCGTCGCGGTCGCCAAACCGTCGTGCCCACCACGCCAGAGAGGTACCCCACCCGTCCCAGGTGCCATAGTTGGATTTGGCGTCAATAGAGGTTGAAAATTCGTCTGCGTTGGTGTGTGCCGCTAGCTGGCTCACGGCTAGGGCAGCAATTGTGAAGAAATGCATAATGAAGCGGGTTACTGTGATTAAAGCTGGGGAAAACGCGTCTCTAACGAACGGGAGTGGGAGAGCTGCCTGCTTAATGACTTGTTTTACTGCACGAACCATACTCCAGCACTCAGATGCTGTGTGAAGTTTGGGAGATCCGCCGTGTAGAGTTCTCCTCTAAATTAGATCTTACACGCTCATCTCCGTAGAACACACATTAGATCTTAGCAGGACGCAAGGACGCTAGCTGACTCGGGTAGGAGACGCTGGTACTCTAGTGATCTGGCTACAACTGTGGTTAGAGCGTAAAATGAAGGTTTTCAAGTTAGGTATAGCGCTGTTCTTATCGATTTAGAGGGTGTTATGCACACGAGGGCCAAGGAGATAAGACTTATTAGCCTAGCTTGGCCGGCGGCTTAGCGGCAATAGAGGGACTGCTACAGGCTGTACCCTGGGCAGTAGGCTAGGATCTAGTAGATAGTTAAGGTTAGGGTTAGGGTTAATGCCTACCTATAAGCTTCTTTTGTTATGAATAACTAGTGCTACTTTTGCTTATTAAGTCAGCATGCCTACTCCCTAGCAACCCCGCCTTCCTAGCATCCTAAAAATGCCTTAATACTATAGGGTTATAGAGGTAAGTAAAAGCACCCTTGTATCTTACAACGAAATCTATCTAAACCTTTTTTTCTTTCTTTTTTTCTAGCCGTCTACCCTTTTCCTCTTTGTCTCCACTCCTTTTTTTCTGCCATCTCCAATTCCCTTTCTGCTGTCCCTTGGCACACTGTACTAGACGCGCAAGCGCAGTATCCCTTCCAACCGCCAATAACGTAGTCGTTGTAGTAGAAGATACTACAGAAATTTGTTCGGCCTGTTTCATAGCAGCGGATTTTGTTAGGTTGCATTGCATACAAAGCCTAGTGTGCATTCAACTCTTAGATTGTTAAGTTCGTCTAGGTAGAAAGACACAGGAGCTGCATTCAATGATATCCACGAACCGGTGATGATGTCAAGGGGATCGCGAGTCATGTCGTCGCCATAATCCCTTTTCTTGCGGCGACGCACCGCTCGCACAGCGCGATCTCTCCTTCCTCTTCTTCGCGTAACGTCTTGTACCTAGACCTATAAAAAGATAGGTTTGTAACCGTGTCGCAGGAGGTCCTGCACAGCCTCTGTGGCTAGCGCAACAGTGGCTGGTGGCCACAGTGCGCTTACTAATGGCGTTAGTAAGCGCTCTCCACTGCACTTATCTGCAGGCCATCCACTGCAGCAACTCATAGCCTTAGTCAAGCAATTCTCAATATAAGAGTCTAATTCCTACGCTCCTGGCCTGCAACAACCCGTTATGCATTTATTATATCTAGGAAAAATAATTAATCTAGGGCCCAACCTTGCACCCTGTTGACATGGCTATCGGCTTCGGAGCCCTCTCTTTACGCCCAGCCTTGCCGCCACTACAACCACAACCGCTTGCGGCACTATCCGCGCACACACACTCGACCATGGCAAAAGTGCCACCAGTCGAGCTGGGGCCCTTGGGCTGATACCAAGGCGGACAGAAGTCTGGCAAGCCTTTGCCGACCGTGCGGACCTGGCCATACTTCACATTCTTACACTCCTGGTCGATGTAGTCGCTCTTCCCGAACCCGTCGAAGCGGATCTTCCACGTCATCGGGAAGGGGACGTACTCGTCCCACGAAGGGGTCAAGAACGTGTCAAATCCGGCCACGAAGATCTTGTCGTTGAAGATCCTGGACGCCTCCTTCTGGTCCTCCAACTTGTCAACTTGTTCCTTGATCCACTCTACGCGTTCGGGCGCCATGTAATTCGCGTAGCCTTCCGCGGTGGCCTCGAGGTGCACGCGCTTGAGTTCGCCCTGGGCCGCGGGACCACGGCGCGTGTTGCGCGTCAGGGCGATGAACTTGATCATCTGCGCTTGGCTGAGCGGGATGAAGTCGCGCGGGCTGAAGACGGCGTACTTGTCGGCAATCGAGAGCTGAAGGGTCAGGAATTTGAGTCTGCCGGTGTCTTGCGCTTCCACGGCGCTGGCGGTGGCAGGAGCCTGGGAACAGAGGTGTCAGTCAATACTCCCAAGTGAGGTTTTTTGCTATCCGCGCCAGCCAGGTGAAGAAGCAAAACTTACCAGATCCAGTACAACATGCTGTCCCTCCTTGAGCGTTGTGGACTTGCCCTTGTACGGCACGCCGACGAATTTGAATTGCCCCTTTTTGAGCACCTTGCGCACGATGGGCAAGTTCACCTTGGCGCGTGCCATGTCCAGCACCATCTTTTCAACAACGTTGTCCTCGTCGACCAGTGCGGCACGCTGGAGGGCGAGCCATTTCGGTTCGGCTTCCATGTTGTCGCCGTTGGCAACTTGGTAGAGGTCTTCCATGAAGCCGTCAAGCGTAGCAGTGAACTATGCAGAAAGAGATTAGTCAGCAGCTCGACTCTTGTTACTGATCTTGACTTCCGGAAGTATCGATCCATCAATCCAGACGTTCAAAGGGTCAGAGGGTCGGAACTTACTGAAACGACAGCATTGTATGTAAAGTCCAACGAGATCAAGAGCAAGATCGCCGCAGCTCTGGTCTGATCCGGCTCATGCTTGAGTACCTGCTTTGCCACAAACACACCCATCTGGTGCATCGGGTTCGTCTCCTCCTTGCCAATCAGCATATTGGACAAGCCAAAAAGCTGCTTGGCCTCCCAGATCGTGCCCTGTCTAGCAAGTTCGATCAATTTTTCCACCGACTTCTGAAACGCCGTGCGGCGCGCCATCCACTTCGTCTCGTCGGTGTTGTAGGCTAGGAAGACTTGGCAGTTGGTGATGTGCTGGTAGATCTCGTTTTCGGTGTATGTTCCGGGGTGTGCGGCGGTCTGCGTGCGCTTGTCTGAGACGGTACAAGTAGCGGGAACCTCGCGCAGTTTGTGGCTAAAGCCGAGAAATGCCGCCATATAGCGGGTCACAACGGGAATAGCGAAGCTGTGGGTGGAGGATGAGAGTGTTAATAATTATCCAGCTGAAAGGGACATTTCCAATATTCAAAAGATTCAGTACTTACTCTCTGGTTGCGTCGATTTGAAACTCGGCCTTGGTGATGGAGACCGATTCGCGCTTGATGATAGATGTCATCAGCTCCGAGAGGTATGTCTTGAGTTCCTTCTCAACACTCTTGACATGCTTCTTCAGAATATTTGGGTCAAACTTGATTGGCCTCGCTGTCTCCCGATCAAGCACTTCTCTGAGCGCACGAGGCAAGTTCGACTTGTAGCTGAACACCGGATTGGTGAAGTGATCACTCTGGTCTTTGAGAACTACCTTGATGTCTTCAAAGTTGTCCAAGTAGCATGGCTTCTGGGGTTTCTCTGGCGGGCATGCGACAATGCGCGCAGCAGCCTTTGCGCGGTCGAAGTATGGCATGAGCTCGATTTTGGCCGTGTCCTTGAATTGACTGGCATAACCTTGCTGCTCGGCGTAGATGGCGTTCTGCTTGGCCGTATAAAATGGGTTAAACCACCTCAGACTGTCACGAGGCAGCCACCCTGGAAAGGCGCGCTGTGTGAGCCGGTGGAAGACGGAGCTCTTACACACATCGTTGTCGGGTGTGACTTCTTTCATCCCCCAGGCCGTCAGACTTTGGGTGTTCCAGTCGACGGTATAGAATCGATCAGACCTCACTAACGTGATGGCGTCAGAGAAGATGGCTGCCCACAGCGCGGGGGATGACTCTGCTGGCCCTGGGTCCAGACTCATCTTGGCGTCGCCCTCGCAGAAGATGCCTGGGTACAGTTCAATCTTATCGGGCGACTCATAGAGGTCGCGTAGGGCATTCTGGATGTCCGGGTTTGCCGAGACGCTCTCGAACGTGGTGTGGACTGGCAGCTCGAAAAAGCTACGGAAATCGTTCAGTGTTCCGACCTCCCACTTGCGAGCCTGCATGATGCCCATCATCTCGACGGGCTTGAGACACTTGGGCACGTTTCGCGGGCCAAAGTTAGATAGAGGCTCGTCCATGGCCGCAGTCAGCTCATTGAGCATCTGCTCGTCATCAAAGAGGTTTGTGATCTCGTTGCGTTCAAAGTGCTTGGAGTTCGCGACAGAGGGAGTGGCGACGGCCGGGGCCTTGGCCTTGGTGATGTCGACGTCTACGCCGGTGCTGCCCAAGGAGATGCCACTGTCTGAGTTATTCCTGCTCCGTTCCGTGCTGTGCCCGTCTTTCGAACCGGGAGTTGTTTTAGGGGCAGGAACGTCTGGGATGCCGAAGGTGACTTGCCACGGCTCCACGGGCTTGGTGCCTTTCTGTTTCTCATAAGACATCACTTTGAGAAACTCGGGCAGTGAGAGGTGTTCGGGGTGCTCGATGCCGAGTTTGGCCTTCATATAGTCCTCTGTGTACTTCTCGTCACGAAGCGAGATGGCGCAGTGGAAGCGGTAGAGTAGGTTGAACTCGACAGTGACCTGGTTACCAAGGCCTCGAGTGGTCTTCTTCTGGTCAAAGTCCTTTCTCGGATCGAGGGTAAAGTTCGTGTCGAACTGGTGGAAACCCATCAAGGTACGGAGGTAGTCGTGGATGCTGATGTTGACATACATGCCCTGCGTGATGAGGCGAGCAGTGTTGAAGAGATCGTCGTCCTGCTTGTCCCACGCAGCCTGCCAAGCCATCTTGAAGTCTTTGCACTTCTTCTCAAAGGACTTCAAGAGAGCCGGCGACTCGCGTTCCAGCTTGTTGCCCTTCTCTTTCAGCTTCTGCTTTAGCTGGCGTTCCACGTCCGCAAACTTTGTGTACAACAGCTCAGACTCGAAGGCCGTGATCAGATCAAGAGCAGCCTTCCTCTTCTTTTCAGCTGCTTCACGCACAGCTGTCTGCTCCGGTGTCTCGGAGTCCTGTTTCTTTGGGGCATCGGGGGCATCCGGAGGCCTCGCGGCGCGGACTTTGCCCCACAAGTCCTCGTACTGATTGCAGAGCAGATTCACCTTTGAGTCGAGTGGCATCTTGACGCCTTGGTCATCCCGATCGGGGAGGTGTTCTTTGATTAGCGCGACTAATCGTGTGCCACTGTACATTTTTGGGAGGCTGAAGCGGCCGTTCTCGTTGATCCGGAGAAGCTGTCTGGCAGCATAGTTGTGATATCGGTTGTACATGACTAACATGATACACACCCCAGGAGGCTGCCTAAGTAAACGGTCCTCTGCGAAGGTGTCGGGCTTGAGCAGGCCCAGCTTGTACTTGTCGTCGCGGACTTTTCGCACCATGCTTTCGTTGTAGCCATAGAGAGGCGAGAGGTCCAAATACGAAGAGGAGTCTGAGATGTTCTTGTCATCGTCGTTGGTGCGGAAGATGTCATGGATGATGATGGTGGCGTGGTACAAGAGCATTGATGATAGTCCGGACTGACTCTGGCGGCCCCCGGCTTCGCGTGCCATCAGTCGATCAAACAAAACTTCGGGGTCAGGCAACGCGCCGAGCGGTGCCGTTTTGGATGGTACCGTCTTTGCGTAGGGGCCACCAGCCTGCCCGAGGTGCGGGTTCAGGGCTGAGTTGAAGGATCCATCGGCAGTTCTGTACTGAAAGGCGTCACCCAAGTACGTGAGAGGAGCTGATGACAATAACGTCAGCGGAGGAACGGCACGAGCAGAAAGCCCAACGTTTTCATGTCTTAGGGTTGGCAGGTCTTGTCAATGTACTCACGATGCAGCATTTTGTCGTACTTTTTACGCACTTGGTCGTTAATCAGCCGTTCACGATTAGTGCTGTCGTTCGATAGGCTACCAGAAACCTGGGCAAGTCCAGCCTCCTAGGCACATCGTTAGTGAGACACGCTGAGAAAACTAGGAGAGAACTTACATCAACAGGTTTGCCTGAAAGGAAACTTCCAACGATGTCACCCAAAGCACCCCAGTTGCTGGGAGCGAGGGCTGCCGTGAGATCTTCAAGCAGTCCGACCTTGTCCGGAGTTTTGTTCTGCAAGAGGATGTCAGCAAGGACACATCCAGACACACACGGTGCAGGACTTACAGAGATCAGACTATCGCCGTGGAACTGGGCATACTTCTTTGCATTCTCCTCGTTCCTCAATTGCAGGGTCAGCTCCATGAGCTGATCCTCCCGTGACGGGGTCTCTGCAGTTGGTCGTGTCGCCATGCTGAACAAGATGTTCAGGTGAACTCTGGTAATGTGAAGGAATGATGAAATAATGAAGACAGCAGCTGGTTAAGCCTTAAATAACCAGGACTCCGACTTGATGAGTCCGTAATATTATGTATTACGTGGACTGGGAAGTAACTTATACTCGGTGATGGGTTACGGGGGCGAGCGACATTGATACCGTCGTCACGTCAAGCAAAGGACATAGCGAGAGTACGTCCTTGGCTGGGCCCCTTAACCGACTCTCCGCCAGCCGGCTTGCAAGTGAAATTACAATCTCACCGGGAATGCCCGTATTTCGGCACACATTACCTTCCGGGACATAGCTACGTACAAGGTTTGAGATTGTGCTGGGCTCAGAACCCTGGCCGACGCTTTCGTCCCGGATCAATAGTTGCCTTTCGGTCTCTGTACCTTCAGATCGTGGAAACGGGCAGTATTGAGAGGGGTAATTCGAGTTGCAATCCAGTACTCGAAGATAGCTGAAGCTAGCTAAAGTGAAAAGCCCTTAGCACATATCTCGACCATGACTGTGTAGCTGCTAGAGTCCAAAGCTGAGCACATGTGGAACCTGGCGGCTGGCTGAAATTCTCGTCACCTATTGCCCGACTGCATGCATTCTCCAGCCAGACTCTTCCTAATGCAGATCTCCAGCTGCCACAACTGCAGTAGAAGCATAAGGACCGAGTATGTCTTGAATCCTGAGAGCTTCTCCAAAAGCTGTCTCAAACTCAGACCATCGACGGACCGCTGGCGAGCTAGTTTCGGGGCCCATCCCAAGAACAAAACGGGGCGTTCAGCCGAAAGCGGGCTTCCCGCCTGGGCTGCCATGTGATGACTCCAACACGGAATTCTGTTCCATGCCACTTTCCCAAATCACGCATGCCAGCAACGCCAGGGATACTCTCGTGGCAAATGCCATAGTAGTGGCTCAATGTTGCCAAGATGATATCAGCCCAGTTGAGTAGTAGAAGTGCTAACAGGAAAGGGTCTTGCCGAAATGCCCAGGTGAGCAAGCGGCCCAGGACTAGCTCAAGCGTGTGCTCCTCGATGGTCCCTTACCCCACGGCGGCACGTTACGAGATCGCTTCTGTACTTGTACCACAGATAACCCCCCGTCTTGAGAAGGTCGTTTCCCAACATCGCTCTATCACAGTTTCGGCCAGCTCACTAGCTGCTGTGATTATTTGTTTCTTTCTCTAGTCTTGTCAAATCACGTTCTGATTCTTCCCTCTCCCACAAGCGCAATGCCTACCTCTATCCCGGTTGGCAAATATGTTCGCAGCCCAGACAGCGCCAGCCGCAGCCCCTGCCCAGTAGTCAACGCGCTCTCGAACCACGGTTATCTCGAGCGCAACGGCGAGAAGATCTATATGGCCGACCTGACTGCGGCGATGCGACAAGTGGGAATGAGTCCCTTGCTCGGGTCCATTTTCGCCGTCCCAACCTACTTCGAATACCACAACCCGGACAAGGCCTACCTCCTGCCTCCTGTCAGTGTATGGCAGAAATTCTGGGGCCTTCTCATGAACCCATACTCCTTCTTCTCTTACTTTGGCTGCTGGAAGCCGCAGCAGTACGACCAAAGAGGAAAGAAATATCTCAACCTTGAGAATCTCGCCTCCCCTGGTGCGATCGAGCACGACATTTCTCTCTCGCGCCGCGACCACGCCCAAAAACAAGGCAACAACAAGCCGCAGGAGGATCTGATCCAGGACATGCTCAAATGCTCCCTCGACGGTGAGACCCTCACCATTGATGACCTAGCCAGGTTCATCAAGGCAAGGATCAAGCAGCAGCTCAAGGATAACCCGGACCTTGTGTACGGCCCTGCCCAGCACCAGGTCAACTGCGGCCAGATCGCGCTCATGATGGGATGCTTTGGTGATGGCCAGACTATCCCTGTGAAGTATGTTCGGGCCCTCTTTGAAGACGAGAGGCTGCCCATTAAGGAGGGCTGGACCAAGCGAACGTGGTGGTCCATGGGCGTGGTTGAGTTCTTCCGGTCGGTAAACAACCTTGGCAACAGGATCAACGTCACAATCTAGATGCAGTGGATAAGGCAAATATCAATAACAACGGATATGTTTCATAAACGATTGAGTAGCTTCTAGTAATGATCGATGGGATATGGCTGAACAATTTGTCGTTGCTTACTTTTTTTAATCTACTATAACCTAAGTCTATAGCAAGAGTAAATGTTAAACTACTGCAAACCTAGTGGCTTGTTTCTGCAAATGCACTGTAGTAAAGCATGACTTGGATTTGGAACTTGTTAGATTCGCCTTGTTCTTGAACGATTGTTGAGGGGGCATTCAAAATGGACAGACGCTGAGAACGGCAGACACTGAAAGGTCTAGGGGATCTCAGGGGCCAAGGGTGAGATACACTCTCTTCCATCCAGAAACAGCTAGTAAAAGCCGCATTGCCCAACTCATTTGCGTCGATTCCTTGCTGCTCCGTAGAATCTGCAGCTGACATCTCAGACTCACGCTCAGCCAACGAAATACTCAAACAACCCATTCCTCTAGGTGAATACAAACTTTAACCTCTCCAGCTAGCCCCAAATGCCCCGATGCAGCCGCTGCGTAAGGGTTGCCTAGCTGAGACACGGCTGCAGACCACAAATGCAGCCGTCCAAGTTGCCCTCAAGCCAGCTGAAAAAACTAAAATGCACATGTCTTGCTTCTCTCTGGTACATCAAGCACAACCGCTCATCGGTCAAGGTTCATGTGCCCCGCATGCATGCATAATGAGGTGCACTTGTCTTAGTCAACAGACGACAGACGGCGCCGATAGTGCCACCGTCCGATAAGAAAGAAGATTGCACGTGGCATTACAATTGAACCTAGGCGTGGAAATGGGCCCGCACAGTTGGGGATGAAACAAGGGTCAGACGGGCAAAATACGATGATTGTTGTTTTGTCTAGGTTCTCGACGTTGGCTATGGGGTGTGTACAGGTAGGTAGTAGTTTCTATTTCTTCTCCTCTCCCAATTGGGAAACTCGGATCCCCTTCCAACTTCCCTAATGGAGATCCACCAATTGCTCCTTCTCGCAGGCGTGGCGGCGGCGTACGTTTGTTGACGCTATGCACGTCTGGCCTTGATTGGGCCCGTCCGATTGCTTGTAGTTTACAACAGCATCGGCGTCATCCATAGTGAGAAGTAGAGAGGCAGAGCGGAAACCCCCACAGAGATGTGTAGCACAAACTGCGAACTGTGATCAAGTGGCAGTGAGTGGATCCCACATGAGAAAATTAGCCAGCCACAATAAACACCTTCCCAGCTCGCCTGAAGTACATCGTAATGATGCCTTGGACGAAGGGTTCTAGACTTGTTCATCCATTGTGGCATTAGGCGGCTAGAGGTCCCTTGCATTCGCCTTGCAGGAGTCTAGGCGGTCATGGTCTCCACCCAAATCAATAGTACTTGCATCACCCGCCACGGTCATGGCCTAATCGGGGCAGCTACTGTCGACTTGGTGGTACTTTGCAGTACTTGCTTGCCATGAACGGCAATGCCAAAGCTCTGCAAGCGACGGTCTATAAGCCAAGTAGTAGATGATGTTTTGTATTTGCGCTTGTTGTGGAGAGTCGCAGTTAAGCAGAACAATCTGTCGATTCGCTTGCAGTGAGTAACCATCACACTGCCCTCTCTTTGACACGATTTCAGGGTATACATCAGCCAAATACCAAAAGCTTGACACGGTGATAGCAGCGACGGTAAGGTAAAGCGGTATCAAGAGATGGAAAAAGACGACATGACTGGGTCGGACTCGGTCGAGTCGGCAAAGGCGGTCATCATCCTGACCGAAGTCAGCAAGGACCTCAAAGTCACCGACATGTTTCTCGCCGAGCATGTCCACCGCCCCATCAGCGAGCTGGCGGGAGTTCTCGATACGCTTGATGACTACCTCGGCCGGGCCGACAATCTCACGACCGCCGTCGACAAGATCTTAAAGTTTATCGACACCGCCCTGAGGATCGGCGGGAGGTTTGCTCGAGCCGCCCCACCACCCATTAGCACCATCCTGTCGGCCATCGTTGAACTCGTCAAGAACCTCAGGATCACTGGCATACTGCGAAAGGCATTGGGCGAGGTCAAGTCGATCGCGCATAAGGTAGGTTACCTATCAATTTTCCTCCGCCGGTCACCAAGATGGCCGAAGACACTGCGCCCAGAAACGCTCAAACTGAATCGTGAACTCGCCACAGATCAAGACGGACTTTATGGACAAGGCCAAAAAAGGCGTCAAGACTGTCCTGGAAAAGATTGAGAGCCTGACTGGCAATATTCCCGGATGGGCCAACTCTGTCGACTTTATGAAGCATGCCTTTGTGATTGTTCTGGAAGTGTTTGATATGCTGAAGGACGTATTGGGTGACCAAGCAATAGGAGCCTCGGTTCTTTCTGGTCTGGAGGGTTTGGCCAGTGGGCCACGGCAAGGATTCGAGTAAGTAACCCGCAAGCCCCCGTGGGATGGCATTGAATATTGGATGTTTGTTAGAGCCATCAAAAATACCGTCCAGCCCGTCACGGAGTTTGCTCGAAATGCTCTCGAACAGTTTGTCAAACTCGTAGGCAGCTTTGTACGTCCGACGAATAGCACCGCAAGCCTACGTACCAGAACCCTGTACTGACGATATGTCTTGAAAGGAAAGCCTGGGCATCAGAGAGCTTATGGACAAGTTCGAACCAGTTGCAAATGTACTCGGCGGTGTGTCGGGGGTCATTGAGGCTGTCGAGAGCGCCCTTGCTCCCGTTATGTGGGTCTTGGTAAGTTGCAGCTAGGAGTTTATTCATCATGCTCTCTTGAGGGCTACAGTCCATGGCTGACAGGAGCGCCCGATCCTTTAGGAGTGCATTGGGTTCCTGATCAATTTGATCTTCAAACCCGTCATGGATTTCATCATGAACTCTTTGGGCCTCGGCGCACTCGTCGACAGCATCGCAGAGCAATTGAACAAGGTGCTGGGTATCGACTCTATCAGGAAATACTTGGACCAGGCAATGAACGCTGCATTCAACAACATACTTGGTCCGTTAGACGGCGAATTGCAAAAGTTTGATTGTGTTGAGCAAGTGCAAAAGGTTGGTCAACTCATTCGCCACATTGTGTTCCTCCCCCCTTTCTTCTGTCAGTAGTGGTTTCGTGAACTTTGGCTGATTTTTCTCGAATCCGGTAGTTATCAAGCGACTTCCAGGCATTCCGCAAGAGCCCAGCTGATGGGATAGTCAAGATGCTCAACACAGGTTCGTATGAATTCAGGTGCTACTTTATACGAAACGAGGTCTGACAGTGATGAAATCGGACTGTAGTCATCAACTCGGACGTCTCAGGGCACGTCAAGGTCAAACCTATAGGCGGCGGCAACCCGATGCTCGTGCTCATGGCTTCATCCCTCCCTGAACAGAAACCCCAGAGTCCGATGATAGTCGAAGGCGTTCAGAGTGACACCGTGGATCAGGTCATAAGCCGGCGACAACATCGCCTTGACAGATATGTCTCAAGAATATCGTCAGCATTGGTCCAACAAGACGGCCGCGGGCGAAAACTCCAGCATGTCCCCCCTGCGAACTGCGTTCTTTGCCACAGCTGCCGCAGTTGAAGCTTCGGGACAATCGCCGCTGGTCTGGGCAAGTCCCGCGACATCCACAGAAGACAC
Source organism: Colletotrichum higginsianum IMI 349063 (assembly GCF_001672515.1). NCBI lineage: Eukaryota > Fungi > Ascomycota > Sordariomycetes > Glomerellales > Glomerellaceae > Colletotrichum > Colletotrichum higginsianum. The sequence goes on from NC_030955.1 coordinate 70,156, forward strand.
GGCAGGCACACCAGTAAGACTAGGGTACGCGTACTACAAGGACTTGCCAGTGTCCATGCTTCTACGTACTCAGCACCCGCGGATCCTTGATGCCCAAAAGAGTGCGCGTGACACACCGCTCAAGCCTTTCGTGGTCGACGGAAACATTGGCAACAACAACAGCAACAACAACAATAACGTCAAGATCAGTCAAACCACGCTTGGTGTTGACGAGCCCACTGTTGCGCTATCGCTAGCTTCTAACGATGGATCTTCCAGTGGCGGAAAATCGGACCACTTCGATGCCTTTTGCGTTCGCCGCGCAAAGTTTCAGGCCGAATGCGAAAAGGCACTCGAGCTCTTGGCAAGGCTCCTAGATGTTGCTCAGCAAGCTGACCACGACTTCGCAACGTTTAGTCCGGAGTCTGTGGCATTTGGAGATCACCTCACGGCTATGTTTGGCGGCATCGATCCATTGCTGTCGGCGGTGGAGACGCTGATATCACTTCCACTGGATTACTTGGGACAGATGAAGAAACTACTGCAAGAGACGCTCGGCGCGCCCACTGCCGTTCTCGCAGTCGTCGATGATATCGGCGGGGTGGGCAACGCCATCGTCACAGCGATCGAGGCATTCAAGGACAAAGACGCAGCGCTTAAGCGGGCTGCAGATGTCTCGACTGAATACGTCAAGGTCCAGCAGGCTGTCAGCACAGCTTGCTCAACGGATCGACTCCAGCTAGCCTCAAAACTGGGAGCTTCCAGCAGCGTGCATGACATAACATCGCTCGTACGACTCCTCACCCACAGACTTGGAACGACAGCCACCAACTTTGAAGCCATGGAAAACCTGGGTCGTGGCATCTACGAAGACTACAAAACACACCCTGAGCGATACTCAGCCGACTTCTTCACCAGGATCGACTCAGTGTATGAAGGTCTCGCGGGGACTGTAGCCAGCACCAGTGCAGAAGTCCGCGATTTGGTTCAGCAGCAGGGCAACAGCAACAATCAGGGGGTGTTGGGCACTTTGTACGCTGCGCTCAGTGGCGTCCACGACGATGTGCGACGGTCCTTCCAAGCCTCTCAAGCTGTGTCAGAGCTCTGCACAGCGGTGGAGAGCAGCGTCATCGCCACCGACGCTGCGCGTGAGGCATGCGTCCGCTTCGCCAACATGGTAGAGCCGCTCAAGCATATCCTGACCGAGGTCGGCGTCAGCATAGACCCCAAACAGCCAGTCGGCCCTCGGGCTCTAGCAGACACGGGTCTTGCCGTCGTTCTGCAGAAACTGATCACGGCAGCCGCCCTAGACGGGACCAAGCTGTTCCTTGAGCGGGCATTCCACCTCGGCGACATCAACAAGGGCATGGACGACATAATGGTCCGGCTGCAGAACTCGCTCGAGAAGGAGCGCATCCCGGCGCTTGACAAGGCTGTTCTCGATCTCGTCGCCAAAGTGACGCCCACCAAGCTCAATGCCTTTGCCCTGCCACCGGGCGGAATCTCGGCCGACGACGAGACCGTAAAGACCTTTACCGTCATGAGTCCGCTGCTGGACCAAGGCACGGCCGATATGATGGGTCAGCTGTTGATCGAAATCAAGCGTGCTGCCAGCGACCAGTCGCCTCCGCTAAGTTGGGCCGGTCTCACCTGGTGTCGGCGCTGGGACGAAGCCGAGCCGGCATTTCCCAGCGTCATCTTCATGGAATGGTACCAGACTCTCCAGGACATTGATATGCTTGTCAACAAGCGACGGGTGTCCTCCCGGACCCTTCCCTGTCTGCGAGTCCCGCCTTGGCTTCCGGGCCTCCGAGTGGCACCGGTCCTGCTTTCGAACTGTGGAAGCAGCTCGGAGCTGTCGCCAAGACGGACATGATCGACGCCTATGATAGCCACCTGGGCGAGGCCCACTGGATCCCTATCCATGATCGTATCAATCAGCTCCTGCACGGCATCATAAAGCTGCCCGCCACAGCCGGAACGGACCTGCTCCAGACCATCAAGCGTCAGCCAGATACGACGCCCCTTCCTGCGCCATACGTGCTTCCAACGGAAGCACCCGAGCTTGCGGAGAAGACACTTGGTGAAGCTGGTGACAATGGCAAGAAAGCTCTGGCTGGCGACTCTGCGCTTCGAGGCGTCTGGCGCGATCAGCAAAGGTTCGAGCAAGCAGCAGTCCAGCTGGCTCCGTTCGGTCTCACGCCCACCAACAACATTGGTCTCGAGGGATTGCATCATGGGTATAACCTGCTGGGTGCGCGAGAGCTACTTGCGAACTGCGGTGACGAGGACAAGACGCATCAGTATGCGCGCTTAACAGGATGCGAGGTAGAAGGCAAGGGGTTCGTGTCGGTCCCGGTTGCTGGTAGCAAGTGATGCTAGCTTCTGCATCGGATGTTCCAACTTCCTGGAATTGTTCATGGCGAGCGTGGCAGTGTGGTTCTCTTGAGTAAGGCTGTTGTTTCTTTTGAAAGCTATGAACGTGAAGCGCCGCGTCGACATAACTTTCACGACGGCATTATCCTTGATTATGTTGTAACTATACGAAGTACTTCTGATTCATAAACACATTCCGTGCAACCTTGTTGTCAAAAACACAGCTTTTGATGTTGCTTCTTCATGCCAGCCCCCTCCCTAACTCGCCGCGATCAACCTACGGGACCATTGCCATTGTCACAACCGTGCACCGCACACCTAGATCACAGTAGCTGCGATTAAATTTCAATTGCATTCCTATCAAGTACCAACTTGTGCTTCTGAAGCATATTCGACCCTTACTTGTGTCCCAGCCGCTTAGTCATCCAGCAGTCGAGCCGGCGCCACCTCCTTGATGGGAGGAATCACCACAATCTTCTGTTCATCGCCGCTAGTAACATCTTGGACAGGCCCTAGACCATCAAGCTGCTGAACCTGTGCAAACATGATGGCTGGAGTTGAGCCATCGTGTGGAGGTGCAGGGTCAGGCTTGTCCCACTCGGTAGCGAAATCCTTGCCGGCGCTTACAAAGGCTTCGACAACCGTAGAAATGGAAGCATTCAGGCGTGGGTTGAATTTTTTCAAACCGGGGACCACGCCGAGCCCCTGCTTGAGGAAGTCCACTGCTGTATCAAAGTATTGCTGTCCAGTCATGCGTTCCTTAGTGCGCCGGTCCACAAAAAGAACATCGAGGAGTGAAGGATTGAAGGAGGATGGAGGGGGATGGTGCAAAGATGTAAGTACACACCATTATAGTAGTGTCTGATACCGTTGACTCGTTCGAAAGGTCGGCAACCTTCTCAACTTTTTTCACGCGCGGCAACTCGGTCAGGGGCGTGTCTTCTGGAAAGACACCCGTGTCGGCGAGCGCATTGATGTCGTCCGTGACAATGTCAGAGAAGCGCCACAGGCCCACGTTAAAGGCGTGCACGACCTTTGCAAACACCTTCACGATGTTGCCTGCACGCTTCTTGAGCGAATTGGTAATGAGTGTCAGCAGCTTGCTGATGAGATTGACCCAGCCGTTTAGGCTGCGGCCGCGTTCCCAGTATTCGATGATGGGCACGTCTGGAAATGCCGCGAGCGCGTGCGTCTGCAGCCATTTCACCTTCTCTTGACCCGTCTTGTCCTTGAAGTTCTTCTCCGCCGGCTCCAAACTCAGGGCTGCGGGCTCATCCATGATAGCAATATCCTAGGTTGGGGTCAATGGAGGAGATGAGTGGAATAACGGTTGATGAGACAGCAGGCGAAGAAACCAGGCAGAGTAAGAATTTTATAGAGGGTCCATCTTCGCAATCATCCCGAGCTCGTCGCAATCGAGAAGCATCGGCGTGATGGAGTCTTGCGCCCCTGGTGACGGTACAACCCGTGTACACAACTATACATTGGGTACAGAACGATCTACTTACTAGAAGTAGTCAAGTTATCGCGGACCAAACCAGCTGAAGCAATCCTCCCACCTTCACCGCTCCTGTTTCAGCTAGCCTCGTGCAGCGCGTTCTCCGTCCCTCGTCTGACGGTTCGACAAGAACAATGGCAGCGTGTTACTTTGTATCGTCTCCAGACCCACGTAAATACGTTATCGACTCGCCGGGCCAGCAGCCCCAATACGGGATCAAATTTGGTGATCAGGCAGACGATGTGACTAGAATCAACGCTTATCGCACCTGCAACCCTTCTTGTGAGTAGGGTTATCTGCCGCGACCTGTCTTTACCTATGCTAACTTAGCCTAGTTGTGTGGATCGATATCGTTGTCGATAACTATGACAACCCACACCAAACTCGTTTAGGCAACTACCTGCAAGCAAATGTCATCATGAACTACAGCAACCGATCAGGTACCTTGCGAAATTTCGCCCAGGTTCCCAATACCAACGAGTGGTACATCAGCAATAATGCCCGCGCGGACCTCCAAACGCTGTTCACCGCGGCAAGCAGCATAGAAAACGCTCAAGCTGCTATGAAGTCCATCGCACAGTTGTACGCCGGCTCAATCGGCTACAAGCTCATGGAGAACCAGGCGGTGGAGACACTTCCCTTCCAGGTCCGGAACGCCAAGACCGGAACGTCAACCGAGATTCGCCGGCTTGTCACTCGCGTTCTGAAGACCAACAACCAAGCTCTGTCTCAGGCCAACCAGGGGAATTTGGCCCTCGCCACCGACCTAAACTGGATATTTAACAATGTCTGGAATGTACTGAAGGATGATGGGATTGCCTACCTGGTCCGCTTTTGTGACGAGAGTGCTGCTCGTTTGTTTTTCAACTACATGGTCCAGACTACATGAGCAAAAGGAGCGATCAAGTGACGCTAGCTACAGATCTTGACTACCGGAATGTTTCCTCTCCATTGGTATTTCAAAGAGGCCTACCTATCTATACTGGTGCTTTTGACAGCTTAAACATATCGACGCCTAGTGACAAAGAGACGATTCCCTTTGGAAATATCTGTATGTAAAGGCGGTAAAGGCAAATATAGTCCATAGTTGGCGAACGCCTCTTCATATCTATTCTGATCCACGATGCCTGATGCACTAATGTGTCTCTCCAGTTCGCGCAAATTCTTGTCTATCATGGCGGATGGAAGAGACACTGGTCTGGTTGTTTGCATCAGGCTGGTCTGAGACCGATGTGCTTGGGAGGGGAGCGAGAGCAGGGTGATGGCGGCTACGAGGCTGTTGCGCGATGGGGCAGGTCACTGCGGTTTCTACTGGCCGAAGTAATGCATGTTGTAGAAAAAGAAAATAGTTATCGAGACCAATACTTTCTTTAGCAGTTCGTAGTCCTGAAGAAATGGTATCAAATGGCACTCAACAGGATATACTGTCGTCCTAGCCGCTTGACAACTTTGAAGCCTACCTAGGTCTTGTTACATTTAGAAGAATGCAAAATTGCCTAACTTAATACTTATTATTTAATAAACCTCTATTGTATAACAAATGGTAATAAACCGCTCCAAGAGCTCATTGCAGTATCTATTCACTGACTGGATGCTATCTATAACATATTTAAGTATGTACCTATAGAATAGCACACAATACTAAAGTAGGTCTTTCTGGAAAAGGTCCTTGATCCACATCCCGCCATCACTGCCCGGCCAGGAAGAATAGTCACAACGATTCAAGTTAGAGATAGCAACAGTCCTTCTAAAAGTAAGCAGCTTTTACACTCTGCAAGGCTGGATGCTGCGTTCTTCTTATTCCGCAGTCATTAAGTTAGTCTGGATTATTCGTATAAAGCTACATAAACGCTTTCATATAGCAATCAAAACAAAGGCGTCCCACTAAAGTATTAGTCCAGAGACTCAATCTCAAATATTTTTCCAAGCATGCCAAAAAGCCCGAGGGGAGTCTGTTCTCATCAACAATGTCCGACTTGTGTTGCCATCGTCACAACTCGGTACCAAAGTGGAGCACAAGTCAAAGATGTGCTGTTCTTTGGCCTCAATGAGCCAGCTGCCGTCATCGACAACCTCGACCAGTGTTTAATCAGCTTCTTGGCATCCAACCCAACCACCAACGAGGTTTTTAACGAGGTTTTCCGAGCCATGGAGTAGACTCGGCTCAATATGCCCCGCGGCGAGCTTCATATCGACCAGGACTAACCCCTCCGCAAACTCCAGGGGGAGACAGCTGCTCAACAAGCCTGTGCCGGCATTCCTCAGGACTGGTAGGTATCTTCTCTCCATCCGACACATTATTCCTTCCCCGGCCCGAAAGTAGCCTCATGATCCGCTCTAGCAGTGCTTGGTTTCTAACCATGAACAAGAACACCGGCTTCAACACCGATTCTGATGCCGACGCCGATGCCGATGCTGATGCTGATGCCGATGCCGATGTCAACGCCGACGCTACACACGAGCTAGACACGATTACGGTTGCTTTTTCTGCCATTATAGCGAAGCTCCGGCTAACCGTCGACGTGCCTATGGACAGTTTTTGATGAAGATGTAGATGCTTGCTGATCTGCTTGGGGGCGATGATAAGTGAGATAAGGTTATAAAAAAGGGTCTAGTACCTGACTTGCAAGCACGGGTCACAGGTCGTCCATTTCAAGTCATGTTCGTTGTCATTGCCGACATGACCAAGAACAAGCAAGCAGCAGCCACACGGGACTTTCACGTATTGGACCAAGCTTGCTTTTCCACCTGCCACAGTCTTTTTATGTGTAAGACTACCCGACGTTATAGCGCTACCCTAACGCGTCACACCAGCTCGAGACATGGAGTATCTCTGCCCATCAGGAGATTAAGGCACGTTTCTAGCTGTGGATCTATTGCAAAGGTTGCAGGTAGCACAAGAAACAAAACACCAAACAACGCTCCAGACGCTGCGTCCAAGTCCAAGATACCAGGGATCAGAGCACAACAGTACTAAAGTTTCATCAAAATCAAGGAGTTCGCAGTAGCAGCATTATTCGCATAGAACCACAAACAAAGAAAATTCATCTACCTGATTGCTTCATCTAGCATTCCTCAACAACCAGAATCCAGGCAATTGGAAGGAAGACGCCTGAAGAAGTCTTCCCAGACGCTCGCGCACAAACACCCACAGCATTTTCCAAGTCTCCAACTAGAGGTCCAGTGCAATGGTCAGTACGATTTCCACGAACGATCTCGTTTTCCCTGCTTATTCTTGTCACTAACATTGATCCCGCTTTGAACGCTTCATGGAGCCGCCCACCGCATTTCTGGGAGAGACCCCAAGCGGGAGGGCAGATATAATGTCTGCACCGTAGCGTCATGAAACACCACAGAGATGAGCTACACACAGTCTACAACATCCTTTACGTAGGGTATTTGAGGCTCTTCTGGTTAGTAGCATCATTGTGGGCCACCACACCATCGGCATCTTTGTCCAAAAACAACGGGCAGGTGGCAGAAAATTTGCCACCATGCCATTCTGGAATTTTATATATGGCTAGACGGAATACACACCTTGGGGAAAAGAGCGGCGGTCCCGCAGTCTGTAATGGAAGATGAAACGATGGAAACAATAGGGGCCTGTTGAGTTTCTGTGCAGCTTGTCCGATAGAGTAAGTTGCAGCTTTTCGTTCCAACATCTTCAATAGCTGTAGCAACTTCCAAGTTCCCAGTATTAAATAGAATCCCTCTCAAGCTTGTAGTCTCCCACTGAACACTAAGCAGGAACCCAGGGGCCTAAGTCTGCCCAGATCTTACACCTGTCCCCCCTTCCTCCTTCCCAAGAGAATCCATCAACTATTTGGAAATCCGTCATTCCTCCCATTGGACGTGTCAAGTTCAGGTTCAGCATTGAATGGTCTGAGTTATTCAAGGAGGAGCTTTTTGTTCCCCACGGCAGCCACTGCGACTTCTGCGCCGCAGAAATATCTTCTCCTGTCTGGCGTACACTCGACACCGTGTCTTCATGCAGAGTAGGATCTCCGTCGATGATGAAGCGACCCCAGATACTCTGGAAGGCAATTCTGAAGCCAGTGCTCTCATCTGCGCCATCTGTGTCATTGGTTCCTTGCACACTCTTCATGAGGACGTCGAGATCGTCATCGTGGAATGCGGGTGGCGGCGAATACTGGTAGCGCCATGCTTGCTTCGCAGGGAGGGAAGGTTCGCTGCGATTGGAAAATGCATCCGCTAGGAACATCGCAGGGCAGACGAATGTGGCTTCGGCGTAAAGGTTGTAGGCTGCTTGTAGCCAGCCTGATGCCACTCCCGAGAGACTCGTTGCGTGTGGGGGTGTCAAGCCGTTGGTGCTGTACAGAGATTCCATAGGTGGGATCTCCTCAACTTCGTATAGCCTCATGATTGTGGTGATGTTTTCTTCAGTCAGCAGCGGGTAGTTGAGTCGTATGCGGGCCAAGAAGTCGTCCCGAGTTTGCACGTCTGGTGGAACAAACAATGTGCCCTCGTTGGCGTTGTTCTGCACCAATCATACTTAGTATCCCAAGCTTGCATATTTGGAGTTAAGAGATAGACCTACCCCAGCGAGGATAGCCAGACCGTTTACTCTAGCTTTCGAGAGCTGCTTTGTCGGTCTTTCGGTTATGAGTTTGCCGTCAGTGACGGGCAAGAAAGCCCACTGACCCCATCTCGTTCCCATGCTCACGAAGGCACTCGCGTTTTGCAGAATGTTACTTTCTACGCTCTGCAAGCAGTTGAAAACGCTTCCGTTCTGCGTGATGGTAGTTTCTAGGCAGCCTGTACGAGCGGCCAAGTCGTAGTATGCCTGAGAAGGTTGCATATCATCATGTCTCCTGTCGTTGAAGATTAGTCCAATGCGGTTCCAGTGTGCCAGGCGAATTTCTCACCATTGCGTTGGCAGATATGGACTTGAGACAATAGCACGTTGGAAGAGTGAGGCTTGGTCAGAACCGTCGTTCGCCATTGTCATAAGCATAACACCGCCGCCGCCGGCAGACTCTCCGGCAATAGTGACTCGTGAAGGGTCGCCTCCAAATAGGTGGATGTGATCCCGCACCCATTCGAGCGCAAAACGCATATCTTGGATACCGGCGTTGGGTATCCCGAAATGGCCAATCTCGGCAGATGAAGCAAACCCGAATGCACCCAGTCGGTACTGTATAATGACCGTCACAAAACCATTACCTACTGTCTTGGCCATGGTCGAAAAATCGTAGTTCGCAGCCCAGTCCTGACCATATCCGCCACCATCTGTTTAGGAGTTAGGTATATCGTGGATTTGACCACTGGGCTAGGAGAATGGATGTATTCTGCTTACGGATCCAGAATAATACCGGCAGCTTTGTCTTATTTGCTGGAGCGAACACGTTGAGAAACAAACAATCCTCATCACCCATGGCGTCTCTCTCAAACGAGTAGTTCGCAATGCTGCCGACTTTAAGTTTCATGGGTCGAATAAAGAGGACAATCCACTCACATTGGTCCAGGTGGCGACTGGGGACATCTAGGGGGGTTTGCCGTCGCCGGTAGAACTTTTCCATTGTCCTCATCTCGGGCTGGTCTCTTTGGGAGCTGCCAGCGCTCAGGTTTAGAAGCATAACGCACCCTGTACCTAGATGTAAGTATCTAGATTCACTCATAAAAAATCGACTCTCAACTTACCCCCTGTAGGTAAAAATGTCAAACAAAGAATCATAGTAACCCTCGTAACGAGCGTATCCCAGGTCTACGACTGGTGCCTTGGGGGCAAAATCGCTCGAAGCCGTCTGTTCCCGTAAGTAAAGACCACGTTTGGAAATCTTGCTTCCGTACGTGTGTGCATCTTGCGCAACGGCAATTGAAGCCAAAGAAATTAGAAAACACTGTAAGTACACCATGTTTACAAGCATTCAGTTGTAGACATCTGTCTAGGTAAAAGTTGAAATGCTGGGTCAGGCCGGTGGCATGACGGATATCGAGTTGATCAAATTGATGGTAAATGACCTCGCATTTATCCATCTCCTACCTGCAGGAACATGATTACTACCACGTATCGAAAGAGATGAGGTTCATTCATTGCTGTGTCTTGAAAAAAAAAGACTATCTGTTATGCTTTAACTCCTAACGTCTTACACTCTAGCTAGATGAACTATAATAGAAAGAATTGACCGATCTGCATGCAAAAAAACATCGCTACGAGCACTGTGATACTACTTATGACTCACATAAATTAATATGGGATCTCTGTAGCAACGGTGTGATAATTGACTCTTCATAGCTGCTGGGTTAATATTCGCAGCCAACTAATGCAGATACTTGCGGCATTTTATTGTCAAACTAATCTCGGCCTTGCATCATACTCGAACGCATGCAAGACGGGACTAATTTTATCCTCACCACGATGTCGATCTTTGTGGGACGGATGTTTTGGCGGCCGAACTAATCATCTACTTAGCCCGTAAAATCCTCGTCATCGAACAACATCCGGGGGCAACAAGGAGCTGGTTGTGCCTAAACAAAGGCTTTTGTTCTGTCGATTCCATCTTCATCATTCACGACCAGTAAGCGAAACAGCAATAGTCCAGTCAATCAACCATGATTCCACACTCTAAACCTTTCAATCCACCCAAGTCGCTACAGTATGTCGAGGATGTCCTGAACACCGGGAAACTGGCTCAAGGGCTGTACACCCAGAAATGCGAAGAATGGCTGCAGGAGATGATGCCAACCGGCAAAGCTTTCCTGGTGACGTCTGGAACGACAGCCCTCGAGATGGCCGCCATGATATTCGATATCCAACCGGGCGACGAAGTTATCTTCCCCAGCTACACGTTCGTCTCTACCGTCAACGCCTTTGTGGCCAGGGGTGCCAAGCCCGTCTTCGTCGATATCGAAAAGGACACAATGAACCTTGACGTGAAACTCGTCGAGGGCGCAATCAGCACGAAAACGCGGGCTATCGTCCCCGTCCACTACGCAGGTATCTCTTGCGATATGGACGGATTGATGGAAATCGCTTCCCGCCACAATCTTGTGGTTATTGAAGACGCGGCGCAAAGTCTCACTTCCAAGTACCGCGGTGCATACTCCGGCACCATCGGCCACATCGGCTGCGTCAGCTTCCATGAGACGAAGAATCTCACATCCGGAGGCCAGGGAGGGGCCATCTTGGTCAACCGAGATGAGCTGGTCGACAGAGCCGAAGTGGTTTACGACAACGGCACGAACAGAGTCCAGTTCCTTCGTGGGAGGCTGCCAATGTACGAGTGGCAGGACGTTGGATCCAACCACATCATGTCCGAGGTCCTTGCTGCCCTTTTGTGGTCCCATCTTGAGATGACGCAAGTTATCCAGCAGGTAAGGCTCGGAATCTGGAACAAATACCAAACCTCTCTCCAGCCGCTATCCGACTCTCATGGGTGGTTCGACTTGCCCAAGATACCACAAGACCGTGAGCATAACGGCCACATCTTTTACCTCAAGTTGCGGGATCCCTCACGCCGTTTGAAAATCATGCAGTTCATGAGGAAGAACGGAGTATCGGTCACTACCCACTACTCTCCACTACACGTGTCTTCGATCGGGAGAAGAATCGGGAGGTTCGTTGGGAAAGATGTAAACACGTCACTCTCAAGCCTCCAGCTTGTGCGCCTACCCATCTACTTTGAGCTGAGCGAAGAGGATCAAGACAAGGTGATCTCCCTGGTTCGAGCATTTTTCGAGAATGGAGAAGAAGCCCGGCTATGAATCATCATGATAATCACCCGATTACCTCACGGGAATTAGTCGGACTGGGGGTGGTCCAGACAATGAAGACATCGAAATGGTTTTTCTTTTCCCCCCATTGACTGCGTTTTGTTCATTCAGCTCATCTTTGAACTGATTCGAGTCTCGATGCTCGCCATGCTTTCACCCACAAGGGCTCGAAGTGTCTGGGACCTTCGCTGGCCAACCAGTTTCTCTACACGCTCTTCGGGAACATTGCGCAACAGTACGTGGATGTGTTCCAAGGCTTTCACGCTCTGCCAGGCTGTCTTCTGCTTGAACCACAGCAGATCCTGGCCCCTGCGGCAGCCCAAAGTCTCTCCGAACGTCCGGTCTAGAAAGCTCTCAATCAGTTTTGCAGTGTGGTCTGTCGGTAGCCCTGTTTCTGGATCCACTGCTGTTCTACTCTTGGACCATATGACCAAGTGCATCATCCCATCTGCCAAGTCGTACGGCCAATCGTTCCAGATGATCTTCCAGTCGTTCGCGTGTGCAAAGGGCACCGCATCGCGGGCGATGATGTGCTTCGGCCAGTGCAGCCTCTCATGGCGTACATATTCAAGCACAGACCCGTGGGTTTTTCCAATCTCGGCGTGCCACCTGATGTAGTTTCGCAGGTCCAGGGGGGATCTTCTAAGCTGTCCCATTTCGCCGGCAGCTTGGTTGAGAGAGAGCATGATCAGCGGGGGGTTTCTGGTCAGGCGGGATGCCCCTACCGGCCGGTCCTCACTGATGAGATTAGATTAGAGACGACTCACCGATCATGCCCTTGACTTCGTCCCAAGTGTGCGGCTCAAGCCTCTCGGACTGGCCTCGCAAGACCCTGATGTCCTCGTCAGAGAGCTTGAACGGGGCGTGCATGATAAGCGTTTCGATGTCCATGGTGGGCAATGACGTGTTTGGACGGTGTTCAGTGTGAGATGTGCCCGAGTTTGGAGCATTTGACTGCTCAGATTCACCCCTAACCAAGATTGTCTTATAGTCTGATCTGACACGAGTCTCGGTAGCACTGCATCGTCACGTATCAACGCGGGAGAAGCCTCGGTCGCCTTCATTCTGGCCAAACTTTTCGTCAAAGTTAAGGAAAGCCCCTGGTGAACTTTGGCTAGTTGACCCACTTACAGTCATCCAGTCATCCCTGTGTGATTAGGAGGTAAGACCTGATGGGCATATATTTCCATCCATGTCTGGATTGAGAAAGCTTGAAATCTCTATTTTTCACTCGGTGAATTTCGGCCCAACCCTTTAGGTTGCGGCGGGGCGTTGGCCGAGAGTTGATGAGCGTAGTAGGCATGGAAACATGCAGGCATTCGATTTCGGGATGACCGACGGCGTTCATCCAAAACGAGGTTGTGCATGCTCCATCGCCGACCAGATGTTGCCTGATTGGGTTGGAAGACAGTGAGATGAAAAGGACTTGTGATTATTCAAGTCATAAGTTTGCCTCCTCGCCGTCCGCCCCAGCTGTTTTTCACAACTAACTAACCACAATCATCAGAAGTCTTTTCCTAAGATGACCACGCCATTAGTAACTTTGTGGTGCACTCTGCACCCTGCAAGCGGTAGGGAGAGTGAGGTATGCATTCCTTCCGAATGCTAACGTGCTGGGCCACTTATGAGAAAGCTACCTACGCGATGGAGTCTGACGTGTGCGTACCCAGCTTCGTCAAGTTCTGCTCGACCTAGCTGCCAAGGTCCGCGAAGTCGAAAATACTTGCCTGCGGTACGAGGTTTTCGAGAAGACCGAGGACCTCGACGGGGTTCGCAAGGTGGTATTTCACCTTCTCGAGCAGTGAGTTGGGCCCCATTTCCCTTGACATGGCAACAATTTTTGGTTGTCTTCCACGGTTAATTGCATGGTCTGTGCGGCGGTCACTGACGTTGACAGATGGCCAGCCCAGGCAGACTTGGATAGACACACGGGGAGAGAGTGGCTGGTGGCTATCAGAAGACGGTTTGATGACGGCCTCTTAGCCCGAGAGGAGGTTATTGAGAACATAAACAAGAAAGGGGGATTCGCCAGCTTGTCGTAGAGGAGTGAGAGTAACAGAGGGGGGGGAGCGCCAGTAGTGGATCCACGGATTTATATAGGCTCCTTCTATAGGTCTAGACAGCAAGGAATTTCCGTAAACTAATCCAATCGTGTCTATGTCCTTGACTAACACAAATTGCTTAAGCATACATGACATTTGCGGCGGAGCCAAGTTACCAATATAAACAGGCGAGGAGGGCTCAATGCATTATCACTGAGTCTGAAGGCGGTGTTTAACTATTGCTCACGGAAGAACTTCCCGATTTACACGTTGTGGCTATATTCGCATCCTCGTCTCCCAGTCGCGCAGAAGACAAAGATGGCTGCACTCTCACCCGTGAAAGACTCGGCATACATGGATCCTCCAGGGCTCAAGCTAGAACTTGTCCAAGTAGTACGTTTTTTTTTCATGAAAGATGCCAGTGTTCTAATGCCGTCGTTAATGCCGCCCGAGGGCTAACGTTTCGCCGACCATTTCAGTTCTTTCGCCATGGTAAGTCTGCACGATATCTATGGCACCCTCAACTGATGGGTCACGATTGTACTTTTACTGAGCGAGCCTTTGTGTGGGGAAAATAGGTGAGCGCACGCCAAATGAGGCTCGTTTTGAGAACGTAGGTGTGCTTTTCTGATGCTGTGGTGCCCAACTACCACCAGTGATAGATGTCGCTAACTACGTATAACAGACTGGGCGCCAGACAGGTAAAGAGCATCCCTCATTCACTCACTCACTTGCACTGTCTCTTTGATGCCAAAGAACGGGAGATAACTACGAGGAGTTAATAATTCTCCCAGACTGGCCCTTCAATCTGTCGGCAAAGGGTCCAGAGACGCTTTTCCGTGGCACTGGACCAAAGTCAATCCCCATTAACGACGAGGTCGACAAGCCGCTGTTGCCGGATGGTAGACGGCCTATTTACTGGTATGTCTTATGACGACGATGCGAAGCGTTAGCACAGTCAAGAGACTCACAAGACGACATAGTGACAAGGGCGAGTTGACGGACAGAGGCCGGGCCAGCACCATGGAGCTTGGGCGCCAACTTCGCAGGCTATACATTGATCGACTGGACTTCATGCCTCGGACGCTTGATATCGGTACCGTTTACCTCAGGAGTACGCAATACCAGCGAACCTTTGTTTCGCTGCAACACCTTTTTCGCGGCTTGTATCCACCAGAGTTTGTCGGCGGACGCCAGGCCGATGTCGTCGTCGCCGTGGCAGACCCTCGACATGAGACACTTCTCCCCCCGGAGGATTACGACGAGCGGTTTGCCGCCCTGCTTGGAGAGTTCACAAGGCGAGCCGCGATGAAATGTTAGTCGTCCGTCCATACCAATGCGATATGAGACACCACCCCCACCTCCAGCCCCATCCGCAGCGTCATGACATACTGACACATGGACATTCTTGTCGACCAAAGGGAACAGCTCTCTCGAGATGAGATTCGTCAACTCCCAGATAGGACGTTGGATGCCGGGGGGCGGTCCTGTCATGGTTGACAGCCAACCCCTCAAGCTACACGGTGTGCTCGACACAATGACCGCCGTGGCAGCGGCACCTAGACCCCAAGACTTCCTCCCTCCAGAGTTCCTCGACCCGGGTCTGCGAGCCATCATGGAGAAGATCTGTGCCGAGGAAGAGTTTGCCGGATATGTCCACAGCAAGGAATTCCGCAGCCTCGGTGTCGGCAACATGTTGCAGGAGGTCATCCAGCGCATGTCTGCTACAATGCATCGGACCGACCAGCCACATGCAGGCGGGAAAGACGAGCGGCGTATGTTCCTCTTTGCCTGCCACGACTCGACCATCGCAGGTACCTTGGCTTCGCTGGGGGTCATGAAGGACCCGGATTGGTTTTGGCCACCGTACACCGCCTACATCACGATAGAACTCTTTCGTTATGTCGGGCCACGAGAAGGCGGCCTTGTTGCCCACGACAGCACAAACGAAGCAAAAGATGCTGGCTCCTGGTTTATTCGGCTAAACTACCAAGGCAAGCCCGTGGTGATACCTGGCTGCGTTGAAAAGGGCAACTATCTGCTCGGCTGTGAAGGCGTATACACATTTGTGAGTGAACAGACTGAATCTTAGATATCGGCCAGGTTTTGCCGCATTTTGTTATTAGCTGACAATCTGTTGTACAGGAAGCTGTAAGGGACCTCATCGATGAATTTGCACCGGGCGAGGAGGGGCCATGTTTTGTAACGACAGCAGAGCGGAAGAAGCTTCCGCGCATATAAAGTTCAATTTAAACCTTGCGATAGTTCATAGTTTCCTCGAATGCGCGCACCTGTATATAGTGGCATCCATTGACGACGGATCACCCATCCCTGGTCGTGAAGATGTCCCTTAACAACCAACTACACCTGTGTGCGTACGCAACTGACCGATGGAATCGGTGAGCGAGTCCCCCATTCGAGATACGTCCTCATAAAATCACCAGGTTTTCACTGTCTGACTAATAGCTAGGGATGGGGGACGTCTTTGATGACACGGGCCGGGTTTCCGGCGATGGCGACGAAGTCCGGAACGTCTTTGGTCACAACGCTGCCGGCCCCAATGGTGACGCCTTGACCGATGGTGACGCCGGGGAGCACGATGCAGCTGCCCCCGAACCAACAGTCGGCGCCAATTTTGATGGGCTTTCCGTACTCGGGACCTGCGGTGCCGTTCCGCAAGACGGGGTCCAACGGATGCGCAGCGCTGTAGAAGGAACAGTTGGGGCCGATGAGGGTCCGGTCACCGACCTCAATGGTACACGTGTCGATCCACACGCTGTTGAAGTTGATGTAGACATTCTTCCCCAACCTATGTGCAGTTGATGATGCTCAAATGTCAGGGAGAGCCGACTACCACGATAGGAGGGAGGCCTATTTGTGCGTTGCGCCTTGTCGACACTTACTTGACGTTGTACCCATAATCCATCTTCACAGGCCCGTCGATCCAAGGTTCATCAGCAAGGCTCTTCTCGTCCTCGTGGGGGGTAGGGGCTGGGTCGGGCAGGGCACGATCGTCTTTCAGGATGCTGAGGACACAATTATGGTTAGCCATACGGGCTCCCGGGTCTCGCTCTTCTACTAAGCGTGTCGGTATTTTAGGGTAAGACACGTACTCCTTCACCAGTAGTGCGAGCGCTCTCCGTGAGACATCACCACCGGCGCGGTTGAATCTCTCGCAAGCGGCCGAGCACCGACGTCGGTCAGCATTAAGGTCCGGAGTAAAGGCATAGTACAGCTCTCCGGCGGCCATGCGGGCCCTGTTTTGCTCGAGGTCGAGCTCGTGTCCAGTCATCTCGCCGGCCGGTGTACACCTGTGTTTTGGCGCCTATGGTACGGACGGAATTGGCAAACGAAGGATCTCTCTTCCAAAGGCTGGCTAGCTAGGTAGGTCGGTCGGTATGTAGGGTAGAAAGGTAGGTAGGTAGGTAGGCAGAATAACCTCTTGGCTACCGTAGCGCAACGGGGAACGTCTGGAACTGACTCATTTCGAAAGAAGCCAGTCTCAGCCCGTCACTACAGTATGGGATCTCTGATTGCAACCCAAGCAGTGGATCGATCTCGGGCAGAGACAGTGACGTGCTTTGCTTTGAGTTCACACCCGCATATGACAACCATCTAACAGCTTTGGGTTAGTTTTGCTTAGAATTTATGGGCGCTTTCACCACGGACTCGATGCTTTCCTTTTGTTCCTTACTTGGCTCCACAGGTATCCACTGCAAAAAGAAAATTACACCGAGAAATCATGAGAGCAACCGCTTTCCATCGTATCTCAGGATTGAGGCGGGTCACTCTTTGAATACAGTTAAGCGTTTATTATGTGCTGATTTTACAAGGGAAATTTAGATTTATCTGCTATCATACTTTGGCAAACGCTGTAGATACCGAGCTCTAAGTTGAAACTTATGAAAGGTTAAAAAATAGCATTTGTACTGTGTATTGAAGATTTGTATCAGGGTATAGTTACCTAAAAGAAATTGTTATTTAACTATCAAGCTTTTTTTAATAGATTACAGCTCAACTTAGTATAACAAATGTACTTTTTGTAAATAAATTAAAATTTAGGTGAAAGAAAAGGAAGTAGGAAAAAGCTAATTAAAATTGTAAATGTCTGCTAGCTTTATGAAGAAGATTTCGAAGTAGATAGCTTTAGCACAAGCATAAGATAAGCAGAGATAAAAGGGTAGCAGGGATACAGAAAGGCAGTTTATATTGTGTGCTTAGTTAACAAATCAATTACTCTTTTACATGGAGTAGGACGGGCCGATCTGCAGCTAGATAGACATGTCCATCGTGTGGAACGCATGTGCGGTTGGGGGGGGGGGGGGGGGGAGTGTCCCCGTCAGCCAGCGCTAACCCCTGTTGACGGTCGTGGGTTTTCAGTTCAGTAGCTGTGGGAAACCAGCTGCTCATTCAAACCTTTTGCTAGACTAACAGCGAATACGTGGCCATCATCTGCCGACTCGGTCAGAGTCTTCGCGAATATGTATGTGTGTGTGGGGCGTGAAACGGCTATAACTGCAACTCGTCTTCAACCATGCATGAATTAGCTGCCCGACAAAGACGACGGCCACAGTACGGAAGAATACACCTTCAGCATATCATCGAGCCTACCGAGTCCGATGATGGCCGCAGAAAAGACGACAGATTCCCCACTTGCTGCTGCTGCGATGCAAACATCGTCGCGAGAAAGATGGAATCAACCGAGCACGAACGTCATCCGTGTGGCGGCCACCTTCTGGAGCCTTCTCAATTTGGGCATATTTGATGCCGCATATGGAGTGAGTACGTTGGAACATACCCGGCGGCAAGTGGCCGCTCTGGTTGAGGGATGCCATGAAACTCTACTAACCTAAGCGCTTCACGTGTCCTTCTTAAACAGGCAATGCTTCCCTCTGTGAGTTGATCCATGAATGTAGTATAGCGGGGGGGAGAGGATCCTCGCCTGCCGCGCCTCCCGACAAAGTTCTCGGCCTAACAAAGACCTTGGTCATCTATAGCTCCAGTCATTCTACGACATCAACTACATTACCGTATCCCTGGTGTTCTTTTCGCCATTGATCGGGTACGTCTCCTCGGGAATCCTAAACACCAGACTCCATAACGCCCTCGGCCAGCGCGGCCTGGGTGTTCTGTGTGGCGGCACCCACATGCTGTCTGCCATCATCAACGTCTTGCACCCGCCATTCCCTGTCCTTGTCGTCTCCTTCATGCTGGGGGGCCTAGGGAATGGCCTGTCCGATGCGGCATGGAACGCATGGATAGGAAATCTAGACCAGTCCAACGAGCTGCTCGGGTTTTTGCACGCGGCTTATGGTGTAGGGGGAGTCGCCAGTCCTCTGATCGCCACCGCCATGATCACTCGTGCCGCGCTGCCGTGGTACACATTCTACTACTTTGTAGTACGTCTCTCTCCAATACTCTTCCTGATAATTGCCCAACCCCCCCGCCCCTCCTCTCTCAACGCAGTCACTAAAACCCGTCCAAAGATAGGCATATCCGTCGTTGAAATACTCGCTCTGACCGGGGCCTTCTGGAACCACACTGGCCTTCGCTACCGGGAGCAGATGGCTTGCTCGCCAGGGGCCCACGAAAAGTCCGCCAGCATACGCAGAGTCCTGACGAAGCAACCCGAAGCACGTATCGCCTGGCTCTCGGCGCTGTTTGTGCTCGTTTACATCGGCGTTGAGGTCTCACTAGGAGGCTGGATCGTGGAGTTCCTGCTCCATGTTCGCAAGGGCGAGGCCTTCGCCAGTGGCATGGGTGCCACAGGATATTGGCTGGGCATAACACTCGGCCGCATTTTGTTACCATTTGTGACCAACCTCATAGGTCTCAAGATAGCAGTGACTGTAAGTCTTTTGGTTACGAATCCTCACAGCCAGCCAACCAACCCGCCCACCTTGAACTATTACACTATATTACGGCTGGCTGGCTTCTGGATTTTCCCCTCGTTCTTGACTGACTCATGTTCTCTTCCCAAAGGTCTATCTTACTGCCGCCATGGCGGCCGAATTGGTCTTTTGGCTGGTCCCCAACTTTTATGCGTCAATCATCGCAGTCGGCCTCCAGGGTTTCTTCATCGGGCCCATGTTTCCGCATGCCATTTCCGCTGTCACCAGCTTGCTGCCTCAACATCTGCACGTCGTGGTGATCGGATTCGTAGCAGCCTTAGGCGGCTGCGGGGCCTCTTTGCTACCCTTCGCCGTGGGAATGCTGGCACAACGGTTCAGCGTGACAGCCTTACAGCCTTTCATTCTCGCTTGCTTGGGGCTTTCATTGATCATTTGGTTGTTTATACCCCATGCAAAGAGAGGCAAAGCCTTCTTCTAGAGACATGGTGCAGAGTGTTGTGTGCGCAGCTAAAAACGAATACATCTATTACACACTCACTCATACGCTGTCCCATTCTTAAAGCTTAGCCTTTTGCTGCAGATTGAATTCTGGCAGATTGAGAAACCAATCAACCGTTTGCTCTAAACCTTCCCTGAGACCAATCTTGGCTTCATGGCCGAGCTCGCGTTTTGCTTTCCTCGCGTTTGGTACTCTTCTGTATGGGTCGTCGTCCGGCTTCGGCCCGTACACGATTCGTACCTCCGGGCGACCAGTCTGCTTCGCGACGATCTCGTTGATCAAGCGGGCCATCTCTCCAATTGTGGTCTCTTCCTCACGCCCTATGTTGACGGGGCTTAGGACAGAGCTTTCCATCAGCTTGTAGAGACCAATAGCACAGTCCCCGGCATACTGGAAGCAGCGGCTCGCTTTCCCGTCGCCGGTAATGGTTATATCTTTCCCCTTGAGCGCAGCGGCTATGAAGTTGGGCACCACTCTGCCGTCGTCGGGTCTGATGCCCGGGCCATAGGCGTTGAAAATACGCCCGATTCGGATGTCGACATTGCGCTCTAGGCGGTAGCCGTAGGCGAGGGCTTCTGCCACCCGCTTACCCTCGTCGTAGCATGATCGCCCGCCGAACGAGTTCACGTTACCCCAATACTCTTCAGGCTGAGGACAGACGAGGGGGTCACCATAGACCTCTTCAAAGTTCAGTCAGCCTCGGGGTTCGTGTCTATCGCGTCAAGCGAGTCTGTCTGTTGAAGTAGTTACCCGAGGTGCTAGCAAGCAAGACACGCGCGCCGGTCTTGGAGGCCAGGTCAAGGACATTCTTGGTTCCCATGTAGCAAGTCTCCAAGATACCAAGGGGTGCCTCTGGGAACTTTTTTGGGCTCGCAGGACATGCAAGGTTGTATATACGATCAGCCTTCTCCAGTGTCTTGGGAAACGGCTCGGTTACGTTATGACTACGTCGAAATGGACATCGTTAGGCGTCATGTGCTCCAGTGCGGGCCGGGCTAAAGTCTCGAAGTTGTTTCCTGACACGTACCGAAGGAAGGTAAACTTGGGATGTTTTCCGAGTCTGGAAACGTTCTCGACCGACCCGGTCCAGAGGGAATCAACTGCGATGACGTGGAAACCCTCCTCGAGCAACAAGGCTACGAGGTGCGAGCCAAGGAATCCAGCTCCCTAAACCGAACGAGATGATTAAGAATGGATTCATGACGACAAGTTCCAGGAGACACTCCGACTCACACCGGTGACGACAGCAGTAGGCATTTTTGGGCGGTCTTAGCAATCTTAACTTGAACTTGAAGTGCAGATGTTGTTTCTGTAAGAGACGTGTGTAAGCCGAGCAGCGAGAAACCTCTCTATTGTTATACGCAAACATATATTGGACCTGCACCCTTTGCAGGTTTGGAGGCCTCCACACCCTCTGCGCATGGTTAGCACCTGTCGTACATTGCTTACCGACCCCCTCGTCTGACACACCACATCACAGTGTATTGCAGACGGACATTCCCATGGCCAATCAATCCAGCTCTCACCGCTGCTCACTTGTACGCTTGCAAGGTTGGGAAACCTTAGGCGGTAGCTTAGTGCAGTGAAGATTGCAATGAAACTCAAGGCTCCACGATTGCAACAGCCATGAAGGGGACGGTGAACATGGTGTCATCATCTCAATATCGCAACGGGAAGGCAAAAAGCTGGGATCTGAGAGGTAGACGGTTTAACTCTTTCCCTTACTGAACTAATCTACGACACCACGCTTTTTTTACTTATTAAAATTTTGTAAAAAAGTTAGATGCAAAAAGTTTAACCTGAGCCACTATTATAACTTCCTCTAGTCCTTAATAACCTTCATCCCTATTAGGCACCGATTACAGCCTTAGCGGTCTAGGGTTGGGGTGCCGGGGGTGTATTGTGATGGGATGCCTATATAAGCCATAACTGCTTTGCAGCAATTGTGTGGATCCACCCTTGCGCCAATCCATCTCATCGAAACTCTTTCATCTTTGCTTCGCAGAATGAGGTCGTCGTCACAAAGAAAGAAGACGATTGCGTGTGTTGGGGCCGGATACGTGGTAAGACTCTCCGTTGCGACGACGGACCTGGTCTGAGCACGTGTGCTTTCCAGATAGATACATATGCTGACGATGGTTGCCGCGCAGGGTGGCCCATCCAGTGCCATACTTGCCTTTCAAGTCCCCGAGATTGACGTCCATGTCTTGGACAAAAGCGACTCGCGGGTTGCGGCATGGAACTCTGATCGTCCACCTATCAGCGAGCCCGGGCTACACGATGTAGTTCGGGCGACCCGGGAACGGGCTCGGCCGAACCTCTTCTTTTCCACCGATATGGACGGTCTGATTCCCAAGGCAGACATCATCTTCATCGCTGTTCAAACCCCTCCTACACCGGAAGACGATAGGAGCGGTTGTGACGGAGTAGCCCCCGACCTCAGGAGCTTCAACGCCGCAGTCCAACAGATAGGAAGCCTGCTCACTAAAGACGCCATTCTCGTCAATAAGAGCACTGTCCCGTGCGGAGCGGCTGAAGAGACGGCCAGGCTGCTCCAGTCACGGCTACGCCCTGGGATCAAGTGCGAGGTTCTCTCAAACCCGGAATTCTTGGCCGAGGGCACTGCGGTCGAAGACCTGCTCAACCCGGATCGCGTCTTGATCGGTTGCTCCTCGTCACACGCTGGCAGGGCCGCTGCAGCTGTTCTGGGCGACCTATACGCTCGATGGGTGCCGCGGGAACGCATTGTAACCATGGGTACGCGCTCCTGCGAGCTGTCCAAACTGGCTGCAAACATGCTCCTGTCCCAGCGTATCAGCAGCATCAACGCCCTAAGCGCCATATGCGACAAACTGGACGCAGATGTCACCGACGTCTCGCGTGCCTGCGGCATGGACCGGCGAATCGGTCCCCATATGCTTCGAGCATCTATCGGGTTTGGCGGCAGCTGTTTTCGCAAAGACGTACTCCACCTCGCCCACACTGCAAGGAGCCTCGCGCTCGATGAGGTGGCAGGGTACTTTGGCAGCATTGCGACCCTTAACAAACACCAGACTGAGCGGTACGCAAGAAGACTACTTCAACACAATGTACAGGGTGCAAGACTTCAAATCGTGGCGGTGCTTGGGTTTGCTTTCAAGCCTAATACTGGCGATACCCGCGACTCGCCGGCTATTTCCTTCATCCGGTGCTTGGTTCTTGATGGCGTCTTTGTCAAAGTGTTTGATCCTATTGTGCCCAAGTCGAGGATCTTAGATGACGTGAAGGCTAGCCTCCAAGGCCTAGCCTTTATTGCCGAATCTCGCCTGGCTGTGAGTGAGGATCCATATGAAGCTTGCGACGGTGCCAACGCGGTGGCTATACTCAACCCTTGGGACGCTTTACAATTCGAAACTACCCAGAGTGATTCAGGTAGGTTGCACCGAAAAACCCTGTTCCCCAGATTTCTGTTGCCTGGACTGGGCTTGGATAACATTCAAGCAGACGAAGAACCCTCTAGGAGAGTCCAGTGGGAGATGATCGCACGCTCCATGAAGCACCCCAAGCTCTTGTTTGATGGTCACAACTTCCTTAACCGGAATATAACGTCCCTAGGGTTTGACCTCCAAGGCATCGGGCGACTTTCACCACCAAGGACTACACGCGGTCGGGGGGGATCTTCAACTACCTTTACTCCTCGCTCATCCCTGTAGTCTTTCTGACAACATGCGTTCTCACTCCTACTTGGGGGGCTTTGCAAATGTTTTTTTGGTTTTTGTTTGTGCAATACAGCAATCTCGCCTCCTCCTAGCAGAGGGTTTGTATGTGTTGTTAGGTGCCAAGCTCCAGGAAACTCTAGCTAGTCCCCGGTTATTCAAAGTGATAAACTATTTTCAGTTGAATTCAAATAGCTGCTTTAAGCGGTGACAATCGATATATGAATGAAATGCTTCTACACGGAAAGAAATTTCAACGCGGCTAGGATCCTTATCAAGTTGAATCGGTTCATATCCGAATTAGGATACGCAGAGGGTGAGTACTTGCAGACTCAGCGCAATACACTTCGTCATAGCATCGATCGAGGGGGTCCATCAAGAGCAAAAAGCACCATCGCCGTTCTCATTATTCTATAGGCCCTTTCGAGGGCATTCCACACCAAGTTTAACTTTCGCCACACAGAAGCTGGCCATTTGAATGTCCAAACATAGTCGGGCGTACTTACTCGCGCTCTCGTGATACAGCACTGTCGGTCCTCAATCGCTGCCCGGAGCCCAGTCGAACACGGACAAGCCGTCAGAGATCATTGTCCTGTCAATAACGACAATGCGGTCTTTCCAACCACCCCGTCTTGTCACCTTCTTGAGAAATGCGCGAACGTTCATGCATGGCAGTCCAACGACGTTCGCTACGGGATGCAAGAAGACCACCCGCGCCCCGGTCTCCTCAGTAGTGCAGATGATATCATCAATTTCGAAGCTTTGGGTGAAATCCACGTTGATCATCTTATTCATGGCAACGGTCTGTTCCTTAGCCTCTAAGTAGATGTATGGCGGTAAGGTGACCCTGTCGCCGGGGCGCAGCTGGTGCATGACCTATTACCATACGATCTGGAACGCCGCCATACCGCTGGATATCATCAGCAAGGTCACTGGCTGGTCAGTCTCTTCTTCGGTCTTATGGACAACGGCAAGGTACTGCGCAAGAACATAAATTCGGCGGCGCGTAGAGTCTCAGCGCCATAGCGATTGTAGTTACAAGCCGATTGCTGATGCGCCGTGGTCTGGAAAAACCACTGCCGTTTCGATTCTTCGTTGGATGCTGAGGCGCGTTAACCCATAGACTCTGCGGCGGCAAACAAACGATGACGCTCCTCGAGAACCCAAAAAGGCTCTTCCTGCCTAGCGATGGCATCCCGAAACTCAAGGACCATGCGCTGTACCCTCGATACCATGTCCTCAAGCAAGTCCTCGCTAAAGCTGTCGACGTGTAGTTTGAGTTGACTGGATAGCTGGCGTCTCTGGCTGACGAGGTCTTGCAATGTTGCGATTCTTTCGCTGGGCCCGTCACATAGGCCATCTCTCACGTCTTCCGGCGAAACATTGGGTGCCGTGAGTGAGACGTCGATCATATTGTTTATCAAGGCTTCTGCTCTTCCACCTGAGGTCAAGAGCCCCGTGATCGAAGCCTTCCTAACAAGCTTGTCCAAGGATCTATTGCGATTGGAAGGGTTGGTGATTTTTTGAATGCCGAGCTGCTGTCGAGCAATTGGATCTGCGAACTGGGCTACAAGAGCACAAGCTACATTGTTGGAGCTTAGGTTGCCGCCGATTAAGAGAACAAAGTCTTGTCCGTAAGACCGTTCAGTAGGCCATCCGCAAGATTAATAGTGGGAATCGCTGCTGCCGATGACACCTCGACGAGCGGGGACTGATATCTAAGCGATAACGGGATGCCCGCGAGCACCGCATCCTCGGACACCTCGACGACGTTGTCGACGTGGGAGCCCAATATGTCGGCGATTTGGGTCGGCCGTACTAACTGTACCGCCAGCCCATCGCACAGAGTGACCTGGGTAGGCTTACGAAGCATCTGGGAAAGCCTCATACCCTTCGTCGCAGTATCCAGCGACGTGAAAAATATTTTTGGGTGCACGCTGATGACCTTGGTCGAAGGCTAGTAGGCCGGGCACCACGATGCTACCGCGGCGGTAAGGCCGCCGCCTCCAAGAGGCACAATAACATATACACTGTCTGTTCTTTATATGTCACAGTAGACGCCTAGGAATAGGCTGTAAAAGTGCAGTTGTATTGTATAGCTTCTAGGAAAGTCGATCTTGTAAGTACATAAAAAATGGACTTTCTAGAAAGCCTATTCTGTAGGCATACGTCTCTCTAAGGGCTTCAGGCGACGATTATACTCCCTGTGACATTATAACTACATAAAGACTTTAGCTGTCCGTCTATCATCAACTATCCGCTGCACCAGGAGGAGGTGGGCATCTTGCCCCTGTTGGCACTGTTGTTCGGCCATCACCACCACCACCTACGCCCTCTCCTTTGAATGGTAGATAGCAGGTCCCAAGATCTTTCTCACAAGGGCTGTTAGGTCCGGGACAGCAGTAACCGTAAGCGTTTATGTTGAAGTTGTAACAGGGGACGGGGGGTGGAGCTGCCGGAGTCGGTGTTGCACTGGGAACAACTGCTGGAGCCGAGGGCGTGACTACTGGAGGCGCCGCCGGCACTGTAGAAGTCGGAACTGCTGGTTGGGTAGATGTAGGAATCAAGGTTGATGTCGATTTAATGGCGCATTTTCCCGCTCGAGCTCGTAGCTTCCTTGGCCCAGAGCCGCCAGACTCAGAGTCAGACTGGCATGTAAAGATGTCGACGCCGTTCCAAGCAACTGGAGTGTCGCCTCCTCCTATACGGTTGTAGGATAGTTCCTTTACCATCTTCTTAACATTTGCAGCAACTTTCCCGGGCACCTGGAGCCGATCTTTGTACTGCGGATCGCTAAGCCAGGTCGCAATCATGCCGGTAACCAATGGAGTCGATATTGATGTACCATCCAATTCAACATCCTCGTTTCCCTTGTTACTTGCGCACGTAGCAGTACCGATAGCCGAGGTGTCAAGCTCTGCGGGTACACCTTGAGAGTAATACGTGCGCTTCCCGTTTTCATCGACAGCACCGACAGTAATTATATCCATCTGCCGGCCAAAGAAAGCTGGAAAGGCGGTAATATGCTCGCCCGCATTAGGGTCATCCCTATCGTTACCAGACGCTGTTACTACCACAACGTCTTGTTCGATGAGGAGTTGGAGAGCCTGCTTGAAGCCGTCGATTCCATCTTTTTGTACAAAACCAGGTTTTCGGCCCCGGGTGTTTGTGCTGGGGACGAGCAGTTTGTATCCAATTGACATGTTAATAACTGCTTTCTCTTGTAACTTGTTTTGGATGACGTCCTGTAATATCAGAATGAGGCCGAACAGAGCATTGTCCATTGTCGACCTCGCGCCAAGCTTGACGATAACAATGTCGGCTGCCTTGGCGGCGCCAAACAAAGGCCCACTGGCTAGCGATTGCATGCATGAGCCGTGACCGACATCGTCGCTCTCGGTTTTGTCTTCGTTGGCAAACAGCCATCGTTTGGTCCCTTCTGCTTTGGTATACTCGTCATGATTTGGATTGCCACCTGTATCCAATATATAGATTGTCACTCCTTTGCCGGCTGCTGCAGGGAATGCGTATCCTGGGATATCGTTGGGTGTAACACCATCGACATTAGCCTCTAGAGGTAAGGATAAGTCATTCAGGGCTTTTTGACTAGGAGACTGCAAGACAACGTTGTCGAAAGTTTCTCGCGTGAATTCCTCTTGTTGACTTGCCACTGGTGAAATTGGCTCAATAAGTTCCGCCTCGCTATTCAGATCGATTGATTGTACCTGTTGATACATACTCCATTAGTAGGAGCTACACAAAGTACATGTAAATGTTACTAAGCACTTACCCTTGGATCTTGACTGATCGCTGTAGCATTATCTTCAGTTGTGTCAAGAACAAAGACTCCAATGTCCTCATCGGAGCCAAATTCTCGGGCTAGGTCTTTCAGCGTATCAGGTTCAGCAAAAGAATCGAGAAATTTCTCAAAGTCGGCCCTTTGCGTTGGGTTCGCAGCGATCTCAGGTCTGAGGAAGACGACGTAGTTGGCCGGGGTTTGGCTAGGCAGCGCCGAAGATGTTGGGCTACTCGCAGATGTACTCGTTGAGCTGGTGGTAGAGCGCGGCGCGGAAGTAGTTTGTTCGCTTGTTGTAAGGCTGATGGAAATCGATGAAAGAGTCTGCACCTCTAGCTCATCTTCGCCATCGTTGCTGTTGCTGTCCGGTCGCAGCTCCAAGACTTGCCCGGCTGCTACAGCAAAAGGAGCTGCGGATCCGAAAGCGACAAAACCACCGCCAACACCACCGACAACAACTATAGCTCCTGCCGCTGCCCCAAGCGCTATAGCTATTGTTTTCCCATCCGAGACAGAAGTGGTGAAAGGAGGCGCTAGGCTATTAGTACTAGTAGCGAGGCTTGAACTTGGAGGCGCAGTAATAGATGCACTCCAAGACGGCTCTGGCACGATAGGTAGTGAAGCTGGTCCTGAACTACTCGACCTCGGTAATGGTGACTGAGAGCTCGATGAAGTCGACCGAGCGGTGGGACCAAAGACCGAACTTGATTTTGAGCTTGTCTTGCTTAATGTTGTCGAGCGAACGCTATGGTTGGAGTACCGTGTAACTGAATAAGAAAATGTAGAAGCAGCCTTGAGAGAGTGTAAAGAAAATGAGTATAAACGTGAAGGCTGGCTATTCTGAGCAAGGGCTAGGCTTAGCATTAGCCAGTAAGCGAGCGTTTCTAGGAACATGTCGACTTGCAAGACCTAGGTATTGTAAGAGAATGAAAAGTGATTAGAGATTGAGGGAAGAAAAGAATGCATAAGGACGTAAAGAAAGACTTAGAAGCAGCGTAGTGCATTAGGTAGTTTATAATACATATATACGTAACTAGACAAAGAAATAGTAATAGAGTTATATTGTCACCTTGCTTATATAATGCTCTATATCACTAGAAGTCGTGTAGATCTATTAATGTACTTTATTGAAAACACGTGGAGTATCATAAGTGCCTATTAGTCTTTTACAGCACTTTTACCCAAAACGCAGGGGAGATTGCACTCTTCGACAAGTGTGATGGGCTGCATATGGGAAATGTGTTTTCTGGACTTAAGGTTCGCCGTGACTATCAGACAACGATGGTAAAAGGTCAGGACGTCGCGACGGATCGCCTATTCAAACGATCATGGGAACATTCCATATACTGCATGATTGGCTTTGCGAGCACCTCGTCACTAGAATCGTTACCTTTCCCGCGAATTCCGTTCATATCCTATTTCATCCTCATGGATTGCGCGATTTGGCCTGCATATAAGGGATGGAAATGTCCTATGTCTCCTTCGTAAGCCAGGGCACCAAAAGTGCAGGCAACCGGTTTTGCTCCCTTGCTTCTAGACCCGGACACAGATTGAAGGGACTTTGTTTTCTTGTCATGAAGATGAAAGGGCAGCTTCTGATAATTGTTCCCCGCAGCATCGCAGCGTTGATTCCAATGCCATCAGCGCCGGTTTATGTGGCGAGTTCGCCGACACATCTTCCTGACTCGGCCCAGATGTCGTCCTCTCCTCAGCGACGCAGAATCTGTCGGACTACGACCGACAGTGGGCGGTGGCGTGCCGAGTGCCGAGCTGGCACTTCCAATGGTGAGGTGAACGGATTGGCTATAAGCTTTTCGCCATCCCGAGTACCGATTGCATCAGCGTCCTGCACAGTCGATATTGCCTAAAGTGGATACGGATTTTGTGATTTTGCGTGCTTTGACAGGTTCTGGTCGATGGCGTGAGTGCTGCACGCGATGGCATCAACGGGAAGTGGGTCAATCTGTATTTGAAGCCATCAGAGAAGGGCTCCAAAGGACCCGCGATATCATACGCTGTCCCCGCCTGCATGGCGACTCGACGCGGAGGTTTTCCAATCGGGTCTCCACGGAGTTGCCATGTGTATGGCTTTATTGCGTTTTGTTGGAACAGAAAACTCGATTTTGATAGCTGCTTCCGAAGTGGAACACGGAACCGTACGGCAGGGACCTGGTTAAAAAAATTGCAAGCTGTAGAGGGGCAGAACGCGTCCTTCGTTGCAGGGTAGTGGTTTACTCAAAAGGATTGCCTGTCGGTTGCCGAGTGTAGGGAATGTTGAAGGTTTTGCAATGTCTCTTGCATTACACTCAACTTGAGTTGAGCCACAGAACCTATCTGCTTCACTGAGTTTTTGAACATGGCCGCCGTAGACGAGAAGCATGTCAAAGCTCTGGCTGAGAGTCCGGGCAGTCAAACCGATGGCGACCATCCCGAGATCGATTGGTCACCCGAGGAAGAGCAGCGTCTAGTCCGGAAGTACGTCGCGCTTTTGTTTCGCCCAGGTGACTTGGACTGACATCGATGCATGACAGAGTCGATCTCCTCATCATGCCGCTTCTAATTCTTGCCTTCTTTGCCCTACAACTCGACCGCGGAAATATGTAAGCGTTCCTGTCAGCTCTTGCAAATGATAATCTAACGAAGAAATAGTGGCAACGCATTGACGGACTACTTTCTCCGGGACGTTGGCATAACTCAGAACCAGTTCAACGTTGGTCAGCAGTTGTTGTCTGCGGGTATCGTCATTCTTGAGGTGTGTAACGGAAACTTTGAGTGGCTTATATAACAGCAACATTAACTTTGAGTCTTTTTACAAGATCCCCAGCAACTTGATTCTTTACAGAATCGGACCGACACTCTGGATAGGTGGCCAAATCGTGGCATGGTAAGGCGACCCGACGCTGGGCAATCAACAGTTGTTGAATGATAACACGTACTTAGGGGCTTGGTTGCGACATTTCAAGCTTTTCAGAAGGGTCTTGGCCCGTTCATGGCCACTCGACTGCTCCTCGGGTATGTCTTCGGTCTCTACGATTCCACACCAGCCGACTGTTGCTGACATGAAGTGTAGTTTGTGTGAAGCTGGTTTCATTCCAGCTGCGCTCTTCACCATGACGCGATGGTATAAGAAAGACGAGACTAGCAAGCGGTTCTCGTGGTTTTTCATTGGCAACATGCTTGCTGCCGCCTGCTCGGGGCTTATTGCCTATGGAATGTAAGTCCAAGTCGAAGAACTAGCCAGCCGAGTTCCCTCTAATGATTGATTCGTATCTATAGTCTGCATATGAGAGGTGTAGCTGGCCTTGCCGGATGGCAATGGCTCTTTCTGGTACGTCAAGCATGTCAAGTCTAAAAGACCACAGGCGAAGTAACGATGGCTGATGTTATGTATTAGCTCGAAGGCATTTTCACCGTGCTGGTCGGAATTGCGTTCTTTCTTTGCTTTCCCAACCAAGTCAACAACCCAGTTTCCCTGACCGGGATTCGATACTTCACGGAGCGCGAAGCCGAGATCCTCTACAAGAGAATCATGATTGACGACCCCTCCAAGGCTCATGCCAAACGCTCAGTCAGCTGGCCTGAGTTGAGATCAGCTGTACGTGAGACGGCTGGATTCCCGATTGCTCAAAATGCTGACGACCAATCTCTAGTTGACCAACTGGAGACTCATTCCACACGTCATTTTCACAATTTGTGGTCTTGCGCCGTCGTCTACCTTGGGGTCCTATGCTCCGTCGCTCGTTAACTCCATGGGGTTCGAGAGACTGCAGTCAAATGCCATGGTATCCATCGGCTCCTGGCTGCTGCTCCCCATCAACTTGCTTTGGGGGTTTACTGCGTGAGTGCCTGTTCAGCCAAGACGTAGCTGGTCAAAACAAAACACATTCGGCTGACTTTATATGGCAGCGACAAAACGGGAGTTCGTGGCCCATGGGTGTTCCTGGGACTGTTCATCTTCTGGGGCTTCAACGTAAGTCGACCATGCCGGTCAGTTCTTGGCGGGGCTACTCAGCTAACAATGCGCAGCTTGGCAACATGTTGCTGATTGATGCTGACCGTAACAAGCGTTTCGCCATGTTGACCCTATCAACCGCTTTCTCGTTCCCTTGGCGTAAGTTCATTTTCCCATCACAAAACACGACGGTACATGCCGCTGACACGACCATCTAGACCCGGTCAACGGCGCTTGGGTGTCAGCCAATGCCAAGTCGGCGGGTGAACGTTCCATCACGATGGCGATCCTCATTATGGCGGCCAACTGTTCGGGGATTGTCGGTAAGCAGCTGTTTAGGGAGGAAGATGCCCCAAAGTATCGCAAAGGTTGGACCATCATCACTGGCCTCACGACTGCTGCGGTGGCCTGTAGCATCTGGGCCAATGCTCAGTACTACATCCTCAACAAGCGAAGGCTGAGCCGGACGGGTCTGTCGTATCAATACTGACGGGTATGCTTGCAATGCGTTGGGTTGTTAATAGTCAAAGTAGGAGGATCCAGGAGGGCAGGTTGGCCTGACCAACGCGCAAAACGGACAAACAAATTGGAAGCCAAGCAAAAACTTAAACGCAGTTACACTCTTGGCAATCGTGTCTATATTAGCTCTGGAGAGCACGACGATGGAACCGCCACATTAGAATTCAAGGGGGTTTGCTGAAGGCAATGTTATGCTTTGAAAAAAAATAGTCCGCGGGCACGGAGCCGGCGAGCTTACCTGAATCGTGCAGTCCCTGAAGCGGGCGCAGAGTAAAACGATCTACACTTGACAGCAGAGTCATGGCCCGGAAACGTGCGTATCGTATTCAAGGTGAGTCTTGCAAGTCACCGCGGACCAAACTGGTGCCTCTTAGCAGGCGGTAGTTAACGAGTTTCTTCCCGTGCGGTTTCTATCAGATTCTCACGACTAGTCATTGGCTCCGGTCTCCAGACCGCGCCTTGTGTGTGAAGCAAAATCTCGGCGTCCATCGCCTGCAGTACGTCTCGGTAGCGGTCGGCGACCGACTGGGGGTAGTCGGCGAGGTCCGGTATCGTCCATTGATCGTAGCAAGCCCCGTGAGTGTTGGCTGCAAAGTAGGCCCCGTGATGTCGGATGAAAAGGTAGCAGAGATAGCAAAAGTACTTGGATGCGCCGAGGCATCTCGGCTTATGCCAAGGACCGTATGGCTTCTCCAAATCGTGATGAATAGTCAGGATGATCTCAGCGTGCACGTGGGTTGACTTTGCCCAAGGTTGGTAGGCCAAGGCGGGACTGAGAGGCACTGCCTCGAACGGAGGCAGAAAGAGAAGCTCCACGCGACCAAAAAGCGTTGGGTGAGATTGGGATAGCCTTGTCAAGGTTTGACAAATGCGGTAATAAGCTGCTATCTTCTCGAGCTGACGTAGCGTTTTGAGACAGGCCAGAATTTGAGTTGTCGCCCTGCCGGCCTGCAAGCGCTGAAGATAGGTTGCGACGGAGGGCGAAATGCAAAGGTCGTAGGTGGATCGCACTATCTCGACAAGCTTCTCATGGTCGTTCGCCTCGGACTCAAAAGCTTCCAGCAGGTTCGCCATGGCCAAGAGCTGGTCTTGGAGCTGCGCCCTCGCGGCTGCTTCTTTTTTGGTGTAGAGAAATTGGACGCGATGGACAAGGTTTGCGAAATCGGCATACAGGGGTTTCTTGTGGGTTCGGGAGAGGTATACGGGTTTCTTCCATTTGGCTGAGCGAAGGCGGTTCAGGAGACGGTTGTGGTGATGCCGGACCACCGCATCCAGAAGGCCAGGAAGTGTCTTGGCGGGCGGCACGGCCACAAGGAGATGGAAAAGGGAGCGGAGAAAGGCTTGCGAACCCGGCTCGATGGCGTCGACGGAGGCGATGGCGACCCTGAGCCCTGCAATTTGCGGCGGTCCATTTCCCCGATGGCCAGCTCGACTTTCCTGAACGGTGGTAGCAGCAACGGACTGCGCCCCTTCTCCGACAGCAACGAGGTATGCGATGTCGTCCGCTAGACGTTGTTCGTCGGCCAGTGTCAGCTGGCGGGGACGAAGATGGATGTGATGGTCATGAGAGTCTCGGTAGTTGTCGCGCGCTCCCCCAGTCGCGTCATCTGCGTGCACTTTACCATGTGCTCCCGCTTCCCCATTTGCAACAGCGGTTGAGGCAACGTCGGCGGGTAGAACATCAGGCGAAGGGGGTGGAGGTGGGAACGCTTGGGCATCGACAGGCACAGCATTGGTCAGCTTCTCCAAATCCACGACATGTTGGCGGAAGACACTCTCGGGAAGGTCCCGCCAAATGGACGTCGTGGGCGAAGCAGTGACAGTCGGACGGGGTCGAATGGATACTGTCGAATCCAGTGTTTCGGCGGGGGAGGGCGACATGGATGATGGCTCAGGCGAAAATGGAACAGCAGAGGACGGTATCGATCGATGGGTATGGTATGGTGGTGTGGTTGATTGGTGTGGCGAAGCGAGTGTTGTCTGACTGAAACAAGGGTTTGGTTGGCCCAGTGGCGTGGGCGTTTGGAGTCCTGGACTCGGCTTGGAGGTGAGATAGTCCGCCAAGCTAGGACGGTTTTGGAGAGTAGAAAATGGAGAATGTGAACTGTGGAATGGAGGGAGGTTGGAGATCGGAGCAGGGAGAAGCGGGATGGGGAGGTGAGGAAAAAGAAGAAGAAAAAAAAAGAAAAAAAAGGAAATTTGGAAGAACTCAAAATTCTGGACTCCTGCAGGTCGGTCCACCCGCTTCCACCACCCACCCACACACACACACACACCGTCCCATGTTCCATCCATCCATCCACCCTTTCCTTTGATAGCCGAGTCGAGGCATTTCGCCAGCCAGCCCGCCCACCTTTCGTCTTCGTTCAGCCGTCCCAAATCCTGAGTGCCAAGACCAAGGGATTCGGCAAATCGCCTGCATTACTCTGTGCATTCCGTTTCCATAGCTTGGTCGTACACGAGGCGGATACGCGGAGTGAGGGACGGGACAGTGGATGAACCTCGTGCTCATGACACGAGTAGATGGGATGAACGAGGATGAGACGAATCCGCGATAGCGTATATCTGATCGGTGATCCGTCCTGGTGCGCTGAAGCGGAACTGCACCATGTTGATGGACAGTACAGTTGAGGTGAGGTGAGAGGAAAGCCTGCTCTTGCCCCCCCCCCCCCCTCCCAAAGATTTTGCCAGCTCAAGCGTGGTCTGAAGGCGCTGGCACCAGCAGACACCGACAGTCCGCAGTCCGACAGAGAGCAAGGGATGCCAATGAGCGGCGGGCGTGCCGAGAGACGTTGGCTTCCCTTTTGCCGACTCGATCAGCCAACCGTCCGAACCCACTACGGGCCACCGGACGGAGCCCGAGGAAGAATACAAGCAAATGGTCAAGCGTCAGATGTGCCGGCGGGTTCCTGTTCCAAGGTGTCGGTACGCCCGCTCCAAGCACTCGAGAATCGGTGGCACCATGCCTGAAGGAGAAAGTTGGGCCTCTCCCCAGGTCTTGGGGAGCCTTGGTGTCTCTTGGAAAACTCTTGGAATTCTCTTGGGCAACGGAGGAGTCGCCGCACCTATATCTTCGCCAAGTCGAATTATCTGTTGTCGTTAGAATGGGCTCCGCGGGCTTGGCACCATTTAACATGAGGGGAACTTGGGCCAAAGTCGGCAGATGCGGGGTTCTAGGCTAATTACCATGATCACAAAAGGGGAGAAAATCAGTTTTACACCACGGTGGACCAAGGGAGAAGGTAATGCCTCCCCTGCCGTTGCTAGACCTCGGAGACAACTAATCAGAGAGAGTAGAATAGTCGAGCGGATGGATACAGACACTGGTGGGCTGTGTATTCGTATCCCCCCCCCCCCCCGAAATACGCTGGCCTCGATGATCGAGCGACCCTCCCTCAGTCTTGGCTCACCTAGGGGCCTAGTCATTTCTTCGTCTTGCTAGTCCAATCAAAAGGGGCTACAGTCAAATCCAGGCGCATGGCTCATCTGGGCCCTAAACTTTATCTTGACCAGCATCAACCACGCAAAGCCCGGTCTGTACCTGTAGACGCGCCTACGCGGATTGCTTAGGCCTAACGGATACCCTGTGGTGAATTTCTCGACTCACAACGTACCAAGTAAACAGCCAATTGGGGTCTACGATGTACTTACAGGTAGATTGCACCCCTAGAGCCCCTGGCCCCTGATCCTTGGCGTCAGCGCCGTCGTGTCATGACGCCGCAAATCTCACCTGTCACGGGCTGCCAGGAACTCAAGCTTTCCTTTCCCTTTTTCCTCTGCTCCTGCTGCCATCCCCCTTCCATGCCATGGGCAGCGTCGTCACGTTCGACGCTGCAGGTTGAGACGACCTTACTTGGAAGGCAGGAGGCGGCCAAAGGCACATCCCAGCCGGGGATCGCCTATTCCTGACGATGTTTGACCGAAATTGACGAGATTGTGGCTACTGGAACCGCGAGTCAGCCACACAGGGAGAAGTTCCGGCGCCGAAGGTCGGTCCATTGTAGTAGCCCTGAGGGAGGGTATCCCTCATTCTGCTTCCTCTTGGCCGCCCTCGACTGTCATCTACCGCACCGTTTGACCAGGCCAAGGCTTTAAGTCCGCTCAGCAGCGCGGGATGTGGTGTTCTCGCCAGCGGCGGGGAATCTGACCTCCGCAGGCAACAGGTGTCGCCCTGCCGCCAAGCGCTCGCCAATTTGACTTTCCGGCGACAACCTGTTTCGGCCAATCTTTCGGGGTGCGTTAGTGACAGCGTCTGGACTCCCCATGACCGGCGGGCCTCA
This sequence comes from Colletotrichum higginsianum IMI 349063, assembly GCF_001672515.1. Lineage (NCBI taxonomy): Eukaryota > Fungi > Ascomycota > Sordariomycetes > Glomerellales > Glomerellaceae > Colletotrichum > Colletotrichum higginsianum. The sequence goes on from NC_030955.1 coordinate 106,378, forward strand.
CGTCCGACCGTGGAGAGAACCCCATCCGTTCTTGTGATGATGTGTTGGCCATATCAGCTCCTGACTCTTATCCCTGCTGGCTACCACCCCCATGCATTGTTGACGATTAATCATTGCCAAGCACGTGGTCGCAAAGAGGTCTGCTCCCCTATACTCCGTACCTTAGCACTCGACTAACAGATGGTCTGGTAACCTCTCAAAGGGGGCTTAGAAGTAAGCGGATTTGACCAGGTAAACCTGCCAAGACGTTGCTTTCAACCAAGATATGTCCTATCATGACTCCATGAAATTAATATCGCATCTCAAAGTCATAGCTTCCCGCCCATTATGATTGTCTCCCACTCTCTAGGGTTGGTGTATATCTACCTCCATATCTGCCACGCTTTGTTGTCCCATCGTGAAGTTCACACTCAGCTCATCATCAAGCACCAGTCATTCTTTTGCCTTTTCCTACAACCCTTCGCTCACTCTAAACACTTTGATTTCACAATGAAGTCTGCCGCCATTTTTTCCCTGGTCCCTGCCGCTGCGGCCTTCTGCCACCACGGCACAAACCTTTACAAGAGGGACCAGCTCTTCCAGAGAGCTGACGGAGCCTTTGGGTTCGATGCCCTCAACGGCCCCCTGAACTGGCAATCCCTCACTGCCGACAACGTCGCCTGTGCCGTGGGCAAGAACCAGTCTCCCATCAACGTTCAGGAGTCCAACACCAAGCAGGTTCAGGGTTCAACCATCACCTTTACCCCGGAGGAGCACCCCTACGGCGCCACGCTTGAGAACCTGAATGGCTTCCTCGAGGTTCGGGCCAATGGCACCATGGAGAACGGTGGATTGACCTACAGCCTGCGTCAATTTCACTTCCACACTCCCAGCGAGCATCGCATCAACGGAGAGCACTTCCCTCTGGAGGTCCACTTCGTCTGGGAAGCTGAAGTCGGCAACGGTTAGTTGACAGAATCGTGCAATGCTAGACAAGCAATCTAACCAAAGATGCAGGCTCTTCCCTCGCCGTGGTTGGATTCCCCATTGAGGTCGCTGAGACGTCCAACCCTCTTCTGGCTTCTGTTTTCAAGAACATTGACCAAGTCACCGCGGTCGGATCTCATGCCGCGACTGGTCCTTTGGACTTCGCGAGCCTTGCCGACCACCTTTCGAAGAACATCATCTACCAGTAAGTTCGGACGAGGACATACCCCCCATTAGTGGCTCTGAAACTGATCTCTTCAAAAGGTACTCTGGCTCCCTCACTACCCCCCCTTGCACCGAAGCCATTGCGTGGAACGTGGTTAGAACACCCATCCCCATCGACATCGCCACATACCTGAAGGCCAAGAGCATCATGAAGTACAACGCTCGCTTTACCCAGAACAGCCCGGGCGAGATCAACCTCTTGGAGAACGCCTACCAGAGCCTCAAGAAGATCCTTGGAGACAACCAAGGTAAGAGCTACTAGATTCACTAGGATATCTTTTCAATGATACCTCTTCCTGTTTTACAATGCATATGAACGGCCCAGCCTCGAGTCGTTGACTCGTAGAGTTGCTCTGTGAAGCTGGCAAAGTAGAAGTGCATGCTCGAGGGGGGAACAACACCCAAGTGAGACAAAAGGCGGTCGCTAAACTTGGGTTCTTTCACAGATCCTGGTGCTGGAAGCCCGTGCAAGAAGGGCAAGAAGGGCGGACGCCGAGAATAATGTGTCACATTTTTCTATCCAACCACAATGGAGAATCCTCCACCGCCTACAAAGTACATATACTGGGACCGTCCCTACCCCTTTGCAGACAGATTTTCCGCACGTCTCCTGTCCCTGTGCTTTTCAGTGCTCTCCAGCATCACCAGGCGACCAACCATCCAGTATTTGCTTTATGCAGTTTTTGCTTTCAAAAGATTAGCCCCTCCTTCTTAATCCTTCAAATAGCATGGTTGAATCGTACCGACTTGAATTTTCTTCTCAATGGCATCGATACACCCAGTGAACATCTCCTCTAATGTTCCCGCCAGAATGGGTTTGAAACTTGGCTCAGTCCAATCCGATTGACCCGACCAGCTGAAGCGGGTTTGATTGTCTCCGACAGCAGATAACTGCAATGTGCCGCGGGGGTTGGTCGTGTTAGGAACGCCATCCATAATGAGATATGAAATAGTGTGCGTTTTCGGGTCTGCAATTTCTAGCTTCTCATGGACAACCGTGCCAGTATCGAAAGTCAAAGCCCGGATGGATCCAATCCCGAACCCCTCCAGACTGGACTGAACGACTCCGGGAAACCAAAGTTTTTCGGAGCCGAATGCGGCAATGATTGCCCAAACTTCAGCGACGGGTACGTCGATGACCTTGACAATTTCAACGGTCTTGTCGTTTTCCATAATGTCGGCAAGCTCGGAGACTTCGGTGATGGTAACACAGGTGGCGTTACTAGAAGTAATTACCCCCATCATGCTGTTTTGGGACCCTTTTTAAAGCCTCTTAAAGCCGGCGGGATACGATAGCTGCTTATTGATCAGCTAAGCCTCCTTCGATGGCCGCGGGATGCGACATCGATGCCCACGTATCTTACACTCTAACGTTCAAGAACCTTACAAACCGTCTAATCCTAAGAATAGCTTCCTTCACATTTGACATTGTCCCAGCTTCAAAGCGCACGCGTTCAGCTTTCTGCTCCCCTAGGACGTACCCGGCACAGACAGCTCCTTGATTACTCTTCAACCGCGGCCGAGTCGGAAATACCGGATATACCAAATCCGGCTTAGTGCATTACTGCAAACTCCCGTCATCAACCTCGACGTTCTCTCCGCTCCGCATCAAATGAGATTGGCGAAACCATCTAAGCCTCACCAATACTAGTGTTTGGCGTCGCAATGGCAGAAGAGGCAGCAAGTGCAGTTAACGCGCTGGCGGCATTTCTAGCTCATGAGCAGATTTCAGATGTTGAAGAGCTGAATCGCGTCTTTCGATCCCTCCCGCACACCAACAGCAACATTGGAAAAGGGCAGCGCCTGCCTAGCCCTACCGATGCTATCGTCTTCTGCGCGTCTTCAGTGCTATCGTTAGCTGATAGTGTTTTCTCCGCACTTTCCAAAGTATCTCCCCAGTCCAGCACGAAGCTTGATTTGTGAGTGTGGTCTCTCCGAGAATGGAGTCTGAGTTTGTGGGCTGACCATTACGCTGCTAGACAAGGAAGAAACACAGTGCTAGTTTTATGCGGCGGCATCGGGCATTCGACGCCATTCTTATACGACGCAATAGCAAAGCATGAAGTGTATAACGCTGTCGCCAAAGATGCTCAAGGAAAAGCCGAATCACGCGTCCTGCAGTTAATCGCGGAACGTTGGTTTGGCATCCAAGTCCAAGAGATAGGATCCGAGGGGGCAATGATCTGCCCAGATGACACGAACAGACTGTTGGTTGTTGTTGAGGACCAATCCACTAATTGCGGTGGCAATGCACTGGAATCTCGAAGAGTGCTGGAAGCGTGTGGAGTTTATACGCCCCGGTCGATCATTGTTGTCCAGGACCCGACAATGTCACGGCGGACCGTTGCGACGTTCGAGAAGGAGTACCAACAGGGGAGTACCGTCATGCCCCGTGTGATGAACTGGCCGACTTTCACTCCCGAAGTGAAGGTCGGAGATTTCGTTGAAAATTCAGGGGGGATCGATGTACTAAGTCAACTCACCTACGTCAACAATCATCCCGGGAACAGCTTCATCTCGGGCTTGTGGGGCATGGAACGTTTCGTGGACCTGCTTTTAGGGGAAATACCTCGTCTACGAAACGATACACACGGATATGGGCCCAAGGGAAAAGGATTCATTGTTCATGTCGATATCCCAGAGAGAATTGAGCATGCATGGAAAGTTTTACATGAAATATTTGGAGAATGGACTCGAAACCGATAGAAGACGCAGGTGTAGGTAAAAAGCATCCTGCTCGTTACTTGACAGTAATTTCTAAGACGAACCCTTTGCTAGTGTCTGCGGACTATGAGACTTACAGTATGTTGGGGTTAGATAATTACGACCGTGCAGGCTCTACTGCTTGTGTAATTCTGTCATGTTTCTTGAATCACAGGATTCTCCATCGCGAGATTCAGGCTGCCCCCCCCCCCCCTTCTCTGCATAACAAAGATCTAGCTGTTTGCATAGTTGTGTAGGTTGCAATACCTGCTGTGGCAAAAGACTTTCCCGCGGCTCGGCTATCGGCAGGAGGCTCTTGGCTTTAAATGCGACAGGTCACAATTCCGCCCAGTTTTCCAGAAGACGATACAGGATTTGTCACCACACACTCCCTGCCCCATATTTAGCGTAGTTTGCATGTAAGCTTATCTGGAAGGCATCATCGGCCTAGATGTTCTCTTTGAGAAAATGGTGGGTAAAGCTCCCCTGGAGCAGGCAGGCCCAGATCGCTCTGTGGCCTCGAGGTTACAATATTGACCTTGGACTCATCCACAGCCATTGCCATGGTCAGAAGGAACACCTTCTAGAAAGAAGCATCGGCCCGAGCCTATATCTCCACAGCTGATTAGTTTATCTGTGGGCTGCTTAGACATACTCCGTTCAGGTAGCATCTATTGGCTGCTTGGTAGAGCACAAGGAGTCGCCGAGAAAGTCCAGGCAAGCATAGAAGCGCTGTGATCATGAGAAGATGGAGTTTGATCCGTTACTAAGCTTCAACGGCTGCTTCGGAAGCTATTGCAGTACACAGAAATGGAGATATTGCAGTTTTGGGAGCGGAGCTGAGCAATAACTATCAGGACCCCCATTGGTATCGAACTACATCAAAGACCACCCTCATTCCAACTCTCTCCGAACTTCTTTCCCACAGATCCATCTCTCGTGAACAACCTCCCAGCACATTCATTAGCAAAGAGACCCTTCTATCATTCACAGTCAGATCGAAGTCATTGCTACAGTTCCCGCAATGGCTAAGCTTATCACAGCTGTGGCAATCTATCTGTGGGGTTTTCAGGCCGTCTCAGCTGCCTGCACCAATCCGACACAGCGAAAGCCATGGTAGGACACAGACAGATCTTTTCTACTGATATTGATGTGGCTAATCAAACGTCGATAGGAACGTTTTGAGCATCGCTGAGAAGGCTGAGTACATCAACTCAACACTTTGCCTGATGGACCCAGCACAAGCACCATCGAAAACACAATATGCTGGTTCCAGAACCCGCTGGGACGAGCTTCAGGTCGCCCAAATAGCTCAGGTCCAGTTCATTCATGGCGTTGTAAGGTCACCTTTCTTTTGGTGTAAGACAACAGTGATTAGAAAGCATTATGGCTAACAACTTCGATTTCCTATACAGGGTGCATTCCTCCCGTGGCATCGTTGGTTCATGACGGTTCATGAGAACCTACTTCGGCAAGAGTGTGGTTACAAAGGTCCAATCCCGTAAGTAAAACTCCTGACAGCTCTCGGACGGAAGTTCAAAAAATGGAGTGGCTCACTAATAGTTTTAGTTACTGGAATGAACAAGAAGACCAGGCTGCTGGACCTCTTACAGCTGCTAGTATCTGGGGAACAGATCCTGCGGCCTCCTTCGGAACCGGTCTTACGCACCAAGATGGATGTATTGCCGACGGCCCGTTTACAGGTGTTCGATACGATGTAAACATTCAGCTTGAACGGGGCGCTGAGAAATGCCTGGCCTATGACTTGAAACAAGCACAATTCGATCTTGTTTCTCAAGAAATCGTCGACGCCTGTTACTCTCTTAACAGTTACGAGGACTTCAACAACTGTCTCGGTGGTACACCTCATACCTCTGGACACTATGCTATTGGCGGTACCGTAAGTCTTCCTTCACCACGCGTATAAGACCGACCAAACTGAAAATGATTTTAGATGGATGATGTCTCTCTCTCCCCTGCTGATCCTCTGTTCTTTATGCATCACACCAATCTGGACCGTCTTTGGTGGCAATGGCAGAGCAAAGACGTTTCCCGCCTCACTGATATTGGTGGAAGGAATGTTGCTGTTGGTGGTCTTCTCGTGCAGGCCCAGCCAAAGAGTTTGCCTGTAGAGGCGTTTGCACCGTTCTTTGAGGACGGTGGCAACGTAACGACTCTGGGTCACATTATGTGGATGGCGGGCACTGCTGACAACATTACTATTGGGGAGGTCATGGATATAAATAGCGATGCGATTTGTGTTGAGTACCTATAAATGGGTACCAAACTCTGGACTGCTTTCATCGATGGTCATCGGCCAGGAGGAAAAAAGCAGGGTCCACTTCAAAGCCTTCACAAACAATTTTTAATATATTAGAGTGACATTCTCCGTTGTTCATTCCGCCACCCTTGATGACTGATAAGATCGAAGCTAACGGTTCTCGGGAGTCAGGATCCGCGATGCCTTTGCTGGTCTCTCGATCCAAGAGGTCAATGCTAAGTGTCCAATCGCAAGGGCTGCACTAAGAGGAGAAAGAAAAGCCACCAATGACTATCTGTTTCTCGCTAAAACATTAAACTGAAATGCCGGTGCAAACGTTCAGACGAAACACAGTCCACAGCTTCTGGTGGTGGGCTGAGCCACGGAAAGCTCTGATTTAAAACAAGATCTGTGACAGACGACTGTGCGCACAAACATCACAGTAAAAAGCTTCCATACCACACCATGCAAAGATAGTTCGGACCGTTGGATAAAACTTGAGAGTTCCCAGCGAACGTTTACTTCGTCAGTCTTTGCTCCATCATCCGACCATCGTAGCGTCCGTATGCAACATCACACCCAGTATGTCTTCAACGCCCGAATATCAGCCCTTTTTAAAGTACTCGGACGACCCAACGACAGAGGAGCCAACATCACCTAGACGCCATGCCAGCCGACGCAGTACGTTTCTTTCCCACGCATCTGTTCTCGTCGGCACTTCTTTAGTCTGGATTCTACTATTTCTTTTATTCACCCCCCCACGTACAGCTTCAACATCGGCACAGGCTCCAGAGCCATCCGGACTGCCGGAGATCCACGTGGCTGGAGATCGATTCAATGTGACAAGCGGCAGGAAAGAAATATCCTGTGGGTCCACAACGAAAGAGGCGAGGGCCAAGGGCTGCAAATACGATATCCTTCTGAATCACTGGGTACCGGCCCCATGTTTCGATAAGGAATCAGTCGATGAATATCAAGAGGACGGCAGTTGGGGGGCGTTTTCTGACATAAACATGACTCATCGACTGTCAGTCGATGAAATGTCTGAGAGAGACTTTTACTGGACATCCATTCGGGATCACGTCAATCACTGCGCAATAATGTGGAGACGCCAATTTTACGCTTTTTACGACCAACGGACTGCGATCGACTCCATTATTGCCAGCCCTGGTCACACTGAGCACTGCTCTCAATATCTGATGGATGCTATGGACGCCAAATGGAAGCAGCCGACAAAGACAATGAGGGGGTTTGCCGGTTGCTGGATAAAGGAATGATTTATTTGTAGCAGGAAGTAGGCATAGGTTTACATTCTACAGAATGTTTGTAACAGCACTACATAAGGTAAATAAGACCCGCAAGCCGATATTGCATCTTGAAGTAAAAGGTAAACTACATGAGAACCGGTGCTGCTAGTTATGTTACTATGCTTCAGCTTGAAGAAGTTTGTAGCAGTACTAGATCTAAGAGCAGAATTTACTTGTCTTCTACTCTGTCTAGCTGTGTTCGCTTCTTATATCATGCTAATTTCTTTTTTTTACATCATTGTAGTGGTTGATCCTTTATTTCTTTCAATGTCACTAGCTATATGTAGATTACCCTAGACAATCTTGGTTTCTAAGCCAGAAGACCTGTATCCTAGGTTGTTGTTGACATAGATGTCAGTTTCAAACTGAGATTAGTGAGATATGTAGACCCCTAAATTACATCGAAATAGGTTAGCAGACACGTGAGACTAATGTAGAGTTCCTAATAATGGTTTGAAACCTAAGACGAATTAATCTGACTAGCATATTGAATCTTGCTTTATTGCTATCTACAAGGGAAGGGCTTTGTATGTCTTCGCAACCATTCACAAGTATCAGTCCATGATTTTACCAGTCACCTCCACCTCCTGTTAACTTCTTTAGCCCGCTCCACAATCATGTCCAGCGCTGTTGTCTCCTCGAGGGTAAAGTCAAACTTCCTGTCTGCATCGCCCAGCATGCAGAACCTGTTGCCCTTGTACAGTCTCCAACTGCCTGGATTGCGAAAACTTGCGTCAGAAGGCTCCACCAAGTAGCTCTCAAAGTTGGCAAAGCCGCTCTCGGGGCCTTTGAACTTGTTTTCAAGCAACCAACCATTAAGCCAGAGAGGCTTTCCTTCAGTGTCGAGGTGCAACAACTGCGAGGCGCAGATCAAGGCTTGCGGCTTGCCATCGCGGTCGGCGATTTCGCACTCCATAGGGTAGCTTTTTGCATCGCGGTCGATCTCCGGTTTCTCACACTCCTCACGGACCTCCTCCGGGAGACCGTCGCCGTACTGATAAGCGGCACCCATGATGGCGGCTTCGCCCCGGTGAAAAGCGTAGTCTTCGTCGCCCGCGAGGAGCCAGCCGAGCCAGAATGTTTCTTTGTCGCCTAGACTGCTGTTAGAAAAGTCGACGCGATACTTGCAAGTTTGAAAAGCTTACCATAAACCAGCTCATAGACTCCAATCCTCCCTTCCTCCTTGTTCCCATCCCGGTCCGGTCCATTCATCCTAGTAACCAGGAGCATTGGAATGAAGTGCCTACTCTTGTCCACGACTATCACTCCGCTCTCCTGCTGGTGTCCCGACTCGCCCGTCCACATCCTTGACTCGGTCGCTGCCTTGGGAATTGGCTTCTGTAGGATGGCTTGCAAAAACGGCGCTTTCTTCTCTGGGAGGAACAGTCTGTCCCGGAAGAAGAGCGCACCCTTCTCCCGGTAGTCGTCGTCGTCAAATAGCAAGGCGGGGTCCCGAAAGAACAAGGAGTCGGCGTCAATAAACACCACTTCCCGAAAGCTTGAGAGCAGGATTGCAAATGGCTTGGCCGCCCATCCCTTCAACTTCCACCCATTGTCACGAACCATGACTGCCATGTCCCGCGTCACAACGCCATCCAAGCCCTCCAGCTCTGCAATGTAGTCCTGGCCCAGGTCCTCGTCACCGAGATACATGATTTCGATAGGGAGAGTGCAGCCCAGCATGCGGAACGAATAAATGGTCGTCAAGAGATACGGCGCCTGTCCGTTGCCTGCAGTCAGCACGATACCTCGCCCTCCGTTCTTGATATGTGCGTGTAAGCTCATATGATCTCCGAAATAGGGCATCGTCCAGGGAAACAGTAGCTCTGCCATCTCGATGATAAAGGCACGAAACCCCTCGTAGGAGCGAAGGGTTTGCGCGAGACTCAACCCGCCTAGACCGCCGGGATGGTGTTGACGCAGGTATTGTGGGATGTCGTTGTGGATGTAGGTTTCATCCTCATGATCAAGGTGAAGTGCTTCCCAAGCGGTGAAATAGGTCTTGTAGGCGCGGGTACGCAAGCCCATCTCCCGCATGCGTGTCTTCCCAGTGCTGGCGACCGGTCGAATAAGCTCTTGATGACGAATCTCATCTGGCAAAAGTTCGAGAATGCGCAAGAAATGGAGTTCGAAAGATGGCCGAGGGGGTAGAGTTGGCACATCGGGCTTTGAGGGTTTCGCTGAGGGATTCTCGGAGTGGCCATTGTTGTCGTCTTTTGTTAACGAGACCCCGGGCAAGACGCCGTCTTCATTGTCGGTCAAGGCCATTTGGTCGCTGTCATCCACCGCTCGCAGCTTGACATAACTAGATCCAGCAGCCTCAGGTGCAGCTCTGTCCCATACTGGCCGCGCCGGTCCAAAAGATCGAGTCCCTGATTGGTGCACAAAAAAACCTAGAGCGATGCAGGTGCTGATCGTTAAAATTGTAGTGAGTATGCGACGGGATCTTCGTCTGTGGAAAACCGGAGTAGGAGTCTGCAAAGAGCCAAGGACAGGGCTGTGAGGCCACCGTCCCTCTTTCAGAGCACGCGCTGGTTGGAACATAGTCAGGCTGTGCAAAAACTTGATTCTTTACTGGGCTGAATTGCGGAAGAAGGGGAGACTGTAATTAAAGGTTTTTGATTGTCTTGATTGCTCTCCCTAAAACCGACAACTGGAATGTTACAATGAAAAACTGCATACCGTAGGCCGACGCTAGTTTCAAAGATTCTGCTCCAAACCTCTTTCTTTAGAAGAACATCCTGATCTGTTTGGGATCTACCTTGCCCTTGAGAAAAGGGAGGGAAACTGTTAGATGAAAAGAATTCTATCTAAGGCAAAGCACAGCATGGAAAGGTGAGTGATGTAATAGAATAGGAGACTCTACCCTTGCAGCCGCCGTTATGTTTCGCCAGCGCCCGGATTTCCCCCTCATATCTGAGTGTCTGACAGGAGGCAATTGGGAGGAGAGTTCCATACAGGGCGAATCGTCGAGATGGAACAAGCTCTGTTCTCAAGTCGCGGAATGTAGAGCAGCCTGTGCTTATGCAGGCCCTTTTTGTGCAAGTGGTCGCATTACTGTGACTCGCCTCATGAGGCAAACTCAACAAATATGAGACTCAACAGAGTTGCCAGCAAACAATACCATGCTTAGATATGACGAATTTCTCGACAATATTATGGCCACAGAATCGTCTCAATGGTATATTAGCACCTTGTCCTCCCCTGTGGGAAGAGAATCAATTGCCTTGCTAATTTTCATGCAGCAAGCGCTCCTCTTAGGCAGTGCCGACAGTGCTAGCCGTTGGGGCACTTGGTGTTGTTGCCCTGTAGACATGCGGGGCTCTGTTAACAATGACGATCTTAGCAGACGGCCCGCCGTGGCAGTCATGGATCACATTCCGCTGAACCTTCAATGTCGCATTCTTCCCCTTGCAAGGGTTACTTCTGCTGGATCCGAAGGCTTCGGATGTCTAGGAATAGTTAACAAAAAGTCTTTACTTCCTGGCTCCTCGCGTGGGCTCTACTTTCTTTCGATCTCCCGGGGAACTCTTCCCGGCTTTTCCGATCCAATCCGCCGGCAGCCGTTGGAAACTATCAAACCCCGCCGACCAGGTTACGCGACAGTGGCTAAACATGACCATGGCCCAATTGGTAAAAGGAAGCAGGTAGTGATCAACCAAAGGCTACCTAATAGGTCGCAGACAAAAACACATGTTCCAGGGTGTTGTGCTAAGGCAAGTGGCCAAGACGGTTCCTCTTGGGGTCTCTTCGGAGCGCTGTGCATCTTCTAGACAAGCATTATGACCCTGTAAATTCGGCGCCCCAAATCCCAAGTGGTGTTGCTGCCCGACATACTTAGGAGATACTGTAACTCACCAGCTCGCGTTTTCAAAGCCAGTGGTCTTGAGAAAACTTGAGCTGATTTGTGCACAGGGAGCACCAACTACACGGGCCTCCCCCCCTTCTTTTTCTTTTTTTTCAGAAACGCTTCGGTCTTTCCAATCACGATCCACGTGGGGCTTTCGGAAGTCATCTTGCGAACCGGCTGAGGCATCCATTCTTTATGGATACATTTCTTGTGTGACCGGAGTAAAACGCACAACTAGCAAAAGACTTCTCCGGGTCAACCCCCTCCAATTCTCTAAGCTTTTGACTTGGATTGTGACGAACGTAGCATATTCAACAGCCTTCACATACACTTACCTATCCTCATAAAGCAACAAATACTCCCACATCGTAGCCTATCGAAAACAATATCGTAGTGTCGTTGGTCCTTGAAACCGCTTCCAAACCTCTCTCTCCTCAATTGCAAGTTGAGCCGATCAAGCCCTGCCCGTGCCCAAATAACTGAAAATTTCGTAAGCACCATGCCTAACGTGGCGGCACGGAGGAGTCACGCTACTGAAGGAGTGTGGCCTTCGAGTGGGTACACAAGCGGTGGAGCTGTATTCAACCCTGGTACGGAAACGTCTCAAAAAACCGCACGAGGCGATGAAGATCCATGGATGGTTAGTTCTAGCGCTGACTGCGTGGCATCGCGGGAAGCTCCTTTGTACTTGCCCCTGGCCGGCGGTGCGATGAGTGGCAACCCAGTCAGTTGTCAGAGTGAAATGGCATCAAATATTATCATAAATACTTGAAACCGGCTTTCTTACGTGAAATCGTTTGGAAACAACAGCAATCATTTACATTCACTTCTGGAGATTCCAACCAACGACTGGAATCTCACGGGATTGCTCACATCGGCATCTCAAATCAGTCAAAGGTCTAGCTTTCCTGACACGTGCTTCGATGCTGCGGGCTCGTCCAGGAACTCTTCAACAGCCACCAGCGGCATCTTGTGGATCGACCCGCCAGTCATTATCCACTATTGTTGATCAGACCCCCACCTCCTTTCTCTTTCTCGGGGGAGATGCCGTGGTCGTGCTTCAGTTTTTACGGCTCAACGGAGTCTTGGGATGAGATAGCTGTCAAGTCAACCAGTCAGCGCACGTCCTTTATCAATGACCCGGGTTGCTGGTGGACCTCAAGGCGGATTGCACAGCGAGCCTCGTACAGTATATAGCTCTCACATAAACATGTACGCAGCAGGCGTCGCAAGGTCGCGAAGGTCGTCCTTCCTCTCATCCTCTTCACACCGATTCTGCCCAGGCAGATCCGACTACACGTCTCCAATATGGCTCCAAACGTGGTCGGGGACGGCCTCAAGGCTGCTCTGAGCCCCAGTGCGATTATCTACCTTGCTGGTCTTTGGATTGCCTATTATGTCGCCCTTGCCCTGTACAACATCTCACCTTTTCACCCCCTGGCACGATTCCCAGGTCCCAAAATCGCTGCTGCAACCTATCTGTACGAAGCTTATTACGACTGGTGGCTACTTGGAAGATATGGCAAGGTCATTGCTCGAATGCACGAACGTTACGGTAGGTCTGGCTAACCCTGGTCTTCGACACGACTCAATTTTGACAACAAATTCGCAGGGCCCATTGTCAGAATCAACCCTGACGAGCTTCATGTTTCTGACCCTCACTTCACTGACGAGATCTATGCCGGTCCGGGCCGCATCCGTGATAAGTGGCAACATCAGCTGAACACCGGCGGTGCCGGCCCTGTGTCGGTCACTGGCTTCTCCACCGTCAACCATGAAGTCCACCGCATGCGCAAGGGTGCCTTGTCGAGGTTCTTCTCGCGCCAACAAATGCTCAAGCTCGAGGGCGAGGTACAGGAGTTCGCGCAGCTCACCGTTGACAAGATGCTCCGCTCAGCCAGCAAGGGACCTTTTGACGTCAAGGAAGCCTTCAACTGCTTCACTGCGGATATCATTTCACAGTATGCATTTGGCGAGCCCATGGGTTTCATCGCTCAGGATGGTTGGGAGCCCAACTTTGCTACCTGGGTCAAGTCTTTCTTCAAGAGCGCGTACATGATGAGACACAACGCCCTTGGCAGAAAGTTGGCGCAGGTGATGCCCATGATGGCTGACTACCTGGGTGAGGACATAAAATCTGTCATGAGGCAGATGAACGTGGTAATTCCCGGGTATATCAAGGCGGCTTTGAACAACCCTGAGAATGGAAGAGTCTTTTCAGATCTTATGGAGTCGAAAACACTTCCCGAAGAGGAGAAGTCGCTGTACCGACTTTCTGGAGAAGGATTCAACTTCCTGCTAGCTGGCACCGAAACTACCGCTGTAAGCTCCTAGTCTCTCAATCTTCACGCTCTGAGTGCTCACTTCGTTGTCTATAGGCCACACTGACTGTCATCACCTACTACCTTCTCGCTCAACCCAAGACCTATGCACGCCTAATGGAGGATTTGCAGGGTCTTAATCCCTCCAACCTCAAGTGGACTGAGCTTGAACAGAAGCCATATCTCTGGGCTGTGATTCACGAGTCCCTGCGCATGATGCCTGGAGTCTCGCACAGATCGGCAAGAGTTGCTCGCGAAGAAGAGCTTGTCTACAAGACCCGTGATGGCGTAAAGGAATGGGTCATTCCTCGCGGGACCCCTGTTGGTATGACGTCGATGATAAACCACTGGGACAAGGAACTGTTCCCTAATCCCGACGAGTTTATTCCTGAGCGCTGGTTAGTTGATGGACAGCCAAACTACAAGCTGCAGAAATTTTTACTTGCCTTCGGCAAGGGAAGCAGGTCTTGTATTGGCGAGAAGTAAGTTTTACCTTGCCCATCCAAAGGGGCTTCAATCATGCTAACGTGCTCCTCAGTTTGGCCTACTGTGAGGTATATCATATGGCGGCCCTGATGGCCATGCGCGTTATTCCTAGGTCGCGTTTATTTGAGACTACGGTGGAGGATATCTCTTATGACCATGATCTTATCGTGGTCCAAACTAAGAAGGGCTCCATTTCGGTCAAGATCCAGATATCTTAAAGCCATTCACCTGATGCTTTTCTTTTCACGGACTAGTAAGGCTAGCAACAGTGATCCTAAGTATCACTAGACTGATTGGCATTAGTAACACTTCGCAGTGAAGCTTCTAGTTCTGGAATTATGACAACATTGACCACATCCGTGAGATTTGCATCCTTGAATTCGGCTAATAACTGAATCATGTTCTTGTTTTCCTGAACAATTATCAGCCACCTGCAACCTCTGCGGAGTGTCTACGTAGGAAACTTTCTCATTTACATCCTTATCTTAATTTTTTCTTTCCTTTTTAGACTAGGTAGACATCACATTTAGAATTAGAGAAGGAGACAAACCAGAGATCAGCTACTTCGTATCTTGTTATGCAACGAAATAAGTGATGTCAGGCTTCAATGCGTCCACCCTACGCAATCCCCTAACCCTATTGGATAGTTCCTTATCATCTTAGTATGTACCAAGCACTCCAGACAAACACAGGCGTATCGCTTCCTCAGTAGCCTTGTCCAGATCCTCTTCAGGAAGGCCCAAGGCCTCATTGGCCAGTCCATGCGTGTTTTCGACGTCCCCATCAGCCGAGGGAAAGAAAATCCGCGAGTAAATCAGTCTTGAAAATCCGCTTCTGTCTCCGGACTTCATGGACTCATGGCCGGCCCGCCACCTCTTTTCTGAGTTTTCGTTCTCGACCTTCCAGTCGTAATCAGTCGTGCCCGAAACTCTTTTGATGCTATTAAACATATCATGTTGTGATACCAGGAAGCTCGAAATGTAAAATACGTCATTCGCCCACTTCTGAATAGTGGGAGATGTGTCGTTCTCATCCTCTGGAAGCCACTTCAGGTCCAGGAAGTAGGCCAAGCCGCGACCACACTGGCTCCACGTTGACGTGTTCATTTTGACGTTGCCATCATCGAAGATGGTGATTGACCTGTTTTTGATGTCGAAACCGTACCGATCCGGAGAACCAGCCAGGCTAAACTCATACCAATAGCCGCAAGACATGATGATCCATTCGCTCATACCCAGCTGCTCAATCTCCTTCACTGCACCTTGAAAGGATGTGCCCAGGAGAGTGTCACTCATCAAAGTCTCGTTCTTCGGGTCAGGACCCCAGGCATTTGGCATAACGTATGGGACGCCGGCCTTGGCTGCGGCCCTGATGAGCTTTAGCTGGGCGTCTTCACCAGCAGTGTTCTTCAAGGTGATGATGAGATATTGCTGCCCCTTGAGAGCTTCCACGATTGAGACTTCATCGTCGTAGTCGACTTTGGCGGTAACTACACCCTCTGGTAGCTTGGATTCGCTGTTGTGACGCGTGATAGCAGTCACAATGTGTTTTCCCCTTTTGAGGAGCTCTTGCGTGACGAATTTCCCCATGGTTCCGGCAGCCTGGAATCTCGTTAGAAAAAAAAGAATAGGCTGTGACATCAACCCCGCATCTTTACTTACACCGACAACGGCCACTTTCTCGATGCGGTTGATGAAACCCACAGGCTGGTCCTTGGCGTACTTGACAATGTTGGGCGCCATTGCGGAAGTGTCAACTAGTACTCGTGTCGATTCTCCTTGGTTGTTGAATTTTGTGGAATTCGAAAAAGGAGAATAAGCAAACGGGGGATGACTCGATTGAATTTACTTCTAAGAAGGGCAACTAAAAGTAGTTCCAATGCTCGTTTCTTATACTTGGTGGTACTATCCGCCTTCATATATCGGTCACCCTTTTATACCACAACGCTTTGCTGGTGTCTGTCGAACTGACTACCAGAACCGGGGTCCAGTTCATTCTTTGAGAACGAAAACGGTGTCCTCGTAATTACGCCTTGTTGGGAAATCATCTTCAGAAAGGCAACAGGCGCGGAGACTGAATTGCCTAAAAGGGTCTAATGAGCGGTTTCGTAGGGTTACAGCAAAAAGACATCTCGGACCCATCGGGGCAAAGTTCGCCTATTGCCGACCCGATGCCATGATCGTCATTGGGTGTATCAGCCTCAAGTGGTTTTGCCCAGCGCATGGACCAGAGTTGGCGGTGTTGCAGGTATCCCAGCCTCTTGCCGACCTGCGTTGTTGTCGAATGAAATCATCTTACTAACCCAGTTGGGATGCCACCTTAAGTCCGGTCGGGCCGCGAAGCTGTCTCGGAGATCTGGGTTTCCTATTTAGGAAGTTTCCTTTCCGGAGTCTGTTTTAACCAGCCTCGGCCTTAAAAATAAGCTGATTGAGGACATACCACAAACTCTTGTAAGTTTATGAGTAACTGAATGGGCCTACCGCTATCCCTAGGCCGGTTTCCACATCAGCGTCAAAGTTATCGTGCTGCTCCAGGCCATCAGACACGCACCTGCAATGTCTCTCCTAAAAGTAGAGCCCTATGCAATCAGTCATGTTACATTAGTCCAATGGGAAATCACATGCTGTCCATTACGTCCCAAGCCATGCTTTTTTGGTACTTTTTGAATTTCTCTGCGACCAGAGCTCATGGCCCCAACCACTTATCGCTCAATTTTAGGATATACACAGCATCAAAGTCTACCCATGAGCCTGTAGATGTTGTAAAACTGTTCATAAGCGAGATAACTATGTTGAAGTCGGGCACAGCAACATCATGACGATGGAAGATACTGCCACTGCCCACAGTGCAATATCTCCAGGTATAGTTGGCTCCCTCTCATAAGATCTGATGATGGAATATCTTAGTTCTCGTACTGGCTCTTTGTGCCATCGGGAGCAGGCACCGGCTTCCTTCCGTAGATTGAGTATCTTTAGGGCGTTAGATCAAGCACACAGGATGCAGCATTCCCCCTAAAGAGGCCAAGCTGTCAAAAGGAATGCGGAACTTACACTGGCCAGTAAGCGTGGATGGTTCTGTCCTTCATCTCGTTCCGAACGTCGATCAGGAAGACCTGAACTTGATCTTTCGTCCAGCCCAAGCCCTTGGTAAATGCAGGCATTGTCCACCCCTCGATGCCTTGGAGATAGTTCTCAAGCGACCAGGCTCCCAGGGTCTTGTAGTGCTGATCTTTTGGCCATGAATTCATGGGCCACTTGTTCTTGGTCAAAACGACATCTTCGAAACCAACTTCAGTCATGATAGTAGCCAAGTCGGGGATGCTGGCAAAGGGTCTTCCAAATATAGTGCAAGCTTTCTGCACGTTCTCGCAACTTTGGATTATCGCAGCATCCGGCTTCAAAGTACCATCGTCAGACTGAGGGAAAAGATCGGCTTCCTGCAGCTCAAGATACCCATTGGGCTCGAGATGACTAGACTTTGAATCAGAAAAAGGCCGTCATGTCGATTTGGCGAGTTTAACTTACTCGAAGCACTTCTGTAAGTACTTTTTCCAGTCGCTGATGCTAGACGTCATCATCCGACTGTGAATATAGTCGAATGGCTGGCTGTACGTCCAAGTTTCGTCGATGTCGTCAATCTCGAAAAGGACGTTAGGTGGGACGCTACCAACGGACTTGATTTAGTCAGGTTCAATGAATTGGTTTTGGGGATGTTTACAATTCAACCTGCGGAGGGACGATATCGACGCCAATGACCTAATCATCTGGTTAGTATCTGGTTTCCATAGCTAACCAAATGCGATATTCCTTACCTCGGCTTCAGGGTGTTCGTCACCAAACTCAATGGCCCATAGTCCAGTGCCTGTACCCAAGTCGAGAACCCGCTTCACTGACGACCCTTCATCATTGGGGGGTGCAAGGCCCAATTTGTTTCTGAATGATCCTAGACACAGCCAGTGCTGAAGATCTGATGGCACATTAAACTTGAGTCTTGAAGAACATAGGTGAGTCAGTATTGGGAGATAGGGGGCCTCACCAAGCCTCTCGCTCTCCCTTTCATCGATGGGATAATGATACTCTTGGTTATAAACGTCAGTCTGGAGGTGAAAGCAAGAGAGAGATCGTGACTCACTGCCCTCTCTGTACGTTTGGTATCTGCGTCCATTTTCGATACGAAATTCGTAAACTGAGCTGGATACACTGCTATTCGATGAAATTTCCTAAGATCATTAGTTAGACCTGTGCGCCTCAAAATCAATGCCACATTGGCACCTACGCTTCCAATGTCAGAAGTCCGGTCCTCTGTGTTCTGCCAATTGAATCTCATGAGCATAGAACTCAATTTGAAGGTTCTGTAGGATGGGGTACCTCGTCGGGATCAATGCGAGCCTCAATGACAGTCTGCACATTGGCCTGCTCGGTCGCGGCACCACCTGGCGCATCATTGGAAGTAGACATTTGAGACACTTTCCAAGATGAAATGAACTGTCACTTATTGAGCACAGTCAATCTTCAAATGGCCTGAGTCAAGCAGATTGAAAAAGTCCATAGTTTTATGTCTGGATTGAACGTGGCCTTACCCCTCTCCTTGGCTGTGAAAGGTCCAATGCTTCCTTCCATGCAGGTCAGAGGCACTGCACGACTTGCAGCAGTCTGCACACAGCGAACTTCCTATAGAAGCAGAGCTCCGGCGCTTATCTCCAACCATTCATCAAACACCAGGTACCAAAGTGTGCGGCTATTGTCTACCATTGGCCCGGTTCAACAGGGCAAATCGGCCAAACTGCGAGTGGTATGTGGTGCTAATAGAGCACAGCGCTTTTACTCAAGATCCTTTGCACATTTGTTATAATTCTTGGCACCTTGTCGCATGATTCGGTGTCATATCCCTTTGAAGGGGAGAGAATGGCCTCGATATTTGACATTGTGTAGCAAAGCACAATAAGCACCCACCAAATGAACAAGGATACAACTCATGGAGCAGCGGCATGTAACTCGTAGCTTGGACAGTCTCGTGTAAATGGTTTGTGGTCGAGGGAGAAGGTAGACCTCATTATTTCACGGATCATGAAATAGAATTGGATAAGTTTACACCACCAGGCATCAGCCGCTCCGAGGTCCGTCCAAAGGACTGACAGTCGGATCCCAGCAGACTGGAGCATACTCATCGGTCTCCAGAGACTTCAAGTCCTCATTGGACAGCTCGAAGTCGTAAATCTTTGTGTTATCAAGGATACGAGCGGGGGTGACACTCTTGGGCAGAGGGATGTACCCCTTCTGCAAGCTCCATCGCAATAGGATTTGGGCCTCGGACTTTGAGTGCTTCTCGGCCAGCGCCTTGAGGCTCTTCTCACCCCACCTCTCGCCCCTGACCAGCGGGCTGTATGCCTCGATGGCGACGTTGCGCTTCTGCAGCCACTGAACGATGTCGTTCCTCGCGCACCAGGGGTGAATCTCGTACTGCGCGACATTGATGGCGCCACCCTTGCCCGGTCCGCCACGCTCCTCTTCGAGCTCTTTGATGTGCGTCTCGAGCTCGTCGAGATGGTGCACTCCGTAGTTGCTAACGCCGATGGAGCGGACCTTGCCGGCCTCCTGCGCCTCGACGAGAGCCTTCCAGGCGCCCTTCCGGCCCTCAGATCCACCATACGGGCAGTGCAGGAGCATTAGATCGATGTACTCGAGGCCCGTCTCCTTGAGAGTCGTATCGACCTGGTCCTTGGCGCCATCGTAGTGGATATAGCGAACCTTGGAGGTGAAGAAGATATCGGAGCGGGAGACATCCTTGGCCTTGCGGATGGCGCCACCGGCACCGGCTTCATTCTTGTACGAGGCTGCTGAGTCGATCTGATGGTGGTCAGAAAGGGGTGGGGGACATGCGGTAGAAAGGTTGGTCTCACATGACGGTAGCCGACCTTGATGGCCTCGGTGGTGACCTCCTCGGCTTGTTCGGGGGGGCTGCAGTGAGAGTTGGCTTTGGTGAAATTCTTTATGAGGAGGACCGGATAGATATACTCACGTCTTCCAAAGCTAGACAGGCGGCTGATGTTAGCAACGAAGCCACGATAATCGCGCAAGGAGGGGTTGGACCTACGCCGTATCCCAGGACTGGAATGTCATAGCCGCTGTTGAGCTTCTTCTTGGACTGGAGGGTGAGTGAAGTCGCCATGGTGCAAATGCTGTGTGTCGCGAAAATTGAGTAGTTGTGTAAGATTGGGTCGCCGAGGATGGATTGGGAGGGGTGAAAAGAGAAGGAAAACGCCGTCACGTCGCCAATGCAGTCGTACGGAACGTCCTTCCAGATGAGGCCATTAGTCATTGGACAAATAGATCGCCCCCGCCGCGCAACTGTGCCTTCCCGACGGCTAATGCGCACTCGGTGTTGTTGTGCCGAGCAGAGTTGCCTGCTCCGGTCCGGTCCCGAGGTCCTGGCCCCTTGAAATCGCAGGGCAAGGGGACCTCGTGAATCGCCCCCTATGTGAAGAAACCCGGGGCAGGTTTACGTCATGAGGGGGAGGGGGGAGTCTCGGCCATTCCAGAGCGCTTCACCTTAGGTATCTTCCTTACCTACCCCGCCATCGGTGATGCCCCGCCATCAGTGTCATTTTTTATCCTCACGCCATCGTTGCTGCTGGCACTGCAACTTCATTTTGTTCTTGGGGGGTTCGAGAAGTTCTTTGTATTGAGGTTTTTTCAAGGTATCATTGATTCATATAATTGTCTCTCCGCCCGCATCTCCGGCTGCTGTCTCCCCGTCGTCCTCGTCCTCGTCCTCGTCCAAATCGTGGATCGGGTATGACAGGATGGCGGCGATGCTGCCTAGCATGTCGAGTCTCTGGCCGCTCTCGTGATCGCTGCTAAGGATTCTGACATCGCCACCGTCTGCCCTTACCTTGTCCACCAGCGCCACGTATTTTTTCCTTGTCGGGATGTCAGAGCTGCGGAACAAGGAGTTGTTCATGATGAGGACGCCGCCGCCGGGGCCGATGGCACCCTCGTTGACGGCCTTGGCCACAGCCGAGGCTCCGTACCACGCCCGTCCGTCTTCCAGTCGTAGCCTGTCAAAGAACTGATCCATCAACTTGGTCTCCTTTGTAAACTTGAAGTCCTTCAGCTTGGTGCCCATCTCCGGGCTCTTCAAGACCTCGTTCAGACTGTGCACATGGCCCGAATTTGTATGGATGACGATGGCCTCCTTGGCGATCCCTGACAGCTTCTTGTCCGACTTGTCTCTTCCCTCGTCCGCAATATACTTTTTGAAATCGGCCGCGACAAATCCCGGACTCGCTAGCAAGAGCGGCCTGGGCGTGTCGAAGTTGACGGTTCGGAGAAGGGCGGTCAGGGTCTTGTCGTAGAAGCGCCTCATTCCCTGAGATGTTTCGGAGGCGGCGCTTCGCTTCTTGGGGATGACGCTCTCGACGCGCTGCTTGATGACAGTGCGAAACTGGCTGATGAGGCAAATGTTGGCGATGCCCTCCTGCATGACAACGGCGGCCATGGCGCCGTCCTTGTCATCCGACAGACTCTCGGACAGTGTATCCTTGGCGACCGAATCCCAGCCCTCGGGCTTGCTTATCGTGAAGGGGCGCGAGACCTCGAGATCGAGAGTGTGGTATTGGCCGAGGCTGACGTAGGCATTCTCGGATTTGACGGTGCCGCTGACCTGAAGTTGGCCAACGATGGGGTCGAAGAAGGTGCTCTTGACTTGGATCGCAAGGACGGTGTGGACTCGCTCAGAAATGGTGCTGCCGGTCTTGGTCTCTTGTACGACTTTCCGCACGGCATGCGCCATGACGAGGTCGCCGGGGCTGATGAGGTTGTAGGCATGCCACTGTCCGCGCCGTGGTTAGCTGAGGCTCTGCCTACCTGCATACCACAGGTTGCGCGAAGGCGAGGAAGTGGATGAAGAGGCCGATGAGACGAGATTTGCGATTGGCTTACCATGTCCTCTGAGTCCTCAGGTAGGAGAGTAACGGCATCTTCGCCAATGTCGGTCGACGCCTTGGTTGGAACGAGCTTCATGATTGATCGGTGATGCTATGTGTGCATGCTACGTCGTAGTTGTGCAGATTTGTAAAGGATGCCGAATGCGAGTAAGCCTCCGGAGGAAAGTTTAAAGTTAAAGATTGCGAAGAAGCGCTCGTTGGGCTGTTGAAAATATCTCGACGCAGATTGGAAGATGCCCGCCGGTGGACTGGGGGTGTGGTGGGCATGTGTGTGACGCTGCCATTCTCCATTCACCCGCCAGCAGGTTTAGCAGTCGCCTTAAGGGGAGTCACAGCGTTGTGTCTCCGCAAGGTGACGCCAAAATTATCTCCGACACAAAGTTCATAGGTACATACCTACCTTATCGTTATCAGAATACCGGGCCACTACGATAACGCCCGCGTCGCATTCTCCGAAGACCATGATGTCCTAGGCGCCTGGGTGTGCACAGAGAGAGTGGTAAACGAGACGATTTTGTTGCTTTTGGACCCTCGACAACCGTTGCTCGTTAATATTGGACAGCTAAACAGTTCTCGTACGCAACAGGCTAGCTCAAGCTTCGACCAGCAGCAGCTGGCCAGCAACAGCAGTGTGTTTGTCGTGTGGCCTAGGCAAGAGGTTCCACGCGAGGAACACGGGTAGAGGGGACCTGGATTGACTTTTCTCTTTACCCATTCATGATCCATGATCCCAGCCGTCCGGAAGATAATCTTTCTGTTTGCCAGGGTGCTGGGGCGACTCGGTGACCTGGAGGCTGAAGTTGCGCGATACCGCCTCACCCAGACACTGACGGACAACGGACGAATCCCTGACGCCTCAGGAAATGTCAGAGCTAGAACTGACGGGGGGGCATGGGACTCGTCTCAAGTCATTTGCATTTCCAGCCTTCGTTCGGCCTGATCAGTAATGACCTAAACATTGGTTGCCATTGGATCACGGGTGCAAGTGCTACCGGCTGGTGGATGGGCGCTCTTCGCCCGACCCAAACCTTCAAGGTTGAGTGAAGGAGTGAATGAGTTCTGGGCACAGTCGGGCGGTGATCGACGTCATGGGTCATCATTGTGTCGCCCTAGCCACGTACCAAAAGTTCCATCTTTTTGATACTCGTTTTGTCGGCTATTTCCCCTGATTCTGCCCATGCCACCCACTCCCTGCCGAACCTAAGTAGCGGATGTAGTAGATCATTGGTTCTCCCTTTGCTGGTGCCTGGCTGCAAAAGTCTCACCAGAGACGGAACCCTTCTAGAGCCTGGCGTCGGGCCTGAACTCATCAAGCAGATAGAGACGTGGTGTGCTACCTACCTACCTTGCCTGCCTCGAGATCGGAGTGAGGGTGAGGTGAGTGAGGTTGATGGTCCAGTGTCGCGGACAGCCACCGTCAGACAGGTGCCCAGAGTGTCGCCTAGGGTTTCGTCTAGCTGCTTGCCACCTGCTCCCGTTCCTACCTACCTTGGGTACGTCAGAATGGATGCCGACCTACTGTTTCCGTCTGCTCCGTCGAAGTCGTCGTCGTCGCCCACTCCCTCCTCTTTCCCATTCTCATCCCGGTCCCGTGCCCCAGTCCGTCACTGTTTTCTCGATCTTGGGCTCTACAATTTTCTTCAATGACACCCTTCTTTGGTTCTTTTCTTCTCTTTGCATCATAAAGTCATCCTTTAGCACAAGCATCGTCAACATCACCACACCCTAGGTAGGTACCCTGCGCGCAACACCCGTATCTCGCAGTCAAGCTCCGCCGAGGCCCAATTGCGCAGATCCAAAGTCAATCGACAGTTGCCTCGGTTCGACACGCATTCCTAGCTCCTGCCTCCAACCCTTCAACCTTGTCAGGATATCTACAGGTACCATAGATTTGGGGGCCGGTGTCACCGACTCGCGCCTATCCCTCTGCAGCGCTGCGCCAGAAAGAGAAATCCCAGACCGTTTCTGCGTTCTCCGTTTCTCTCGATTCCCCCCGCAAGCTACCCTCGGCGAAGTGGGCGCATCCCAGGTATCTGCAAGGGCAGCTTGCGGATCCAGCCGCAAATCTGCAACTCGCCTTTTCCGCCCTATCAGTGTCCTCATCGCTCTGAGCCGACCTTCTTAATTATTACCGACCGTTGAGATCAATTCAAAAGGATAGGGACGACGTGAGGGTTGCGTGGGGTGCCCTGTCTTAGACCCGGAATACGCGGACTCGACGAATCCGATCCCGCGTATCCATCCCCCCCGTACTCCGTCTCCATTTCCCAACCACCAAAGAAAACACCGCGCACCCCGCGACTAGCACACGACGTTCAAGCGAACGCCATTCTCTTTCTGGGACTATACGCGCACCGCGTCTTGGAGGTCCGCTTCTCTTCGTTTCCATAAATCCCTATCGTATCGCAAACGACGGGAACGAAGAGGGCGACCTAACCAGACCGTCTCCTCCGCGGGGACCGCAACATCGGCTATCCGCCAACTCCGGTGTCTCCGTTGGACTGTCGAAGCATCCCACCCAACGCCGTCTCGGGCCCAAACCCCGTGTGTGAAGCTCGGGTCTCTCGGATCGCTCGTATTCTACATCTTGAGGTCGTCAAACCACCCATCATCAGCCAGCGCATCTGGAACACCTGGCTCAGCGACCCTCTCAGACTACCTACCCGCGCTTACCTACTGCCCGCACAAACAGTCTGGAAGCACCAACAGATTGCCCCAGCACTTGGAACTCTACCCACGTTTTCTTCCTTGTCGACCCTTGCATAATGGGAAATGTCGACCCCTACATCCGCCATAAAGTCCATGGACGCCGGCCGTCGCGATGATGGCCAGCAACCACAACCAACGCTGCCTCTCGTCCCAGAGCCTCGACTCTCGACCCCCGCCAGCCGCGAAAGCTCCTCGACCGTCCAGAAGTCGCCGGGCGGCTCAGATTCTCACGGTATGTACGGATGGTCATGTGCGGATTTGCTTGCTTCCCTGTCTGCTTTGTTCCGGGGTTCTTGAGGGTCTCCTCATCTCCTCGGAATTGAGGCTGGGGACGTCGATCCGCCCTGAGTCGCGCACATGGTGGATGCTAATCGAGCCGTAGGCAGCAGCTTCCCTACATTTGCCAAGAAGACGCCCACGAAGCTCACCCGAACTACCACGCCGAACGCAAAGGATATCAAGCCCGTCAAAGCCTCGCCCGCCGCTGTCCAATCCCCCGCCGCAATTGACCCGCTATCCCAGGTTCGTTACCATCATGGACACCGCCAGGCGGGTCGTATACCAGCTGTTAACCTCCCACAGCACATTCTGATGCGAACAAACACCGATCACACAGTCCCCCCTCAGCTCCGGAGACGACCCGATAGTCCGGCCCTCGACCCTGAGCAGCCACCAAAACTTCCACTACATGCTTTCGATGCCAACAAAGACAAAAGGTAAGTTCCGCACCCAACCGGCTTGTTCATATGCCTTCGCTAACAGAGCCACAGGAAAGGACCGTCATTCTTGAGCCGGCTGAGCATGCGAGGCGGACGTCGACGCGACGATGACGAGGATTCTGTCTTCAGTGACCACCGTATCGATGGGACGAACGCCCCAGCCTTTTCTTCTGTCATTGGCTCGGGGTACATACCTCACCACAAGGAGCCACCGCGATACATCCGCGTCAAGGCACGCAACAAGAAAACTCGAGAGTTCAACCGAATGTTCCTCGCCCAAGAGCTTTTGATCCCACGAAACGAAACACACGACGATAAGAGCACGACCGTGTCAGTGTCGAGCGACACCAGGCGACCGAACAATAGCGGAGCTGTCTGGGCCACTGAGTTCAGCACCGATGGCAAGTACTTTGCTGCCGCAGGAAAAGATCAAGTCGTGAGGGTTTGGGCTGTGATTTCCACGCATGAGGAGCGACGGCGGCATGAAGAAGAAGAAAACGCCAACCATGGTGAAAGACTGAGCGCGCCCGTTTTTCGAAGCAAGCCAGTACACGAATTCCACGGACATACCGGCGAGGTTCTTGACCTCAGCTGGAGCAAGAACAACTTCTTATTGTCGTCGTCGATGGACAAGACAGTGCGTCTCTGGCACATCAGCAGAAAGGAGTGTCTTTGCACGTTCAAACACAAGGATTTTGTCACCTCGATTGCCTTTCACCCCACCGACGACCGGTTCTTCCTCGCGGGATCCCTAGACTCGACATTACGTCTGTGGAGCATCCCAGACAAGTCAGTGGCCTATTCCGTTCAGTTGTCCGACCTCATCACGGCAGTGGCCTTTTCGCCCGATGGGAAGACGGCCATCGCTGGAGGCCTCTCGGGAATGTGTATGTTCCATGACACCGAGGGCCTCAAACAAACCACTCAGCTGCATGTCCGTTCATCCAGGGGCAAGAATGCTAAGGGAAGCAAAATCACCGGCATCAAGACGATGATGTATGATGGCGAGGCCAAGGTCTTGATCACGTCGAACGATTCGAGGGTTCGCATTTATGATCTGCGCGACAAGACCCTGGACTCCAAGTTCAAGGGTTACGAAAATACCTGCAGCCAGATTCACGCCGATTTCAGCGACACCGGACATTGGATCGTTTCTGGAAGCGAGGACAAGAGAGTGTATATCTGGTCGGTAAATTCTGCCGAGTCGGATAAGGACAAGCCATGCGAGTATTTCGAAGCGCATTCTGATCGAGTATCAACGGCAGTGTTTGCACCAAAAAAGTCACGGCAGCTTCTTGGCGGTTCGGGGGATCCTCTATACGACCTTTGTAATCCTCCGCCGGTGACTCTTATGAGTCTTGAGGAGTCCATCGCTAGCCAAACGGGCAATTCGGACGACGAAAGACCGCAAATCAAGAAGCCTGAGGAATCACCAGCATACATTGAAAAGTCGAAGCACTATGACGGCCAAATTCTGGTGACTACGGACCAATCTGGAGTTATCAAGGTTTTCCGACAAGATTGCGCATACCTTAAGCGCCGACATGAAAACTGGGAAACCGGCTCGACCTTTTCTCGCCGGCTGGGAGGCAGCGTTTTGGGACGTAGCGGAAGCGTCGCAACGCGTACGAGCGTCGGCAGTCATCCCCGATCTCGCCGCGGGTCAATGTCACGCCTGGCGGCACCTGGCGCTGCTCAGCTAAGCTCCGATATTAACACTTGGCGTCATGGAATTGAAAATGGTCGTCCAACCTCGGTGATCATCACTCCATCCCAAAGCGAGCGCTCGACGTCGCCGACTAAGACTTCGCACACGCCCATCGACACAAGCACTGCGAATCTTGCGTCTGGGGCTCGGAAAAAACCGTATAGCGCGTCGTCGCAGCCGACACGTCCGCAACTCCCGGCCAGTCCCACGTCGAGCCGGGCTTCCCGCGACCGAGCTCCGTCCATCCCCCCTACACCGAGTTTCTCGTTCGTATCGGCAGATGACGATGAGAGCGACGAGCTGCGGCTTGATCCCGCAGGGGCCAGCTATTCTTTTTGGAACTTGAACCGATGGAAAGGCATCTCATCTCTGAGGTCCTCGGTATCATTCAGCAACATCAACACATCGCAGGCGCAAGTAGGACAGGGGCGAAACAGCATGAGCACGGCCGATACCACACAGACAACCATTAGCAATAATACCAAGGCTTCCAGACGCAAGAGTATCGGCCCCGTCGTGTACAACAAGACGGTTGAGGAAGAGCAAAACGGTACGACGAAGATTATAGAGGACACGACCGCCAAGGCAGAGGGAGATGGCCAGCTTCTGCGACCAGTTGGCAATAGGTCCGACAGTCGGACCCGTAATTCTGTTATCAGCCGTTTGAGCTCCGAGTACAACAGCGAGGACGGCGAGCAACTCTCCTGTCAGAAATGCGCGAGCAAGGACTTCAAGGCAAAGAGAGTGGGGGGCAGGCAGCGGCTCATTTGCGTAAAGTGTGGCAAGCTAGTTGACGACGGCATGCAATAATTGAGATGAGGGCGAAAGAGAAGGTAGCTTCTTTGATGACAAGCAGGGACTGGTTTTTTCTTTTTCCGTAGCGATGGATTTGACGTTTTGGGCACACATGATCAGGCGCATCTATCACGAGCAAGGATACCCACGCACGCACACACACACACATACACACAACGGCTGAGAGGGGAAATCAGGGACGACAGCATTTTCTTGGATACACAGACACGAGGGTCTTTCCGAAAGAAAGAAACAAATTATTATTCTTTGGGTCATATGTCGCGGAAGTTCGGCAGCCAGCAAAGCAAAGTGGCGTTACTTGGAAGGTACAGCGGTATTTCAAGCGGGCGCATAAAAAAGCTTCCACACGCACGGAAACGGAATGAAATAAATTGGTGTCATGAAAACTTGATAGCTAGCGTTCGTCCCCGATGCAATACCGCAAGCGCCGGCGAGGGTGTAGAATATGGCGAAGACAGGTGGGTGAGTAGTAACAAACATCATCCCCGCAAGGACATTTTCCAGTCCGACCTTGGGCCAGTATTGACGCCGAGGGTGTAGCCGCCAGAGACGGTGGAACCGTCATCAGGCTTGGCCTCCTTAACGTCCGCGGCTTCCGTCTTCTTGTTGGCTTCGGCCTTCTTCGCGGCCGCCTCGGCCGCCTCGGTCTCCTTTCTCCTGGCAAGCCCGCTCAGCTCCTGGACGGTGGCCTGCAGGGTCCTTGGATCGGCGCCTCGGACGACGCTGCGGCCGCCGTTGTAAGGTTGGCCCTTTTCGAAGAACATGAAGGTCGGCATAGCCGTGACGCCATATCGGCGTGCGACGTCCTGGGCAGCGTCGACGTTGACCTTAACAAAGGCAAGGGAGCCGGGCCGGCAGTGATTGTCGGAGAGGGACTCGTAGATGGGTTTGATGGCGTGACAAGGGCCGCACCAGTCCGCGTAGAAATTGACGACCACGTAGGTGTTGGCCGACAGCAGGCCACTGAATTATGACGTTCTCGAAGTCAACCCCCTGGCCGATCCCGCCGCAATCTCTTTGGCGGCGGGTGGCAACGATGGCGAATAACTAGTAATGGCAGAAGGGGTGATGAACTGGTTATGACGAGTCTCCGGATGGGTGTGATTTATGATGCCAATTGGGTGAATCTCTGCGTGCCTTAGACTGGAATTTTCAGGTCTTGGAGATGTATATATCCAGAGGAGCCCTTGTTTATTGCCTTACGGCTTTGATGGTATTCCGCTTCAATTTGTCAGGATGACAGAAGGAGAAGAGTGAGGGCATTCAGCAACAGCGGCGACTATCCCATCAGCTTCCGGCGGCAACACAAGACCGGGGCTTTGCGCCGAAGAAGGAACCTTCCAGGTGGCTGCAGCGTTGGGCTAGCGCAACGGCTCTCTAACTTTGCTTCATTGGCCCTGCATCAGTAATTCATTCCATCACCCCCCCATGATTTCGGGTTCCTTCATTTGTCACCTACTCACTTCTGTCTCCCCGTCGCTGTGCCCCCACCATTGACTGCATGGGCATGCGCGTGCGCATGGTTTCTTCCGTTTTGCAGAGCATCTGGCTTCCACGATTTTCAGTTCCGCAAACGGCCGGCTGCATGTGCATCAGATCGTTGACGCAACTCGGAGATGCAGGTTGCCGGTGCATCTTGTCGAAATCACTGGACCCAAACGGATTCCCGTCGTGGAGCCTTTGGCTGCTGTTCATCTTTCCGCTGACGGTGCGTCGGAGGCTGGTCAGGTTTGGTCATTTGTAGACTAGACTGTCCGCCCTGCCGCTCGTTGACATCCCTCTGCACCATGGTGCTCTTCAAAGGGCGCTCACACACATCAGGTCAGTATTTGACATTGTGCTGTCTGGATGGCTACCCATGCCGTTTCTCATTTTAATCCGGTTATTAAATGACGGCAGCTCTCTTACATCTTACTGACCGGGACCTTACAGTTACGTACCGCGTGTCCATCTATCGCTCTTATGCCGGCTGTCGTTTCTTTGGGGAAATGTTCACGGCATTCCGACAACGATCCAAAGATCCGCGAGCCAAGGTGCCGCTTAGAGTCGTCGGTTCCTGCCTCTCTCTCACTCTCTGACAATATGCGGTCGATCCCTACCCATCGTTGAGTGCCATAAACATAGGGCGCCGTCCGACTCTGGCTCACTCCCAAATTGTTTGTCAGCCCATGCCGGCTCAGTTGGAACCTGTTTAGGACCTTCGGGCCCATCAACCAACAATCCCCTAGCTCACCCATTGTTACGTCGTCAGATGACCCCATCAAGTAAGTGTCTCGCAAAGTCGCAGTCACCAACCCCATCACCCGCTGCCCGCCGCCCCTCCACGCTGGGTCTTCACACCTTTTCGCTCCTCGCCGGCGCTTATCAAGCGCGGAGACTTCCAAGGAAACCATGTTCACTTCAGGGATGCCGGGAATATCTATCCTGTCGAGTCTCCCATCTTGGGTCTAGCCTCGTACCTACCCTGCAGATGTCAGTCCTGCCAAGTAGTCCTCTGGGAGAAGATCAGGCTGTCTCGCCAGAGTTTGAGGCGCCTTGTGCTGACGACCAAGCCCATTCGGCGGGAGGTGAACCTGGTGCCTGTTAGCCTTGCCGGTTCCCTCCCTCCATGGATTGGAGGCTAGAGCCTCAGGGGCAAACGGTCAGCCACCTGTGACGGCCGCTGTACACCACCCTCATATTTGCGTGAGATCAAGCGCCGGCGGTGCGCGTGTCGCCGAATGTTTCTTGGGAAATCGGTTCCCCTGGGCCTATGGAAAGATGAAGTCCACATGGCTTCGACACGATCCCCTGTTCTGAAATGTTGAGCCTCAAGGGTACGCTGTTTCATCGCCTTGAAGCATCCGACCTCCGGCTTATGTGCAGTGGTTTGAGCCGTTGAGGCCCGGAATGTGCCATCGAATGGGGTGATCAAGCCCCAAGTAAACCTCTAGGCGCCTCATAGCGGCTCATCGAGCGATGGGTCTGCTTTATGAAGGCTCGAGAGGGCGGTTGAATGATATGGCCGTTCTCCGAGATGTTTCCATATAAAAAGCTTCGTTTTTGGTCTTCGTATGCCAAGATGGGATACGTCATGAACATTCGTTCCCAAGAAACTTTTCTCAATAGCATTGCTCGTTCGTCGAATTGTCCTTTAGATATGGCCGACTATCAGCCCTTCAACTTTGGGTTTGAACTTGAGCTGTCTCTCAACAGCAAAAAGAAGCACAAGTCATGGCTCTTAATGGCCCATGATACCGGCGGTCGTCTGGCTAAGAAGGGAGTCAGTAACCATGTCAAGGAGAAGGTGGACGGGAACTACCGGAATTGGTCTGTTGTTCAGGAGATCACAATTCCTCAGGACCCGGCCAAGAACAACTGCGAGTATTCTAATTCACGACATGACAATTTCGGCGTTAACGCTTGAACTCAGGGGCTCTTGAGCTAGTGTCTCCTGTCTTCGGATTGGACTCGCCCTGGCTGAGCGACACCGATCACATCTTCTCCGCCATCCAGAAGTCCTCTTCCATCCAGAAGCTCCCCCAGTGCAGCACGCATGTTCACATCAGCCTGGCTGATCGAGACTTCACCCCGTTCCAGCTGGCGTGTCTTGGAAAGGCAATCCTTACCTACGAATCTTGCTTCGACGCCTTGGTTCCCAAAGACAGAACATCCGCGTACTGGTGCCAGAGCAACCGCCGGAACCCTGTGCTGTCCCACTGCCAGTCCCTCCAAGAATGCCTCGACCTTCTCGACGTGGCTTCGCAGCGAGGCACAGTCGCCGTCGTCGAGACCATGTGTCTGTTCCCGGCCTCCAGCGCCTACGGACGCGCCCACGGACGGAAGAAGGACTTTGTCCACGGCAAAGTCTACAAGTGGAACTTTGCTCGCTTGCTGGAACATGACAACAGCCGGACCATCGAGTTTCGACAGCCTCCCGGCAGCACCTGCATGGAAGATGCTGTGGGATGGGTCTTGTTGACTTTGACGTTCGTTGCGGGGGCGACTGGAGGTGGGAATTGCATCGGCTCGTTGGAGTCTGGCGGTGACGACCGGCTAGAATTTTGGCATCTTCTTTGTCACGGTGCAGGGGTCTTTGGGCTTGATCCGTTCTTGCTTGACGTTTTGAGGAACTTCTTGAGCCGCGTATGAGGATAATCGACTCCTTTCTCTCTGTCTTGATCACTAGTACATGGGACCAATCGTCCGAGCTCGCTTCTCTAACTCTAGTCTTCACTCGCCAAGTTTATTTTGAGTCTGGTTTACAGGCTTGCATGCTGCGTTTTTCTATCAAATTAATCAGACATTCCTAGCCGGATGTTCCTGCGACGTCGAAAGGGTGTCCATCCTTTCCGCCTGTTTCCTCCGACGTCCACATCCAGACCGGAAGCTTGGCCTCCGCAGAGTGCCACTTCATGTCGGCACCAAGACGCGCTCTTTACAACTTATTGCCGTCTCTTGGTTACGATCTAGGTTCGGGCCTGGGTTCCAGGTGGATAATCATATTGTTGTTTAAATTCAATATATTTGGGACGTCTTCTCGTCTCTTGACCTTCGTGGCCACTCTATCCTCCAGTCAACCTGGGTGGACCAGGTCTCCTCATTGCACGAACCAAACAACAGCACTATGGTGCAACCGGCCTCCTCACCTGACCTGCTCGGCTGACGGGGCCGTCGGGAGACAATGCAACTTAGTACTGTTTCTCTTGGCGATGGGCTAGTGTATAAATGCCCGAACTTGGCATAAATGCTGTGTGGCTGCCAAGTTCTTCGTGAATCCAGCACTGCCGTCAAACACAACAACCTCCACACTCGATCAAGATGAGATTGCTAGGTTTCTTGGCTACAGGCCTCTCTGCCACACTCTTCTTCAGTTCAGCTTCGGGGCAGAGCACGGTTCCGGCTTGGGGGCAATGTAAGTTAAACTTGGGAAGCCTGGCTTGTGTTCCTTCAATTTTGATGCCATCGCAGGCGGTGGTAATGGTTGGGGCGGCGGCACTGCTTGTGTGAGCGGCTACACCTGCTCCATTCTTAAGTACGTCAATTCCAAGGACTTGGCATCTCAAGACAGCTGCTGACTTTTCCTGCCAAAGTCCATTTTACCATCAGTGCATCCCGGGATCCAGCACTCCGACGACCGCTTCTGCTAGGCCCTCTTCAACTTCAACCGCCTCTGTTGCAACTGCCACTAACATCCGCACAACCTCTCGTGCATCGACAACTCTCGTGAGTGTAACCACCACAGCAGCTGGCGGCGGCGGCGGCGGCACCGTTCCCACGACTATTGTCTCGGGATGGTACTGGATCCGCGCTGTGGCCTCGCCCAACTTCCACAATTACCTCCAAGCCAAGCCCACCAGCACACCCAGCAAAGCTTACCTCGAGTCTCCCAGCGGTGCAGGCCAATTCAAGATTGAGTCTGGTCAGTTGCTCCACCTGACTGGGTCGTCTTCGCTGTATCTTAACGTTGAGAATCCGATGGATAAGACCCAGAGAAAGCTGGAGACGTGGTTCAGCACGAGCAAGAATACTTATGGCACGTTCGCCTTTCAGGGGGATACGCTTACGTGGAGCACGCCGGACATCAACCGCCCTAACCTGGCTGCGTGGCTTGTCTGTGAGAACCAGGAGGTGTTCATCAACACGGGGGCATATCTATACCAGACGCCCGCGGGATGCTTTGATCAGACTGTGAGTAGAAATTCTGGCCCTTCTGCATCTCGTGGTACTGACCAGCTTAGATACACTCATATGGAGGATCCACTGCAGATTATTGAAGTCATGAACGGCTTTTGTGACGGGTGTTCAACGCTTCTGTCTCGTTACTCTCGTTAGCTAGCACTCAAATTCTCTACTAACTTCCTATTTTGTATCCTTCACAAGTGGCTCTCCTTAATGCCTTTTTCCTCTCCTGATTGAGTCGGACTCATCACAGTGTCCAAAATGAAGCTGTGCGGCCCTACGTACTCTTGTACTTTGCTCCCGTCCTGCACCGTCCATTCCTTGAACCACGACTGATACATGTGTACACCTCCATACAGGTGAGCGTGGCTCGTGAACTCCCACCAGACGTTGAAATGCATCATTCCCGTGCCCATGGGCTCGAGGCTCCACTTGATTGCCTTGTTCAACGATGTGGCATTCCTGCACTCGGTCTTCTCGATCGTAGGCACCTTGGGCCCAGTGTTGGTGGCGATGGAGCACTCGGCAAAGGCGGCTCCGGCTGTCACCTGAGCGGCGAACGTGACGCTGTAGATGTATGTTTTAGAGCAGCTGTTGGCTGATAGTTGCGAGGTGGGTGCTTACTAGTTCCACTCCGACTGCGATCGACCCCCGGAATAGAACCGTTCGATTTTGAAGACGGCTGCGGTGCCCGCTGATTCTTTAGTAACTCGTCGCTCGAAGTCACCGGTGTCAGACTCCGCGGCGACGTCGGGTGGTGAATAAGGGGCACTGAGGGCCAGGGAGCAGAGAGCGAGGATTCTGAGCAGCCGCATGGTGCTACGTATGTTATGGAAGACAATCCTTTCTGACATTTAAAAGGATACTTGGTTGAGTCCTGGAAGAGAAATTCACACCATATGAGCAAGAGCCGGTACTCTTTTATCGTAAGGCTTCGTCGTGCCCCGGCCCCCTTACTTCTCGTCATACACAGGAACATATGACCACAATACCATGAACCTCAGAGGATTGTGCGAGAGTTGAGCCGTGATGAAGTACCGCCGATAAGATGCCGTCAATAATCGCACTGCAAACCCGGGAATGCCTTTCAGTCTGCTCAACCAGCCAAGCAGTCTTACTGACCGTAAGCCCTGAAATAGATCATTCAGGTGACCGACGGGTAAGACCTGAGAGCGCAAACATTGAGATGCAAGCACGTTATACGAGGCAATTATAGCACCTCTGTGTGACCGAGGAAATGGTTACGAAGCCTACCAATTGGCTTTTCCTGCGCACGGGTTGAACAGGACTAGGGACTCATCAGATACGCGTGGTGCGAACCAACGCAAACCAGGGAGGTGTTCCGTAGGAAAAGCACACGGGATCATCCATCGGTCAATGACAAACAAAACTTGGTATCCCATTTACTTTTTTTTGGCTAACCTAGCCCCTTGTCTAAACGCTAATCGTGCGGAAGATGCTAAATTCATCACCTGTGGCTACCAGGCTGCCAGTGATCTGGGGGTGCCAGTGCAGCTCCTTGACGTTGGACAGGTAGTGCACAAACAGCAGCTGAGGCGGCACATCCTTGACGCCTCCAGTGTCCTTGCTCTCCTCGTCGTCGAGCTCGACGGCCAAGTCCCAGAGGGTTACGGTGCTGTCGCCCGCCGCGACGGCAATGATGCTGTCGTCTGTGGGGTGCCACTCGATGCTCGTGACCTGCTCCTTGTGGTAGTTGAAGCTGGCAATTGGCGGGGGCTTGTCTGAAGGCGAGGTCGAGCTCTGCTTCCACTGACGCAGGTCCCAGACGGCAAATTCGCCGTCGTCGGCGCCCGAGGCGAGCAGGTGCGTCGTGAGAGGCGACCACGACATGACGTTGACGTCGGTCGAGCTGACCTGCATGGACAACGCAGGCTTTCTGCTCTTGCTGCGGACATCCCAGACGCGGATCGTGCCGTCGCTTGACGCAGACGAGAAGACGGACTGCTCGGACGGGCTCCAGAGGATCTCCTCGACACTGCTGGTGTGGCCCTGGAATGGCCGGTTGTCGGTGACGAAGCCGCCGCCATCGGTGCGCGTTGTGAGGTAGATCAGGCCATCGTTGTCACCGGTAAGGAGCTTTCCGCTGGGGACAAGGGGAGACCAGGCCAGGGCATAACCCTCCGACTTGTGGGCGCGGATGGTCGATACCGGCTTGTTTTGTTGGGCAGAAATGACGGTGCCCGGGTTGTCGAAGGAGTAGAGATGAGGAGTAATGTCGTGGATGAAGACGTTGGAAGACTCGGTCATGCTCGCGGTTAGGGTAGTCGGGGGTCTGGAGGCGTCTTGCGAAGGGATCTGGTGGGCGCGGATTCGGTTTGTGGCCGAGTTCATGGGGATGGACTTATGCTCCAAAATGGGCTCGGCATCCTCATCGTCGTCTTCCTCGTCGTCAGATTCCTCCTCGTTCTTCTCCGTTCGACTCAGGCCGCTGAACTTCATAACCATCAGCTGGTTGTCGTTGGCCCTGGCGTTCTCGGCCTGTGTGCCGGCCACGGTGTACATGGTGGCGGGGTAGACTTTGCGGTTGTCCCCGAGGCTGTCGCGGAGGATATCAAACGACAAACAGGGCCATGGGGTGCTGATGTTGTGCAGCATCTCGTATGTCGATACGTCGGGCGCGAGTGTCTGTCCGGCTTCGAGTTTGTTTCGTCCGACGATGAAGGTGCCCTGGTCAACCGCGGCTAAACACGTCAGCTTCATAATCGCAACTGCTTTCCATTATCAGATTTTGCATACCTTCCTTCTCCTCGGCTTCTCTCTCTGCATCGGGCCGTCCGTCAACGCCGGCTTCCATGATCTCGTCCTCCTCGAACTCGTCCTCGAACTCGTCCTCAAACTCGCCCATTCCGGGGTCCTTCTCGTCAATCTCCATACCCTCGGGACGATCGCCTCCCTTGAGGGGGGCGTCGCCCATCTCGATATCGGCAGATCGTTTCGACATGTTGGTCGGTGTTTAAACGTCGCAAGTCAAAACCGAGTTGAAAAGCTGCCTCGATCCTGCTGCGACCCAAAAAATAAAAAGAAATCAAGGCGGTAGTGCAAAAAGAAAAAAAATCAAGGCCCCGCGATTTGTGGCTGGATACCCCGCGTGGCGTTCCACTTCAAAATGATCGGCGACAGGGGGGGCCGTCAGAATGTGGCTTGTCAGTGGCATCATGTGACCTCGTACCTGTGTCGCGTCGCCTTTGCCAGTCGTTTCTCGGTCGGTATTGTTAATTGCCCCGCCACTCCAAATATCAACGTCTTCTCAACTGCGCGATCGCTGCCCACTTCACTGGCGATTTGCGCCGATGACATTGGTCTCAACAATGTCTTCGAGAAGAGTACCGTCATCATGGCGCCTCAGCAGAACACCTTTGCCGTCATCCCAGCCGCCCCCGGCCGCGTTGGCGGCGCCCCCAGCAAACCACCGATGACCTCAAAGCAGGCACAGAAGCTCTACAAGCAAGCGAATAAGGAACCCCGACGTTCCAAGGCCGAACAACGGAAATGGGAGAAGGAGAGACAAGAGGAGATTCGCAAAGAGCTGGAAAAGGAGCGCGCCGCAGTCAAGGCCAGGGCAGCGCGAGAGCGAAAGAAGGCTAAAGAGGAGGAAGCACGCGAGAACCGACGGAGAGCTGGACAGCCAATATTTGATTGTCGACCGAGTCAAGACACGATTGCCCGCTTTGTGCGAGGAAACGGCACAAGCCTCAAGAGAGACTCGTCAGGGGAGCCGGTATTGAAGAATCAAGGCATCCCCGCAACCTCGCCCGATACCAAACCAACGTCCTCGCCGTCGCCGATGGCTGCGAGAACCCCTCCTTCTGTTTTGCCTCCCAATGCTGTGTCTTTTGAAGGAAACAAGGCTCCAGCCATATCCATCACGCGCTCACCTGGCCCGTCTCAGGGGTCCAAGACATCCGCTTTGCCTCCCCAAGTC
The DNA here is from genome assembly GCF_001672515.1 of Colletotrichum higginsianum IMI 349063. Classification (NCBI taxonomy): domain Eukaryota; kingdom Fungi; phylum Ascomycota; class Sordariomycetes; order Glomerellales; family Glomerellaceae; genus Colletotrichum; species Colletotrichum higginsianum. The sequence goes on from NC_030955.1 coordinate 143,997, forward strand.
CCGTCCCATTTGTCAAAGCAGCCTTCTTTCGAGGGCATGCCTCCACCGCCCAAGCTACCATCCCGAGATGGTCCTGTCAGACTTTCACCGGACTTAGCACCAAGTTTGTTTCCTTCGAAGCCTATGCTGGATGAGACTTCTGCGGTTTCCACTTCCATGGGGCCTCCACCCCGGCCACTGCCAAAGTCGAAACCAAAATCGAAGCCGTTCATGATGCCTCGAGGGCCCGTACCAGTTCATCAGCCGCCTCGGCACAAGATTTTCAAGCACAGTCCCCGCTCAGAATTTCTCTGTCCGTCATCGGAGATGCCACCGCCGCAGAAGTCACCGTCGTTCAGGGCACCGCCACAGAGGCCTTCACTGCAGATGTCTATACCTCAAGCTCCATTACAGGCACCGCCACCAAAGCCTCTGACAGAGAAACCTCCGCCGGGGGAATCTATTCCGCAGATGACAACCCCACAAATGCTGTCGGTGCAGATGCCACTACCACCGCCAAGAGAACAGCCTCAAGTCCCCCCGCCAAGCACGCAAGCCATTGTACAAGATTGCTTCGACGACTTCTTCCCAACAGCTTCACAGCTTGCCATGGAACTCAAGGAAGATTCCAACTCGGACGTTCAACCTGAGAACCTCCCAAACCAAGTTCAAGATGGATTGGCGGTCCAAGCCCAAGCTACCAAACATGAAAGCGGAGTAAAGAACGTTAAAGAACAAGTAAAAGAAAAGGCAAACAAAGCTTTCACAAAGACGCATACCAGTACTGGATATGGCGTGTTTGACTCTTGTCTTCAACCATTGGATTCTCATACCATACGCCAACCCTCTCCTGCACTGGTGAGAGTTCCAGCCAAAGGCCCAGCATCAATAAAGGTGTATCAGAAGCTCCAAGATTCTGATCACAAGGAGCAGAAGAAGAAACTACAGATGCAAGGAGTGGGCACATCTTCTATCAGCAATCAATCAACTACTGCAACCAGAACAGTTCCATCACTGAAGACGCTTCACATCCCACAGTTTCCTGGTCGTCAAGATCGGCACACAAAGCGTGGCATCTTGCATGAAATCAGCAGCAACCACAGCTCTATACCAAAACCTGCGGCCACGGCTGCGAAACCCAAGCCACCACCTTGCTTTGATAACGTCTTTCCCTTGATCTGCACCCAGGATCTGATCATGTCGTCTCAGGAAGTACTAGATATAGAATCCCCAGCCAAAACTATGACGCAGTCGTCCTCTGGAGGATCGGCATCAAAACCATCGCCTCTCACCGAGATGGATCTGGCAGCTATTGACTGGGATGACGACTTGGATGACTTTTGACGCATTAGAGGTTGGGAAAAGGCGTGAGGCAAGTTGCATTCTTGGGATAGAATGGCACCTCTTTTCACGGCCAGAGATGAAGCAACAGTAAGCACTGGCGATTCATATTGAAATTAGTATACCCTTGAGAGCACCATAGCATTTGGATTCGTGCCGTCGTCAGTCAACGATTCATCAGTAGATGAATGATGCATATGAGAGTCATGACAACGAGCAATAGAAGTATTATTCAGCAAGAAATCTCTATACAGGGGCTTGGCAGCACACACGCGGCCCTGAACCAATACTATGTCCTGTCCTCATGCTCTCGAAAAATGTACATCCTGGGTCACGACACAGAATAACTGAGGCAGAGCTCTCACGCTGACTCTCGCTGACTATCGCAGAGCCTTCCCGGTATGGAACCCTTCCATGAAAAGACCGAGAAGAAAAAAGCAATCCTATACCGTGATCGTGGGAGTCGCTGTTCGTATGATACCGTCCCAACCCCAAACGCCGAGTCAATGCTTTCCCACTTGTCCAGGCGACGCCATTATCCATCCATGACTCTTCAAGAACCACATATCCGCGCCAAAGACACCGTCATTCATAGATAGATTCCAACCCAACTCGTCTTGTTGGCAACAAGAGTCTCGCAGCCGTCCACCGCGCAAACAAGTTTGCTCTCAAGGTCGCGTCGAAACCGATTGTTGGGACGTTTGGCTGCTGGCTTGCGGTTCTCAAAACATTCCTCGCAGTAGACCTGGTTCAGCGTCAGTAACATGGCCAGCTTGTCATCTGTTTGCGGGGGCAACTTACATGACCACACCCTTTTAGAGCCCAAAAGTGGTGCTCGCTACGTTGACGCTTACCCTTGCGCGTTGGATGGCTCTCGTTCACCGGAATGTCGGGGTCATAGGCCAGCTCCTCGTTGCAAGCAGGACATATTACAACAAGGTCAGAGCCCGTATCTCTGGTAAATCCTGACTTGGCCGGGGGCGGGGCTTGGTGAACTGGCTTCGGTGACTCCGCTCGTTCGGCACGTTGGTCAAAAGCGCCATGTTCATACTGAAGCTGGATGTTGCCCAGTGGGTTGTTGAGATCGGCGCCTTGGTTAATTCTGTTGTGAAAGATGCCAAGAAGTTGCACATCATCCTCAGGGCCGGGGAAGAGCCGGAACGGGTAGAGATGGCGGCGTATGCCTGCTGCTAGTCCGCTGAGTGCATTGCTCGAGTTGTACATTCCAAAGGCTGCCGGTTGTCTGCTGCGCTCACGGGGCCGGGCAACCGGGGGGGGCAAGATGGGTGCACGCCTGCGCGGGACCTCAGGAGAGTCGTCGGTAAGGTCGATGACTGGCGCGTTGCCGGCGAGAATGCTACTATCGCTACGCGCAAACGACGGTGGGTTCCTGCCCTGAGAGTTCTGTCGTCTCGGGTTCACGGCAGGGCGGGGCGCGTGTGTCTGAACAGGGCTGTCAGGCTCGTTCGTGAGGTCGATGACGTCGGCAGGAGCGCTATTAGGATTGTTTTGGGGTCCTCCTGCAGGCCTTCGATGTTGCTGAAAGTACAGCTCTAAGTCGACTAAAACATCCGCCGGGTTGCCGAATTCCCCCGAGCCGTTCTGGTGCTGTCCGGCCATGCCTCCCTCGCGATTGTCCCCACGTGACGTTTGTTGTTCGCGTAGGCGTGGCAACTGGTCCATTTCGGCGAGAAGTGCAAGCTCGAGTTCGTCGGCCAGGTCAGGTGAAAATGGGTCGTTGAACAAGGGTCCGTGGGCAGCGAGGCCGTCCGACATGGAAGATTCTTCTGAATCGGAGTCTGAAGACTGTGACTGTGATTGTGAGGCAGACTCGGGGTCCCAATCCTGCTGAGCGTCGGCTTCGGAGTCGAACGTGCTTGAGCGATGGTCAAGAACGTCGGAGGAATAGTCTGGGACTTGGTAAGCCCCTGCTTGGTAGAAGAGCTCGTCGTCAATTCCGCCCCAAACGTCGTCCGAGTCGATCAAGGATTGGGGTAGCGCGGGAATCGAAGGTGAGCCCGATTCAGATGCGGGAGAAGTCGAGCCCAAGGCGGGGGCGGAGGCCGGAGAGTGTGGAATCGAAGGAGAGGCTGAGATTGAGTGTAAGGATTGAGAGGGGGAGTTCGATATCGGCGAGGAATATGGTGGAGAAGCTGAGCTCATATTCTGTGAACGGGGCCAATATGGATTGGCGCTGGAGAACGATCGGGTCAGCCCAAATCCGAGGGTTCCAGACGGCGAAAGTTGGGGAAACCACGAACAAACCGTCTGCCTCTCGAGTGTCTTAAGTTCGTCGAGAAAGTTCGAAGGCTTTAGTCCCGAGAAGGACCCGCCGGGGATCAACAGGATAGGAGTGAATCTCCTACGACCGACACAAAGGTGAAGTGACCATCCCGTGGTATTTTCGGGGTAGGACCAGGTTGGCAGAAGCTGAGTGGACAAGAAAAAGGGCGGTTTCGTTGGGCTTGCCCTGGGAAGGTTGTACTCGTCGTCGTCGTGTGTTGCCGGTGGCGGTTGAGGGTGGGTAGGTGGTTATGCAAGTGCAGGCCACCCGGCGGAAGGAACAACGGTTGGCGCTTCAGCCTTAGATAAGCTCGCACAGTGCAGGGGCAATTGCTCCGATAAGCAGGAACCCCTCTGGAGTTCTGGGCTGGCAGGGAACTTGCGGAAGATATGTTGCTAAGCGAAGTAACCCTGCCGCACTGACTGTGCACAGTAGACTTTCCTTCACAGTGCTTATGTCATAGTTGCAAGACGCGACGAAAAAGTCGTGATGCACTTCACCTTTCTTTCACCGAGATTCAAGGTGAGTCTCCAAGGTGAGCCTTCATGTAAGCCGCCATTATGCTCAGGTACAAGTACCATTGCAAGTAGATTCACGTTGAGAGCCATCAAGTCGCTTTGCACATACAAGAGCTTTGAGCCTAAGACATTGGATATCATTTTGATAGACTCTTCCGCCCTGTTTACGTATAATACAAAGACAGACCCAGCAGAACCTGACCTGCTTACTCCTGTTTGACTCCAAACACAGAAACAACACCCTCCTCGTTGACAGAAATCAGCTGCTTGGCATCAGCACCCCACTTGACCGACAGCGCTGCAACTGACGTTCTCAGAGGTTCCGACCACGACTTCGAGCTCTTGATGTACTGCTGCACCGTGATGCCGCCAGCACCTGCAGTGGCGAGATACTGTCCGGTATAATCCCAGGCCAGGGACTGGACTGGCCCGCCGGTCTCGAGTGTCTTGACTCTGGCAGCATCTCCCTCCTTGCGCAGATCGAAGATTGTAACCGAGCTCTGACCCTTGGCCGTTGCCGCAAGCCAGAATCCATTTTCTGAGAACGTCAGAGCCTCGACGGGTGCGCCAAGGCTGAAAACAGCTGCAACCTCTAAGCTCGTCGTCATGAACAGACTGATGTCACCCGTGGCAGTGCCCGCCGCGAAGAGATGGCCGTCGGGGTGGAATGCCGAGGATGTCAAAGCTGAACTAGTTAGCAACTCTGGGTATGAGTGGTGCGAAGCATCGACAACTTACCTGTATCGGCATACGTGCGGCTGATCCTCTTCAGGGCGTGGAGGTCGTAGAACACGATGCTCTTATCTGAACCGACGGAGGCGAGAAGGTCACCAGTAGGGTGGACGCTCAGGGACGTCACAGGTCCCGCGTGCTCAGAAAGTGATGCAACTTCGCTGCCGCCCTCAAAGACCTTGACTGATCCCTTGCTCGTGGCAAAGATCAGCTTGTTGCCCGTCCACACAGAGTCGATGACCGGCTCATTGACAGCGACTTGACGCTCGACTGAGTCCGCCTCGACCGAGTATATCGCAGCGTCGCCGCCCCGGCCGCCAACTGCCGCATAACTTCCCTGGAGCGCGAGCGAGGAGGCGTTGGAGACCGGTGCCGGTGTCGAAGCAACAGTGACCAGCGAGGCAACGTCTTCGGAGGTGGCCCAGCCTTCAGGAACCGGGCGCTTCTTGCGGCCCTTGGAGAGTCTGCAGTATGTTAGTGTGTCGATCCAGCATGCGGCTGCATCCAACTTGACTCACTCTTGGTGCTTTGCGTTGATCTTGTGAATCCACTCCTCAGGAAGCCCCTCGGTCGAGTCGATGGTCATCGCGTCTCCATTTGTAGCTCCAGCGGTGACGCTGACCTTGGAAAGCGCCTCTCTGGCCTCGTCTCGCTCCTTCGCCAAGCGCGCAATGACTCTGACGGCGGCATCATGCTGGTACAGGGCTGTCGCAAGCTCCTCCCGTGTCCTCGCAAGCTGCTCCTTCAGGTTGAATGTCTCGAGAGCTAGAGCATCCCATTCGTTTTGGAAAGTCGCAAGCAGGGCCGGAATCGAGGTGAGCGTCGGAGGTCTAGGTCGAACGATGTGCGATTGGGTCAGGGGAAGCAGGTCATCGTTCGTGAGAGCTTCGCCAGTCACAGGCTCGGTTCCGTTTTCCTCGATGTACTTCTCGATTAAGCGCTTCTCAAAAATGGTGCCTGGTCACCGTTAGCCCAATAACTCTGCCTCCTGGGCGCAAGACACTTACCCGACTTCTTCGAGGCGACGGGCTCCTGGGGAGCTTCTCCAGAGACTACAGGCCTTGTCAGCAACACCACATATCAATGCGGCCGATTCAAACTTACTTGCGCACAGCATTGTCCCAAATGTCGCGGTATGAATTGGACGTCGGGGTGGTTCGTTCGCGTCGACTTTTGCCTTTCAAAACAAATCTTCAGCCTTGCTACAGGTGCTTGCCAGACAGGTGGGTCTCCTGCTCGAAAGCACGAGCCATTGCATCACGTGTGGCTGGCGTGTCCAGGAAAGCTCGTTATCTTATCACTATCTTATCACCTTATCTCCCTTGATACCCGTCACTTCGCAGAGGTCCAGCATCGGCACCTTCCCTTAACCATCGAGCTACCCTGATTGAGTGCGCGATATATGAGGTGGAATTTCATGAACCGATATTTCTTGAACACATCATCCCAATTCATTCAAAATGGCTTCTTTGCCCGATATTGACACTCTAACCCATTCGTCTGAAGAGGAGCAGACTGAGATCCTCGATGCCCTCTTTGAGCCGAGTCCAGCGATCCATGCACTCATCCTGCCCTCCATCTCGGCCGCTTCGTTCCAATCTTACGACGAACTTATCACACACTGCCATAAAACCTTTCAAGCGCTCATAGACGACCCTGCCCACAAGGCGGAACTGCACTCTATCATCAGCTCGCATCCTCGACTCGGTGCCAAGAAGGTGGAGAGCGCTCAGTCCGCCGCAGAGCAGGCGCAGCTACAGAGTGGAGATGCCACTGAGCTGGCTGCTCTGAATGCTGAGTACGAGGCCAAGTTCCCCGGCCTGCGTTACGTCGTCTTCGTCGACGGCAGAGGACGTCCAGAAATCATGGCAAACATGCGCGAACGTATCTCACGAGGCGACTTGGCGCTGGAGGAGCGCGCTGCTGTACAAGTAAGTAAGAAAGCGGGCCTCCACTAGAGTTTGTTCGGCTGACTTTTTGACAGGCCATGTGCGACATTGCTAGAGATCGAGCTGCAAAGCTGCAGGCCACCTCGCGGTGAAAACTTGAAGCGCAGTCGGGGCAAAGGCCCATGGCACAGTTTGGCTGCAAATGCAAGTGCCTCGTGAAGCCTTCACCGGGCTCTCCACAGAACGCCTGAGAAGGCGAGAATCGATGTCTTGGCGTCACTCAACCTTGTGTGAACACGGCTAGCAGCTCTAAGTCTGTAACTTTGCACCAAGTCTAGCATGTCTATGAGAACCCATCCTCCACGTCATAACCCTATCACAACTTCGCACTCTCCTCGACCAACTTCAAGAGTCTGCCGACGCGCTCAGCCTCGCGATAGCCGCTGATGACCGCGCCAGCAACACTTCCGCGGTTTTCCATCTCAGTGTGCTCGCCGGCAAACCCAAGCTTGCCGTCCCATACGGGCCTACCTAGCTCCTTGAAGTCGAGAGGACTTCGCTCTCCGTTCTCCGAGACGATGGACGGTGTCGTCGTGGCGCCGCGCGAGAACTCGTCAGTCAACCAGTTCGTCAAGCTGGTCTCGCTTGGTTGCGGAGGCTCAGAAGAAGGCTTGAAACGGGACACGAGGAACTTATGGTAGGCTGCCGCAACCTCGTTGGGGTCAAAGCGAAGAAGGGCGGTTGCCGGGGTTTCGGAAAGATACGTCAGTAGGGTTGGGCTGGAGCCAGGAAGGGATGGACTGGCGAAGTTGGCGCAGACCAAGGTAGATGCTTCAAAGATCTCAGCGGGGGTCGAGGAACCGGTGAGAGGCTTCTTAGAGGAAGGCAAGAAAGTGTACGAGCCCGCGCTGTCGGCCTCGGGCCACCAGGCTGTTGAGTATTGAAGAAGGAGCTTCTCTAGAACGCCGACGTGGGTGCCCTTGATCGCCTCCTGCAAACGAGGGGGGAGGGGAGGGTTGAAGGTGCTCTCTGGGAGAGTCTTGAGGGTGCCGAGCGGGATGGTGGAAATGGCCGTCGTCGCGATGAACTTGTTGCCCTGGGCGTCGGTCACGACGACTCCATCCCTGCTCTGCGAAACACGAGCGATCTTTGTGCTCAATCTCACCTCGGCGCCCTTGGCCTTGGCATCATCGACGACCTTGTTGACCAAGGCCTCGTAGCCTCCCTCAGGGGCGGCGTCAGAGCCGGCAAAGGCGGTTATGGTCTCCCATCCTGCCCACTTCAACGATGCCTTTTCAAGCTTGAGCCCTAGAGGAATCTCAAGGGAGCGGGCAAGCGCGGCAGCCAAATCCTTTTGGGATGATGCGGTCAGTGCCGAATCGTCGCCGAAGAGGGCCGACGCCAGTGAAGCAGAGGGCGAGGGAGGAGGATGAGGGAGCTTAGCAGATGCTTGGACAGCCCCCAGTGTTGCGCGCAGGTTGTCGGCCTCTGAGCTAGCGAGACGACCTGACGAAGCCGATTAGTGCACAGGTCGACATGACGGATAAAGGGAGCCACATACCACCCGGGCCATAAACTACACCCTCAGCAGCCTTGGGGAGATGCGCCACCTAAGCAGTCCAACTCGTTAGCCAAGCCCAGCTCAATAACCCGTATGGCAACCATGAAATCGTTACTTACAACACCAAGGTCTTGCGCGATGTATCTAGCCGGGTTTCCCTCTCTGTAGCCGTGGATCCAGCTGCATCCGACGTCGACTTTGACGTCTCCTTTCACCCATGTGCTTGCACGCCCTCCGACCCTGTCTCTCGCCTCCAGCACCAACACCTTGCGGCCCTTGGTCGCGAGTTCGCGGGCGGCTACGGCACCGGACCAGCCAGCCCCGATGATGATGGTGTCCAAAGTCTGAGTCGTCGCCATGATGCTGCGCTTGAACATGTGTAAAGATGTCGTGTCCGAAGAAGGGGGGAAACGTTGTCAGTAGGCGGAGAATCTCGAAAGACGGCGGTGGTGTTGCGATTCGGCCTTGAATCAATCGCCCCGCGTCAAATGTCCCCGCCAACCCCCCAGGTTCAGGTAGCTAGTGTTCCCGTCACGTCACGGCGGGGCCCTGGCCCGGGATTCGGGAAGATGTCCGACCAGGGGCCGATCATCGGAATTGGCGGGGCTCAACTGCTGGCGGCTGGAATGGACTTCTCCCACATTCACGAAACCGTCCCGTCTACACCTCCAGTCATTGTGTCGCCGATACGAATGGCATCATCCAGCATATGTTCGCTAGGTTGGTGGACGCGTAGCTGAGTTGAAAATACAGCCGATTGCCGGAGACCCATCCTTCACTCTACATCCTCCACCCTCATTTACTCTGCAGGAGCACCGATGCCATCAAGCAATTGCGCTAGTTCAGCAGAAAGAAGACGAATCAACTGGGAAATGAGATTTGCATTACCCAGCTTGGGATAAATTTGGACTCGGGGGTATTTCTCTGGTAGAGTTCAGTATCGACATCTCTGCCTCATTTGATATCCGTGCTGGTAGCTTTGCTTCTCACAAAACCGGTTGCCCAGTCGTGCGATGTGCATACCTGGGTAGCATTTCTATGTTCCTGAGGGACCAGGTTGCTCGGCATTCTTCCCAAGTCTCGATCCTAAAGGGCATTGTCACGAACACAGCTGACCTTTCGGGGCTGCCCTAGTTTTCGTCTTCCTTCTGGCCTCAATAAACGTATTCAATTGGATGCTGTCGGTTTTTATTTTGATGCAAAGATTTGGGACCCGATCATGCCTTTCTCATGTCAAAATCTTCGAAACGTTCGCCCGTACTCTCAAGGCCTACCTGCCACCGACCCACGATATGCCATCTAGTTCGTCGAGATATTCCTCATAGGAGTGGCCATCTTCCTCAGTTTCCCCGTTTTGAACTGGCCCGCCAAATATGGCGCCAAAATCTGAGTACACATCCTCCAGATCGTCGTCATCGGCCCAGGCATAAGAACAATCGTGTTCTGCTGTGGGGAATGAGAGAATTCCGTCATCCTCCATTTCTTCGAGCATCGTTCCGGATGGAGCCAAGACTGGTGAGCGGGCAGGCTGCAGCCGCGGGGATTTCGGCAGCATTCGGGAAGACTGTGGTGTTTTTGGAGATCCCGGGGGAGATTTTATCGAGTTTGGTGACGATATCCCCGACCGGATCAGAACCACCCTTGCCGGAGGCGTTTGTTGCTGCTGTTCTGCAAGCGCAGAGGACTGTGCGACAAACCTGGCCCCCGTGGCCAGTTGTTGGCCGTGGTGAAGGACGGCGGCATTTGCAGCAGTTACGGCGACGACAAGATCCCCACGCAGCATCGCCTCGTTCCTTACACGCAACCTGACTCTGTTGAGCACCGCAGCTCTTAACATGATCGAGGTCTCCCGGATCAGGCCCTGTCTGTCGGCATCTGGCGAGTTGGCCACAGCCGCCAACTTGACGAAACGCTTGTCGCCCGAGGCAATGGCCTCGCGGTTGATGATGTGCGTCGCCGGCAGGGAGAACGGCTGGGAGAGCCGACTGGTTATGAGCTGAAGCCTCAAGCGACGCTTCTTGCAGCTCAGAGCAGCCGTGTACGGTCCGTCGACGTCAGATTCGGCCCTTTGGCGTTTCTCGATTCTCGGCAGTGGCGATGACCGTTGAAAAACGAAGCTCGACTGGTCGTGATCCGTCGAGAAGGCAAAATATTGTTCGGCCAGTTTGGGCAAAGGCTGACGGAATGTCGGGCTTGCGTCGGCTTCTCCTACGGTGGCAGGTGTAGGTACACTTGGATGAGGCGCCAAGTGGCGACAGCTCGAAGAAGGTAACGGAATATGCCTGCAAGTTGCGGTTGATGCGCAATGGTCTGCATGCTCAGAACACTGTCTCGGTGCCAGTGACGGTAATAGGTCTGTTTCGACGTCGATGACTCGGACATTTTCGCCAGCTGATCCTTGAAGTCGCCACGTTTTGAACGGCTCCAAACTGCTGCGGTTCAGAGAACCAACCTCGACCACCATCGTTATGTTATGCCAGTGTGTGTGTTGACGCGGCTTGCTTGAGCCGGTGAAGTGAGTCGTTCACCTCTTCCGGGTACCTGGGTCGCATCGGCGTATATAGGGCGTTCGGAAGTTCTTCATACCCTATGACCAATCCCTCAGCGCCAGTCTAGCATCTATTCCCCGCTGGCATGGGGGACCGACGACTGAGCGGAATCGATGAGGTATGATGAAAGGATAAGGCGGCATAAAAATGCACGGCGAGACGGAGTAGAACGATCCTGGACCTTTCTGGGCAGGGTCCCTTCTCGGTGCAAAGTGAGTGACAGGAAGTGGGGGAGAGCGGGAAAAGCGCAAAAGGCCGTGGTCGTCGTGGTCATCGCCCATGGCCGCAATACAGGCACGAGACCCTGGCTCCTATTTATTGCTCCATGCCACCACCATGCGGATCACAGTGGAAGACAGAGAAAGCGGGGACAGAACGAGAGACGACTGGAGAGAAGGGCGATCAGCTCAAACCGACGGGGCGGAACCGCCCATTTGTCTTCCACCCCCTCTCGCCCTTCCTGGCCTGGGACTTGTGCTACCCAAAGGGCAAGCCGGTGCTAAGAAACAAGTCGATGTTCTGGTCGATTGCTGATGCGTGGGTGTGTGAGAGACAGGGACAGGGGTCGCGGAGGCAAAGACCTGGGGAAAGCTGGCATGGGACGAATGGGATAATCGGGATGCGCTGGTCACCCCTGGCCATGCACCGTCCCCGGTGCGCCGGGGACTCGACGACTACAAGGGAGGGTGCGAGTGACATGGGCGGGAAATTTGTGGTGTTTTTCAGCCTTCGGGTCTGGACATGCGTGGACATGCGTGACCTACGCCTCTGTCCAAGGGCAGGTGGAGAGTTAAATGCCGTGTAGCAATTTAGGGTCAAGGTGCTGATAGAACACGTCGCAGCTCATGCCGTACGTACATCACCAATGCTCTCGCGCCGATACGCATGTTTTCAATGGACTCTGCTGCCTGTCGGATAGAATCTTCTGCGTGGTTGAGAGCATGGTATCCCTCTAGACAAAAGGAAGCCGCCTCTGTGTACCGTGGTTAACAACTCGAAAGAGAGGACGCCAAGGGAACATTTCCCTGCACCCCAGACCGGGTCTTCTTCTCCGGGTCAGAGACGATGTGACCAGCCGCATAACACATAGGCTTACATGCCCCATGCCTGTCTTTCTTTTGGAGTAAATGGACAATCTTTACAATTCAAGGAGTGCAGTTTTCGCGTTTGATTTTGGCGAGCAAAAGACTCGAGGGGAATGCGGACCTCGCTGGATGTTTCTGCCCCAGACCAGAAGTTTTGGCCACTCGGCAGACGTGGTCTTCTCCTCACATTCTGATCTTCCGCGGACGTGCATTGTTTGGGCTCGGTTCTGACGTCTCCGGTTTTTGGAGGGGAGGCATTTCCAACATTCCTGGTTTGTTTCATGGACCTGGGCATCCGCAGCCACCGTTTCTTTTCCCAGCCTAAGTGGCTTGGGTCACCCGCTCTGCTGGGTTTCTATCGCCCTCTTTTGCGATCTCACAACATTCCTGTGTCTTTCTATCTCGAGAACTCCATTTTTCGCCTTTCGCCCTGTTGTTTCGAGCCGCTATCCTTGTTGCCTGGCCGCCATCGGCCCCTTGCTCCCTTCCGGCGGTTGGCTCGCTCTGAACACAGATCGGCAACACCGTCGACGAACTTGTCAGCAAGAAGTGTTAAACAATTGCAAGGGTCTGGCTTTTCGCCTCCTTCAGGGCGCCAGTGACAACCTGACTCTGCCACTCGAGAACCGAGAATCTCAGGCGGCCATATCACCACGGGCATATAATAGCACAATGGCAGGAGCCAAGTACCGTCAATCACGGTGTGACCCCAAGCGCCCATCACCATTCGCCATCCCGCTTTGCGGGGGAACACACCCTTCCTCGACATATTCCCAGGTCTCCTTGTGCTGCTGCCGTTGGGCACTATGGGGTGCATCATGCAGTTGTCGCTGCTGCCCCGTCCACTGAAAATTCTTCCGAGACCGCTTGTCGCTCACCAGCAGAGCTGAGGTGGGCGAGGCGAGACCTTGAGAGTGCGGGATGCCCAGAACGGCAACGTGCACCAGCTCGTTTCGCCTACTGAAGGTTGTGCTTGGTACCGGTTAGCGGCTTTTCGTTTGCTTACAAGCTGCTGGCAACGCGCCGCTAACGACGAAACGGGAGGGTCACGCGCAGCTCAATGTCTTTTCGTTATGAGCGGCATTGGGCTGGCCGACTCAATCCCTCGGCCAATGAGAACTGAGGAAGAATGAGCGTTCGAGATGATGAGGCCGTGAGGGAATAGGCTTCTGTCAGTGTCAGTCGAAGCCAAAACAAGGGAGCGAGACAGGGGTGGTGCCCTGCCACTCATTCTCGGCTCTCGTCTTCCAGTTTGACAGCGGTCAGTGCGAAGTATTGCAGGAAGTATCCGTATCCATAATAATCGATTAATGATCGAAATCTACCTGTACCAAAGTTTGCTTGGGACGAAACAGTTAGTCTAGAAGCCTAGAACGCCCGCATCCTGCAAAACGCTGCATGGCGACCCCAGTTTTGTCTAGCCAGCCAGGATGGATTAAGGGCTCAGTCCAGTATTCAACTCCCTTTCACGGCCAAGTGGCCGCAGCCCCCGTCAGTTGTCAAAAAGTTGCCTACCCAGTGGGCACTGATGCCGAGACGGCACCAGGCCGTAAGTGTAAGACGACAGGCAATACGATGTACAACCGGAATTCAGCTGAAGTTCTAGGCAGAGAAGAAAGGTTGCCGGAGGAGCTTGCCACCCCAAGCTCGGGCAGCAGCGGCTTTGGCCGTCTGGTCAGCTGGGTGCCCTGCCCTAGCGAACCCGGGCTACACGGCGTCTTACCATAGTTTCTCACTCTAAGCTATCTCACTCATCTCACATAAGCCACTTGGCGTATAATACCGGCTGCCGCGTGCAGACCGATATGTCCGGTCTTGACTATCGGGGCCGGAAAATTATGGGTATTTCCCGGGAGCTATCGGCTTTTCTCTCCACAAATTGCCGCAATCCTCCCCGGGGACGACTGGAGCATACCCGGTGCTCAGGTTGTCTACGTACCTATCCAACAACCAACCCTTAGGAGCTTCCGAGCTTCCCCTCACATGGATACCTCGGCTCCGCACCGGAAAGTCAGGGGCAGCTCCGACGCGCACGGCCACGGTCCCGCCCACCTTGGTTCTCGTCCCGAGGTCCAATCGTTTGGCACGTCCACGTCTCAGGAGCGGTTGGGCAAAGCTTAGCCAAGCTTAACTATCAAACCAACCAACCTCTTTTGCTCTATCTGGTATTGTTGACCGGCCATAATCTCGTCTCATGAACCCATTCAGGACCCTTCACTGTATTCGGTGATTCTCAGCGTCTGTTCCATTCAGCGTTCCTTGCTGGTTTCCTTGGTTATTTCTTTGCAGGTTCGCCATCATGTCTAGGCTTCTATTTAACGATGTCATGGCACTGGCACCGATTCCGACACCCTCCAACCGGATGACCGTCACTGGCGGCGCAGTCAAAAGGTATATGAGCCTGTATCCAGCCTGGGTGCCCGGGTCAGAACTCGTAGGTGGCAAAGGTCGCGGGTCCAAAGCCGACCCTCGGGCGGCCTATGGAGGGCATGTCTACTGCCAGGCGCCTCTGGCCGCAAGCCGCGCCATCAAAGAGGAAGAGCCCTCAGGGTCAGGGACCCAGTCAGGGGGGTTCGGGCTCCACGTAAGATTGCGTTCATGTGCTGTCTTCATCATCACTAACCCATGTTGCAGGCCATTCAAGGCGTATTTTCGGCCGCCGCAAAATCAGACAGGCCTTTTGTGTATGAGGTCGCTGTCCTCTCGACCAGCCGGACGTTTTGCTCGAGGCTGGTGACAGTACGGCAACCTCGAGAAACGAGCAAAAGAAGCGACTACGAAGGCAACTTTCTGGCCGAAGACGCAGAGACTGAACTGGGCGATGTGTGCTTCAGCTGTATATGCACCTTCAAGCGACCAGAAGAAGGTCGGGCCATATCTCAAGAGGAACCGCCGCAGAAACGCTTCGCCAATATTCTCGCAAGCAAGTCTCCGAGGGAGTGGCCCCATGCACCGGCAGTTGACGTGGAAGAGATCAAGGCTATGTTTCCGGACATTGGCGAGACGACCTTTCCCATCGTTGACATGCACAAGGTCGACTTAACAACGTACAACGAGGGCAGGCCCGTGACAGAGAGGAGGGAGCTTCTTCTCTACCGTCTAAAGAGCCCGCTACCCGCTGACGACCCAAATTCGCACATCGCTATTCATGCATTCGAGTCTGATCGCAACGGTCTACTGATGATAGGCAATCACAATGGCCTCGGGTGGAATTTTGGGACAGCGGCAAGCTTGACGTATAAGTTCGTCGTCCACGTCAACGCTGACCAGGCCGTGATGAAGGATCCTTCAGGTCCGGACGATGGCTGGTGGATTCAGGAGGCATCTTTTCCTCGCACTGGCCAGGGGCGAGGGGCCCTCATGTGTAAGATGTGGAGTCCTGAGGGTATTCATGTCGCTACTGGGTATCAGGATGGTATTGTCAGAGAGAGGAGGGCGGAAGGGGATAAGCTCAACGAACGGCTGTAAATACACATCATCCTTTGTAGGCAAGATGGCCTTGCGCTATTTGATAAAAGGGTATGCATATTTAGATTCTCTAAATAAACATAGACGAAGAGCATCAATATCAGTAACAAAACATTCAACCTTGGCTTGGTTTACATATGGCCAGTTGTTCTTTTTGGGTTAGTGATGTTTCTTTTCAGGGTTGCGAAAACTTAGAGAACGCGCAGACCGGTGTATACAAACTCCTTCCTCCTTGCCCTCCTTCTAAAATGATTCGAGGCGTCACGGTCCGACCTATCAATAAGGGTGACGAGTATTGGGAAGCATCTTGGACCAAGTTCTCGGACGCCATCAGCGAAAATCGGGTGAAGCGAGAACATCAGCAAGAGTTTGAAGCCTGGTATCAGAAATCACAAGAGAAACCCCTCTATTCCGAAGACCAAGACTCTGCTAAGGGTTTCTTATAATACCAGCGAAACCTCAATCAAGCCAGGGTTGTCAGGAAGTGGTTCCGCGACAACTACATACTCCGCCTCAACCAAATCATGGCCAAGCAACATCGAACGGATACGAGCCTTTGCATGGGCCATGTCCTCTACGAAAGATACAACATACTCAGGCGTTTCAGTCCCCTGTATGAGCGTGGAGGGCTCGGGATGCCTCCGCTTGACTTTCCCATGCAGAGGACGAGCGTCTCTCTTGACCGCCAGCTGCGCAACTACACTAAGATGTTCTGGAAGCGTGCCGTCGACGAAAAAGACATCAATAGCCAGGAGCAGCATTATACTCCCTATCTCCCGGTGCAATCAAGACCGCCATTCAGACTGCTAGTCAACTCACAACACCTTCTTGGAAGTCCCGAGGCTGGCAGCACCAATCTGTGTCAGGCATCGTCCCAGCAAACGTTATTGGTCTGACAGGCTTGTTATCACAACATCAAAGACGAAAGAAGTCTCGGCGACTCCAGAGTTGCACCAGCGCAAGAGAGGTCAGACATTTGCGGCAACCAAACGTCAGACTTTCGATGATAATAGCAGCGCACCGCCAGCCAAGAAGGCGCGCAAGATGGTAGGGGAGGGATTGCAACTGGTGCTGTGCTGGCGGACTTGGACAGAGAGAGCCTGGCCCCCCAGATGACCCGGAAGATTCATCAACTGTACACAAAGTGGAAACCAAGGCTAGGGCTCGTGCGACTCCGGGCGAGAGTGGCACGTCGGCTGCAGTCAACAGTATTCCTCAAGACAGCAACTTGAGCAGCGCAACTTGCGAAGGTGCAGAGTATTAGTCTAAGTACGCCGAGGGACTTGACAGACGATTTCGCATCTCAGAGATGGACACCGCTGGTGAAGGGATTGCCAATTACTTCATCCCCGTTGGCAAGAGTGATGATCAATCGCTTTGCCCACCACTCGAAAGTCCCGATTGTGAGGGCAATAGTAGTAGAGAGCCCTTTCCCGAAGACTGCAAGGAAGGCCTCGCACGGATTCGTCATCCTACCGTACTGCCGGGTGCAGCCAAAAGAGCACATGAAAGTTGGTAGTTAACGCAAAGGGGTCGAGTGGTGTGCAAAAGCGCTGGTGAGGCAGGCCTAACTTATAAGAGAGATTGGATGGAGACCCAATCTCAATCGGACTGAACCATTTACAAAGGGATTTCGGAAGCGTCACCCCTGACATCCTATAAAAGCCTCCGAAGCACATGATAGGAAAATGAGACAGTAGAACGAACCAAGATGTTGTAATATTGTAGCAACAGATGAAAACACCCGAAACCGTTGCCATTCATGTCCTCCGCAAGTTCGTGAACGGGGAGGAGCTCAGTAATGTCGGGCCTCCCATTTGGCAGCCTCCAAAGCGTATCACGTGATAGGACGTCGCTTATGATGCCGGTTATGGCAAGTACCTTGGTCAGTGCTCTCTTTTGAGCGGTACCCCGTAGCTTACCCGACCAGCCGCAGAACATCAAACGAGACCATCAAATCAGGCCATCGACAAATCCCTCTCTTCAACCAATTCCGACGTCACAACGAACCTCTCCTCTCCATCCTCCCCCCAATTGCCGCCGCCATGTTCTTGCAACGCTCCGCCATCATGGCCGCCCGTCGGGCCGCCGTCGCTCCCCTCGCCAGACGCACTTTCGCGACTTCCATGATCCGCCGTACGACCCCCAATTGACTCCCAGCCCAAATCCCGAGCCAGGGAAAAAAAATAAGCCTGGGAGCGAAGCCATTCCGGAAGTTCCCATGTCGCTGACTCTACGGCCATTCGTGGTCACAACCAGGCGACGCCAACTCTTCTACCCCCGCGAAGCCCTACAAGACCATCAAGGGTAAGGACTCCGCGCGCCAATTGATTCGAAATTATCGTCGATTCCGTTCGCCGGCGCGGGCGCGGTCCCGCGGAATGCACATGCACCACCACCGGCATCCCTTTTGGGCCGCGTCGTACGATACCGAGCGACGGACGATACTTCGAATCGAAACTTGGACGATGAGACAAGACGAGGCTAATCACTTGCAACTATGACAGAGATCCAGGTCGAGGAGGACCTCACCGGACCCGGTGCTAAGGCTGGCACCGTCCCTACCGACCTCGAGCAGTCCACCGGTCTCGAGCGTCTTGAGATTCTCGGAAAGATGGAGGGCGTCGACGTCTTCGACATGCGCCCCCTCGACGCCTCCCGCAAGGGTACGCGAACAACGCCCCGCTCCCTCGTTTCGGTGGCCAGGAACCTAACCCGCTGTGCTAGGCACCGTCGAGAACCCCATTCCCGTCCGCTCCGCCGGCGAGGAGCAGTACCTCGGCTGCACCGGTGTCCCCGTCGACTCCCACGTCACCATTTGGCTGACCGTACGTGTCTCCGCCGACCCGAGCCGATCCGTTGGGAAACACCATGATGATGATGATGATGATGACCTGACCAAACAACTGACAGATCTCCCGCGACCGCCCTATCGAGCGCTGCCCCGAGTGCGGCTCCGTCTACAAGATGGAGTACGTCGGCCCCACCGACGACCACCACCACGACCACCACCACGGCCACGGCTACGAGGAGCCCAAGACTTTCGCCGACTTCGTCAAGCCCGAGTACCGATACCAATAGATGCTTCGCCTGACGGCGGGACATGTTGTAGCAATGGCGAGACTGGGGGCGAGACGGCATCGAGGTGGCTCTGGAGTGAGCACGGCAGATGTGTAGATTACCTGAGTTGTGGGCTGTATAGAACCTTTTTTTCTCCCGGCTTCAGTCCCTATGGCCCGTCTCGGCTGGTCCGCCATGTTCAGGTGGTCTGACCCTAGTAGGAATGACTGTGTGTTACCGCGGCCGTCGGGGACAGCTTCGACATTGCCAGAACGACAGTGCTGGCAGCCATATCCGCCACTTGTGACAATGATGATGATCCCGTATTCACCGCCCTGCTATCATTCTGGATCGAAGCTCAGCTTGATCTTCTTGCCCTTCTTCTTGCCGGCCTTCTTCTTGCCATTCTCGTCCTCCTTACTGTCCTTTTTCACATTATTTGACGCATCCTCAGCAGCGTCACCGTAACCACCGTCACCACCACCACCGCCAACAACCTTGCCAGCCTTCCGCTTCTTACTCGCCCCAATCCCCGCCAGCTTCTCTGCCTCCCTCCTGCTCTCCTCTCTGCCGGCACCCGTCTCGTCGCCCACCTCGCCATCCTTCTTCAGCGCGCTCTCGTCGACGCCGCCGTCCTTGTCCACTCGCACATCGACGACGTTGCCCTCGTCGTCCACCACGAGCGGCGCGTCTTCGGCCTCCTCGCTCTCGGAGCGCTTCTTGCCCGCCCGCCGCCGCTTCGAGAGGATCGGGTCAGGGTCCGCCGCATTCCTGGCCGCCTGGGCGTGCAGGGCGCGCAGGAAGGGCGGGATCGTGGTGTCGTAGGAGAGGTTCTTGGACGTGATTTTGTCCGACATGGCAGGCGGTGTCGCGGTTGCGAGATACACGCACGAGTAGCGGGGCTGGCGGTCTTCCTTCCGTAACGATCTCGTTTACTGTGTGCTTCGTATCATGCCTTCTTCGTCCTCGGGGCGGAACGCGGTCGTAGTCAGGTGGTAGTAGACGTTGAGAATGGACGCGGCAAGCACCTGTCTGTCTCCCAAAAGGCGTTGGGGTTCTTCAGTGGTTTGTCGAGATCTTTAGCGGGTGCCCTATCCGATTAGCGACGCTACCAAGGTCGTAGCGCGACAGCACCTCGCTACGTTACAGTGGGCACCCATTACCGGACCCGGCGGCTTACTTGCCGACAAGAGTCTAAACCGGACGACTGGTCTCCCTTTTCTTGCTCACATTGCATCGTCATCATCCTCATCCTCGCTTCTTCCCGCATTTACATTCATCACGAAGAACAAGAAACAAATGGCACAATTTGCTGGTGAAATTTTTCATTGAATCTCATAAATGGTGAGGCTGATCATCTTCAAACAAACCATGGTATCTTTGCAACCAGAAACCGAGGAAAAGCAAGCGGTTCATGCCTGTACCAGCCACTTATGTTTTCCGCCCTCCAACGCCCCTTCCAGCCTTGTTTGACGCCAAAAAAGACAAAAAAAAAAAAAAAAAAAAAAAGCGGGAGTCGTAATCAACAGGCCCGGTCCCCTAAACACAAAAAGACGAGACCGTGTCCGGCAGGGTACATTGCCAAGTGACTCTAGACTATCTGCTGAACGAACTGGGGACCGAATCCCACGGGGCCGAAGAGCGTGACAGGAAGCGACGCGACGGCGGTAGCAGTGAGCTTGCCAGCGTCGAGGGCACGGTTGAGCGCCAACACGCCGAAGGCGCCCTCGCCCTGCTGATTCGTCGAGAAGAGCGTCTTGTCATCCTTGGACAGGCTGAACATGCGGGGGATTTGGCCGCCGGAGGAGATGGCCTCGACGAACTCGAGCGCGATGCCGCCACTGGTGGCCTTGCACGGAGAGCCGCCCTGGGCTGCCTTCTGCGTGATCTTGAAGTGGGAGATCGAGTCTGTCTGGTTGCCTGTAAGGCGGTTGGAGACGTAGACGTCCTTGCCGTCACCCGAGACGATGATCTCGCCAGCCGCGGCGGTAGTGGCATTGGCAGGAGGGAAGGCCGCACCGTACGTGCTGATCTCCTGGGTTCGAGTGAGGGAGATGGAGGAACCGTTGTTCGAGACGGAGAAGACTTCGAGCGTGTTGGTCAGCTCGCAGGCGACGATGTAAGCCGTGGCCTTGTCACCCTTGGGAGGGTACCAGGCGCCGTGACGAGGACCGCAGCCAGCAGTGCCGACGCTGTTGCGAGACGTGATCTCATAGGCATCATCCTTGGAGTCAATGATAACAATGCTGTCGGTGCCGAGGTCGCTGATGGCGAAGAAACGGCCAGAGGGGTCGAGAACGGCCTGGTGTGCGCGAGACTGGTCCTGACGAGCCTTGTTGGGACCGAGAGTTCCACCCAGAGTGATCTGCTTCAGGAGCTTGAGAGAGCTCGCCTCAGAGATATCCCAGACGTCTACAGTGCCCTGGCCACTGGAGAGGGAGATTAGTTAATAAGGTGAGCATTCAAAAATGAGGGAAGAGGGTTTGTCTTACTAGGAGGTGCCCACGAGACGGGTCTTGTCGGCGTTGAACTCGAGGGAGACAACACCAGCCGATCCATTAGCAGCCTGGACGAGTTTGAGCTCGTTTGTAGCCGTGTCGAACTGGAAGAGAGTAGGTTAGCAGGATTATTCTAGAGGTCAAGAGAAGGCAGCCATAAGACTTACGTTGAACAGGCGAGTGCTGTTGGAGTTCTCATCGACAGCGTAGATGAGGTTTGGCTCTTTGAATGCCATCCAGCTGGGGCCAGTACCAGGCTGGGAGTCGTTGGCAACAACTTTGAACTCCTTGCCGTCGTAGTCGGCGATTGCGATCGTGCCAGGAGCACCGATCAGGACCTTGGCAGTCGTGGCAGGAGCAGCCTGTCGGGTGATGACTGCAGCCGAGGCCATAGCAGCCACAGCAATGACTGAAGCGAAGCGCATTGTGAGCTGTAGTGAGGTTGGAAATGGAAATTGAAGGGTATTTGTGAGGCTGGAAGGTAGAGTTCTTTTGAGCGTCTTTGGTGAGAAAGTTAGGTGAGTGAAAAGGAAAACGCGTAAGGAAAAGGCTTTGAGACAAGAGTGGTTGCGTGGATTGGAAGAGAGGAGCTGGTTGCTGGTTGGGTGTGTTTTCGTTGTTTATATAGTAGGTAGGAAGGAGCAGGGGGAAGAAAGGAATGAAGGAAGGAGAGAAGGTGATTCGATGGGTGTTGACTGAGTGTGAATAATACCTAGACAAAATCACTGTTCAGTTTGTTTGGAAGTGAATCCGTTTTGAAGTAGAAATGCAAGTCTGATATGTTCCATCCGAATCAAAAGAAGCAGCTCAGGAACAACGGAGAGGCAGCTGCAACCTTATAAGACAAGTCAAGCCAACAAGGAGGCCCGGGAAGGCTGTGTGCATGCACATGGCGATTCATCCCATCATGCATGCAATCCTGCTTACTTGGACTGGCTAAGGTACACACACACACACTCACCTAACCCCCCCCAGCCACGGCTGGGTTGAGTGAATGGAAGGTAAGGGAAGGGATAGGGTGAGGTGGGATGACAAGCCCAGTCCATACTCAGCCCAGCCAGTTAGCCAGCATTGTCAGCCCATAACAAACCGCCTCAAGGTCACAAACATCACACAAAGCCGCCTTCCCTCCTCTTTCTTCTCTTCTTTTCCCATGTGGTTGCGTGCATCATTGGGTTTATTGGGCCAGGCCCCATGTCGTTTGAACCCTTTCTGAGTGGGCTCTCTCCCCTGCAAGTCTTGTTCGAGAGAGCAAAGGACGCGGAGACCAGACAAGGGAGGACTTGTCGAGATCATGGCTTACAGCGAGGAAACGATTGGCGGGGGTTCAAAGATGGGCGGCCGCCTGTTGGTTGGGTCCGTTGCACTGCATAGGCACATACTCGTTGAGCCTGGAGAGCCCTCAGGAGACTAAGCCTTCCTCTTTTTTCTTCTTTTTTCTGTCCTTCATGTTATGGCTGGTATGGCTTGCGGCTGGCCTATGACTAGACACCCAGACGCTAGATCGTTGGACGTTATTTGCTGCAAGCTTCCTCAAACTGCAGACACGCATGTAAGCTTTCTGCGGGGGGCGGGGGCGCAAGAGCTGGTCATGTCAAGCCCAGTCAATCCGACGCCGTCGGGGACTGGATCCTGTCATCCTGCCCATTTCTCCAGCCATAAGCCGCTTTCTCTCAGCGGGCCGCCACAGGAGGCAGGCAAGCCCCATTGCAAGCCAGGGGAAATCCCATAAGGGAGGAGCCTCAATGCCGGACGTAATAGTGTACAGGCTCGATTGCGGCGAGTGGATTGGAGAGGCGACTCCCCGAGTCCACGGAACCCTGCCGCCCAGTATCGATGAAACAGGGGGCCTACATGTCAGCAAAATACCAGCGGCGGACTCCCTTTAGGCGCTGCGGTTGGTCGCCTGGTACGAGGGGCTGAGCGAGGGCGGTGTTTCGAAACATGTTCCAGCACCCGTTTTCCTTGGCAGCAAAGCATTGGACGAGAAACCTCCCGGGCTTGTCGAGATTTGCAGGTCCAGAAGAGCTGGCAGGGAACCCAGAACACTGTTTGGAGCCGCCTTCCGCCGTCCTACCGACTTGCCCCTATTCCGCTGTCTGCAACTCCACATCGTAACTTGTGTCCCTGACTTAAGTGCTTATGGATGAGAAACCCAGGCTGCAGGCTCCCAAGTTAAGCCTGCGAACCGCGAGAACACCCGACGACGGGGGGATGGCCTGGCGCCCAAGTGGATCCATTCCTTCAACGGTACGTATCTTTTCTGCTCGCCGCTGACATCTTGCGTCTATTCTCAGAGTGGCTGCGCTTCGAGAACCAACCAAATCCGTCAGGACAGACGTGGACCACCAGCGACCGATCGCGGGCCTGCATCCAACCAAGACGCCGGTGACAAAAAACAAAGACGTGCTACAGAGTTCCAGAGAAGCATCGATACCCAGGCTCCTTGGCACCAGTACTGCACTGCAGGGGAGGGAGAAAAGGACATGCGGGAGCTCTTGTCGAACCTTGAGCTTCGGAACCGCTCGCCGTTGGCACGCTCGTCTGATCCTCCGAGGGACTGGAGATCCTGCGTCAGCTCAGGAACATAGACACCCTTCCTCCCCTAGCTGGTATTCACATTGGCGCGCACGCCGGATGCTGTTGTCCATCGCTGACTTAGGTTCAACGACGGCGCCCTACTAATTCACAGGTGTCGGCGCAGTGACAAGACTGTCGATGACTCCTCAAGCTTTTTGTTCCCAAGAGCAATTTTTAAATCTCATGGGAAAGTGACATCAGCATCATTTAGAAAACCACTGTGCGTTGTATTTATTCAACCTTGAGATGATCCTGTGACCTGGTGTGTGGTGTTACAAGATGCTGGTGATGGACTTTGTTGGCGGGTGTTAACTCGACTTGAACGCCCTTGAGCCCTTCCTTGGCTGAACACGCCAATGAGGAGAGATGAAAACCAACTCAAACCCATACTTACTAGTTCCGATCTACGTCGTCACAAGCGTGAAGTAGCCCCCGGGAACCCTATGGTTATCCACCCAGTACCCCGTCATCGTGCTTTCAAAAACCGCTACCCGTCACCAAGTAATAGTCACGGCCTTCCTCACATACACCCTCCCGCCGTCCCTCAACACGTTCTCAAAGATCCACCGCCCAACATCCTCCCTCGAGATGCCGTACCCAACGGCCTTGCTCTCGACCCCCTTCTCCGGGTCCTCGACGCCCACGCGAACAGCCCGGTCCGGCACGGCGCCGTCGCTCAGGAACGCGGGCCGCACAAACGTGAAATCCTCGCAGCTCGCCGTCACCACACGCTCTGCCGCCCTCTTGTCGGCGTGAGGCACCCTCAGCAAGATGTGGTACATGGGCACCTGCAGAAGCGGCACGTCCCGCCCGTGCTCCGAGATGCCCGTCGTCGATACTATGACCAGCCGCGGCCGGCCGCGCACCCCACGCGCCCTGAGCGTCTCGAGCGCCGCCAGCAGCGCCGCGGCGCCGTTCTTACACACGTCCGGGTCCTCGACCGTCATCCGGGCGACGTCGAGCGGGCTGCCGATGCTGGAGCTCACGGCGTCGACGAGCCGCGCGGGGTCGGCCGGGTCGACGAGGCACGCGCCGACTTCGGCGGCGTCGTGCGCGTTCCCTTGCCTGACGATGAGTTTCGGGTACTGGGCGGAGGGAAGAACGTCGGTGAGCTTGGAGGGGTTGCGACACAGGGCGATGCAGGTCCAGTCGGCGGCGAGAGCGTGTTTGAGGGCGGCGAGACCGCAGCCGCCCGAGGCGCCGAAGAACGCGATGGTCCTGATCTCGGACATCTTCGACAGAGATATCCGGATGCTTTACCGAGCTAGGATAAGTTGCGGAAGCTGTCAGGTGAGTTCCAGGCTGACTGGCAGGTGCAAGTTGTCGGCTGTTCGTGATCCGATTTATGTCAAGGTGAGATGCGGTGGGAGTAGCTTTGGGATGGTAGTGCAGCAAGAGCCAAGTGAAAGCTTGGAATGGTTAGACCAAGAACTCTGCGATGTCGATTGGATCTATCTCTTCTTGTGACAGCGAGCTCATGCGGTCTTATATCCATCGGAACGGCTTTCCAACCGGAACGCCAACTTATCAACACTATGAGCTCAGCCCGGGCAGCACATCTGCTGTTTCCTGGCGACATGGTCCGCCCGACGTAATCTCTCGAATTCTGTCTTCATACGGCGCGCGCGAAAAAGAAGGAAATAACCCGCCACGAGAACCAAGAATGAGAAGCGACACAAGGTCGAAATGCGGTCAGTATGTTGGTCCGATGGGAACAGAACCTCTCTCCCACTTCGACGACGTTGATCGATGGTACATCCCCGTCCCGTGGCTGGAAGGATCCATGATCCCTGTCGATTCGTCCAAGTGCAGATTACGGTGTTAGAGACTGGAGCTCATTCACGCGTATCATCACTAACAGCCAACAATCTCCCCGACGGCATAACCAACGACCCAGAGTGTGGCTCAGCTCGCGTCTTCGCTCCGACTCGCCAAGCACCTCGTCTCGCGAGACTCGCCCGCCCGTTCCACCGTTCGCACCCTCAAAGTTCTTCGTCGCAATCATCAAAAGCCGAACCAAGGCGTCGCATTGCGTCCACACATACTTGACCGAGTTCGAATCTTTGGTTTGAAGCCTCACCCCGATGCCAATCTTATTTTTCGTCCAACACCGACGCACAGCCGACCCCCAGTGCGGCCTCTCCGGGACTGGCAGTAAATAGCCGCGCATGTCCAACGACAGTTCATCCTAGGACTTGACAGCCAAGCAGAAGCCTGCAACATGCAAGCTGCCGCCAGTCACGGCCATCCTCGTCCATATAGCGAGTCTTTATGACGCATGCGCATGACAACTACTGCCGCACGAATGATATAGAACTTCAACTGCTATGGACTGCGTACCTTTCATATATACCGACGCAGGCTTCAACTCCAAAGCTTACAAACAGCCGCTCACTAATGCAATGCAGTTGCTCGACTTCTTACTAAAGGAACGGACGGCAAGCGCCATTACCAATGAAAGTCTCATAAAAATGCTTCAAAGGAATAAAAACCCCTCATTATATAAAAGGAGCTCGCATTGAGGCCCAGTCGGTACGTCACATTATACCATTAAACCAGTCTTTCAATCAATAAGTCCAGATACGGGTTTCCACTCTACAGCAGCAAGAGAGCAGAGGCGGCCACCAGTGCGGCAAAAGCACTTGCACCAAGTGATGACGTACGGCAGACACCGTCGCTCGTGTTGCCCGAGCCCGAGTTGCCGTTGCCGTTGCTGTTGCAGTCCTGGGAGAAGCTGCCGGCGCCGCATGAGGTGCTGCCGGAACCGGATCCTGAGCTGGAATCACCTGAACCTGAGCCCGAGTCTGAACCTGAGCCAGAACCTGAGCCAGAACCTGAGCCAGAACCTGAGCCGGACGAACTGCTGTCGTCGCTGTGGTCGTTGCCCGGTCCGGTGTTGCTGCCGCCTGGGATGGTGGCCGCCGATGCCGTAGGCTTCGAGGCAGTGCCCGAGGCCGTGGTCGCGCCGGCGTTCATGTCGAGGCCGGAGCCGAGGAAACTCTTCAGGATGGTGTCCTTGTCGCTATCCACGACGGTGTCGTTGGTGGACTTGATGTCGTTGTAGTAGTAGCTCTTCTTGTTGTTGGAGCCCGGCGGGCTCTTAGCGTTGAAGCAGCTGATCTCGACGTCCTTGACCATGGCGTAGAAGTACCCGGCATTCTTGATGTCCTCGTGTTCCCAGTTGATAGGGCCGCCGGCCCAGTCGACGGTGCCCTTGGCGTTGGTGTCGGCACCGCCAGGCCAGATGGACAGCTGGACACGGGCGGGGGTCTGCGGGTAGTCCCACTGCTGTGCGGTCGCGTTCCACGTGTCGGAGCGCTTCTTGGTGCGGCCGACCTGGCCATCTACCAGCCACTTGATCTCGTCGGGAGTCCACGAGATCTCGTACGTGTGCCAGTTGCGGAACGTGTCGGAGAGGGAGATGTTGCCGGATTGGTCATCTAAAAGGAGTGTCAGTAGGTGGAGGTAGACATGCCGGTTTTGAGAACGAGGCTGACTCACATCTAGGGATGCCCTGGAAGTAGTAGTTGGTCTGGGACATCTCTAGGTCGGCACCGACCCATTCGTAATCAATTTCATCCTTGACGTCTCCGTACAAGATGAAGGCAGTCACAACACCGGGACCACGCGAGGTCCTGATCTTGGCCTTGACGCTTCCGTACCACATGTACGTGGTCGAGGCGAGGACCGTTCCGACACTCTTTGCGGGCATGGTCAGGAGCACTGCCTCCTTGTTGTACAGGGCGGGTTCGCCCTGGGCGACCCAGTCGGCCTTGCTTGGGTCGCCATAGTACTTGCTGATGTCGACTATCTTGTCGAGCGAGTCCATGGACATCTTCTTGTCCTGGCAGACGGGGGCGGGCACGCAGGCGTCGAGGGAGAATGACATTCGAGGGTCGCAGCCGCCGAGGCAGAAGGCGCCAGTCCCGCACTGGCCGTATTCTGCATCTATTAGATGGGAACTTCCTCATTCTCGGTCACGTCGACTTACGGGAACAGCAGGGCGCATCCTGGGGGCACTTGTTGGTCAGGGAGCAGGAGGGAGGGGTCTGGGCGAGAACGGTCGAAGCGCCGAGGAGGGCAAGGCCCAAGGGAAGAACCGACAGCATTATGGCGAATGTAAGATGGTTACGAGATTGCGACGGGAGGAGAACGAATGGCTTCGGAACCGGGAGGTCTGTCGAAGAAACTGTGTTGTTGTTTTGTGCAAAGGCCTCTTCAAGGGGGTGTGGTGCTCGACAGTCGTCGTCCGCGGGTGGCGGTGGGATGCGTTGTGCGTGTTTACGGCGGCGGCGGGGAGGAATTCGGGTGTCTGATGAGTTGCGTATCCGCCGGCACGGTTGAGCCCCCCGGAATCTGGGTCGCTACGTGTAAATCGTATACAGGTGGTTCGAACGTGGGAGACGATGTCAATGTAGATGTCGGTGTCGATTGGTGTGGTGATGCAGAGTTTCGTGGATAAACTGGGTATGCCGGCTTCACGAATTGACTCGGTTCGACTTGGGACGACAGGTGCAGGGGCGTTTCGGTCGGATCGGGTTCGTCTGATCGCGCAGGGCTGTCGTTGAAGTAGCACGTGCAGAAGAAGTTGATATAGCAACAAGAGTAGTAAGCGATAGTAGTTGAAAAGCAACAAGGCAGCGCGGGTCAGGAACGAGTGACGACGGCGAGAATAGGTAGGGAAACGGTTGGCGATGTGTGACTCGAGAAAGAAAAGCCAAGGCCGTGAGAATTAGTCGAGAGGGGGGAAGGACAGAGTAAGGGATGAGCGGTAGGAGTGGGAATGCACGGGAAGTCAATCGGGCGGCTTCTGGTCGAAACACTGTACCCAGGTAGTTGCGGGTAGGCAAGGTGGGTATAGTAGGTACTCTGTATTTACGCTTACTCAAGTTAAGGTGCTATTTGGAGTTGTGTACGGATGCTCACTCTGTCCACTGATCATGAACTAAGAAAGTCGGGCGACTTGCACCGTGTGCGCTAAGTAACACGGCCGCTGCAGCACTATTAAGTCAGCACCTCACGCCGATCATCGTTCTATTTCGGACTGTATTATATGTTTATCAAATGTTTTTCGTCTTCCTGTCTTCCCTCCGTCATGCCCTCTCGCCATGCCTCTCTGGCACCCGTTCCCCCGGAGCTCTTTCCTCTCTCACACGCCCCCTATCCTGCACCAGTGCGGTCCAGTTCTTCTCAGGGTCTGGCACGCAAGGGAGGAGAGAGGGAGGGAAAACGGACCGGTCATTCCCCAGGTTTCTTCTCCTCTTCCATCGTCTCTCTTGGTCTCTTGGTCTCTTGGTCTCTTGCAAGGCGGCTCGACCTATCCGAGGCACACGAATGGGGCCACTGCGCCGCTCCTCATTCCCCTATCGGGCCAAGCTCGCTTGGATTAGGTAGCCAGAGCCGGCTGAAGCCTGTCCCTGCGCCCCCAGTGGGCTTCTTCTCGTGTGGTCATCTTGTCTACTTCCTCCCATGCTTGCCACGGGTGAAAAATACTGGGGAGGATGAAGAATGGGGTGCACTCCTCCAGGCGCTCTCGCCCAGTTGCAGTCGAGCCAGCGTCGCCAATCCTCTCGTATCAAATGAGGTGGCTGCCGTCCTCGGCCGCCCATTGGTGTCGGCGGGTCCCCCTTCCCCCCAAAGGCCACAGGGTCGCCCCCAGTGCCCAGAACATAGTTTTCGCGAGGCCGCTTAACTCATTTAGGCACTAGCTCCGAACACCCCCCCTGAACGATCATCAGAGTTTCCAGTATCCCGCCCCTGGCCACCATTGACTCGTTTATCCTTCCTTGCCCCGTCCACTTTTTCAATTCGATTAAGTCTTTGCCTGCAGTGATTTTCGCCCCGGGTGCTCTGTGCTTCCCGGGGCACGGGTCTTACGGGGCACGGGAAACATTTCTTCGCCCAACGTTGCCTGTTGTTTTGGGCCTGTTTATTCTCTGTTCTCTGTTCACTGCATCGACTCGTTGCCGTGCGGTGCAACCGCTGACTTGACATTGTGCCACTGCATCATCCCACAACGGTGGCACAAAACAAACATCTGCAGCCGTCATCATCTGCTCTATCGGGCATTAGTTGGTGCTGTGGTAGCAACCCAAGCCGCCCATGGCATAGCTTCAATTTACAGCCAAGGAACCATCAACCCGCCGAAGACGCCCCATTTGAACTATCCCGTCCCATCAACGAACCCCCACTAGGCCAACGTCTACTGTCCACCGTTGAATCCACATTCCATTGGCATTGTTGTTTATTGACGGCTTACCTTACATTCCTGCTAGGCTTTTCGCCACAAAGAGCACGCCGCCCTGTCCGGGAAGTAAACAGACAGCAGACAGCCTTACAGACAGACAGAGACCCCGGCTCTTTGACTACTTGACAATCCTATCATCTACCTACCGATACAACAGGTTTGAGGGCTGCCCAGTCACCTCTCGTCGCTCCAACGCACCGTTGGCACCTAGACGCGGTGACACGGCGCCTGCCCGTTGCAAACTGTCGTGGCATGTCGTGCCAGGTCTGACAGCGTCCGACACCTGCGAGATCGCGCCCACGGTGTCCTCTCAGGAGAGCCGAGACTTGCCTTTGCGCTACGTGAAAGAGTGCATTGCTGACAACACCAGCAGAGATACCAGGTGCCCAAACTCTTAAGGTGTGCCCAAGATCAAACCGAATAACATGGGAAGCTGTCGACGGGGCGTCAAATTGCCCTCTCACGGACTGCCAGACTTACGGATGGTTTTGGGTCCACATCGAGGCTAGACACATATCTACTCTACTCATCTTTCCACGAAGCTTTGAACTGTACGCCGTAGGCAGAGAATAAACAGACCAATTCACAACCAGGCCCAACCACTTTCCCCTGCAGTATCCAATGCACGATCCTGCAAAGACCTTGCACTTGCGTCGACGTTGTCATGGGTCGCTCACCCAACTCCTTTGCAGCCTGCACTCTGCAACCTGCAGCCATGTGAGAGGGGCTGTGTAACTTCACGGCCGTCTCAACCTGGGCCGCGAGCCTTATGCTTTCTTCCGCCGCTCTCCTCTCGCCAGAGCCCGGCCCGACAATGGTAGACTCCGTCTGCGACGGCTGCAGAACAATCTTCCAGACCAAGTGGCGGCCCTTTTCCCTCCTAGGCAGCCACGACCCCAGCACCCGCGCGGGATAGCGCCGTAACATCAGCCGCCTGTGTCACCGGCCGGACCCCATGTCTCGTCTACGAGGGCCGACGCAGCCGCCTGAAGCCCGACGAATGCTGGATGTGCAGGAGGCAGGCTGCCCGTTCCGGCGAGGCGGTCCAGAAACTTGCCGACAGCATCCTCTCCATCAACTACCGCCCCGGTCCGGGTGCGGCAGCAGTCAAAGAGAATCCCAGCCGTCGCGGTCGTTTGTGGGATTCTTTCATCGAGCTGCGCCTACATGAGAAGGAGGACAAGTTCAGGCTGCGATTCGAAATGTCCATATCGAACTCGGAGGTGATGCAAGCCGATCTCCGCACACGCCCGAGCCCCGTGTCGTTCAAGCTGTTTGCCGATGCAGGTGAGAGCCGAGCCCAAGTCCGCTCTCGCTAGGCGTTGCTCCGAGGATGATCCTCTGTTGGACGGTTTGTCCGGACTCGCCCCTGGCGGCGTCTGTCCCCGGTCGACCGGCCTTGTGGGATACCTCGTCTGAAGCCGCCTACTCCTTTCTCAGCCGCTGCATCTCGGAATATGAATTGGACCACACCTGCAAGCAGACGCTCTCGGACATCTCCTTTCCGTGCAAGCCACCAAGGCGCCTCATCAAGATCGACGACGGGGACGCTGGCCTTCACCTCAAACTCATTCAGACGAGCTCGCTCGCAGAGTTCCCACGATACTGCGCCCTGAGCTACCGCTGGGACAACCCAGCTCGCCATGCCCAGAAGGAGACGCTGCGGAGCACCCTTGGAACCTACGAGTCCGTCATCAACCCCACTGGCTTGCCCCGGACCGTCGCTGACGCCGTCGCCTGCTGCCGTCGCCTCGGCCTCCCCCATCTCTGGGTCGACGCGCTGTGCGTCGTCCAGAATGACGACGACGATAAGCTCTCCGAGATCGCGGCTATGGGCGACATCTACGCCAACGCCTACCTGACTCTTACCCCTTCCATCGCGGGTGGGAGCGATGACGGCTTCCTGGCACCGAGAGAGAACCCCTTTCTGTCCGCCCCTATCCCCGATATTCGTAGCGGGGGCGCACCGGTGGGCGTCAAATTGGCCCCGAGCAGCCGCGGCCTTCTCAACCCGTCGACCTTGGTCCAGTTGAAGGGTCAGAGGCCGAAGCCGGCCAAGTCGTACGAGCTGCTGCATTCCAGGGGCTGGACCTTCTAAGAGGCTATGCTTTCCAAAAGGATCGTATTCTATCTTTCAACCCTAATGGCTCTGCTGTCAGAAAGCGCGCGCTGCCGGCGAACCGTCGCTGCGAGAGTATTTCACGGCTATGGAGGTCTGGGAGCTGTTCCTGTCCCTGTCCCTCGCAGACTCGGAACCGGACGGTGATCTCGGGTACTGATGGCTATGGGTCGCCGAGTACTGCTCCTTAAGGATCCTTTCTGTGCTCGGCGACAAGGTGCTCGCTATCCATGCCATCAAAGACAGCTACTGCGACGGCAATAGGACCTATGACGCAGGCGTGTGGCTCCGGAACATTAAGGTCGGCCCTCCCGCTGTCTGGTGTCACCCCCGCACACCCTTTGAGATCGACCGCTTCCGGCGGCATACGACCGCGGCCGCACCGCTGCGATCCCCTCCTGGTCCTGGTTGTCGTTTGACGGCAGTGTCCGCTTCGACATGATCTGGAGTACCTTCCATTGCGGCATGGTTCGCCTCGTCGACGATGTCGGGTGCTGCGTCAGCATTCTAGGCCGCCGCAGACATATTTACTTGGCCGGGTGTCCGGACAGCCGCCACTCCTCCGCGGCGTCGTCAAAAAAGTCGTCGTGGCCGCGGTCCGGAGGCGTGGCTGGGAGACCATCTCTGCTACGACTCTTGCGTCTGGGCCGGCATCGTCGGCGCCTATACCAAGATGATGACCGAGCGGGCGGCCCTCGGGTACTAAATAGGGCAGGCCTCCTTCGACGATTTCGCCGAGCTCCCCGGCGGCGATAAACGGTCGCTGCGGAACAGCTTTGACATTGGCGAGGACTTTGACACGTCTCCCGCGCTGCTCGACTGCGTCCTGGTCTCGACAGTGGGAGACCTCCGGGGACAACCCGTCGCGGCGGGAAAGCCCCGAGGGTACTCGCGCACGACACAGGGAAACGAAACCGCCTACGGGCTTCTCCTACGAGACGTGCCGGGCTCTGGTGGCTTTCGAAAGGTCCGGGTTGGGCCGTTTAGGGAAGAAGAGGGGTTGAGCCCGTACTTTGACGATGGTCCCGATATTGGCTGGCTTTCTAGGCCCGTCTATTTAGTCCTCTTGGTAGTTGGTTTCCTGTAGAATCTGGGTGACTCCGATGCTAAAATCCTCGATAACAAACTTTTCCAACAACTTGTAATTACATACGATATAATGTGGCGGTGGATGGTTCGTCCTAGCTAAGCCGTTCTACGGAGCCTTGTAGCCAGGCTGAATAACGCTTGAGAATTAGCCATCATCGCAACTGGTCCCTGCAAGCATGCCAATTTTGTACGCTTTATCATGCGTACACCTTCACATCCATTATACACAACACACAACCACCACAACAAGCCTCTCCTGGACCCAATCATTAAAAACGATTCTTTACACTAAGGGTATAGACTTATCATGAATCGAAAAACTTCACCGTCCGAAGCTCAATCACCCACTCGTCTCATCGTGACACCAGCCGCATCATCCAAAGTCCTCCCCCACTTGTCCCCGAACCTCTTTCATCGCTCTCTGAACATCCGCCCACATGCATTATTATCCTCCTCTGCTCTAAGGATGAGCAAGAAATGAAGGGGTGTCACTCCCTTCGTAAACTATACATTTCACCACCATGGAGATGAAGTCCTCCGCATACAAGCGAATGCGCAGACCGGATCTCGAATGGGTATGACAATCACCCGCCATCGCTCAACGTCCTTTTCATGTTGCGCTACAAATTCAGAGCACATTGATAAAAGCCTTGACGACCCCACCATGAGAACCCGCGTATACATGATGGTGCGTAGGTATTCGCAGACAAGCCAGGCCGCCCCATCATCCGCCAGAGCCATGAGCATCGAGCCAGTCTGTCCGTATCGCCGAGATAGGAACAGAACACAAAAAGCCAAGTGAGTATTAAGTCCGGCCTCCAAAGAAAAGCGTGGTAAAAACAAATTGGTAAAACAATCAAGTGCAAAGGGGGAATCGTCTTTTCGAGTCCGGGTCGTCGAGATCGTCAGAACGAGAAAGAAGAAACACATTTGGTATAAACCCAACGCATTGAGACACTCCCAGCGCCGTTTCGCAGTGTTGCCCATCTCCCGAGTATCCTCAGAATCACCAAGCGGAAAGACCCTCTACCGGTTGGCCGGCTTGGCGTAGAGGTCTACGAATTATTTAGTATCGTTGATGTGGATGCGGCCGTGCCGACGCGATGTTGAGAGAGGGCATACCGGGAAAGTGCTCCTTGGCGTACTGTTCGCAAGCCTTGGCGGGCTTGCCGACTTTTTGCCCGATGACCTTCCACTTGTTGTTTTCGTACTCCTTGATGGCATTGAGAAGGGCCTGGCTCTGTGAAGTGTTAGTTGTGCGTCGCAGTGGCGGCGTTTAAGGTTCACAACAAACCTCGTCTTCCGCAAACTCAGCGTAGTGCATATCCTTGTACCAATGCTTCTTGACACTGCCCTCAGTACGGGTGGGGAAGGTCTGCGACATGTTAGATACTGCTAGGAGCAGGAGGGTGACATCTGGAACAAGACGAACCTTGGCAATTTCAGCCCAGCTGCTCCCGGCATCTCTCATCTGCTTCAGACGGAGCTCTTCGGCCGGGGTCCAGGGGGTATTTGTGCGGCTCTTCTTGGCCGGAGGCGGCTGAGGAGCGGCAGCAGCATCTTCTGTCGCGGCCGGCTGAGTCTGAGCGGGAGGGGCAGCGACAGCGGGGGCGGCCGGCGGTGGGATGGGAGTCGCGGTAGGCGCGGCAGGGGCAGCGGGCATGGGAGGGGCGCTAGTGACGACCGGCGGGGCCTGTTGGGCCGGAGCCGGAGCCGGCCGTTTGCGGTTCCTCTGAGGCTGGGGCGGGGGCTGGGGTGCATGCTGGGGCTGTTGAGCATGCTGTTGTTGCTGTTGCTGAGCGTGCTGCTGAGCGTGCTGCTGCTGCTGAACGTGCTGCTGCTGCTGGTGATGCTGCTGGTGCTGATGAGGCTGAGGCTGGGCCTGGGGCGGCTGAGGCGGCGGCTGGGGGACGCTCATCGGAGGCTGCACCGGAGTGGGCTGGTGGTGCTGAGGAGCCGGGCTCTGATGAGGCGGCGCTCCATACTGGAACTGTGGGTGTTGATCCCGACGAGACATGTCCTGCTGGTATGGGTGTTGAGGACTGAGATGAAGTGTCAGTCAAGTTTCATTGCAACGTGATCAACATCGTGGATGGATGAAAGATGCGACGTGCTGTGACGCGTCCCTCGCCTCGGCGACTTGACGGCGACCAGGCGAAAGGAATATAGTAGGCAGCATCGACAGCGGGTAAGGGGCAAGGGGTTGTTATTGTTGTTGATGTTGCTCGTTACACCTTTCCTTACACCGTTGAGCAGAGCCAAGCATGGCCGGGGTTGCTCGAGGAGGACAAGACACCTCGAGGGTACATATGCATTGTACTCCGAGAAACCCATCGAGTGTGTGGCCCCGGTAC
This sequence comes from Colletotrichum higginsianum IMI 349063, assembly GCF_001672515.1. Classification (NCBI taxonomy): domain Eukaryota; kingdom Fungi; phylum Ascomycota; class Sordariomycetes; order Glomerellales; family Glomerellaceae; genus Colletotrichum; species Colletotrichum higginsianum. Next base: position 179,350 of record NC_030955.1, read on the forward strand.
GCAGCCTCGCGGGGCGGACAAGGAGGAGAGTGTATGGATGGGATGGAATAGGAAGGGATGGGATGGGATGGGATGGGAAAAGGGAGTGACTTTGGGCGTCTCCGGGGGCTAAAGGTAGAGGTAGAAGGGTAAAGGTAGAGGTCGAGGGGTACAAGGTGGAGGAGGTACTTACTGCATGTCGCTAGGCTGGTGGGTGGAGTTGGAGTAGATGTACTCCGGCACGGGGCCGACTTGCCACTGCTGCATGTTCTAACAACGGGCCAAAACGTTAGTACCGCGTGTCAAATGTTTCGTGACAATTGGAAACAAATGCGTCGCGCAAGAATCATGGGGACAGGACGGGAAGGCGGGTCCAGGCCGTGTGTTGGTGACGCGCGAACGCGACACGAGAGCTGGCGGTGAAAGGTACATGGCGTCGTGACTTGGGTAAACAAGAAATGACAGTCATGGAAACGGTGATGATAGTAACGATAATGAGGAGGAAGAGATACGATGGACCGCCACAGCCTGCTCAACAAAGTGGCGACAGCGACGTGATGAGGCCTAGTATGGGTGAGGTCGAGAGGGTGGAAAGGGGGGGGTGAAGGGCTTGGATGAAACGAGGCGACGAGCTCGACGCGGTGAGGCGAAGGCCAAGGAAGAAGAGCAAAACAAAACAAAAATCGACGAGGGGGACAGGGACGAGGGAAAAGACGCGACGGCATCAGAGCCAACGAGGGCGAGTGCAATACAACGCGCGCGACGATTCAATCGTCGAGGTACATGCGATGAGTTGCTCCTCAATCGGGATAACGGATGGAAAGAGACAAAGTAGATAGGGTGCAGGTACTTACGGGCAATGTAGTGGTATTAACTCAATAGTGATGCATAAACCGACGGGTTGATGGATGGGGAATATTGGTCTTTGCTGCCTCTGGGGGGTGGAAGAGAGACTTGGACCAAGCCTGACGTCGCAAGAACAAGAAGCGGGTCACGCACACGCCCGGGGTTAGGAAGGGCTTTTTTTTTCTCTTCTGTTTCTCTTCCTCCTCTCTTCGGGTATGGGAAGAGGGGCAAAATTGGGTGAGAGAGAGAGAGAGAGAAAAAAAAAAAAAGGGGGGGGGGGGGGGGGGGGGGGATGGTCGGTGAGACGGTCGGGTGGGAGGGACAAGGTAATGTAAAGTAGAGTCGAGAATAAAAGGGACAAAGATACAAGGCGCGCGAGGCCGAGGACGTGTTTGCTTCAAGTACTCTTTTTTCTGGGGTGTGATGGTGCGGCGTTGCGCGTAGTGCGTGGTGCGAGCGTGGGTGTAGGCGATACGCGTGCTAGGTTGACCGAAAGCGACGCGCGATACGACACGCAGCCAGCAGCAGCACGCAGGAGGAAGACGAGAAGAAAAAGACCGAGGCAGGTGGCAGTGCAGCCGTGGCAGAACAGGAGCAGAACAGGTTAACGGACCCGTAAACCTGGACAAGAGACCAGGCAAGCGCAAGGGTTGGGAGGTATTGTCAGGTGAACTAAAACTGCGTCGCGCGGGCTCGCTTTGTCGAATCGAGAGGAGAGAGAGAGAGAGAGAGGGAGGGAACGCGAGCAAGACGGGCGGGACCTCGCAAGGAATGGACAACGATTGCCCCGTCAGTGTGGAGAACAGAGTGTGATGGAAGGGCAGTAGAAGGGACAAAAGGCGACCAAGAGTGTCGATGTCCCTGTCGCAGTCGTTGTCGTTGTCTTCGTCGTCGTCCCGAAGGTATAATCAGATAGCGCCGGCAAAGAGGAGCTTGGGGCTAGACCGGGGAAGAGGAGGAAGAGGTCGTGGTGAAGATGATGTAGGTAGAGAGAAGTACAGGAGGGTGGCGGCAGAGGTAGAATGATGTATACGTTGAGGACGCAGAGGTTCAGACAGAGGCGCAGAAGTAGACAGGCGGCGAGGCAGTGCGCTCAATGTGCCGTGCGTTACCACTAGGGTCAGGCTGGCTGGCCGGGTCTCTCCAGGGTGCGAGGGCGTTGGGTGCAGCCGGTGGTTGGTGGGCGGTGGCGGGAACTTGAGCTACGGGAAGTGGCTGATGGCGAACCAAGATGTCCGGACGTGTTGTTGGCCGGTGAGAAAAGAGAGAGAGAGAGAGAGAGAGCGCCAGAGGTGGGAGGATGGGAATGGGAAAGAGTGCGTGTGGGGGATGAGACAGGCGAAGGGAGAAAGTGATTTGACGTGTGTGAGGGTGCGAAGCAGGTATTCAGCAGACAACAGCAAAAGGAAGCGCCGGTTGTTGGTGACGCGATGCCGTATGTATTTCGTGAGCTGAGAACAACGAGATACGGCCTGGTGGCCAACGTCAAGGTGTAAAGCTGTGAGGTAGTAGGTACGACTGTCCAGAATACCTCGAGATGATGCGATGTTTCCCTCAATGAGGAAGAGGAAATCTAACTTGGAGGGGTGACGTGTTGGTTGTGATGCTCGGTTCCCAAGGCCGGGTGGATGCCAGCGGTGTTTGTGAAATCGTGCGACAGCAACGATGATAGCGACGACGACGCTGTCAACGACACAGAGAACGATGTCAGTCTTTCGTGTTAGGTGGACTGAGACGTAATGGGTGTTGTCACAACAGCCGCGCACACACGCGTTTTGAGGGCTGAGGCAGGTATCTCGGTTGCTTTCTGAAGCTGGTCCTTTGAACCAAACGTAGAGGTGAAGGTACCGTGACAGTAGCTGTGAGGGCAACTGTAGGGGCAGCGGTAGCGGTAGTGAGGGTGGAGCGAGCTGCGATGATGGATGGATGGATGTACGGATAGATGGATGTAGTAGGTTGGGAGTTGGGATGCTATGCCTCTGAGGACGTGGATGTACCTCTGATGGAAGTTACTTCCTGGTTCACGGTGATGTTTTGGACTGGTTGCCCTCTTTTTTTTCTCTTCGGTGCCGGTGGAAGGGGACGGGTCGAGAGGGAAATTTGCTTAGGGGAGGGGGAAACAGCGAGGGAACATGGGAAAGAAACGAGGGAGGGAAGGAAGGAGGCCGGGGGTGGAGGGGGACCACGCAACGCAACAGAGGCGGGGGGTCCTCGGGTCAGCCGGCAGGTCATTGAAAACGTCCGAGTATTAGCCGTCAACCTGGTTTTGTCCAGTGTCCTCACCAGAGAAATGGATCGTGTTCTATCTGGATGCCTCGGTCATCGACTTTTCTGTCAGATGCACAGACCACCTTCCCCTCCCGCCGCATTGGCCATCTCTCTTGTCACTCGTCACCTCGTCATGCCTCGATGCCCACTGGCTGCTCCGTGCCCGGATCCCGTCTCCACTCTTGTTTGGTAGCACGTGCACTTGCGCCTTCTGACCAAGGAAGCCGCCAACTTTAGCAGACAGTCCAGTACGAATGCTACCTGTCGCCTTCCTTCCTGTCATCCGTCACTCTTTGACTTTTCTTTCCAGCGGTACGAAGGTACGGTACGACTGCCAAAAATTCGAGCCCAGCCCGTGCAAGTGACTCGTATCGGCCAGCTGGCGTGGATGCAGAGGGACAGGACAGGACGAACGGAATCTGGGTTGATGGGTCCTACCTAGCCGTCCGTCATATCGCTGGTCCGACATTGGCTGCCAACTGTGCAGGTTTTGATGACGGATGTCACAGGCTCAAGCAGCGTTTCTTCTTGCGGGGAAACCCAGCCACTGCTATCATACAATGAGTGATGGCCTTCCTTCTCAGGCTCCCAAACTCCCAAGCTCGACGAACCAAACGAATCGCAATCGTTCAATGGGCATGGCACAATCGGTTCCGCGCCACTTTTGTTTCCTGTTTGTCTGGCGGACCAGGCGCGCAAGGCAGCAAGCAAACAACCAACACGTCCGACGTTTGGGTGGATAAGCGCGATGAAGAATCGATGTTGGGAGTTGTGTATGGATAGTGGGAAGAAATAAAATGCTGACAGCCTCGTCGCCCCTCGCCCCCCTCCCGACTTCTTCAGAAACGAGCTTAATTGCCTGCAATGTTGCGAATGTGCCCTGTGCTGTCTCGTAGGTAGACACTCGTCGTTTCTCTCTCTCGGCAGTCGCCTCTACATGTGCTCGATGTACCGCCTGCATGGTCCATGTACTTGATCCTCGCCTCATGTACCTCTTGTTAGCGGTACTGCTGGTGGACACCGACCAAAACATCGACCTCCGGACGGTACGTATAGTACTTCTGTTCTCCTCGAGTACCTCTGTCTCGGTCGCTGCCTGTACCCTTCCGATCTTATTAACGACCTCGGTCTTGCTTCTGTGTAGCCACGACCAAGAACTGACAATGCGCTTGTACGAGAGCCAGAACATGAGTTTAACGGGTGTTCTAGATGACAACTGGAGCGGAATATCTTACATCCCGCCAACTACGCTGGTCTTTTCCCCCTTCTTTTCACCCTCCCCCCCTTTGGTCATGCATGGGCGTTCGTCCAGAATTGGCGAAGGACTTGTCATCTTTGAGTTTTGTTATGACGCCTCTCTGTGCATGCGCGTTTGGCTCTCCAGACGCGCTCGTAGGCGAGCATGGCATTGATGACGCGAGCACGCCTGTGGTGGGAACCGATTTGGTCTTCCTATCGTCCGAGCGTTCACGTTCGACCAGAGAGAAGAGCCTCCTAACACTCGTCGTGCCCAGTTGCTTGGGAACATTTTCGCAAGGCCATTGTCACGTTTCCGACAGAGCTCGCGTTAATGGCCGAATGTACATCGTAAATACCAATCAAGTTTGCAATATGCGGACATTGCACCGTAATGAAGGCTAGGAATCCGAGGATGCCGCGCTGCGGAGGCCGCGGTCATCGCCGCTTTCGTAATCACGGCACTGGAGACAAGAAACCCCGCGGCAACGGGACCGAAGGCCCGATGGCTGCTAGGGCGCATCGGGAGAAGGTCGTGGCCGGGGGACCGAACTGCCTCAGACTGCGCGGTTGCAATCGCATCCGGGGTGGATGGTACCCCCACTTCTTCCGCCGCCGCTGCCGCAACGTACCTGCGTACGAATACCAGCTTTGTACCACCTATATCAGGCTCTTGCTCCGCATCGTCCACCGGTACCCCGCAGTATGCCGGAAGCGGGCGGAGTCAACGCCATGAACACGGAGTGTTGCTTTGTCTGGTTGTCACGAGAGCCAACAAGATCCTGATCGCCGGCCACATTGGAAGGCCAGCCGCGTATCCCGCCCAAGCAAACAGCCTCACCACCAAACAAAAGCGACGTTGCTAGTCTCCCCAAGACAAGAATTGTTTCAAACGCCAACAAAGAGGCGACGAAACAAGATGGCCCTCCCAATCCCAGCGACTGCCACCCCGGGTCGCGCCAGGTGCGACGAAAAAAAGGAGCCCTGTGACCACAGAGATGTGTCGCTAGCTTCATGCCAGGCCCAGTCTTGTATGCTGTCGTCTAGCTTCATGATGTCGACAGAAAACTTAAAACGCCCTCACAGACCCTGACCCGGTGGCTGTCTACTGCCATCCCGTCTCTGGTCTTCATGCGCTGAGGGCGGCAACGCTTCGTGACGCCATTCCCCCTTGCCAGGTCTTGCACGTTCGTTCCGAACATGAACAGAGTATACTTGTACGATGTGTGCCTTTTCGGCAAGTAGCGATGAGACACCCCGGCTGTGAAACAGCGTTGGTCGCAAGGTTCCGGCACAACGTGTTTGAGACTCGTGGCTCTCTGGCAACAGGTCACACTCTTCCACCCACCCATGGAAGCCACGTCTACCACAATATTGTGTGCAAGGTGCACCTGGGATCGGACAAGCCGTGAATCGGAACGGTGGTCAGTGCCCGTCGCGGACGGTTTTGACGAGTCTGCCGATGTTTTCTTCCAGAGTGCCGGTCGAAGCAACATTGGACGATGGGGATTTATGCGAGCGGTGAGACGGCCGATGACCAGATGATCCAGCGACGATCCGTGGCGAAAACAGACAAACACGGAGAGTTGGGACGGCCGTTGGTCCGTTGCAGGCTTCAGGCCCAGCCCTTCCTGCTCCGGCCTCCTTTGCATTCTTGGAGCCGCGTGTGACTGGGAAAGGAGTACGTGTGACATTGGAGAGGCTCAGCACAGACCCACAAGGCTGGGCCAGGTATCCTCGACACTCGGCCGAGCGAAACCGCGGCACAGGTAAGAACCTCATACAAATGGATCCTTGGGCGCGTACTGACCGACTTGTCGGAATACCATGCGGGGCCTGAATCAATCGGTTGAGCAAGGTTTGGCAGGCGAAGATCCCCATTTGCGGCTAGTAGGCTGTAAATACAGAGTCGAGACCCCGAACGTCTTCTGCAGCGGGCAGAGTTGACGCCGATACCTGTAATCTCGCTCTCGTTAGTCTCATTCTTCCGTGGATGCGCCTGCGCGATTGTAGGACTGTTGGGCATGGGGTCGCTCCGATCTATCGCTTGAAAGATCAGACGAAGGGTGTGTCGCCAAGTTTCTGTCAAGGAACCAGGCGCTACAGTTAATCTAGTCGAGGCGACGTTGACAATATGGTCCCAGTACTAGGATTGCTGGGGGAGGGCTTGACGCGAATCCGGACTAGGAGGCTCAGTCGATGCGGCTGTCTCTGACTGTATGGCATCCTAAGCCCGCCAACCACATTGCGTTCAGTCGATGATGGTCTTCGGGTGATGGGCTTCCCGAGGATCATCACCGCCATCGCAAAAGACGAGATGAGATGGCAGAGCATACAGGGGCTGTGACAGTTGGGGATTTCTCTGGCAGAATCGGAGACTATGTCGGTTTGCGGTTTGCGGGCGCTGGTCGACTCTCACGGGCTGGGGTCGATCCTTTCGACTCCGCAGGTTTGGCGAGGGCGTATTGCATTTGTTGCCGAGAAAGCTAGCCAGCCGTTGATAACCCGGATGATGAGCTTTCCGCCCCCTTTGGTGTGCTGCTCTCACGTCTTGTTGGACTGGAGGGAGTGAGATTCTTTGTTTTCATCCGTTCTTGGCTATCGAGGCTCCCAAATACAGAGTACTCGGGGGCTTCGGGCGACTAGGTGGCTCGATTTTTAGGGGTGGGCGGCCATGTTGCAGGTTGGATGAACCCTGGATGGTTGGACTACAACGGTGCCAGGGTTTGGCGCTCGAGACGACAATCAATTATGGTTCGCTCGCTGAGTCCAGCATCGTGGCTTTGCCAAAGCATGCGAGACATTGCGAAAGCGGGCGCCGGATGGTCGAACGGGCGGGCAATTTCTCCCAAGGCACGCAGGATCCGGAGAGGACGAGCGATACTGCCACGGACATTTGGGGGCCATGAGGGGCCCCCGGTGGGCTGTGTTTCGATCTTCATCGCCCCGTTATTGAATCTCACGTTAGTGAAGTTACTCAAGGAGCAGCCTGTTCCTATCGGGGCATTGTGGCTGCAAGATGTTTCTGCTCTTGTAGGATGTAAATTGCCATCTGCCATAGATGGCAAGTGACGGACCTGACTCGGCAGTCGACCCGGCCATCAGGTAGGCAGCACACCATCAGACTGGTTTGACAGTCGAGACAAAAAAGTCAGACGAATCTGATGTGGGAGTACACAGTAGAGGGTGGAGGACCGAGACCGAGGGTTGGCCCAGACATCTCAAACTCTCGGACTGGATGGATGTGCGGGCCCGGAGTCTCGGCCGTGGTTCTGGTCGCCGCGTTGGTGGCAGCACTCGGTTTTCACAGGCAAAGTCACTCATGGGTCGATGATATGATAAATGAAGGGCGAGGGACCTGAAAGGCCTGAAAGGGATGGGTGGAGGGGGAGGGAAAGGAGGCGGTTAGGAGGGGAGTGCCTGGCACAATGGAACGGATAGGCAGTGGGAGTGCGTATCTGAACGGAAAGATTCAGCAGAGATCTCGTGAGAAACAAATAAGGTTTCCTGCATTAGGGCCCCTCTGTTGTTTCCTTCGATCCATGTTCGTCCCGTCGGTCGGTTGAGGGTGTGGGCGTGGCCGGCCGGCTCTCTGTCTGTTCGCGGCCTGTGTTTGGGGTTTTGGTGAATCTGTAGGAACTGCAGTCGCGAGGTGGACTGGACTGGGCAGCCAGCGGAGGAGGAGAAGCTGCAGGCCACAGATTTAATTGGGCGAGACTTCCTGCGGGCGTTCTGAGTGATACGTGAGTGGCTCAACTGGTACCAGTGTGGAGTAGATGTTGGTACGTACCGCCGGCAGTAAAAGGGGGGGAAAGGCGACCAAGAGGGAAAGGGCTGATACGTGGGTGAAATTGCATCTACTTGCTAGCGAGTTTCAAGGGACGTGGGCCCTGGGACAGATTTTGACCAATATGTTTGGGTTTCCCAAATGAAGACAGCCAGATAGGCAAAAACGACTAGAGCCCCTCCTCCTTCTACGTTACCCCTCCCTTCCCCCCCCCTGAATGATGGATATTTTTCTGGAGGAAGAAACTATCCTTTAATTGTGATGTTGTTACGAAAACAGGTGAAGCGCTTTTATTGCCCTCCCCACATCTTGGCACGAAAGTGGTGTGAGGCTGCATTTCGCTGATGTGTTTTAGTGCGTGCGGGAGGCGGGGGAGGATATTGTTGTCAGGTACCGACTTCACTACAAGTACGCACTATGGAGCCCGAGTATGTGGCGGCGTTTCGAGAACAAATTCGCCGCGGCGAGCACGAGGGGAGGGGCTTGAGCCTTGCCTATGGTCGGTGGGCGTGACCCAGGCATATGGAAGAAACGTTTGGAAGGGATGGGCCGGCCTTATGAATAGTATCCGTGTTTACTCGTACCTCAGTATGTGGTACGGCGACTTAATCACGCCCAGATGGGACCGTGGCTAAGCAAGGCATGGATATGGATGGATGGACGCACGTAATTCAAGCCGCAATGCGATGGGATGTCGTAGTGTAGGGTAGTCAATCAAGACGAACATGCCGTTGTGCCGGGCGATCCAATGGCCGGAAAGTGAGAAAGTGGCGGATGGACACCTTTCACACCAAGAGCAAGCCTGAGATCGTTAGTCTCAGCAAAGCGCAGGTGCCCAGGAGGCGTCGTCAGAGAGACGAATAAGAAACAGCCTCATGTTTCGATGCCAATACCAATGCCTATGCCATGCTTGGCGGAACGCCAGACACCTGGACACGTCGGTAGAGTTGGTAGCTATGAATTAGGCCTGGTGTTGATCAGACGGACTCGAGGTGGAGGGGTGGCCATGCCCAGCCAGTCAGACCTTAATCCGAGTTGGTTATGTGGGATATCTGCCGCATGGTGTTGGTGGTACGGCGAAAATAACGCTATTCGTGAAAGGGCGAGCCCTGGTATCAAACCAAACAGCCGGGTTGGATATGAGCCTGTCGCCGCGGTACCTTGAGAGCGGTTCTGGTGGCGCAATGATTCCCTTTCTGGAGGCTCTCACACGAGCGACGAGGGACCACCTGGGACGGAGTAGGACGAAGAACGAAGGCGATGGCAACGGGCAGGGATACTCGGCCCCGCCGCACCGTTGACCACCTATGTACAGAGATATATGGGGGTACGTACATATTCTTCCACGGTCGCGAGGCTGATCGGGAAGGGGTTAGTAGCGATTCACTCTGTTCCTGACTTGTCTCGATTCGACTTAGCATTGTGGCAGGGTACGTACCGAGCAGGCCTGCGAGGCGGACTCAGGGGGCGGCCGCGAAAACGAACCAATGACAGTGATAAGCGCGCCTCTGTAACATGTACCGTCCTTCGCTTGACCCCGCCGTCAAACGTCAGACAGACATCCTCACACAACCTTCCGACACAGGGTCACTTTTCACGATCAGAACGAGCCAGACGACGCCCATCACCACCACCATCACCAACAACAGCAACAGCAACAAAAGCAGTAGTGGCAGCAGTGGCAACAGCGGCAGAAGCAGCAACCCTGGTGAGCCTCACAAACGATGGTGGAACAGGGACTAAGGCGTCAACGACAATAACGATACCAACGTTGTTGGATGCACGGCCTTTCGCTCATCGCTGCACCACACGTACACCACAGACCACAATACCGAGACGGAGAGGACAGACAGACAACCTGCTCTATGCCTCATCCTGCTCTCGATTGGGCATATGCTGCGAACGTACGCATCGTGAGCCCGCTCGTCCCCTGTCTTCATTCTGCACTACACTCTAGAGTCCAAGTGCACCTCGGTTTCTCCGCTCGCTCCTTCACAGAGCCTCCAACCCCCTACAACCCTACAAGTCTGTCGATACAGCCCTTCCTTCGCCCTCCTTGCAACTGTCCCCATGAGGCCGACAGTGAGGAGACGTATGCTTATCGCGACTTGACACCAGACGTCTGCCGCAAATAGTAACACCCTCTTCCTTGTTGCGAGCCACCCGACCCGGCCTGACGGTGTCGACCTTGTCGTGTTCTTGGGATCAACGGTTTGTTTTCGAGTCAAGGTAACGCCATCCTGTGCCATGTCCCATACTCTGCGGCGCCCTGCCACGCGCGCATTACAACAGCAGAGGAAGGATGGGATTCTCTCTCCATCAGTCATGAACAAGATCCACCGGCCATGTGTCGTGACCGAAACCAGAAAAAGAAAAGAAAAAACCAGCCGGCGGGTCGTCGCTATGCTTGCAAATGCATCTTTGCTCTCACAGCCAGCTGAGGCTCTGAATACGGATGGATGGAGCCTGGCTTGGCTCAGACCGGGGCACTCTTCCTCGATGAAGAAAGTCAAGAAACAAAACGGGAGCGAGACACCGCTCTTTTCGGTAGTTAGACGCTGCCCTTCGCGGTCCTGGTGGCTGTTTACCCCCGTGTTCCAGGTTCAAGAGCCTCCTCTGTTTAATTTCTCTCGTTCCGTTTTGCTCTTCAACGGCCCCATCTCTTGATCCCAGGGCCTGGTCTATGTTCTCAACCTGCATCCGAGCCTCCGAGGCTACACCTCTTTGCGGGCAATCTTCCATCTCGCTTTGGCTGGTCTATTGGTTCGCTCCGGTGGCTGCTCACTTCTCAATCCATCATGGCGGCCGGTTGAGACGCACGTTCGTCTCTCACCGGATCCATAATCTCGCACCCATGTCTGTTCCTCGCCCGTCTCCTCTTTCTGGCCCTGCCCTCGAATGTATTAGTTACGTACAGGGGTGTGGCCGGAACAGGGTGTGGCTTACACAAGTGGTCCTGGGTGTGTCCTGTTCACTTTTTTGCCCTTTCTTTCCCTCCTCTTCTCTTCCCTGTCTCTTCCCTTTCCCCCCCTTCAGAAATGGGGATGGCAGCAGGCCGGCGGATCAGACCAAACGTTATGCTCTGCTAATTCTGTCACATCCCACCCCATCTTCTCCAGGGTCTGCTGGCATCACTGCTGAATATCTGCAACAGGGCTAGACTTGACGGTGTGCTAGACCCCTGTCATGCATGTACCAGCGCGCCCGAACATGATGAGGCAATGTTTGCCATGCCTGCCACCCGCTCTTCTTCTTTTGGAGGGTGTGTGAGTGGTGCCTGTCTAGAGACGGGTACAGGATACGGTCAGATGCTTGCAAAGCTGGTCATGTCCCGTCCTGCCAGTTGCCAGAGACCCAACACGACCACGGCTGGCATTATTACTTTATCTCCCCTCTCCCCCTCCCTCAACTCGACCTTTTCCCTTCTTCTGTTTACCTTCACTACCTTCTTGGGTTTATCATCAACATCCCTTTTTCTTCGTCTTCTTGAAGCGCAGTTGCGTGTCCTTCTTTTCTTCTCCCGCAGCTAGGGTTTTACTTTCCTTCATTGTCCAACTGGCTTGGCTGCACACATTCATTTGACTACGCTTCTTGAACACCACCTTTTTTGTCAATACACTTGACCTATCCGGTTTATTCAAACAAACAGCTTCACTTCTTTGGGATCATTCCCCCTCATCAAACAACGCTTCTCCGTTTCCCCCTCCTTGACGGATCTGCAAAAAGCCGACTTCGTTGTTGCGAGCTTCCGGCCGGAATTCCTCCATTTTCCACAACCACCAATTTATACCTTTCGATTCCTCGGCAGCCAGTTTCTGTCTCACCAATTATCAACCCCAGCTTCCAGGACGACGCGAAAAAAGCGCGAAGATTTTCACCTTCAAGAGACCAAGAGTTTACTTGTACTTCTGAGAGGTACCTATCGACATCGACTGTTCGGAAACGATTTTACGAAGGAAGAAAAACATGTCTCCCACGATGCATTTGGCACCCCACACGGCCGCATACGCTCCCACTTCCGACGCCATGGATCGTCACGAGTACGGCGTCACCAAGAACCGCAAGGCGGCTTCGACCGGCGGCGGTAGAGCATGGAGCGAGGACGAGGTATGTTTCACCACAACTCGGCGGGCCACGGTCCGCCCGCATCGGAATTGTCTAACCCCAGAACAGGAAGTCTATCTCCTCCAGACTCGTCTTCAGAAGATGCCTTACAAGCACATCGCCGCTCACTTGAAGAAGACTGAGCTGGCATGCCGTCTTCACTACCACCAGCTTAGCCACGGCAGCAACCGACGCAAGCAGCGGACGACCTCGGTCTCTTCCGGTTCTTCTGTAAACCACTCCCCCGTTATGCAGCCAACGATGCCTACTCCAATCCGGGAGTCGACTCCTCGCTCCGTGTCTCCCCCCGGCCGCTCGACGAGCTATGCCCCCGTCTCGCCCGCCCCTATGCAACTCCCCAGCATCATGGGCAACGGCGCTTCCCCTCGTCTGCCCGCCATTCTTCCCAAGCCGGTCTGCATGACCCTGCCGCCTCGCACAGCTTCTCCCAACCGGGGATATCCCACCCCTCTTCCCGAGCCTCACAGCGCCCCTCTCCCCCCTGCCGCCTTTCAGTCCATGTCCGGCAGCCTCCCCATGACGCCGCCGCTGCGTTTGGAATGCGCTCTCCCTCCCCCGCAACCGCCTGTCAACCACCACCACGTTGATATGAACCGCTTGCAGTCCGTTTACACTGCTCACCGCGACTCGTTCTGGGCCGCCGTCGCCAATGACTACGGCCCAGGTGCCAGCCCAGTCCTTTTGGAGCAAGCTTGGAAGAGCGGCGCATGTTGCAGCCAGCACCAGGCCAACACACCCATCACGCCGACTTCCAGCCCCGACAACACGGATCGTGATGGCTACGACAAGCCCCAAGACAAGACGCGCATCTCTGCCATCCTTGGCATCGACGCCAACCCGCGCTCTCCCCGTGAGCGTGAGTTGGTGAGACGTATGGAGGAACAGCGCGTTGGAGCCTAAGCCATTTTGGGCCTTCCGATCCTGTCACGCACTTTGATTACTTCTACTAGTGTATTACTTCATACGTTTTGTGCACAACTCTTGCTTGGGGATTTCTGTACTTTCTGATGTGGGAAACAACAAGACTACATCAAGACAACAGCTTTGTAATTCGCTTCTGTCTGCTTGTCTAATCCGAGCCGTTTCTTTACCTTGGCCTTGGCTGGGCACGCATTTTCTACGTCCTCACCGTACACGATCACATACGACTTAGGGGGGGCAACTGCGAACACAGTTGGGTGATATCCGGCGCAGGAGGGAGGGGTTGTCTGCGGGCTCTTGGGGAAAGAAGCCCTCATCAAATTTGGTTATTTTTCTTCTTTTGTTTCCCTCTACCTGGCTGGGCAAAAGAACTATCGCGGAGGCTTATGTGAGAAACCCCAAGGCCGAATTCCCGAGACGGGATAGCCAGGCATGGTGAGCAGCGCTGAGGGCATTTCATACGTTTCTTTCTTGGGGGAGGCATCTTTTCAAACCATACCAGAAATGAAGTGATGACACGAACCACGCACAAGCCCTTGCGCTTACATGGGAATTGTCCACAATACATGTCTAGCCAGGCTTTTTTGTACAATAGAGAGCGGCCCGCCAGGTCGCCGAGGGATTGATGCAGATGATGATTGCGTTGGGTTTCTTTTTCCTGTTCTGGCTTTTCACTATTATTTTTTCTCTTCATCTTGAAACTGCGAATTGACCATCAGAAGTTTTAAGAGAATATTGTAGTTATTTGACGCGGTGATGCTACGATCTGGCTAAATGACGTTTGGGTTCTCTTATCAGCATTAGTGACTGAGTGCAAGAGAAGCTGCTGGGAGTAAGTTCTTGTCCAAACGCGCGTGATGTTTTGGAGCTTTCCCTCCTTTTTTCCATGTTGTATTATCCAAGGTTTCTTGAGTCCTTTCGCTCAATGGGGTTTGCAAATCGTTGCGATGGGAGAGCTGAACGTTCGTTTTGCAGTGCTTTGATCGTCCAAGCTGCAAGTTTGTAGTTGCAGCCGCAGATGCAGATGCTCCCTCAAAGAGACGTGCATACATGAAGTGTACCTGAACGATCAAATCGGCTTGCAAGATAGGAATCCCGAGGGGGGGATGTAGCCCGAAAAGATGGGACAGCGTCGGCCATCGCTCCTCCTGGGAGAGGGGGTTGCAGCTTGGACAATCTATTATGGGCAAGGTCACCTTCATTTGTGTGAAGTCGTCGGAAGCATTCAGTGAGTGTGCCTGGATGATGAGGATGATTACGCATTTGGGGTGTTTGGATGTGTGGTTGTCGTCTGTAGTAGGCTCACACACCATGTTCTGTCTAGTCGAGTATACTTTTGCCTGTCTCAGCCATCCTTTCTTCAACTCACCCCTGCCCCCTACGTACTCCATCTCTCTCTTTGGACCAAATATTCCAAGGTGGTGCCGCCAGTCACTGATCACGGATCATCGCCAACCTGACACCCCTTCCCCCCGAAACCTTCTTTCCTCCCATCTCTTGAAGCATAACAGGTTTTGGCCATGTTGGGCCACACGTCCGCCAAGCATTGCCCCGGGACTCTTGTTTTCCAGGGTACGAGAGGGAGAGAGAGAGAGAGAGAGGACAGCAGCCGTCAGATAGAGGGGACGAAGGAAGGGGGAGGGGGGCTTCGTCATGAGCTGCGCCATCCGTCTGTATTTCCAAACCAGCAGAGTTGGGCGGATAGCTCGGACGACGCAGGCGCCGCGACGAACGCCCTTCTCTCCCCGTTTTCCTCGCGTTCCTTTTCTTTCTTCCTCAAACACCGTGGGGCGGGTAGCGAAAGCCGGTAGGGGAACCCCAAAGAGCATGACTTCATTCACCAGCGCGGCCCCTCGCCGCTCTAAACATGGAGTCAAACAGAGTGCCATCCCATCGTGCTGATGATGGAGGAGAGCAGAGGGCGGGCGGACGACAGCGTCAGGGAACATGGGTCCGTTCATATGCTAACGGTTTGTAGCCTATGACTTGTGCCCTCCCAACCGTCGTCAACCTTTCGCGACACGACATGGCCTTGGCACGATTACTGTTTCCAGTCTCTCGAGAACACGCACGCACAATATGACGACCACGTCCCCCCCTCCCCCTTCCCGTCCCCCTTGCCGTCCAAGATACGGTTTGTCGTTGCTGCTGCTCCAGCGCCGGCATTGCGTGCATACGCTGGCTCTCAACGAAATGGCTGCACTGTATACCATGAGTGTAGCAACAGGCGGGGGAGGGGATGTGAGGGTTGCATCGACAACTCCACACCCAGACAGCCGACCGCCCAAGCCTTGGATGCATCATGCGGGGGAGCTGCAGCCAGGCGGAGAGTCCGTCGAAGAGCATCATCTGCACAGACAGACAGACAGACAGACAGACAGACAGACTGCCTCGCACCAAAAGACACCGAGGATCGGACCTCAAGCCCCGACCCGTCCCTCGGGAATCGGCACACGAGCTTCTGCCCCCGGGTCCCTCCCGCCCGTCTTCGGGCAGTTTTGGTGAGCCGGGTACGAACAGCAGTTGAGAACCCGGGTCCCGACAGCAAAAGCATGATCCGACCTATCGTCGGACGTCCCGCCGCCCTCCGACAACGCCAGTAGAGCGTGTCAGTTCGTGCTCTTCTTCATGTAGTGTCTCCCCCTCCCCCTCAGATGCTGGCCACGTCACGGACCGGCGCCGAACGCACCTCGACGGGCATTCAACACCCCCTACCCACCACCACAAATACCTTTGCCGCGATTGGAGACGCGGCTTAGGTGGGGGAACAACACTATTATCCCACAAAATGCGGACACCACACACAGCAGGTACCGACATACATCTCAAGCTATCGGGATTCGACTTGATTCGCCTTGGAGCCGATGCAAGCAGCAAACGACATCCAGTCTAGCAACCAGTCATGATGGACAGTGAGTGACACCAGACAAACGAACCCATGGGCTGGCTCGCGTCCATACCCCACAGACTGGCGCCGTCCAATCGCCCTCCTACCCGCGGTTAACTTCTTGAGTTGCAGCTTTGCAGGAACGCGAGTGGTGTTTGCAGGTGGTGGGACAGACTTGCACGTCGGAGAGAATGCCGTTGACGATTTGATCGGCAGCACGGCAATGTCTTTCTTTGTGTTGTACTCGACGTGATGTGACTTGTCTCCTCGGGACCTCCCTTCCCCCCACCCATCCTCATTCCCAACCTTTTCGTCATACGATGAGGAGATGGGAATATTTCCCATGGTCAATTGCTATATCCGACATCTCTCGACTGGTCATCTCGTCACCCGCTTTTTCCGTCTTACCCGTCGACGGGGATCTTCCCCATCTCGCTTCCCCTCTCCCTCTCCCTCTCTTTCCCTCTGTCTCTTGCTTGCCTCATCCTCGTCCGCCTAGTTCCCGTTACTACCAAAGAAAAACTCAAAACAAAAGTCAATTGGAATCAGTTTGTCATTCCATTTCCCGCGGACTACACCCCGACTCGCCCGACTCTCATCTCCTCTCCGGCCGCAGCTACCCAGGATCATCAGCCCACTGAGAGATGTAATCCACTTGGTCTCCGTTAGCTGCCCTCCCAATGAGAGCGCATGTAATAAGCAGGGCTGGGCTCCATGGGGAGTCCCGAGCGGATCTGTCCCCCAGGGCTTGGTGGAGTGCTGACGGTTTCCCCGTCCATGGCAGAGGTGATGTTCCTTTGTAGTGTACCATAGGTAGGCATGAAGGGGAGGAGAAAGAAAGAGAGCAACACGTCGCGTTGCTGTTGCCCCCACCCACCCTTTTTACCCGCATTGTCTAAATACCCGATGATAGCTGTCATTGTCGGGAGTTATGCTCTTGAACTTGTTTGGTGCGTGAAACAAAGTTCAAAAGAAGTCGCCGCCTCCATCCCCCCCCCCCCCCCCCCCCCCCGACTGGGTTGCTTCTCCTTCACCCCGCGTTTCCAACTAACCGAATCCCCCCCTCCAACTATCCTTTGTTGATGAACGCCTCTGTTTTCCAGTTGCAACGGCCCTACCTCGGTACTGAAACAATATACCCTTGCCCTCCGGGTTGTCACAAAGGAAGACATCTTCCTCTTCTTGACACGATCGCGCCCCTCCTGACTGGGACCGAACTGAACCACTGCCCCCCGTCTGCAAGAAGCAAACACACAAAACTCTTTTCTCTCACACAATGGGCGCCGACCAAGAAGGCCACGTCCCGGGCGACGTCAAGGAGACGGGCTACAAGGACAGCCACGACTACATCCAGTTCAAGGAGCACGCCATCGACGGCCAACTGAACCGCTGGTCGCATACCATCACGAGAGAACATGACTTTCCCGGCGCGCAGGTACGCAGACCAAAGCAATCTCACATCCATGCGTCTGCCTGTCCGCGAAACCACCTTCCAAGTTGGAGAATGCGGGGTTGTTTTATTTATTTTTTTCGTGCTGGCGATGCGGGGTGTTTCACCGCGGGGTACTCAAAGAGCCTCGGACAAGACGAGAGGAACAGAGACAAGACGAGACTGAACTGACTGACCGTGTCGCTTTCGTAGGCCATGCTGTATGGGGCCGGCGTGCCGAACAAGGAGATGATGAAGAAGGCGCCGCATGTCGGCATTGCGACGGTGTGGTGGGAGGGCAACCCTTGCAAGTACGTGAATCTTCTTTCCTCTTGGACGAGTGCCTGAGCATTGCAATATGACGACTAACACGACCAAAGCACACATCGTGAGCATTACCCGACACACACACACACACACACACACACACACACACATACACACATACACACATACACACATACACACAGGGAGAATACAGGAGGTTATGGCCGGGGATCATCATGACTAATAAGGCGGCGCAGTCCTCGACTTCGGCAAGATCGTCAAGAAGGCCGTTGAGAAGCAAGGCATGCTCGGGTGGCAGTTCAACACCGTCGGCGTGTCGGACGCCATCACCATGGGAGGAGAAGGTAATTAGACAGCTCCCTCCCTCTCTCTCTCTTCCTGTCAAACACCCTCCTCTCCAAATCACAGATGGGCTAACCAACACACGCGCGCCCACCCCTTCAGGCATGCGCTTCTCCCTCCAGACTCGCGAGATCATCGCCGACAGCATCGAGTCGGTGACGTGCGCGCAGCACCACGACGCCAACATCTCGATCCCCGGGTGCGACAAGAACATGCCGGGCACCATCATGGCGGCCGCGCGCCACAACCGGCCCTTCATCATGATCTACGGCGGCACCATCATGAAGGGCCACTCGGACCTGCTCGAGAAGCCCATCAACATCAGCACGTGCTACGAGGCCCGCGGCGCCTTCACCTACGACCGCCTCCATGCCAAGAGTAACCCGGGTGCCGAGGGCCGCACCCCGTCCGACGTCCTCGACGACATCGAGCAGCACGCCTGCCCCGGCGCCGGCGCCTGCGGTGGCATGTACACGGCCAACACTATGGCCACCGCCATCGAGGCCATGGGCCTTTCCCTGCCGGGCTCCTCGTCATACCCGGCCCTGTCGCCCGAGAAGGCCCGCGAATGCGAGCGCGCCGCCGAGGCCATCAAGATCGTCATGGAGAAGGGCCTGCGCCCGCGCGACCTCATGACCCGCGCCGCCTTCGAGAACGCCCTCGTTCTGACAATGATCCTCGGCGGCTCCACCAACGGCGTCCTGCACTTCCTCGCCATGGCCAACACCGCCGACGTGCCCCTGACCATCGACGACGTCGACCGCACCAGTAACCGCATCCCCTTCCTTGCCGACCTCGCGCCCTCAGGCAAGTACTACATGGAGGATCTCTACCGCGTCGGCGGCACCCCCTCCGTCCTCAAGATGCTCGTCGCCGCGGGCCTCATCGACGGCTCCGTCATGACCGTCACGGGCCGTACCCTCGCCGAGAACGTCGCCGACTGGCCGTCCCTCGACCCGAACCAGAAGATCATCCGCCCGCTCTCCAACCCCATCAAGGAGACGGGCCACATCCGCATCCTCCGCGGGAACCTCGCCCCCGAGGGTGCCGTCGCCAAGATCACGGGTAAGGAGGGCCTCTCCTTCACCGGCACGGCCCGCGTTTTCGATAAGGAGCACGAGCTCGACGTCGCCCTGTCGGCGGGCTCCATCCGCCGCGAGGACGGCAACCTCGTGCTGATTGTGCGCTACGAGGGCCCCAAGGGCGGGCCCGGCATGCCGGAGCAGCTGCGCGCCAGCGCCGCCATCATGGGCGCCGGCCTCGACAACGTGGCGCTCGTCACGGACGGCCGGTACAGCGGCGCCTCACACGGCTTTATCGTCGGTCACGTGTGTCCCGAGGCTGCCGTCGGTGGGCCGCTCGCCCTCGTGCGCGACGGCGACACCGTCACGATCAACGCCGAGACGAATCGCATCGACGCCGTCGACGTCGACGAGGCCGAGTTCGAGAGGCGGAGGAGGGACTGGAAGGCGCCGTTACCGCACGTGAGGAGGGGCGTGCTGGGCAAGTACGCGCGCTTGGTCGGCGATGCGAGCCACGGTGCCGTGACGGATCAGTCGGATCCTTCATGGTGAAGAGGATTTCGTACATGACGTGAGGCGTCGTCCGTCTGTTGCGTAGATTACGAGCTGTGTTCTTCTCGGTATAGACGTAAAACCCAGCATAATTTGATGTTAACCGACGTTCCCGGGAGACTCGGCAGAAGTGTGTCGGATCTAGCGTGCTATCGCTTGTCTGCAGTTAGGAGATGTGTTGAAGGAGGATGTTATGTTGGGGGATCTTCTTAACGGTCTCTCATCTGACAGTGGAGAAAGCGGAGCTGAGCCGACGATGGCCTGGTAACTGACAGTACCAGTATTTAATTTGACCATCAGTCTCTGGCCTCCCGGCCTCAACAGGCTCCATCATCATTGATAGGTGCTTCGCAGACAGAGCTGAAGACCCATCACCTTCGAGGCATGATCTCAGTATACCACATATATACAATTCCACCAGAGGGCAAGGCCACTCCGGCATGCACTTCTAACACTAAGAGCTCTTTCAGTAACAGACGTCCATATTTCGTTGTTTATGCGTCATGCAGCTTGGTATCCTTGTGCGCGCGGAAAAAGAGGCATATTCAGCCCCTATGTCTCTCCCTCCCTCCCTCCTCTCTCTCTCTCTCTGTCGGTCTGTCTGTGCAGCGTCTCTCTTTCTCTCCCTCTCCAAAAACCGAAAAATAGACCTCTCTTGGCCCAGGAGATGATGATGACCTGAGCCAGCCGTTTCTGTAGCTTTCCACCTCTCTATGTCATGTGTCGCAATCCCTTGTGGTGTGTGTAATGAAGAATGAAAATGAACAGAACCCGATTATGGACAATGGCCGAAACTTTGAAACCCTCAAACTCCCAAAGAACTCGAGAAAGACCGATACTGGCAATGCCGCTACACCCAAGCGTGCGAACATTAAAAAGACTCCCTCTGAAGACAAGAGTCTAGTGTCTCCGCTTCGTCAATATACAATCCCTTGTGCTGATCGTTTCCCCTATAATTGGTGCCAGGTACCAGGAGCAGTGTGTGTGCTGGCTATGGACTTGCGGCATTGTATGCAATGTTGTCATGTTGCAGTTGAGGTTGCAGTTGCGATCACGGGCTGGCCCATCCACCTGCAACGTCAACCCATTCAGCAAGGCATGAACCCTCCTTGCCCTCGACATCGACAATGTCGGTGTCGCATCTGCACCTGCATCCAACTCCGTTCTCCTTTTCAGCATCCCAGTCGTCCCAGTACTTGTCCTCTTCAGAGCGCTTCTTCTCGTCAAGAGTCGTCTTCTCTAGGTAGGCTGGTCTGGGCAGCTGTCGAGCAGGGGCGTTTGCAGGGCAGTGCTGGATAGTGGTGTGTCGGTAACCAAAGTCTCGGAAGTAGTGGATATCACGGGGGGAGAGCAGGGCACCAGCAGCCAAGGAGTGGATAGGGGCGTCACCCCACTGTCAACTGTTAGTCCAAGTCCATGCCAATCGGCTCTGTATGTTTGTGCGTGTGCGTGTGTATGTGTGTGTGTGCAAAGAACTTACGCGTTCCATCCAAAAGCCTCCACTGCGGTCCATCATTTCGAAGAACTCCTCGTACTCCTTGCTACGGAACCAGTCAAGGCTAGCAATTTCGAAGTTGGACCAGAAATGGCACATGTTGTATGTCTCGCCTTCCATAGCTTCGGGGTCGACATCGGGCAGGTTGTTGCGGTTCGGGTCGCTGCGCAGGACCTCCTCAGGGAGGGGGCTCTGGTCGGTAGGCGGCTCCTCCTTCTTCTCGACAGGGTCAACGAACATCTCCCACAGGCCCTTGGATTTGAGACCCTTAAGGCGTTTGTAGGCCGAGGCGTATCTGAAGATGTTGGGGACAGTCTCGCGGAGCTCCTTGACGGCGATGGTGAAACCATACGTCTTGTTGGCATCGATCATGGCCCAGAAAGGATCGCTACATGGGTTAGCAAAATTGAGGTGGGCGGTCGGGAGATATATCAACATACTAGGTAATGTCGCAGAAGTACTTGATCTCGGGCTCGAGACGCCAATACCAGTTATACTTGGCGAGAAGCTCGTGCTTGTAGAAGAATCTGGTATGTGTTAGCGCTGAGTCGAGCTCAAGCTTGCGGGGCTTACTTGCCCAGAGTAGAAACGGCACATGGCGTGGTAGCTCTCCAAGCCGCCATACATAACGGCAGCATCACCCTGTTTGGCGATACCCTCCTTGGCGACCTTGTGGTCGATCCAGTCGGGGTAGCCCCACATCTCAGGGCCAACCTTGCCGAACTCGACGGGGGCGGACGTGTAGTTCTTGACGACCTCCTTGAAGGTCTCGTTGAAATCGCCGTCGTTCAAGAAGACGTAGGGGTAATGGTACCAGCGGTTGAAGTGGCGCTCGATGGACTTGATGGATTGGATGACACCGTCCAACTCCTTGTTGCGGGCCAGGACGACAAAGGCGCCGTTGGCCTTGGGTCTGCTCGTGTCGGGCTCGAGGCATCCGGTGACAAACACCTTGTCGTGCTCCTCGCTGATTTTTCTGCGCGTAATCATGTCAGCTCTTGCCAATTGCGGACGGGGCAGAATTCGGAACGTACCTGATGGCTGGCGGTGCACCGGCAGGCATCAATATTCTTCCAGGAGAACTGGGATGTCTGACGAACAGCACGAGGATAAGGATGACAACGATCAGAGGGAAGAGGATGACGACGCCGAGGGGCACCGAGATGCTCGAGTTACCACGGAGGCGCAAAGGTCTTCTGAAGAAGGCGAGGCGAGATGCCAGTCTGTTCTGGCGAGCATGCTTTGTGGTAGGCTTCTCGTCGGCGGTGGGTAGTTGAGGTGCCGTCGAGGGAATGGCCTTGACGGCTCGTCTAAAAAGATCCATGACTGCGGCTGCGGCTTACCGTGGCCAGCAGAGTCGTGAAAGAAGAAAGAGAAGGTCGGTCAGCTGGTCAGGCGGGTGTTGGATGAATGTCGGATGAGAGATAGGATGGCTCTCTGGGGCGATAGCGCTGCGCGGAGAGGCGTGTCGTCGAGATGGATTAGGATTGGTCAAGGGGCACGATGACGCTGGCGATTTGCGGTGCGAAGCGACGATTAAGATTTTTCGTTTGGATGAACGCGCGAACCACGAACAAAAAGCAAAGCCGTATCTGCGTCTGGTCGAAGCAGCGAGAAAAGGGTTTCCTGTCGGACGAGGCGTGTGTCGGGCGATGAGAATTGCCAAGTAAACGTGAACGAGCGGCAGGGACGAACTTTCCCTCGAGCAAGGCGTCGACTGCGGTTGCGGCGATGGGAAGTGCTGAGCGAGCTGGCCGAAGACGGGCGAAGCTGAGACTTGACAATATTCAGGCTGCGCGTCAAAGGAGACGGTGGGGGGGTGTCAGCACGGTAAGCTGGGTGGTCGACTACCCTCTCGTAACGGTGTCGTCGAAAGGTCAAAAGGCCGACGGGTTGAGCCGAGTCGATGGTCAATTGCGTCAACAGGACGTCTCGGCAGGTGACATAGGCCAGTGGTGGCGTTCGCGAAGAGAAAAAGAAAAAGAAGAAGCGCGTGGCCCAAAACGGTCTTGTCGTCTTTCGTCGTCGTCGTCGGGTCGTGGGAGGAGGGGGGAGGGGGTTCGAGAGGGAAGTTCGTCGGCGGAGAGGGGCGGGTTCGTTAAAGGTTGGAGGGATAGGGAGAGGTAGGAAGAAAAAAGGGAGCAGCAGCAAGTCGGCTAATTAGGGAAGAAACCAACTTTTCGGGGGGGTGGGAGGAGGATGGAAGAGAGATGATAAAAAAAAGATAAAAAAGCTGACAGATGTCACGGACACGGATGAGGAGAGTCCAGGTCGGTCGGTCGGTTGGCGTGTGTTTTTGGCGATAGGAGAGCCCGGGGACGGGGGAGACGTCGACGGGGGCGCGGGGGCAAGTAGCGAGACAGGGACGCCGGTCTCCTGTCATGCACCAAACAAAAAAATTGGAAAGGACACACAGGCAAATGGCAAATGGGCAGCGGATGGCGAAGCACACGACATGGAAAAGGGACCGCCGACCGGTATTCGTTAGCGTCCCGGTATGGGTATGGGGGTGGGAGGGTTAAGGGGGACGGACATTGTCCTGCCACTGCTACCTACTGACTACCACTGCTACTGACAACTGTCACCCTGTTGACTTGTCGCCCGTGACCTGTTCGACTCATAGCCGTCTTTTGCAGCCTTCTCGAAGTCTCGATCCCCATCTTTGACAACTTGCCTTTGTCTTGTTGCTTCGAGTTTGCTTGATCAATGAACGATCTGGTACTTTTTTTTGCTGCTGCTGGGATGCCAGAGACGAGACCGCACTGGACTGCGGGAGCTGCAACAACAGGGAACTCGACGCAGCCAACCAGGCCAAGCCGAGGGCAAACAGAGTGGATACGAAGGGGCTTCGAGTGGATTCGGACTGGCCCAGGCACCTCGCATCATTGGGTGGATCATCCCGCCAAGAACCGCGGAAAGGAGGGAGTGGATACCCTCCTTTTTCCTCCCGAGTACGTACCGTCTTCTTGGGCAATCTGGACTTTCTGGCGTTCTACATCGTACATCCCATCCGTCTCGATAGGCACCTACAGTGAGCTAGGTAGGTACCAGCAAACAAACTGGATTTCTTGATTCTTTGCCAACTGCCAACTGCCAGGTTCTAGCTTCCAGCTTCCATCTTCCGTTATCCTTCCCAGTAGTCCCATACGCATCTGCATTGCCCGAATCAATCTTTGCCAATTTCCCGATTCCCTGCCCATCGGTTCCATCTCCTGCAGACACTGCTGCACTGCTGCAACTGCACCAGCGCCTGCACCTGCGCCAACGCCAATGCTAGCAAGCACTTGCAAAGGAAGAAGCCAAGTTAATCGCCAGCAGCCCTGGCACCTGGGCTGCTTTGGGAGGGGGCTCCCCCTTGATCACCTAAAGCCATCGTCCAATCGCCGGGCAGACGAAACCACTCCTAAATCCGAGGCACCCTGTCCTATCGCGGCCTGTCCATCCCTTTTTTGCGCATGCGACACAGATCTCCCGCCTGCCAGCTGCCTGCCACTGTCGGCACATATCTGTCTTCCACGGCTCCGCAAGACAGTCAAGGATGACTTCCATGACCTGTTGAGCTGTGGGTCGCTGGATAACCATGACTTCAACTCTATCAAACTGGGTGGGCTGTATGACCGATGCGCCCTGCTTTGACTCGCTTTCCAAGAGACCTGTTCGTCAATCTTCGATGCCAAGCGTGACCCGCCACGCAACCATATTCACGTTATCCCGGTGCTGTGCCTGCAAAACAGCTGGACGGAAAGAACCAGTTCAGCGAAACAATAACTGACACACAAATGCTATGTAATCGAGAACCGGATGATGGTTTGCTCTCTATAGGTGCAGGCAAGTTGCGCTGTTCAAAGTGCGTTTCGAAATGGCCATCGTAATGTCTGATAACTCCGGAAGGAATCGCATCCTATCACAGCCTTCAATGGTAGAAGTGTCATGGTTCAGGTCATCTTTCCCCAGAGCTACTATCATTAAGTAGCAAGGTGTCAATTGGCCTCCAATGTTCTTACTCGACAATTCTTGAGCCTCAATTCTTGCCTTATTCGGGGGTTTCCATGGAAAGACACCGCTTCGCTTCGTTGGCGTCAACTTGCCGCAATGCCTGACATACTTACGGCCGTCTCTCCTCTTACCAATCCAACTCTTGTTCCCTTTACCCTTGCTGTCCCGCGTACTGTCAAACCAGATAGGTGGTCACGCCGAGCCGTATACCGAGTTCGAGGACATGAGGTGAAACCACTTTGTGAGTGGTACCGCATTCTCCTTAACGCAAGTGTCTAGGTGCACGCGTTCCTGCGTGACCTGCTTCTCCTTGTTGGACAGGTCCGTCTCGTATTGCTTCGTCTTCTTGCCTCTGGCGTTACTAACGTGCGGTGTTCCAACTTGGGCCAACCGTCCCTCATTTCTCGTATGGTGTTTGTGACGTGGTTGTTTCATGATAGTCCATGCTAGTGACAGAACTTCTCCGGCATGACTGGTCTCATCCATTCAATGACTTTCCCCCGCTGTCTTTATTTCTCCTTGCTACGCATCTTCTTCTCTTCATACCTTAACCACCCCATCATCATCCTTATCAACGGGCCCTGCAACATCGTCGGCACCAAGTCCAGAAACAACATCGGCACCGCATGCCCCCAGTACGGCACCACAACCGCTCGTCCACACCCGACCCGGTCCAGGATACTCTGGGCCATCGTCTCAGCCGAAGGCCAAAATACCCGTGGCTGCATCAGCTCCGTCCTTGTCGCCACGGGCCCGACCCTCATGCCCAGCACCTCCACGTCTACGCCATCCAGCGCGAGTTCCTCCGCCATGCTCGTCGACAGCGCATTCATATATGCCTTGCTCCCGCCGTAGAACGAGAGCAGCGGCGGCCCCACGTCGGCCAACGAGCCCACGTTGACGATGAGCGCGGGCTCCGCCGGGCCCGTGAGCCTCGGCAAAAGAATCGAGGACAGCAGCGTCGGGAAAAGGGCGTTCATGTGCACGTTGTCCGCGATCTCGCCCACCGTGGACTCGTCCAGCCGCCGCATGACGGGCACCATCGGCACGCCGCCGACGTTGTTCACAAGCACCCTCAGGTTGAGGTTTTCGAGCGGCGCCAGCATGACGTCCCACAGCGGCGCCCCGGCGCCCAGGGCCACGGCATCGCCGACCATGATCCGGAACTCCCGGCCCGGGTGCCGCGCGGCGAGGTCGTGCCTGACACCCTCGAGCTTGACATCGTTGCGGCCGTGGATGACGACGTTGAAGCCGCGGCGGGCGAGCTCGTCAGCGAGGCCCTTGCCGATGCCGTCGCTCGCGCCGGTGACGAGGGCCCACGCGGGCCTTCCGTTGACGGTTCTGCGGTAGCGGTCGAGTGCGGATTTGCGGACGAAGGGGAAGAAGGGCCAGGAGAGGTTGTAGGCGACGGCAAGGAGGGCGAGGAGCCCGACTGTTGGGAGGAATCCGAGTGATTCCATATTCAATAGGGATGAGTAGTGTTTGAGGTTGAGTACTGATGGCAAGAGGGAGGAGACCACTGACATCCCCAAACCTGCCCACCGCTTCCTATTTAACACCTCCCCAAAAGACACGTGAAGCACACATGTGAATGGACGGACCAGACGTCATCCAGCTCATGATATCTTCGAACGGGCTCCCGTGGCAGGGATGTGTGAAGAAATGCCAAACGCTCCTCTTCATGCTTCCTGCGTGGGAGCTGGGCCATCCAGGGACCGGAGACGCCAACGCAAGTCCGAGATACGGATACGCCTATAACTCCCCACGCGCTCCCTCCGAAGTCAACTGATTTCACGCACTCGTGCCAGATCTACCCGTGCGCGCCGTGGCATGTGTGGGGGAGGAAGAGAGAGAGGGGGGGAGGGGGCGGTTCTCAAAACATTTCAATGACGAGGAAGAAAGTTAAGCTAAACTCTTTCTCCCGTCTCCCCCGGGCAATTCTCTTTCCAAATGAAATCATGCCCGAGTTCCGAGGCGAGGAACCTCTGTCAATATCAGACGGAAACCGACGAGTGAGAAAAGCCCCCAGCGTTCTTTGTGCATGGGGTAGTATACAATGTCTGTACATACATGTCGCCGGGAAGTAATAGTACATTCTTTTCGCCTGCCGTGACCTTTTTTGGTCTCTCTTCCCCACCGCCGTCTCAAGAACCTCCTGACTCGTCTGCTCCTCCGTCGGTGATTCTCAGCTTACCAGAGGAGATCATCGGCGCTGGCCTTCTTCGCCTTCTGGAGGGCCGCCCGGCCGGGCTTCACGACGCGCTTCCTCGGGATAGGTACCTTGAAGTACAAACTGGGCGACTCGCCCTCCTTGAGAAGGTGGCTCAGATAGCCGCGGTGGGCGGGGTCGCGGTAGTACTCGATGTCCTCACGGCTCGTAGGGTCGGGCAGGCGGTACTTGAAGGGCTTTGAGCGCGCCTCGGCAAGGACGCTGGCGACGTACTCCTTTCCGACGGGCAGGGGCTTGTCCGTATTCTCGCTCTCGCCGCGCAGGATGCGCCTGATGGACTGCTTGGTGTAGAACCTCGTGAGGATCTTGCCGCCGTTGGCCTCTACGGCGTCGATGGCGGAGGCGGAGGCGCGTGAGACCATGATGTCGATGGGCTGGCGCAGGTCCTGCTTCCCGCGACCGAGGAGTTTAATGCCGTCCTTGACGGTGCCAATGAGGCCCGACTCGATGATCTCCTTGACGGTAATCTGCTTCGTGGGGTCGATACGGCCGGCGTCGATCCATTGCTGGAGCTTGTCGAGGTTCAGCTTGGACATGCGGGGGGCGCGCCTGGTTGGGATTAGCAGCGGTTCCCCGTTTGTGTGTAGCGAGGGAAAGAAAAAGGGGAGAAAAGAGCACCTACAAGTTGTCGAAGCCCTTGGTTCCCCTTTGCACGATCAAGGGCGTCTGACCACCCTGGAACCATGGCTTGACCTTGCCGTGCTGACCCTGACCCTTGTGACCTCTTCCGGATGTCTTGCCCTTGCCGGCCGAGGCACCTCGACCGACGCGGATGCGCTTGTTGTAGGCGCCCTTGTTGTCGCTCAAGCTGGCGAGGATGGAGGCATTGCGACGGGCGGTGGTGGTGGTGATGGAGGTGGTGGACGTGGTAGTGCCGATGGACAGGCCGGCGAAGAGGGAGACGAGGCTAGGGGGGTTCGTCGAGGGTCGCAGGGCTCGGCTACAGCATGTCGTCAGATGCAATGGGGACAGCAACCGTGGAGGCATCGTCGCTGTCGGTGTGTGGTGGTGGTAGTGGTGGTCGTCGGCGATGGTGACACGCCCAAGATCGCGGAGTCTAGGTTCGGTGTTCGGTCCTCCAAAATTTCCAATGGAGCCAGCCGCCTCGCGGGAGCTGCAGTAGCTGGCGGCCCCGGTCGCACGCACAGCCGAGCGGAGCCACGCGAAGAAACACTGAAACTGCACAGCCACTCAGCCAAGGTCGAAGCGTGTGGCGGGCGTGGTGGGTGAGTAGACGCTATGAGTTGCGTGTGGCTGATGGTAGGTGTTACATAATCACTGAGAGAAGCACCTGAATCCCTTTCAACCGGGCAGGGAACGTCCCCCAAATGGAGTCATGACTTGCGTCGAAGGTGCGTGGCGCGCCTAAAGCTCCCCCTGGTCGCAGCCCAGCGCCCCTCCCCCTTCTCCCCGACGTGCAACATGGCCCATTTTGCTCCGCTGTAGCGTGGTGTCCTAGTCAGGGCAGCCAGCGTCGAGAATGTAGACTCGACTAGGTAGGTAGGTGTACCTACCCGACGACAGAGACCATGGCCGTCTGTCAGTGTCAGGCACAGACAGGCTCCAATGACGGGATTCGGGCTTCTAGGCTCATCCCTCGTCCAAGATCGGGTTCCTGAATCCTGAACCCTGAGGCCCGTTGTCTCTAGGGCCCGCCGCCTTGACTCTCGAAGCATGTCTCAAGCTTTCGGGCCTCGGTTTGCCTAGCAGTGGGAAAGGGAAGGGGGCAATAAAAGAAGAAGGGGGGAGAGAAAAGTTTCAAGCTTTCTCCCTGACCGCTGACTGCTTTCTTCCATAATCACCTCCATACGGAACATCAATTGGCATTATCGTGGCCTGTCGCATCGCATCACATCATCCATCGCTTGGCGCGCGTGCATCCTTTGATGTTGAATTTGGTGTTGTGACCAAGGCAGCGGGCAGTTCTACCAACTGCCAAAGCTCACCCCTCCACCCTCCCTGCTCGGCTCTGCGCATCGTCTCTGTCTGTCTGTTACTGCAGTACATGCGCGTCGGGCGTCGTCTGTTAGTACGCGGCAAGCTTACTACAACCCGACCTTCTCTTATCTTGTCTCGTCACTCACTCCAGCCGCCCGCAACCCTCCCAGTCCCCGATTACGCATCAATTGCGAGGCCTGCTTTCTCCTGCAACTCGCTCGCCCTCTCGCCCTCTACCTGTCTCTCTACTCCTCCGTCTCGTACCCCAGGCAGCAACAGCAGCAGCAGCTCATCCAATTGCCATTGGACGGAATCCCAATCGGCCGACGGGTCACACAGCTACGAACAAGTAGAGCGAGTACCATACCGTACCACACCGTACCGTACCATACCTACTCTCTACTGTACCACCAGCCAGATCCATTACCACCCTGACGACGCTTGAGCTTCGACGCCCTCGTCCTCCCCAATCGGTGGCTGATACTTAATCGCCATACAATGTCCCTCTTCGGCTCGTCGCCACCGGCGGATTCTCCGTCCAACACCTCTGCTGCGCCCTCGCGATCTCTATTCGACGAAGAGCCCATGTCCAAGTCCGCTTCCAACTCGCTATTCACCGACGACGACTTCGCCGGAGCCGAGTCCTCGCCCTGGGACATGCCTACCCCGAGGAAGAAGCAGTCTCGCGCCGACGTCGTCCGCAACCTGCTGTCCGCTTCCGACGTGCCCGACGCCTACATTGAGACCTTTGACACCGTCGTACGCGACGATGGAGCTGGAGGGCGTGTCACCGCCGGCGGTGTGGCCAAGCTATTTGCAGCCGCGCGCCTGGGGGCGGACCACCAGGCGCAGATCATGTCCATGGTTGTGCCCGCTGCAGGTGGCGACATCACCGTCGCCCGCGGCGAGTTCAACGTCCTCCTCGCCCTCATCGCCCTTGCCCAGGAGGGCGAGACCATCAGCCTCGACACCGTCGACGAACGACGCAGGAGTGAGTCCATTTCCCTCGTTCCTTTCCAGCCTCTTCGTCTGCTTCATCATCCCCAGCCACCCTCCCGTGTGCTTTTGCCGTGCCTTATGTCATGACCTCGGCACCCTGTCCGCCGAGCTATCATACCTTACCTAGCTTGTACTTACTTATCAGTGCGCCGCAATCTGTGTGGGGTTCCTTGCTAATTGCCAATGCACCAATCCAGATCTCCCACTCCCCAAGCTCGCCGGCCTGACTGCTGCTCCCGTGATGCCTCCCGTCTCAGAGCTTGCTGTCAACCCTCCCCAAGCTCCCGCAACCCCCGTCCAAGAATCTTCATCGCCGCCACCGCCGCCTCAGCCGAGCAGCCTGCGCCGACCTCCAATGGACTTTCCCGAACCCGAAGACCCGTGGAACTCACCCGACGTACACAAGGGTCATGCCCACGCCATCGCCGCCTCTCCCAGCAGGACCAATGGCGCCAGTCCACAGCACCCTGCGCTAAACGCCAATGGTAACGGCAATAGCAACGGCAACGGGAACGGCAACGGCAATGGCGATTACAGCACGTCACCAGGCACAGCCATTGCCGGTCGGACCATGTCTTCTTACACAACTGCCACCGCTGGCTCCGATACGGGTTCTGGGCGTCATGCTGTGATCAGTGGCACGTCGCCGGGCGGCGGCTGGGGCGGCTACTTCGACGGCAGCACCCAGGGCGGCGGATTCAATGAACCCGTCCCCAATCAGATCACAAGCCCCTTCGGCAGCACGGGTGGCGGACGCGACGCGACCGGAAGCTCCGCAGCCGTGCCGCCTTTGCGGCCTGCCGTCAGCGGCCGATCAGGAGGCCCCGTGGAGGAGAACATTGTCGTCACTCTGCTGCCTGAGAAGGAGGGCCTTTTCATGTTCCAGCACCACAACTACGAGGTTTCGAGTATTCGACGGGGCAGCAAGGTCATCAGACGGTACAGCGACTTCGTATGGCTTTTGGATTGTCTGCACAAGCGCTATCCTTTCAGGGCGCTGCCTCTGTTGCCGCCCAAGCGCGTCGCTGGTGAGTTTGGCGCGCGCCGCATTTCACTATTTTTGCTAACGGCAGAAGTCAACGGTAACCATTTCTCCAACGACGGCGCCTTCATCGAGAAGCGCCGCAGAGGCCTGGCAAGATTTCTAAACGCCCTCGTTCGGCATCCCATCCTTGGCCAGGAACAGCTCATCATCATGTTCCTTACCGTGCCAACTGTAAGCCACCTCTCGCCGACGTGACGAATCTCGCTAATTATCAGTATCAGGAACTGGCCGTATGGCGCAAGCAGGCCACCATTTCCGTCCAAGACGAGTTTCAGGGTCGTGTCTTGCCACCTGGGCTGGAGGACTCGTTGCCCCCTACCCTCGAGGCCCTCTTCGACAAGACACGGTCCGGTATTCGGCGGTCGGCGGAGCTTTACATTAACATTTGCAACGTTATGGACCGTTTGGTGAAGCGTAGCGAGGGTGTTGCTGCCGACCATGCCCGCATTGCCATGTCCCTTACTTCGTTGACGGAAACGAGCGCCGATACCTACGCGAGCGACACCAACGAAGTGCCTCTGCTCAACGACGGTCTGACATCCATGAGCAGGCACCTGAGAACGTGCCAGACCCTGTTGGAAGACGAAAGCAAGGCGTGGGATGAGGGAGTGCTGGAGGATCTCAAGCGCCAGCGTGATGCTCTCGTCAGTATCCGCGACTTGTTTGATCGCAGGGAACGTCTTGACAAGGACAACATTCCCTACCTCGAGCGGAGGATCCAGACCAACGAGACGAAGCTGGCGAACCTCCGTAGCAAGCCTGAGGGCATGGTCAAGCCAGGCGAGATTGAGAAGGTGGTTGACGCGATTATCAAGGTATGTTCCTTCCCATGTTCCACCTCCACGTTCACCCAACGACATACTAATACTTGTTTGCAGGATAAAGAGTCCATCGTCAACCAGCACAACCGATCCATCTTCGTCAAGGAATGCATCCGCGACGAGCTCATCTACTTCCAGCATACGCAATTCCACGTCTCGCGCTGGAATCAGGACTGGGCTCAGGAGCGCGTCAAGTACTCCGAGATGTTGGCCGACAATTGGCGCCGTCTCCTTGACGAGCTTGAGGGCATGCCCCTCGGCGACTAATGCCTCCGTCATCTCCCGTACCCTTTACCACACACCGACACATTGCATATCAGCGTCATCTCTATTTCAGGCGTTCCGGTCTTTACTCTACATCCGTCAGACAATTCAATCAGCTCTGTTGGACTGACTAGTCGGCGGCAGTCCTCATCTTGTACGAAACTGTGTCGTTGTCGTTTTTTCCGAGCGCGATGTGTTCCAGACCAGATGTACATTTTAGAGCAGGGACCCGTTGACGAATACCCTTTGGTTACGCAAATTGCTTAATATACGGTGCTTAATCTGTATCCTCGTTGTCGACGCCGGGATTGTGCGATTTGTCCCATCGTCATCATAATGACTTGAACCCATATCAAGGTCGTCTCGTTGGGAATGAGAACTGCCTCAGAGGGAGGCCAGGTCATTTATCAATATTTTCCCCCTTGGATGACTGTCTTGCCTAGTAACTCATTCTAGTATCGTGCCCAAGAAGCCGCCCATGTACCAGTTTGAGGTCATCTCATGCTTGTCCTAACTTGAATGAATAAAACTCTAGTGATGGAAGTTTCTTTACCCTTATCCCGACACCCCTTTCCCTATATCTCCCACATTATCCCCAAATATGTTCACAGGTTTTGTCCCCAGAGGTGTTTACCATACTTGTCCTATCACTACCAGCTCCCTCGTTGCTGCGACCAAAGCCCTTTAAAGGTCCAGTTGCTGCGATGAGAACTCTTCATCTGGTTGCTGCGATGATATCTCCTCAGCTTATTACGCGATGAAAGCCATTCATCCAGTCACGCGACAAAAACCATTCATCTAGTCGCTGCGATGAAAGTCTTCCACACTTCTGGTCCCCCTATTTCAGCAAGCTTGGTGAGGGCATCAAGTGGCCTCACATAAGGGTCTCGTCAGGCTTCGTGAGCCTGGGACCAAGCCCTAATGGTCGATTAGTCGTCGACAAGGTCTTCTTTGGAAAAGAACATAGACAACAAATATTCTTCCATTGGACTCGCCTGGAGTTTTCTCTTTCTTTCTTTCCCCCAGACTTCGACAGAACCGAAGAAAATCTTCTTTTAGCCCAGGTCGAAAGGAAGAGATCACAAAACACAAGTCGAGGCCAACAAGACTGCTCAAAGGACACAGAACAGCATCATCCATCATGGCCGTAGGTTCCCTTTCTCTTCCTTTCTCTTATATCTTCATTGGAGGGGACTCAGTCCTTGTGTCCTTACCCTGTGTCTTCCCTTCGATATGCAGCCCTCCTTCCATGACTACAGTGTCTTATCCTTCCTCTCGTCCGATGTCCCTTTACAAGACGACCGTGGGAACTTACGGTAACTGATGATATATAGGGCAAGAAAACCGAGGAGAAGGAGCCCGGTCTTTTCGTCAGTGACGACGAGGACGACAACGATTCTGTCGGCGGCAAAGAGAATCCCGGCAATGAGGAGGAGGACGAGGAGGATTATCACGACAGCGATACCGATTCGTACGTCAGCACAATCGACGCCAATGGTAACCCAATCGCCTACAACGGCCGTGGCGGAGAGATCGACCCCCACCACGGCTGTACTCGCACCTCCTTCGCGAGCGATGGCCAGGAGTACACCGGCAACGCCATCCGCCGCTGCAAGGCGGTCGCTTACAACCCCATCTACGCCACGTGGTGCTTCTGCATCCGCCACAAGCGGTGCAAGCCCGAGATCAACTTCACGGACAGGAACGGCCGTATCACGTGCCGTAGCTGCCACGACTGCCGAGCCGCGTCTGAGACTCGCAACACCAAGGACAAGCGCCTGCGCAAGAAGTTGATGGCTAAAAAGGTGAAGGAGTGGCGGAGCAAGGCCTTGCCCGGCCACCGGTTCCACTACGGAAAGCCGACGAAGGAGCAGCCTCGTCGTAACCCCGACTCGGACGACGAGGATCTCGGCGGCAAGGGCGGCTCGTCTGGTGGTGGAATCGCCGGCACCCTCATCGCTGGCCAGTGAGCGAGCTGGAGCTCTTTCCCGCCGGCATCGATAGGCAGCTAAGGGGAGGAAGGCGAGAGGGGGGTCGAAAGGAGAGATGGCAGCACGGTCCGGCAAGGGACGAAATCTTCACAGTCGTGGGATGGGATGGATTTAGGTCTAGGAACTTGGGGAAAGACGGTAGTCCGGACCCTCTCGAGCCGTTTGCTCTCCTAATTCATCAACATTCCTCGAACCTTATATGGCCTTTGATTTTGTTTTGTTTCGTGATTTTTGTGATGTGTCAAGAAGATGTAATTCGATTCCTGGCATTCTCCCATGTCAAGAGATTAGATTCCGGACGCTTGTATGGCACAGTTCCGTCTGTCTTGTTTTGTCTTTCTAATGCATTATAATTTTCAACTGAAGTTCTCGACAAACGGCTCGAGCACCTGATCTGAAGTGGGCCAAGAGCATATGGCAGAATGAAAAGTTGGATGATAAGCAGGATGTGGAAGAGTTGGGGAAGGAAGCGTGAAGTATGAGAGGCAGGAGTGGCTGGCAATGTTCGCGAGCTCGAAACACAAAAGGTCTGAGTAGAGACGCAAGATATCGTCAGAAGTTGTGGGTGTCTAGAAGTATCGCTCCACGTGGCAGGTGACGAACATTGCTATCGAACATTAATATCTATCACGGCCTGCAATCCCAGCATCTTCAAACGGTTCATGCATCGTTACCAGCACTGCCTCCAGAACCATCCGATTTGACATCGGCCAGCCATCCGGTTTGAAGCGGACCGTCCAGCCCACCGATGCAGACGAGAATAGCTTCTCTACAGACTTTGCGGACGGACGGCATGCGCGCCCTCGGAGAAATAAGAGCCTGGCACGTCCAATTCTTGCGTCACCAATCAACAACTTTCGCCGTTCGTGGTTGCTAGAAACGTGGCGTCGGCAGATACCGAAACGAAGCGCTGCGCCAGTACTCAAAATCAAGAACCAGATCACCTGGTGTCTATCTCGGAGACTGCAACGAGGTGCCGTCAGCTGGTTTGGCGATCGACGGCCTGTGGCAGATCAAAAAGACCTTGTTGGCTGACTTCTCGTCGCGAAGGCCGAATGCCCAGACCCTCCTGACTGTATCCCGTCAGATATCGGAAAACTATCAAGTCGGCCTAGTCACCATTTCCGTCGACCGATACGAATTGATGGAACAGATGGAGTCCGCGGTCCGCGACAACGCTGCGCCGAAAGCTCCCGGGCGCCGACTCCCGCCGGCTCATGCAGAGATGGGGGATGTTCCATCTCAGAATCAACCACTTCTGGACTACCGAGAAGGGGCTATATGAGGTACTAAAGGGAGGGGGATACCACGGCACCTTTGCCGAAATCGCATAGGAGCAGCGCTCGCCTAACCTCACCGGCTGGTATTTCACTCACCGCTTCCTACACACCCTCTTCGCCCAGCTTCTGCAGCTGTATTTCCTGTTCGTTCTCGTTTCGGTCCGTCCTGCATCGCTTCCCCCAGAGGTTCGAGCTGTCACGGCGGGCCGTCCCCGAACAGAGCCAAAAAGCAACCCTCTTATCTCCTGGTTTAAGATAGCGGGCGGCTCGATGTGGTCGAGGCTGCCAACCAGAGGACAAGACCCCCCGTCTAGTCGCTGGCGCGCATGTCAATAGATAATGCACATCGATATGGTCGCCAGCGTGCCTATCTCAGAACTGATTAGAACCACAGCTCCGGATGCCATGTAGTATATCATCCGCCCCAGGTCGCCTGGTGCGCAGCGCGGGCGACATCGCGCGGCAACCCTTTCGCAACTCTCACTACACCACCAAAATCGGCAACTGGGCGCAGCTCAGCAGCACGGCACGGCCAGACAATGTGATGGTATCCGCGGACGGAGGCTAGCTGGATGACAGAATGACAGGTTGAGAATCAGGTGCCGTCTTTACCGATAGCCCTATTGGGGCAAAGTTCGTCACGGGATTTATGAGGTCGACGCCCCATCCCAATCGACCCCCTCGCTCCCGGCAACTACACATCGCACCAGGGCACATGGGACATAGCACACATCGTTCTCGAAGGACTCATCACGAAGGAGGACACGGCATTGAACTGATGTATCAACATTAGGAACAGGAACGAATTCCGGAATATGTATCTCGCGTCTATCGCCGACGGTCGTCATTGCTCCCTCCATGTCGATCTTCGTCGAGACGCAGCAACTCGACAGTTTTATCTACCGAAATAAACCCATGACACCTTCCGATGAAAAGAACAGGAAAAGGAAATAGAAAAAAGAGAGGCCCCGAGGTATTACATCCGTCGTGTTGCAGGGCACTTCATCTGTGCGATTCAAACCTGCCGTTTGCTTCCATGGCCCATAGACACCACTACAAACAACAAGTCGTGGGTGGTGTGTGCGCCAGAAACCTACGCAAATGAAGATCCAATGATTGGAGGAAACAGAAAAGAACATAAAAAAACAAGACAATGGGAATGGTCGGATTGGACGACGACGACGACCGAAGAAAGCGCCACCCGTCAGCCCTTAACGCAGCCGCAAACCTTGGCCGAAGCTTCAGTTGCACCACATCTCGACACGAGTCCCTTCGAGCCGGTTCAGGACGTCAAATTCCAACCCTGTTTGCCGGAAAGCAACGATGATCATGTCGAAGCGCTGCTCGAGCGACTTGACGTTCCAGTCCTCAACATCCAGACGGGCGATCTGCGGCACCGCCTCCTGCTTGACGAGGGGATCGGCCCAGCAAACATCGACCTTTTCCGTCAGCACGAGACTCTTTGCTAGCTCGAGACCGGGCGAGTTGGCCAGGTGGGACTGGCCCTTCTTGAAGCCCATGCCGACGACGAGGACACTGGGCCGCAGCTTCTCGGCACACAGCGTCTCGACCGCGCGCTGGGCAATGGCCGCCGGCCGGGCACGCATCTTCTCCGTTGCGTGCTGCAGGAGAGGGAACTGGCTGTTGGACAGAAGGTAGTACGGGTTGACAGGGATACAGTGGCCGCCGACACCGAGACTAGGCGTGAACGGCATGTATCCGAACGGCTTGGTCGCCGCCGCACCAGACACTTCGTATGGGTCGACGCCATGTCCCAAACAAGCATCGGCCATCTCGTTTGCAAATGCAATGCACATCATACGCTGGCAGTTCTCGTACAGCTTGGTCATCTCCGCGACCTCGGGTCGTGACACGGGCACGACATGGTCGAAAACCTGCGAGTAGAGGCGGACAATGGCGTTCAGCGAACCGGGGACCATGTCGTCCAAGCCGGACACAATCTTTGGAATGGCGAAGGCAGGAGGCTCGACGCGGCCAGGGTCGACACGCTCAGGGGACATGCCAGCGAAAAAGTGACGCTCCTTCGCCAGGGGCCCGAGAAGCTCCCTGGTCATGCCGACCGCGACGGAGGATTCGACGACGACGACTGAGCCAGGACGGGCGTATGTGGCGACGTTCTTGAGGGCGGATCTCAGGAAGGACGAGTCGATGGTTTGGTCTGGGCGCAAGAGCGTGGGGACTGAGATGAGGAAGTGGGTGGCCGCCGCCATGTCGCTGGGCTTGCAGGTGAACTTGGCCTTGCTGTCCGGGCCGAAATCCTTCTCGAGGCTCTGCACGCGCGCCTCCGAGACATCGAAGCCGAGAACATTGAACTTGCGAGCGAAGTTGCCCACGAGGTGCTCTCCAACGTATCCAACACCGATGACGGCCACCAGCGGCTCCGCCTCGAGATCAACAGAGCTGGCAATGGTTGCGAGCTCCTCGTCGGACTCGCACTCCTCTGTGGGAGGGGTGATGGGATAGTATCCATCGTGCGAGAAATCCCAAGTCTCTGACTTGGGGCCCTCGGGAGACTCGAAGGGGAAGGTGCTGCGGCATGAAGGAGACCACCCCGGAGTGTCGGGGGTGAGCATCTGGGTGTCCATTGCGATGACGAAGCGAGGGTGCAAAACGAACGGTGGGAAAGTTGTCGAAAGAGAAAGATATTGAGAGGCGAAGACGAGCTATGAAGATGAAGGAGGATATCTCTTGATATCTTCCTGTCGAAGAGGATCAACAACACTGCCAAGCGGCTGGCTCTTTGAGAGAAGACGCAAAGAGGAGAGAGAGGGGCGCACGGGAAGGAACGAAAAAAGCGCTTGTTGGAGAGAACGGAGACGGGAGTTTAAAAGACTTGCCAACTGAGGCACTGACATGATGTACAGGCACGAGGAGGAAGGAGGACGAGAAGGAGACAACCCACTCATGTTGGTGCCCCCCCCCCCCCCCCCCCTGGCGTCAGCTACTCGAGGTCGCCCAGACCCAAACAGTTGCGGCAACGTCTTCACGGCAACGCCAGCGGGAAGAAAAGGTTGAGACATGGCATCAAATTGGCTGGGTTTGCCGCCGGGCCTAATCGGGATCCACGTTTGCAGCACGGCGTGAACGCCATGGTATCAGTGGTGAGGTGAGGCTCCTCCCCCTCGGCCCCTAACGAGCCTGCCGACGGGGCCGTGGACAGATCAAAGTCCAACCGGGAAGGGTAGGGAGGGGGAAGAGAGAGAGAGCGAGCGAGAGAGAGAGAGACTGAGATGATAGTTTCAGGTCCGGGCTAGCTCCCGCGCAGACAAGGCTTGGAGGGATTCAAACAGGCGACCATCAGCAGTTCATGGCAAGCGGCCCTGAAAGTGGCTGATGGTTCCACCCCCCAAAGCGCAACCATACTCACAGGCGCGCTTCGGCAAGACGACGCTGCACGGGATGGAAGGAAAACAATAGCGCGATATGGCATCAGCACGACGACAATGGCAGAATTCTTTGCGCCGGTCGGGGGCGTCCAGACACCAGCGGCATACCGAGCCCCCCCTCCTCTCAAGAAGTATCCCGTCACTCATCATCAGCAACATTATCCAGCCGTGATATCGCCAAGATGGCAAGCCCGGATGCATGAAGTAGGCAAAGACACTCGTCTCCCCTGTCTGTTCCTCACACTCTCTCGCCAAGGTCTCCTCGGAAGCCTGATGTCATGCAGAACGCCTCCCCTCCCCCCGGTCAACACGCTTGTTGCTGAGGACTTTTCGAAGGAAGACAAGCATCGGAATCAAGGGGGGGTCGCGGAGTTGAGGATGACAGTCCGCCAAATGCATGGCCAGTCATTTATTTTCGACATCGGTAAGCAGATTGTCAGGGGACTGCTGGATCGAAATGAATCGAAAAAGGCCGGAAGTTACTCTAGGGTTACCCTCAAGAGCCGTAGTTGAGAGGAGGTATTTGCTTGGCCACCGGCGTTGGGTCCGACGATCACCTCTGGCCCCATCCGTCCCGTTCATGAAAGGGACCCCCCCCCCTGGCGAGGTCTTGGGGGGAAGGCTTGGAAGTTTTCTTCGATGGAAAGCTTGCGAGGATATCGGCAGGGGCCCGTCAAAGCGAGCAGAGAGGGTGGCCACCAAGAAAAGGGGGGGCGTATGGTAGCTGGAACGATGCCGCATGAGAGGAGTAGAGAGAGAGAGCGGAGAGACAAAACCGGGATGGGCCTTGCTTGCAGTGCAGAGCACGGAGAGCTCCTTGCGACGTCCAGTCCGAATTCCGTCAGGCCCGTATGCAGCATTTCAAGAACGATGGGAGCTATTGTCTTGGCTGCTCGAGCTCAGTCGAAATGGAAATGAGACGACGTTATGTGTCGATGCGCAGCACAAGAAGAAACCAAGGGAAGAAAAAAAACCCAAATCCCGACGAAGATGGGATGATTGGCGGGAAGAAAGACGCCAAAATACTTAGGTGGGTGGATGGGTACCCAAGGCCTAAGGTAGGTAGGTAAGGTAAGGTAAGGTAGGTAGGTACCTGTATGTTTTGGTCAGCTTCCCAGGGATATATCTTGACTGCATATGCATATGCCATGCATTATGCAACACACCCAAATGTGGGACCCGCCCCCGCTGGATGCAAGTCTCAGTCCAAGCGGTGGGTTGGCCTTTTTATTGCATTCTGCGGAGTGCTGCGTAGTATTGCATGGACGCGGGGAGCTTGCTTCGCTTATTCGCGTTACTGTCTCTACCTTATTTCACACCTTCTTCTCCTCCATCCTCTCTCCGTATGCTCAGTCAGTATCTCACGCCCCCCTCCCTCCTTTCATTCTTAGTCGCAAGTCCATCTGGACGCGCAGCCCACCCCACCGGCAGCTCCAAAAAGGGGGGGGGAGTGTGTGATCATCAATGGCATTCCGGTCCGTTCTCCACGATCCCGTCACCGTTCCCCCCCCATCCCGATCCAAGCTCCTGCGCCACAAACCACCCCTTGCACAGGGGCATACACGTGGTGGGGAGGTTACGCCAATAGCCGATTGTTTCTCTTGGACGCCTCTTTCCGCCCTTTTCGTCCTCTCTAAAGCTCGTTCAGGAGGACGAAAGAAGGAAACATCCACGCCAAGATCTCGCATTTGCCTCGTCGTCATCTACTCGGGACCGGCGCGGCGCCACAGGGGGAAAACCTCGTGTTATGCATACGCGGCTTTCCTTTCAGCACATTTTCGGCTCTTGCAAGCCACACCGGCCTCTCTCTCTCTCTCTCTCTGTCGAACGGGCAAGCCTGGGCTTCACAAATGCTGATTTGCCTTCCGTTCCCGCCGCTTGGAGCCAACACTTGGCCCGAACTGGTAGATCTCGGTCCAGAATAAGACGAGGACAAGTCCTGACTGGCGAGGCGGGACCGCCGCATCGACCCGAATAGTATCCCTGCGGACCCTGCCTACTCAGCTGGTGTCAATCAAGGCGGTCTTCTCTAGAAAGCAACTCGGATACAGGGAAACCCGATTTCTACCTAGGACAACCAGCTGACGGAAACCACGACGATTGTTAATGTCCGTTGCCCCCGTTGCAAAGTTGCAACAATTGCCGGCCTGTCTCGGACGGCAGAAACCTGAACCAGCGCGTGCGCGAGTCCGTCTCCGTCGTCTGCGGCCTGAAGGCGTCTTTGATTGCTCTGAGGATGGAATTTGCCATCGCGCTCAGCGTGTCTAGCCTCGACATTGTTATGATTGGTGGGACTATGTGTCCTCACTGCTAGCTGGCGAACCAAAAGACCAGATGGTCAAGACCTCTGCACTGGTGCCGTCTGCACAGTAGATGCAAGATGCATTACAATTTTAGAACCGAAGAGGCACCGCTGGACAGCCAGGACGGACGGATGTTGGAGCCGCAGCCCTGCCAAGTTGGCGCCAAGTTGTGCCAGCAATGCAAAGAAGACGAGGTGCATCTCAACTTTTGTACGGGGCTGGGGTTGTTATTGGTTCGAATAATCACCGCACCGCTCCAGTCTGGTGACTTGTCCTTCTTCGGGGACTGGGTTATACGAGCACGGAGATCGAGACCTCGGTGGCTGCTGCAGCTTCTACTCGACCATTTCGATTTCAGTGTCCTGTCCAATCCAGCATGACATCAGTGTTCCAACACTTTTGGTCCAGACGGGGACGAAAAACATAGTCAGTCCACCTCGCCTACCAAAGAGGTTGGCGTGTGGAGAGGAGTGGAGGATGGATGCTGACAGCGCCAAAGAGAATGGAGCCTTTTCTCGATTTGTTTCGTGGGCCAAGCATCAAAGGTCCCGCGACTGCCTGCAGATGACAACGGAAGTCGAAAAGAAGGTTGCCGATCAACACGAGCATGGCGCTGGTGGGGAGACGAGACCGAGAGAAAGCCATTGTCGCACTCGAGGCAGAACGCAAGTCAAGCCGCCAAACGGGTACCAGTTTCAAGACGGAATTCTAAAATCGGAACTGGACGGTGTTTCGTCGGAGGCCAGCAACTTTAATGTGGTATTTGACATCTGGAAAACGAACTCCACGACCTCATGCTGGACTCGGCGGAAACACGAACACTGCTCGATTCGGGCCACCAGCTCTGTCTCCCTTGCTTGACAGGGGGGGTGGAAGTCTATTTCCAAGAAACCAATACGACAGATGGCATGACAACGGATCCCAGCCTCCAAAATCAACTTCGATGATTTGGACCCCGAAACAGGTACAGTCTCGTCCCCCGAAACTGGGTGCAGGACAGGAAAATTTTCAGTCAAAGTACCTTGTGCATCATGAACAGACGAGGGGACGAAGGGACGAGGGGACATGACACCCAGCACCGCACGTACCTCCTCCGCACACCAACCGCAACCCCGCCTTTCCCGCCTGGCTTGTCCTAGAGCGCTCGGATAATTGAATGGATGAACTGACAAGGATCTGCAGTCCAGGGCTAGAGGCAACCTTTTCGTGATGCCCCCCTGGTCTGCTCCTAGTCACATCCTAGCTCCTTCCTTCTGATCATCCACTAGGCCCCCTTGTCTTTCTCACAAAGCACATCATTAATCAATCATCAGGGCGCTTGCAATGAAATCCTCGGTCTAGATGGCTGGAGACTCTGCAATATTGCTCAGCTTCTGCATAACTGCAAGGGCTATTATGACTGGTCTCACTCAGCCCATCCTATAT
The DNA here is from genome assembly GCF_001672515.1 of Colletotrichum higginsianum IMI 349063. NCBI lineage: Eukaryota > Fungi > Ascomycota > Sordariomycetes > Glomerellales > Glomerellaceae > Colletotrichum > Colletotrichum higginsianum. The sequence continues at coordinate 222,226 of NC_030955.1, forward strand.
TGACATATGAGGCTTTCGTTCCTTTTCACCGTCTGTTAGCCTGCCAACGCACACCTTGACCACGATCTGCTGTTGGACAGACTCGTACACGAACAATATCAGTCGATCCCCGTCTTAAGCTAGACAAAGAGGGGCCGTGATCGGGAAGAGAATCCTCTATGGCTTATCCCCCTCTCTCCCCAGTCCGCCCGCGCTCTCAGAGGTTATCGTGTCTGACCCGGCCATACCAGTGCTGCAAAGCAACTCGCATATTGTTATTCGAGCCCCTGGTTCGTCGATTCCTTGTCATGTAGTCATGCCAGGGTTCCAATGTCGGCTCCGAAGCCATGGATCCAGAGAAATGGAAAACACGTTGCCATGCTAGACACTGGAGTCTTGGTCCACGATCCAACGGGGCGCTGGCTCGTATCGAATGGCTTGGAGGCGTAAGCCTACCTTTGCAAGTGCCGTTTTTCCCGTCCGACGCCGGCCACCTTTGGATCAAAGGTTGGCTGTTATATGCACTAAGTCTGCCATTGAACCCAGCTGCCAAGTCACGCAACTCTTTAGCCAGCCAGCTCTGTCTCTCGTTTTCATTTCTCGTTCCTTCTGGAGTGACTGGACTCATATCAGGCGCTCTTGGCAGGACTGGAATAGCAACTCCTGTTCTCGTAGCGTGTGGCCGAAAAGACCAGCCTCTATACTCGAATATCTCTTGTAAATACCGCTTCTCGCCGGGTTTGGCCAGACATCAGAACCTATCCCCCATCCCGCCCGCAGCGTCGATCCACCAGAATCACATACTCCTCGAAATCCCGGGTTGACTCGCATTCTCTAGCCATGCATGCATTATTGCCAATCTTCCTCTCGGGGGCTGCCCTCGCCGCCACTATTCACGCTCCTCTGGCGAAGCGAGCCGAATGCGGGCCCGGAGTCGGCTCCTGCGCGCCGGGACAGTGTTGCTCAGAAGCCGGATGGTGTGGGACGACGGCAGATTTCTGCGGCGGTTCCCAGTGCCAGCTCGCATACAGCGACGCTTGCGATACCTTGTAAGTTGGACTGAGACTCACTCTCGGCCCTCATGTCCGGGCCTGTATATGCCGCAAGTTTGCTAAAAGGGGAATTTCACCAGCTTCCCGCCACCGGGGGCTAGCACGGAGAGTATCGCCCGTCCCCTTGTGGGTTCTGTGCCTTATGGTATGTTCATCTACATTATGCATCGCGGAACGGGCCTAACCTGCGTCTCTCCCCTAGGCTCGATCATCACCACCTGTGCCGTCCCAGGAACCTTGGCATTGACCTATGACGATGGTCCGTACATCTACACGTCGCAGTTGCTTGATATTCTTGAGGCCCAGAACGTCACGGCCACCTTCTTCGTCGCCGGTAACAACAAGGGTAAGAAGGGGATGGACAACGCGAATACGGCATGGCCGGCCATCATGCGTCGGATGCATGCTGCTGGCCACCAGATCGCCAGCCATACCTGGACCCACCGAAACTTGAATCTGGTTAACAGCACTATCCAAAGAACCGAGATTATCTACAACGAGATGTCGTTCCGGAACCTCTTTGGCTGGATTCCCACCTACATGCGTCCGCCCTACCTTGAATGCAACGCCGCCTCTGGCTGCCAGAACATGCTCAGGACGCTCGGTTATCACATCATCAACGTCAATATCGACACCAAGGACTACATGTATGATACTCCCGAGACGATCCAGACCGCCAAAGACCGCTTCTCGGGTGGAATCTCGACAAACGCGGCCGCTAATAGCTACATTGAACTGTCCCATGATGTCCACTACCAGACCGTTGTCAACCTGACCCAGTTCATGATCGACACGGCAAAGGCACGCGGATACCGCCTTGTGTCCGTCGGCGAGTGTCTCAATGATCCCAAGGAGAACTGGTACCGACCCGCCGGTGGTGCCATTAGCGCCAGCGTCGCGTCTAGTACTACGAGGACGACGGGGACGACCTCCGTGCCGTCGTCCAGTACACCAATCGCCTCGTCGACCCAGACCCGGGTCCAGTCAAGCACAGCTCTCACCAGCAGCGTGACTCGGGTATCTTCTACCTCGTCCAATGCCCCTGCATCTACGGCGAAGGTATCACCGGACCAGACCTGCGGTGGAACCAATGGTTACACATGCCTGAACTCGAAGTTTGGCAACTGCTGCTCACCCTATGGATTCTGGTAAAATCCCCTCCAACGACCGTGACGATGAGAAAGACACGGCTGACGATTCTACCCCTTAACACAGCGGCTCAAGCCTCACGTACTGCGGAACGGCATGCCAATCGGGCTTCGGGTCCTGCGCGCCGCAGGTTTCGGGCGTGAGTGACACCACTAACGGGCTTTGCGGTAGCCAATATAAGGCAACCTGCAAGAATTATGGCCAGAAGACGTGCTGCTCCCAATACGGCTACTGGTAAGTTGATGCACTTCCCTTGTTTGCCCCCTTGACCGGTTCCTCGGCGCATGAGCATGTTTGCCATCCGGAGGCAGGAAACGTTCAATAATGGCGAATACTGACGAGAACGCTGCAGCGGAAGCTCTACAACGCACTGCGGAGTAGGATGCCAGTCGCTTTTTGGGACCTGTAATTGATCGGGACATGTTTGTTGCGCAACATATATTGATTGCCTGCATCTTCATCGAGACTGGCCGCCGCCACGCTCGCACGACATGGGCGATCATCGGGGGATCTCCTTCTCCTGGCCGTCGGCGGTAGGTGCGATCTTGCGAGGATCCCCTTGCTCTGCAATATGTCGCGCAGCACTTGACAACGAACATGAGGGGGAAGATTCGCAAACCTGGGCTGGATTATGTTTGTTTTTTTCGGGCAGTCGGGCGATGGAACCGGTAGAAACCACCCTTCTCCAGTCCCGTCGCGGAGGCGACTGGCTTTTCAATGATGCCAAGGCTGTTGGCGAGGATGCATTGCGACCTAGCTCCCAGCTACTACCACCTTACTCCTACGATCTCTACGGCCGAGAAGCTGGACTGAAAATGAGGGGAAAGACGCGACTTAGGTGCATCGTGGCAAAAGCGCAGGGAGGAAACACAGTTGGATATTGCAGGATGTCGGTCGGACCGAGGACAAACCCAAGGCGGGAGGGAGAGGCAAATAGGATAATGATAACACCTAATCGAGTAAGAGCGTATGCGACATGTCTCAACCCCCGCTGCGTTTGCGAAATTTCATCACGGAGCCTCGTGCTTTGTCTAGACCGACTCTATTTCCCCGAATGGGCCATGTCTAGGGTAACCTTTACATGCAACGGTTTCGTCTTTCCTGACCACCTTCCGGATACGAGGAGTTCCGAGGAGACTTTGCCGTGTGTAGTATCGAGGGAGACTCAACCAACGTGACCGACGCCTTTTGGAAAGCTGAAGGCTGATATCAAGCACTATACACCGACCATGCGACATTACGAAAAGTAGAACATCCCCTCCCCGCCCCGGGGGGGGGGTGAATGTTGCCCTTGCCGAGGGAGAATACATCGAGCTTGCTGGACCCGAATCAAAGACGCAAGGTAACCTGAACGTCATGAAGCTTCTCACCCACTTACTGACGAGGTAATTACTTGAATAGGAAACAAGATATCTAGGGAGACTAATAGCCTGTGTGTAAGGGAAAACAGGACGCAAGATGGGTGAGCACCATCGCCAAGTCTCAAGTTTAAACCCTCATTTCCCCCGAGTCAGAGGTCGAGTGCCGCTTGGGGGGCGAAGACGATTTGCTTGACGCGTACGCTCCTCGCAAACACTTAGCACACTGACACAGACGCGCAGAGGGAAAGAGAGGAATAGAGGTAGAGAGGCTTTGACAAAACCGCCATGCCGCCCAGCCTGACGGGTCATTTAGCGGCATCAGCTAGTCCAGCGGAGCTGGGTGAGGACTCTCATCTTATTTTTGGCACCGTCCGGCGACACCAAACGCTCCGCTAGCGTGATTTAGCACGGAACCTGTCATTCGATCTTTTTTTCTGCTGGAAAGTGACAAACGGAGACCCGAGATGACGATGCGTGCGGTCAGTGCCAACTGGACCAGACGGAGGGGGTGGTGAGGACTCAGTGGAGGGAGCAGCGCAGCACAACAACATTCCGTGGGGGTGGGGGGGGGGGGGGGGGGGGGGGGAGAGAGAGCAATCGATGGTGGCTCACCCAACCGATGGCCGCCTAGCGATCGTCACCGGTCAGGTCTTGATTTGGTAGGGGATTTGAAAGGCATGGCTCGCCCGTGTGCTATGGTGCATACACGAAAGCGATTTGTGTCATTCGTGTCGCCCCCATTCTTCTTCTGTATGGGCAAAAAGGTCTTTGGGCACCGCTCTCTCTGGCCTGGCCTGGCCTGGCCTGGCCGCTGCCGCTGCTGCTTGGTTGCTGCGGATATTGCCTGGCGGGCGGGCGTGCCGACGTCCAACCCGAGTCCTTCATTCTGCCGGTCCATCGGACGAAATGCTTCCTCCCCCCTTCCCTAGCGCTGTTTCTCACCTTATTTCACCTTTTGCCCCGACTTCGACTTTCCCATGCTGCTCCGCAACCATTGACTTTCCGACCCCTGATCGAGGTTCACACTAGAAAACCGACCCCCCTTCCCCCCTGGCCTTACGTAGCTCCCCCAAAATGCCAAGAGCCAGCACCTTGGAAAACCTGACCCTAGCTAATGCAGGAACTAGGATGCCGCGTGTCTAGCGCAGAAACAGTCTAACTTCGGCGCCCTGAAGGTGGGGAGTGGGGCCGCTTCCGCCGCCGAGTTGTTGTGAAGGCCCCGGTCACTTCGCCCGATGCACTACCGGGGGTTTGGATAAATGAATATGTGCATATTTCCTTGCCGGTGGATGCTTCGGCTTAAGGAGGGGGCGTGTGCGTCCTTTCCCGCGGTTTCCCGTTTTTACCACCAACACCAAACCAAAGTCACTCTCGCACCATCAACTCTACACCCCCCTCCCAGTTTCCATTTCGTACCTCTTTTCTCCTCTACCGCTAGCAACTGCACTTGCTCACAACTCGGATTACTCTCATCATCGCAACGACATGCAAGCCGATTCCTCACTTCTACCCGCCCAGCCCTCTCTCTCTCGCGGTCCGCCTCATCCATCATACAGTTACACTCGGGGCTTGAAGTTGGCACTGGTGGTTGGACCGGGGGGGCAGGGGGGTCAACTTTGAAGCATGGCGCTTCCATCGATGGTGTGATGGTGCATCAGCGGCACGACTTTCTTCTTCTACGACTCCCCACCCAAAACACCTGACCACTACCACAACACCACACACACGCGCGCGCACGTACGTACGTACCGCGAAATACGACTCTCAACCTTTCCGGGTCTACCGCCAAACGTTTGCCTAGCCGGCTGGCAGCAGCAGATTCGAAAGCCGAAGCCCTGGTTTTGTCTGCGTAGGGGTCTCTCATAAAGCAGAGAAGAAAGCGTTGTCAGCTGTAATTACCCAATGCAGACAGGACAACAGGCGGATGAGGACAAGAATGAAAAGAAGGGTCCTCTTGGCCGGGTTTGACCCTCAACCGCTTGGGTCCTGACATACTTTTTGTCCTGGTCTCGGCTGCTTGAGGCCGTGCCACCCTCTCAGACAAACCGTTAAAGGGGCCGATATTGGATGTAGATCCGACGATGTAAGCGCCCGTGACAAGTCGAGGCGAGACGAGTCGAGTCAAGTCCAGGTGTCGTTCGAGCTGAGTCAATGCCAACCATCATCCCATCCTTCCAGTCGTCCGAAGTTTCTTACGGACAGGTTGCAGCATGAACCGTAGGTGCGGCTGCATTGGCTTCTTCCCATTAGGCTGCTTTGTTCATCCGGAAGCTGTCGGTCAGCGTCCGCGTCCGCGTCCGTGGACGGGGAACAGATGGTGCCTCGCGCAAAAACGCACAACCGTGTGTGTGTGTGTGCCTGACCGACGGCAACAACACCGCGGCTCCAGCTCTCCCTCCCCTCCCCTGGCCTTGTCGAAGCTCACCGGCTGGGTGCCCAGAAATCAAGCTTACTTGCGTGTGGAGAATGAGATGTCTCCATCTGCATGGAGCAGGCATGCATGCAGTGTACAGACTACGCAAAAACTCTCTGATGCTCGCACCTACAGGTACTGTGCAACAATTCGTGGAGCCGGCGAATCCATAAACACGGGCTTGGCAAGCCGGGGTTGCTGTGACTTGATTCGATTCACAGCTGTCTGCTAAGCTGCTGCAGCAACAACCTTGAGATGGTGGTCTTTTTGCCTCTCGGATCCTTCCACATAGCTTGCTTCTGCAGACAGAGAAAAGAGGTTGATGTGTCGTCTGTCTGAATCGAGACGCAATCCCGGCAAGGCGAGCAAAAGCCCAGGTCTAACCCAGGCTCCCAGCCAACACGCTGCATCTGCGGCTCTTCTTCCCAGCCTTTTTTCTCTTCCCCCTCCTCCCGCCTCTCCGGACCAGACCATTGAAGCGAAGATCAGCCGCGAAAACTACCGGAAGAGTCCTGCCTGGATACCTTTGTGTGCCCCTCCCTCTAACCCTTCCCCTCCCCCCACCCCTCCTCCCGGCTGTTAACCCACGCCCAAAAATACCTTTCACGGCTGCACGATGCAACTCGTACTCTCAAGCAGCGGTGTCCTGAAGTTGAAACTGACGTGTTCATTGTACAGGGGTTAGCGGGGCATCACTGCGCTAAGCAGATGGACCGGATCACCCAATATCGAGGCCCAACCCTGGTCGACCAAAGTCGACGCCGTTCCCCTTGTCTTGCTTAGCGAGCGGCTCCCGCCTTGGGGTGTAGCACCGACCGTGCGTGAGCGTCTCCTGCTGCGCCAGTTTGGGACGCCTCTTCATTCGTGCGTGCGGGTTTTTTTTTTTGTTGTGTATGTTTCTTTTTGTTCCCGAATGTGTTGCTGTTTTCTTCCGTTTCCATGCCACACGGCTCCAAGTCGTCGTTTGACGCCACATCACACCCCGGACGTAGCCGTGCCTTTTCGAGACATGAAGGCCGTTCCATGAGCGACTTCGTACCGCCCATACCCTTGCTTCGCTTGATGAATACCTTGCTGGTCTACTTACTTGGTTGTAAACCGTCAGCCTATGGCGATCATGGCGCTCCTCGGGTTCAAGCGAATCTGCCGGACGACAGCCAGCAGCGGCAACAGCAATACACAGACGCCGAGTACTGGACAACCATGTGCCAAGCGACCGGCGTCAACAAAGGGGCGTGTGAACGGCCCTTCAACCGTGGGTGCTGCTATTCATCCATCCATCCATCCATCCATCCACCTGCAGCCGCCGCTGTGTGTTGCTGAAGCCATGGTTTTTCTTTCTTTCTCTTTCTCATTCGAACATGGGCTGCCTGTCTCATCTCCACTACCAACCACACGCATGTTTGGAGGCAACGGGAACAACTTCAGCTTGCTCCGCTTGCCGGCCCTAATTCCCTCCCCCCTGCTTGTTACACATTCTCATATTGCCATGAGATGGCGCCGGATGGCGTTCGATGTACCTCGTGGCCGTTTGAGTGGGCGGGAGTCGACTTCGCCCCGGCTTGCCTCATGCTGCTTGCCCAGCTGACGCTAGATGTCATGTCATTGTCGCCATGCCCAAACCTTTCCGTTGTCCACTCAGCTCACAACTGCACCGAGGCGATAGTCTGTACTTGCGAGACATCACCGTATGTCGTTCCCGTCAGAAAGCAAGTCCTGTCGGTTGATAGCGGCGAATTCTGGCGGTCCATGCCCACCACACCCCCCCGGCCGAGCTGCCCACCACCGGCACCGCTCGACTCTACCTTAGCCAGAGAAGGGCTTTGATTCCGAACCAGACTGCTGGTCGGGCCATCCTCTTCGTGAGCCTAGCTCCAAAGTCCAGCCTGGGTCCGCTGTGTGCTGATGTTGCCTTCTTCTACCCATGCCGGGCCCTCTTTTTCTTCTTACCATCCTTTCCCACAGGAATAAAGATTCGTCCTCCACTTCTCACTTTTCACTTTCCTCCTCTTCTCCGCTAGGAACTTTGCTCTGTTGCCTCCGGCGCTCATCACATTCGTTTTGTTGTTGGCCCGACTCCCAGGATCTTGCTTAGATCCCTGACATCCCCATCTTGCCCTCCCCCCGCCTTCGTCCATAGTCTCTCTCACGCACATACTCCCTCTCTATCTGCGTTGCGTGTTCCCGATACTCTTCTTGTCGTTGTCGAGCTCTTTTGGTTGAATACTGTTCACCCTTCACTACCATCGTGTACTCGAACGACATCGACATGCGTCACCCGCCTGCACCCCCTCCACCCATTGGGGAGATCAGCCGCCCTCCTCTGTCTCCCCTCTCTGGAGTAACTACACCAGCTCGCAGCCAGCGTAGTCTGTCTATTCCGCGGCCCTTTGGATCCCGAATCCAGTCGCAGGGCTCGGTAAGTCGATCTTGTCTCCTCTGCTTGGCCTGTCAATGTACTGACCCAGCAGTCTGTTGTTGGTTTCACCACGGAAGACTTACCCTTTGGCGTCCGTACACCCGGTTCCGTCGGCCATCGATCATGGCAATCTCGCGGAGGCGAGTCCGCCGCCTCCTTCCAGTCGTCTGTTATGCAGGAGGAGGCAAAACTCAGATGGGACTCTGACTCGGAGCTGAAGATGGTGTCCAAGTCCCTGTTGAGGTTCCAGAAGTGGTGTCTGCTCATCGGCTTGCTCTGTATCAATGCGGCGCTCATCTACGTGTCGTTCACGTACCACGTCGCCCACTACTTTTTCATGGTTCTTCTCAGCTCCAACACGGTGCTTCAGTTCATCATGATCGTCTTCATCCTTGGTCACTTTATCTTCAAAACCATCTTCTTCTGCTTCCGCCGCAAGGAGAAGGTGCCGGAAACCCCCGAGAGAATGGTCATGCTTCTGCCCTGCTACAACGAGACCCTGGAGGAGCTTACCAGGTCCTTGGACTCTCTCGTCGTGCAGAAGAACATCGACGACCACCCGCGCATGATCTTCATCGTCGTCGATGGTAACGTCAAGGGCGCTGGTATGGCCAAGACCACCCAGGAGTATCTCCTCCAGGACATCCTCGAGCCTGGCCCGACGCGCTTCTTCGAGAACGGCTACCGCGCCCGCGACGGCCTCTTCATGCCGACCAAGATCCAGACCGGTTACTACAAGGGCATCCCGTACGTCTTCGTCGGCAAGCGTTACAACCAGGGCAAGCGTGACAGCTTGTGCTTTGCTCGGTCGTTCCTCTACCACTTCCACAAGCGCTCCATCAACGTCATGACCATGTTCAGCAACGAGCTGTTCGAGCACCTGGGCAACGCCTTCGTCTCCCAGGGTATCGATAACGCCGAGTACCTGGTGGGAATGGACGCCGATACTGTGTTTGACGAGTACTGCATCTGGGAGATGTTGAGGGAGATCCGCAAGAACCCCAAGCTCGTCGGCGTCTGCGGCCACGTCTGCGTCGACTACGACGGCAGGAACTGGGGTCTCTGGTCGCTGTACCAGTCGGTCGAGTACTCGCAGACCCAGGGCCTCCGTCGCATGTTCCAGTCCCGCATCACCGGAAAGGTCAACTGTCTCCCTGGATGTTGTCAGCTGATCAAGATCGACGAGGCTACCTTTGGCGACGAAGTCCTCCGCCAGCGGTTCGGATACTGCCCCAAGCCCAACGACCTCATGACGCAGCACATCATGGGCAACTACTCCGAAGACTCGATCCACGCCAGCATCATCTTCTCGCTCTTCCCTCAGCGCCAGACCGCCCAGGCCCTCCGCGCCAAGGCTTTCACCATCGTGCCCCAGGACTGGAAGGTTTTCCTGTCGCAGCGCAAGCGTTGGGCCCTCGGCTCCATTTCCAACGAGTTCGTCATGATCTTCCGCCCCGGCATCATCCCCATCGAGCGTCTCCAGTCCATCATCGCTGTCATGACCTGGTTCATCACTCCCTTCATCATGGCCGCCGTCATTGCTTTGATCATCATTCTCATTCGCCGCGGCGACGAGCTTGTCCGAGATCCGGTTTTCATGTCGCTGTTCGCTCTTCTCCTGTTCAGATACGTAAGTTGTTCCTTTTTCAGTGAAACTTTCTCCCTTGCCTCGAGGCCAAGGGTATCCCCCACAAATTGAGACAACGGTTTCTGACTGGATTGTGTCGCAGATCTACTCCTTCTGCATCGGTTTCTGGCTGCCGAGAAACATGCTCGAGCGCATGCAATACTTCGTGGGCTACTTCTTCCACCTCTGCACGTCGCCGTTCCTCAACATGATCATTCTCGGATACTCGCTCGTGTACTCTGACGATTTCAAGTGGGGCAAGACCCGCGAGGTCGTCAAGGGAGACGACGAGAAGGTCGACGCCGAGGGCGGACGTGGCACTCTTTGAAAAAGCCCACCACCGCACCTTGTGGATGTGCGGGGGACGTCGCCCCAGATCTCACACCAAGACAGAACTCGGCTGCTCAGCTGACTGTCGTTCCGCCGGGGGGGGTTTTTTTTTTTAATTGTTCTGTCATTCAAGTGGCGTTTTTTTATCTGGTTGAGGCTGGAAAATATGGGAACACTAGACTCGTCAACCAGACGAATGGAATGATGAGGGTGTGGGAGACATGGGCCATTATTGGACGGGGACCGAAACAAAAAGAAGTTGACATGACACCATCATGTCTACAGAACATGCCGCCGTTCAGGAAACACGTATACTGGGGCTGCCTCGACCAGGATCGGGAAGCATTCATTCGTCTTTGCACACATCACACCAACAGGCTTCGACCGCCCATTTCACATATCCAGAGAGAGAGGGAGAGAGTCGGGGCTGGGAAAATCGTACATACCGGGGCTTCTTGTACAGACGGTACTGGGGAACGAAACGGATGGCGACGAGGAGCCGAGCGCTGGCCCGGGTCCTGGGAACTTTTCGATTCTCTTCACGCTTTTCGATTCTTCACATTTTCACTTACATCCCATTGCACGTTGAGGTCGTGCCCGGTTATCCTCTTGAAGTTTCTTTTTCTCTTATTTTAATGTAATGTTATGGGCCTGGCGGCCCCGTGGAATGACTCACGATACATACATACCACTTTCCCGAGGCATTACCATACACCGAATGGAACTCATGAACATGACACGAGACTCAACTCAACCACGGCCCATCTTTGTTGATCTATGCTGGATGTATTTGATGATTTCGTCGTTTTACGTGGCATCAGTCGCATATGGTGCAACCTTCGCTCAATGAGAAGAAGAACGACATGCGTGGCGTAGTGACTCTCACAACAGGCACGCAAGAGGCGCAATGTGTGCGGACGCCACACCACACCTTGGAGTCAGAGGCCATTGAACACATGGCAGGCGGCCGGGAACGTCTATTGGAGACACCAGAAACGGTAATGATGGCGTCGCAAGGTGGCAGCTGAAGCCCGTCCATCGATTTTCATCACTCCCGTCACACGCGAATGAATCCATGATTCTATTCTCATTTGGTCGCAATGCTGAGAGGCGGTATACCCACTTCGCACCCGCTGCGCGATGTGAAGAAGAAATCCGTCGTCGTTCCGCTGTTTACCTTGGTAACAACGAGAACGTGTGTCCCGTCCGTGCTGCGCTTCGACCAACCCGCTCCTTTGGGACGAACCAGCTTAGCCCAGGATCTCGTCGCTTAATCCATCTCAAGGGCTCCGTCCGGGTCAGGGAGAGTCCAAGAACGACGTGCACGGGACGGGCGGGGGGCGCTTCATGTCTCCCGTTGCCACTGAAGACCACACCCGCTTGTTGCATCTCCCCGCCCGTCGTCGTGCCGCGCCTCACGACGTCCGTGATTGTGGACGTGGGTAAGGGCGCCGACGGTGCCAAGCCGTCCCGTCTCCGAGCCGCTCGAGGCCCTAAGCAAGATAGCGTGACGCGCCGCCGCGCCGTCAAGAGATGGGAGAGAAGGACGGGGGGTGTGTGTGCCATGGGAAGCCAGTGGGTGGGGCCATCTGCGAATAACCTCATTTCCACCGCTCTGGCTTGGCTGGCGCGCCAAAGGCTAGAATATGTACCCGAACCTCTCCGTCCACGATCTTCTGGGTATGCCGAGCAGCGCGGCCCGTTCTTGGCTCAGATGATATGTTTCGGGGGGCTTCTTGGCCCGATTCAAATGACCGATTCCGCCCCATCCACTCACCTTCTCCCGCTTTGATTCAGCCTCCCTCTTCAGAGACAGACACCGGGGGGCCCTGAGTCAGCACTGATCTTTTCCGTCGCGTGGGAAAGGATCACAGATCTGAGTCGAGAAAAACGAGCTGTGGATCACGACCGCCACCTGGCACGTAACGGTTCGGGGATCAATCTTGGACAAAGGCTTCGGTTCAATCGCAAAATTCAACCACACCGACGACAAGTGGAGCAGCGGAACATCAGACCACAAATTTCAGTCTGGAGGAATGTTGGAGGTCCACCTGGGGAAGCGTTCCGGGGCGGACCTCCCCTCGTCTCCCGTCGATCTCTCGCGAGTCCTAATATCATCCACAAAAAAGACCCCATTCAACAGAGTGCAGGACAGTGGGCTTTGGTGGAGATGGAGGGGACAGGACGAGGTCTCGAACGAACACCATCCTACCAACATACGCACGTATGTGCGTGTACTGACTGACCGGGCAGGCAATCCCAATCTCTCACCCCCTTGCCTGACGTTCTCGCCCGGTGCTATTTCTCACCATGAGAAGATTTGATGGGGTATTCCCAACTTGAAGGGAAACGAAATTGCGTTTGTCCCCAGATATTCCCCCCCCCCCTCCACCCTCAGAGAATGACAAAACTCAGGTAAGACAAATACACATAGACAGAAACATCCCGCTCCGGCTCGAAGCCCTGAGACCTGCCCGTTTCACCCCTCATCTCATCTAAACCCGTCGCCGTATTCGAGCCACAATTACCGGTACGAGGTCTCACAGGCTGCTCGGTTCCTTGACAAGGCAGTGGGCGTGCCTTGGGAAGCTTGTTTGAGTGTGTCACAACAACGACGGCATGGGGGGGGGGGGGGTTGTGGGCTGTGAATACGGGACCAGGGGCACTCAGTACTGACAAAATGAATACCGCCATCATCATAGCCATCATGCCGGCCGGCTTCTTGGCATCAGTCTCATATCGAACGAAGGATATCTGTCCGGCGGTGGAGCTGAAGGAAGAAATTTTTTCTCTAGGATGGTATTTTTATTTTATTTTCCCTTTCCTTTTCTTTCTCCTCGGCTGTCATGTGTAACCTTCTGTGAAAGGCCAACCGACGGCTGGTGAGCTGCAAAGCGCTTCAGCTGCGCCGCGATGCAGCATAAGCCATGCGTCACGGTGGTGTGAGAGCGAACAACACCGTGCGCCTGCTACAGGCAAGGGAGGGAGGCGTCAGCCCTAGCCAGCACTCCGTCGGGCGGGTACTCAGCCCGGAGCTGATCTTATTGTCGCTGCTGTGACCCGCGGCATCATGATATCGGTTTACGAATTTCAAATGCAAGAAAACTGATGAAATGTCAGGCTTTCCTCCCCGCTTTCCCTCCTCCCGCGCCTCGCCCCTAAATCCATGTCGCGGCGCCCGATGGTCTGATTGATGTGCCGGGTAACGAGAACGTGGTTGGATGTCTCAAAAGTCTGGGCGAACCCGTGTCTGCACGAAACTGGAGCAGCCACTTGCAAAAGGGGAGCCTTCACTCGAGGTTTGGAGCGACGGAGGCATCGCACCAGGAGGATGTCCGCCAGCCATCACGATTCACGAACTGCCATGACTCCCACCGTGAGCGTCGTATCGGTAGATGGGCAAACCAGGTCGGCAGAGCGTACTCACACAGAAGGTCATAGTCGTGAAGGCCATGGGTCATGGCGATAACCTCGTGAAACGGAGAGACGATGGTTGCCCCAACGAGAATGACTGTGAAAACCCCAGAAGGTGACCTCACCAGACCCTTGGTTGCTGTCATCAGCCAGTGCCCGGCAGAGGAAGCGCCCTGGAGGATCCGCACTGCAACAGGACGGATACAGTACCTATAGCACCCACGTTCCTTCGTTCCAAGGCTGGGCTCACTCATAAATCAGCACTTAGGCGCGCACTGATGGACTGCCAAGCCAATAAATACGGCAGGTCAGGGGGCGGCCGCGGAACGTGGCAGAAGCTGGAGCCAGTGCTTCGAAGCTTAGTGGTTTCACCCTGCTTGTCCCCCGATAGGCCTCGACTCACCGCTGGTGACAATTATCGGGTTTCTTGTTCATAAAGGGGCTCTGGGGTGTGTCGCTGATTATTGCATAGGAGTATTCCGGTTTATTCACCTTCTTATACCATGCTACCGCGTACGGGGTGGATCCGCCGCCTCGGTTGTGCCCCATATTCCCCCTGTTGCCCCGCCTTCCGCCCCCGGCTGACTGTACGAAGTTACCGCGCTCACACTCATCCACATCCTCATCTCTATCCACTCACTCACTCGTCCACTTACTCCCTCTCGTCGCGTCTTGTTCTTCTCCCCTCGTCATTGCACGCTACACCGCGGATACTAACCAACTGTAGAAATAATGACTGCGTCTCATCATCCACTGACCATCCTTCCATCTTACCTGCATGAAAAAAAGTTGGATGAGCTCCAGAAAAACCTTGTATTCAACATTCACGAAAGACCTGTAGGTCGTGACGGCGGCGCACTCCGTCTTCGGCAATGGATCAATGCTTCCATGCGTAGATGTTGGCCAGTTGCTTGGGGGACAGCCCCGGCGGCCCCAGCAAATGAACCAAACCCACTCATATTGATCATGCTGCCATCCACAACGCTGTTGCGTGACCGATCTGCAAGGCAAGGCAAGGCACAATGCAGTACGAGGCAGAAGTAACTCGTCCTCGTTCTCTCATATTATCGATTGTTTCTTCCAAAAAGTTCTGCTTCATGCTTCACGTTCCGCCCCCGAGCTTGAAGTCGATCCTGGCTGACATCCGTTGTGCAGCATTTTCTCAGCCGGACTTTATAGAATCATGTGTGTGACCAATATTGTCAGCGCCGCTGTTGATCGACACAGCCGTCCAGGCCAGATGACTCCGGTGCCGCCAAGGCAGCAGGTCTTCGTGGACCACTTGCGAGACGCACTTCGAGCTACCAAGATGCGAGGTTGATTTTTCACTGGCTCAAGTGGCGTCCAGAAAAAACTCCCGCAGCATCCACCCACCGAGGATCCATCGCCCACCACCGTCGGCGTCAGGTTTCCATCGTTCGGTATGTGGTTCAGCCGTGCGCTAACCTTCCCCATGGTTTGTTTTGATGTCGTATCCCCGTTGCTTTTCCCTCACACCTGCTGCACACAAACACTCCCACTCCAGCTCGTATTAGGAAGCCCAAGAAAAGAGGAGACTAATATAGCCGCGTACCGACAGAGGGGGCCCGACCAGATGGGCTGCCGCCATCAAGCCACCCTGGCGTGTGGCATAACCTTGCGAGTTTGGCGCTGTTTTTCTCTGCCTGCCTGATCTGATCTGCCCTACACACTTCCCTAGAGCCTCTCTTCCTTTTCCTCTCCCTCTCTCCGAGCTGGAGGAGGTAAGCTACTGGCCCAACATGCAGCCGAACGCTCATGCCTGGCCAGGGTCGTATTTAGTCTATATCTCAGCTGCCTTGTCACTAGCTCGTCTCACTTGCCCGCCGAGCTATCTCTGCATGTTATATAACACAGAATGTCCGGTCCCCAATGATCTAGCTTGCCTTGTAATTCTCCAGGATCACGGTGTGAGCAAGTCATCAAGAGCAGTGTTTGCTAGGTTCATTCTCTACTGCTTTCGTGTCTATTGTCCCAATTTGGCTCGGCTTCTTCTTCACTGAACTTTGCCCTGCCATATTCCACTCGCTTAACCCTTTTGCCTCAACACACATCGTCGTCGTCGTCGTCGTCGTCGTCGTCGTCGTATATACGTTGGTCACCAGGTCTCCCCCTTTCATCATCATGCTTTTTACCACTCTCGTTTTTGCCGCAAGCTGTGGCCTGGCTGCAGCCCACGGTGGCGATGGACTGCCACTGCCCAACATAATGGCAGGCAGAGGTGCAATGCAAGACTTCACCTCGGCCCGCCGCCAGATTCAGCGTCGCGCTGCACACGTCGAGCCCGTCCGTGAGGCTTCGGAGCTCGAGAAGCGCCAGTCTGTGGGCCGTTGCGGTCCCAACTTCAACAATCAGGTCTGCGATTCCGGATACTGCTGTTCCAGCGCAGGGTACGTTGCTCTTTTGGCCTTGAACATCCCAAGATTCCGAGACACTGACATTGCGACAGTTGGTGTGGGCAAGGGTACCTCTACTGTTCAGCGCCATCGTGCATGATCGAGTATGGTCCCGCGTGTGATGCCAACATCCGTCCCGACGGACCGGATACGGCGAATATTGCTCGTCCCAAGATAGGCGCCGTTCCGTATGGCAAGGCCATCTACCACTGTGAACGGTACGGTGATATCGCTCTCACTTTCGATGATGGCCCGTACATCTACACCGAAGATCTCTTGAACAAGCTCAAGGTATGTTTTGAACCCGTGACGACGGTCGACGCGCCACTGACACACATGCAGGTATACAATGCCAAGGCCACCTTCTACATCACGGGTAACAACCTGGGCAAGGGCAAGATCAATGACCCGGCCACCAAGTGGCCTGCTCTCATCAAGGTTTGTCTTCTATCTCTTTCCGTCTGAACGTCGGTTAACGCTGTGCTACTAGCGCATGGTTGCCGAAGGCCATCAGATCGCCAGCCACACCTGGTCGCACCAGAGACTCACCACTGTGAGCGCCGATAAGTTCCGCAACCAGATGATCTACAATGAGATTGCTTTTGCCGACCTTCTGGGTTACTTCCCGACTTACATGAGGTATGCTGCATCAATCTTCAAAAAAAGTTATGTTCACCATCCCTAACGTACCTCAGACCTCCTTACTCGGCCTGCGATGCCACCTGTGAAGGTTATTTGAACGACCTTGGGTACCACATCACCTACTTCAACCTCGACACTGAGGGCTACTTGCATGACAGCGCCAACTTGATCGAGAGCTCCAAGGACATCTGGGACAGCAAGGTTGAGGGCAAGTCACCCGCCAACAACAAGTGGCTACACATCGAGCATGACCCTGTCTACCAGACCGTCTACAACCTGACCGACCACATGCTTGAATCCCTCTTCCGCAACGGTTTCCGGTCCGTCACCGTCGGTGACTGCCTCAACGACCCCAAGGAGAACTGGTATCGCTCCGTCGGTAACGCACCGCCTGCTAGCAGTACCCGTGCCTCCACCCTCGCCGCCGGCACCACCACCACCACCACCCCCTCCACCTCTACCACATCCGCCTTGTCCACTCCTACGGGCAGCCTCACTCCTTCCAAGGACGGTCGCTGCGGACCCAAGTTCGCCGACACAACCTGCATCAACGAGCCCGGCGCGACCTGCTGCTCTGCCGCCGGCTGGTGCGGAAACACTGCTGACCACTGCGGCGCTGCCTGCCAGCCCCTCTACGGAAACTGCCAGATCTCGTCGGCCAAGGCCTCGACCTCGAGCGTCCGTGCCAGCTCTGCGTCGACGTCCCGCGCGCCGTCTGCGTCGTCTTCTACCCAGGCACCAGTCCCCTCCTCCTCCCGCACAAGCACCTCGGCAGGGGCTTCCGGCACGCCGGTGTCTCCGCCCTTGAGCACCAATGGCCGCTGCGGTACTACGCAAGGAGGTACTACGTGCATCAAAGAGCCCGGCGCGACGTGCTGCTCCAAGTACGGCTGGTGCGGCGCCACCGCGGATCATTGCGGCGCAGGATGCCAGGCTGGTTTCGGTACCTGCAGCGCGTCCAAATAAGGTCTCAAGAGATCTGTCTATATCTCACGATTTCTGTCCATGGCTTCATTTCTCATTTTCTTGTGTCCCATCATCTCGATGTGTGGATGAATATTTAGTGTGTAATGTGTTAATAGGTGAGTGAAGAGTTCACCCGAGAAGTCTTTGGGGTATGTTTATCGGCGTCAAGGTCAAGCGGAGTAGGGTGGAAAGGGGCATCAAGTGCAAGGGTCGACGACATGAAAAGCATTCATGGACATACATGATTTGATGTTCAGATCAGACTGGGAACGGTCAAGATGCCAATATATTCATTGATTTCAATTCTCCACGCAAGCTGTTAAGATCCATCCACGGTGACTGATGATTGCAGTAAGGCTTACCGACATCCGAAATGTTGCCGGCTGAGTAATCAGGGTCTGGTAGCAACAAAGCATGTTTACCGTGGCTTTAATTCTTCTTCTTCGCTGGTCGAAAGACTACAGCAGTTCGGGACAGATGCCGCAACTTTGAACGCCCGCAAGGTAGCGGCTCGGTGGAATTCGACCGATATGGGGCCGTCCCGGACGCAACCCTCCGACGCATCCGGAAGCTGGAATAATTCCTCCGACGCTGCGAAGAAGCAGGCCTAATTGACCATGCAAATTGAAACAATGTGGACAGTTCTCACTTCAATGAAAGTTACTCGACTACTTTAGTTAGTCAGCTCTCCCCTTGAAGTTATCTTAGAACAGCCCAAGTTCATGGGCAGCTAAAAATTGGCACAACTAGTTCTTAGTGGTATGCAATACATGCGAAATAACTCTGTCTGTAGCATTGTTGGTGTCTAGAAACGATGTTCACATAAAGCCATCCCAGGTGCTTCAAATACCAAAGTTTACGACGCATGCAACCAGAAACGACCTTGTCAACTCCGCGCTCCAAAAATGTGTAAAAGCACTAAAGGGACGCTCGGGCAGCACTCTTCGGAGGCCGCATGATGGACTGCTGGGTCATGGTCGCCACCATGTTCCCATCTTGATCCCAGAGGCGGGCCTCGGTGTAGGTCCGTCCGTCATTGCCTGCGATGGTCTTCAACTCTTTGAGGTACCACTTGCTCATGTCGAGCTCCCCGGTGAAGAACCTCACGGCGAAGTCGAGCGAGGAACAGGGACCGGCGTCGTCGAGGTACCTGTTGGTGTGCGTCAGGGGTATGAAGGCCAGAGCTCCGTCCAGTATGAACCCGAGTCCAGCGAACTGGTCCTGGAGGCGCTCAAGGGAGTGCCGGCATCGGAACCAGTCGGCGGACGTCTTCGAAGTAAGGTCCAGATCGTGCTGGGGCGTCTTGGCCGTCTTCGCCATGCCGAACAGATTGTTCGGGCCAACGGTCTCAGGTACGCCTCGGGTCTCGAAAAAGCGGTTGTTGAAGCCGAAGGAAGCCATGAATAACCTGGCCTCCTTCTCTGTCACGATCCCCCTTCGCACCTTGTCCTTTATCCCTTCCTCGACCGTGAAGCACTGCTCAGGTGAAGAGTAATTCATGGATGGTGGTGCCGAATATACCAAAAGAGAAGTCTCCTCTTTCACTTGGAAGTCGGCGAGCATGACCATGCACAACCTCGACTTGCCGTCGTCCAGATCCTGGCTGATCTCGACGATCCTAGTGGCGAAGGTCCTTGTGTCGCGTACTCTGCGCACGGAGCACTTCAGTTTTCGGTCAGTCAGGGCCGGGCCGAGATAGTTGCCCGTGGTCGAGTAGAGGAGGTACTTTGGCGGTACGGTGCTACATGCCGCCTGGAGGCCGATGCCGATGGCGCAGCCTCCGTAGGCGATGTTCGCCGCGTTCCCCATGCGGGCGGGGTTGACGCGGCTGATGAACTGGTCCGAACCCAGGTCGTCCACCGCGACCTGCTCCTGTAGGGTGTTGGCCATGGCGGAGTCAGACATGTTTAGTGATGCTTTCGGTCGACGTGTCGGGATGGCCCGGCCAGCTCTGTGCACTGAAAGTTAGGACGATCCTACACTGTTGCTTTTTAATTTAAAGATGTTGTGATCAGTAATCGTTCTGCGATGCTGACATGCCGAGTCGCAGATGGTCACGTCGACGCCGCGCCGCATCCAATAGTTCGCAGCGGGGGGTTGCCGCTGTCAGCCGAGGTTGGATTTGGAGGGATGCGACGACGAACAGGATGACACGTGTGTGGCTTGGCTTCGATGTATCCGGGTGGCTGGAGGTGATGCTCCGGGGAGCCTCGGCAATAAGTGGGGATACAATCGGAAAAGCCGCCCGGTGACCGCCCGTATGTATCCGTAGACGATGATGATGATTGGATGCAACCTTCCCAAATGATTCCATTCATAGTCTCATGACATCTTGTTGCAAGAAAAAGAAAGAAAAACTTGGGGTTCTAAGTTATCCCCGGGTTTGCATCACATTTCACCACAGCTCTCAGTCCACGTCGTCACGTTGCGAGGCTTGCCAAAACAGGCCCCAATGATGAAACTCGCGATCATCTGTGAGTGAGCAACTGCTTCTTCCACTGGTGGGTATCTCATGACCGAGTTCCAAAGGACTCGCTAAAACTAGTAATTATGTACGTGTATAGTATCCTGTAATCTAAGACGATCGGCATGCGAATGGCTTGTGAGCACTGCCCGAGTTTGTCTCGTTGATCTGCGAATGATTAGTATGGGAAAGTTGCCAACGTTATCTTTTGAGCAGCGACTTACGATGTCGACAATGGTCGAGTAAGTGCCAGCAACCAAAGTCACAACACCGACGATGAAGGCCAGAATGCTTCCAAGGCTGATGAGGATGTTCTCGCGGGCGAACCACTTGCCCTTGCAGAGGATCGCGAACCACATGATGCCAGGGATGTAGAACGAGAATCCGGAAACGAACAGAGCAGAAGCCAGCGAAAGCAGGTCCGAGAAGATGGGAATGGCCTCGGCAATCACCCAGGCGATGATAGTGAAGATAACCACCAGGATGATCCAGCTGGCCCAGCCCATAGGAGTGTTGATGTACTTGAGATGCGAGTTCTTGTACATGCGACCGTGGATGTAACGGAGGGCAACAGTTGAGTTGATCGAACCGGAGATGAAAATGACAGGGAGGGCGACTCCAAAGGCAATCTTCGAAATGAGCGGTCCGGCAGAGAGAAGAGCCGGAGACTGAACCGAGGGACCGATGAAAGCGTAGCAGAGGGCGCCAGTGATGGTGTAAATGGAGATCTGGATCACGCCGGATGCCCAGATGGACTTCATGTAATCGGTAGGCGTATGCATTTCGTCCATGAAGGAGAATTGACCAATGGCAAAGCTGAAGGCGAAGATGATGTTGCTAACGGCAACAAAGGCCTCAGAGAAGGAAACCCCCTCCCTGGGCCAAGCAGACCATTCGACGCCCGAAAGACCACCGGGGCCCTTGTTAGCCTGGATCCCAGTGGCGATGATGGTGATTCCAATAGCAGCAACGATGGAGACGAAGTCGATGTAACCGAGGATGGCGACCTCGGTGAACGAGGGCGGGATGGCGAGGATGAGGAGGATGATGGCCGACACCGCCGAGAAGACGATGGAGCAGACGTGGCCGCCGTTGATGTCGAGCAGCGCAATGCTGCCGGTGAGGGCGTGCGATCCCACAACCATGACGAGCTCGAGGACGAGGGCAGCTCCGAAGATTTCGTATCCGATGCGTCCGTACCGGCCGAACAGGAGCCTTCCAGCCTCGGCGTAGTTGGCGACGTGGGGGTGGGCCAGCTTGACGCGGCCAACGAGGTAACTGGTGAAGATGGAGAGCATGCCGATGGTGATGGTGAGAAAAACACCGGGGAACATGCCGAGCGTGTGGTAGGCCGAGGGCAAGCTGAGGGCACCCAGGGCGACGGCCTCGACGATGGTTACGATCGCCAGGCGCTTCCATCCCAGACGGTGGAAGTGAGCGCTGCCCTGCGCCGCGATCTGCTTCAGCCGGGCGTCGTTCAGCTCATCGCTCGTCTCGCCGAGCATCGTGTTGTCGTTCACCGGCCAAGGGTTGGGGGGCTGGCTGTTCTCGGCGTCCGAGCCGTCCTTGCCCTTGGAGCCCTTGTTGCGGCCGAAGCTGGGAGTGTTGGAGATGTGGTCCGTCATGGTGGGAGGAGCTTTCGTTTTGCTTCAACCCGCGGCCAAGTAGAGGTTAGGATGGGTGGACGAGAGTTTTGGAACGGAGGTCCGGGAAGAGAGGATCGAGGAGAAGGAGGAGGAGGGGGAGAAGCCAACGAGGAAACGAAGAAGACTCGAGGGGGCAAAAAACCAGACACGACGCGTCTGACGTTACTTTCTTTTTAAACGGTGATACCAAGGCGCGAGTCAGATGGATTCAGGGTCCACATGGTCGTAGACGGACTGGATTCATCCTTGACGAGAGGCTGTCGTCAGTCGCTCGCCCGGTGAAAGCCGGGCCTCCTCCACAGAATGATCTCGCCCCCCCATGGGCGGTACAGATAACACACATCCGTGGAGGGGCCTGCAAAACACGGGGAAAGCATCTTTGAAGGTTGATAAGATCTAATTGTTTTGTGTCATTGTTGTCAAATGGCCCCGTCGTCTGTGAATTGCGAGGTCCCTTACTGGGCGTTCTTCGGCCGGTCTGTCATGACACACATGGGCGACATTACTGAGGATGTATTGATCGAGTTTCGATGCCGTAAAAGAAGCTTTGCATGGCATGGTTGAGCCGCGCTAAGAGATCCGCACGGCGGTTCCTGATGGAGCCTTTTCTCGATTCGGAAACACAAGCGATGAGCTTTTAGGTAAAAGATGGAGCCCGTTGCGGCTCCCGTGAACGATCCAGATGAGTTGCAAAAGAATTTTCCTGCTGCAAAGCCGAGCGAATACCGCCGCTAGCCACTGCGGCGACTCGGACGCCGTCGAGTGGTTTTTTTTTCTTGCGTGTGCCTTTGCCACGGATTCTGTCCGGAGGTCCAAGCGGAGCCGGATTACGTCCGTGAAACTGTCTCCATTGGGCAGACTTGCCGGGTTGTACGTTTCCTTTCAAGGACTGGTCCTGTTGAAGGGCGGCCTTCGTTTGTCTGTCTTTGCGGCCTGGCAACTGACTAGATGAACCTGCTCGCCGCTCCACAGAGATAACGAGTCGAGCATGGGGTTTTTTTCTTGTTACTCGTGTCGAACAGATCCGATTGTCAGGGCAATGATGGGGTTCGCAGGACTGGACGCGCGCTTGTCTCAATAACCCTTGCGCCTATTTTGAGAAGGTCAATTGTGGTCGGCATCGAAAGCTCACAGCTGAACGGCTGCATGGCTTTAACTGCTTTTAGACTTGGCGCCTGGGTTTTTCTCCGATCTTTTATCCTGCGCATCCTGCGTCTCGGGATTAGGAAGGGGATGCGGTCTTTGAGCCAGGACACCCCGTCGGCATTTGATGGGCCTCATGTTGGTTCATCAGACTCGGTCTCCACGGGCCCTCAGGTGACCGCTTCAGACTCGGCCTCCGCGGCTGTCGGGTGACCACCCAATCTGTTCCGGTCGAGATCTTTGGGTGGTTTGAATCACAGTCCACAACAAGCAAGGCTCATGATTTGATTCTGTACTACCAATTTTACAGGCGTCGCTCATCACCATTCCGACGAGATCACTTGGCCCAAAACGGACTTCCAGCCGAAAGATTCTAAACCGTAGAAATTATGAACTCCCTCCACCCAATTAGATGCTCTTGTTACAGTCTTTCCTCGTTCTGTTCACTTTGGCTATATGCCACCCTTGGGTAAAACTGGCAAGAGACACAGCCATGACAACCACAGTCACAAGCACAATCGCAGCTCTCATCTGGCGTGGATAAAACACTTCTCAAGCATCAATTGTACTGACAGGTTACCAAATTACAAATTTAATTTTTCCTGCTTCCGGTATCGGAGGCTGTATTTGGCGACGCTCTTCTGAGTCTATAACTCTGGATGTCTTTGTTAGGGACAATCGACTATGAAGACTGATATTGCCTTCTACAGTGTTATTAGTACATGAACATAACAACGAAGTGAAGCAACGATGACCCTTAAAGCGTCATCAAAGTCGCTTATGCTACTGGATTCTGCTAGAATCTGAACTGAACAATACCTGAAAGACTGTGCAGAACTGTTTTGATATGACGCCGACCATCCCAGATGGGGTAGATACCAACCACAAATAGGGTCGACCACAGCCACAGTAATGACATAACTGTCCAGGCTGTGAAGAACTGTTTTATGTTTGTGAGTGAACTTTCTTCAATTTTTGGAATGTGTAAAAAGGAATGCTTGAGAGCGTGATGCTCAAATACATACCTCTTTACTGAAAACGTATTTAGCAGCATACATGGGAAGTGGCCAGAGTACCCAGTGACCAAGGAAAGTTGCAACCGCCCACCACAAGGCATGTCGAGCCCAGCGGCGTTCCTTGTCGCCCTTGGGGACCTCAGAGACATCCGCCGCGGTTGCGAACTTTGCATTTTCTGCTCTGGCCTGATTGTCGGCCGTCTCGTCTACGTCGATAGCAAGCTTCTCTTGCTTGAAGTCGCTCCAGTTGTATTTATCCGACCTGATAAAGGAGAGAATGACACTGTAGAGCAAGGGACTGAGTAGTGAAGCCAAAGTGCCATACATGCAAGGCAGTGTTTCTCCAGTCGAGGATATAGTTACCTCCCCAGAGAAAACATAGGCAGAGCCGAGCCAAATACCGAGACCGGTACCCATTCCGAGAAAGGCAGAGCCAACAGCTGCAAGACCGCTTTGCTTACGCCAAGTAATGGTGAAGATGAGTGGGACGACCCCGGGACATGTGAGGACGCCTATGAGATTGGAGTGAGCGGTGTAAGACACATGACCTTACTCCTTTTCTTACCTAGCATATACAGCGTCCACCCCATATCAACCCCAATGTAATGAAACATTGAAGTGAAACCAGCGGCTAGGACACCAAAAGAGACGACGCCAAGATGCCCCCATTTGATTACTTCTTTGTTGCCGGCATTTTTGTTGAAGTATACTCGATAAATGTCAAACGTCAGGATTGAGGATACAGCCAGGATCTGCGCTGACAGAGTAGACGTAACGGCCATGAATGTCATCAACAAGACGGCAACAGCGCCTCCTTTGCCGGCAACCGCAACTGCAACATAGGGTAGGGCGAGCCCATTAGTGACTTCTGCACTTGTCATTGGCTACATCCTATATTAGCATACGGGAGTTTCACCTTTTGAGGGGAGGGGGATTAAAGGATATGTTGTTTACTCTTGGGTACGTTGGAAATACAGGCAAGGCTTCAAGACCCAGCGACGCCATTCCAACAATGGTACCGAGACACCATGGTATACCGAAGTACGAAATACCTCCGATAACGTATCCAGGCACAACAGCATGGGGCGACGCTGCGAATGCTTCCAGGAAATAACCGGTGTCCATCTGGAAGCGCCAGCGTCACTACTCTACATGTAACAGACTGTATCTGATATCAGGTATTTCAACTCACAACGACAGCTCCAACATTAGAGACGACCAGAATGATGGCGAAGAAAATGCCCTGCTGCGACGTCATGGTGAGAAGAGAGCCTTCGTAGTTGCCGTCAACCATATGCTGCTCTTCAGCGGCAACGACCAAATCGTAGAGTCCACCAATCGAGCCTACATTCTCGGACATGAGGACTTTGAGTGTGAGCCAGCAACACAAGATGAGAATGATGAAGGTGTGTATGTAGTCTGTGAGAAACCTAAAGCGCCTTGTGAGTATCGGCCTCTTCTTCGCGATTCTGCAGAGACCTACGTGGCCTTTATACCCCCGACAAGTGTGTAGAGAACAACGCCGAGAGGCAACAAGAAAGTGGAAGCCATGATGTGTATCCCAGTTCTAGTTGTTGGCGTTAGAATCTATGCGTAGATTGTCAACAAGGAAACGAGATGAGACTCACAGGAAGGAGATGGCGGCCGATGCGCCCAAGATCATGTTGATAGTGTTAAGGAGATTATTGACCACGGCAAGAAAAGTGAAGCTCAGATGCGCAACATTGCCTTCCATACTAGGTAGTCAGAGAGCAAGTCTGGGTATGTGAAGAGGTCCGAGGAGATCACTTTGCTCACCATATCGTATGCGGATGACTTCTAGAATGGTGTGTGCCTCTGGAACGCGCCTCTTGCAAACAACTCCAAGGTAGCCGAAAAAGACAATAACAGTTGAGCAACCTGCGCCGTACCAAAATGCACCGCTAATACCGTAGCTGTAAGTCACAAGCACACAGCTCAGCAATGCTGTGCTCCACAACCATGACTGGAGGGCAAGCTGATCAGTCTCGAGACATCTCACGCAGTAGACAGTAGCGGGTAAACGAACCGACACAACGGCGGAGGCAACGAGGCCAGTCCGGACCCTTCGGTCGGCCACCATAAACCTGCAAGAAAATCAGTATGCTGAGTCTGGGATCAGCTGATCGTTCAACTGACGTCTCGGCCTTTGAGTTGTCTTCGTTGAGGGTTCTCTTCAAAACGGACGTGACGCCCATCATGCCTTCGCTCATGTGACTTGGTAAGCTCTCCGTTGCATGCAAATGTATTAGTTCAAAGCAACACACCAAACGCAAATGTGAGCCCAAGAGCGACGACGACGCCATATCCGACAGACTGGGGAAGCGGAGCAGGCACCACAGAAGTCTCGTCTGAACGCGTAAAAGATACCATGGTGTTTGTGTCGAAAGCTTGTTGAATCTCAGATTTAAGAGAATAATATTGGCGAGATTCGATTTCCATTCTATGTTGGCCTAAGCTACCTTTTCATCGACAACCTTTTAATACATGAAATCAACCTCCAATGCCATGTTTGTTTGCTCATTTGAGAGCCCGATAGCGTCATGGAAATCAAGCAAGGGTCAAAAGACGTAAAATTCAAGTACGATGAGACCATACTGCCTGGATAAGTGTTGAACAACCGTACTCTCAGAGCACCAGGCTCATACAAGTCGTCGAGTCCGCAAAGCTGCCGCCATTTCTCCAGACAGGATGGACCCTGGGCGTTGGGGATCCAATCCAAAGACAAAATCTGGGGTCCGGACCAGGGCCGCGTCTTGGCTTCCTGATGCGGTTTGGCGCCGATCATACAATCTGCCGGCCTCCCGGTCCGCCGGGTCCAAGTTCTGATAAGAAATGCCCCCCCGCTTGACATCTTGCAAGCCCACAGCTATGCCACTTTCCTCCACGCAACCTCGGGACAACACATAGCACCGTGTCTACCAACCAACAATGTCCCAAGAGCCATGCCCGACGCGTCTCACGCCTCCAACTCGTGCTGGACTTGCCGCCAA
Source organism: Colletotrichum higginsianum IMI 349063 (assembly GCF_001672515.1). Classification (NCBI taxonomy): domain Eukaryota; kingdom Fungi; phylum Ascomycota; class Sordariomycetes; order Glomerellales; family Glomerellaceae; genus Colletotrichum; species Colletotrichum higginsianum. The sequence continues at coordinate 249,272 of NC_030955.1, forward strand.
AAGCGGGCCAAGTGTGACAGGCTTCTCCCGACTTGTCTCCGCTGCTCCTCGCTGAAGCTCCGGTGCCAGGGTTATGATCGGCCGAAGAAGCTGGTTTGGACCAATAGTGTGGCTAGCAGAGGTAAAATGATGGGGAGAATCACGTTCGGTGCGGACGACGCAACAGATAAGCTTGCATCAGTGGGTCTTGCTGGACCAGAGTCCATAGTGGTGAATCGCTCCGCGGAGGCATTGTCTGAAGCATGCCTCTCCTCGGCTCAACTATCATTGTCACTCATAGACCCCGATCTGCAGGACCTGTCTCACAATTGCAGGAACTACATACGCTACTGTAAGGCAAAGCCCGAGCTCTTTTCATTCAAGTTGGCTAACTTGAGGTGATGTGCCAGTTGATCTGGAAATGTCCAAGGAATGCGTGGTCTACTACCAAACATCCAGCAATCCATTTTTGGCTCTGATGCCACTCATGTCTAAAAGCCAAGCTCTCTTCCATGCAATGGTTGCAATATCGGCATTCCACTACTCTCACCGTTTGGTTATCAATCAAGTACAGGTCCCCCCCGGCGACCCTGGACTTGTCCAATCTACTTCGCTGTGGCATGCATCGCATGGTCACGACTGGCAGTTGACCCAACCAAACTTCTCCCCTTCCCTGCGAACGGCTTTAGCGCATAAGCAAAAAGCCTTGCAGCACCTGAAGTCTGAGATAGACAGCCAAGACGTGACAGACAACGATGCGGTGGTCGCAGCGATCGTCCTCTTCGTCTGCATGGACGTAGTGGAATTTGGTAGCCGAGGATGGGAGCACCATCTGGGAGGTGCTGGAGAGATTCTTAAGAACCGTAGAGGTTGCCTCGAGAATAGGGGATGCAAGTCTTCTGCCTGGTTGGAGTATTTCGACACAGCCTACACGACGTAAGATGGTTACCTCGATGCGTCTTCCGTGTTTCACCGTCTGGCTGCTAATCGTTGTGTCAGGTTTGGAATTCTGGGCGCAACGTTAGCACCGGCAAACGGTTCCTTTTCCCGGCAGCTCGCCTCGCTAGACCCTTCCCTTATGAAAGCCTTGCGACAATCCGAAAACCAAACATGGGTTGGCTGCCCAGCAGAGCTGCTGTACTTGATATCGACTGTCAATTCGTTGCGTTCAGATACTTTGACAATCTTCGAACGGCAGACCGTTCTCAAAGAGTTACAGAACGGCTTGAGGAGCTTCTCGCCCACAGCATGGGCTATGTGCTTCTCAGACTCACACTACCACGAGCCACGCTCCCATCTCGCACATGCTTACAGGTCGGCAGTTGAAGTATATGCCTTTCATATCATCGGGACAATCCCTGGTGAGAATATCACGCCAAGGCTTTACCTTGATGAGGTAGTCCGATCCGCCATAATCCACATGCTCTCGATACCAGCCGAGGATTTCCATGTCAAAAGCCTGGTATGGCCGGCGTTTATTATCGGAGCAGAGGCACAGCCTACGGAACTCAAGAATATGGTCCGAGCGATTTTCAGGAATATCTGGGTTTCCTCCTGCTGTTATAACGTCAGAAACGCAATCGAAATTCTGGAGAAGATTTGGGCGCGAGATGTCCGCGACGGCACGCCGATGAAGTCATGGTTAGAGTACGTCTGGGAGTTGGAAGACAGTTGGCTCTTTCTCTAGCGGGGAAGCCGTGCCTATAAACAGGCCTTGGGGTCTCGAGGATGACAGCCAGGGCCGTCCCTGACGATACAAGCTCGTTGCCAAGAAGCCGTGACACGACGAAAGGGCGATGCAAGACGCCTAACCCCGGATGGAAGAAGCGGGTCAGCCGATCTGTCGCCGAAGAAAAAAACTGGAGAACGCGCCACCCTTGGAGTGCAGACTCCATGCGCCGCAACCTACGTTGCAGAAACGAGGACTGATAAGAAGCAGAGTGTCCGCCGGTTTGAGGCCAGCAACCATACCTGAACATCAACATCAGACGTTATAAGTCTCTTCCTCTTCCCTTTGTGAACTCCTCCAACTTCTCCCCTCTTCCCCCCCTTTCTGTCTTGTCGTTGGGACTTGGTCCAACTACTCAGTAGCCCTCAACATGTCCGTTCCCCATCCTCTCTGCCCCCTCTCGGGTGCGGAGATTCAAGCCGCCGCCCAGTTGATCCAGACTTCTTGGCCAACTTCTGTTTCTCTTCGGTTCAAGGTGGTGACACTCAGCGAACCGGCCAAGGCGGAACTGGCGCCTTACCTGGATGCCAAAGACAAAGGCCTGTCTCCGACGCAACCCGATCGCCGGGCTTTCTTGGCATACTACGTTCGAGGAACAGTAAGATAACTAGAGGGCATTGCTAGACACCAGCGAATGCTAATGCAAATTTCAGGACTTGTTCCACGAGGCAATTGTTAATCTGACCTCGGGGAAGGTGGAGAGCAACATCAAGCTGGGGGCCAACGTCCACGGCAACGTAGACTACGATGAGGCCCAGATGGTGGAGAAGATCGCTCTCGAGGACCCCAAGGTCTTGGCCGAGATCAAGAAACTCGAGCTTCCGGAAGGCGCCGTTGTTTGCGCGGATCCTTGGATTTACGGCACGTGTTTCGACTCCCCCTGGAGCAGCGATGAAAGACTGGACTAACAATTGCCAGGATCGGACGGCGTCAATGACGACGAGCGTCTCTACCAGGTCTTCCTCTACATGAGAGACCCGAACAACAGCGCCGAGCCTGACTCAAACCATTATGCGTTCCCCCTTCCTATTCTGCCCGTGGTTGAATGCAACGAGTACAAGATCATCCGCATCGATATCCTGCCAACCGGTGCGGACAACACCATCAAACCGCTGAGTCCTTATAAGCCCAAGCCTGCGAACGAGTATATCCCCGAAAGCCAAAACTTGCGCCAAGACCTCAAGCCTCTACACGTCACGCAGCCACAGGGCCCCAGCTTCACAGTCACGCCTGTCGGGGAGACTGGTAATGTTCTTGAATGGCAGAAGTGGAGTTTCTTCGTCGGTATGTTCGGCCCGTCACGGCCTTGGTATCGCGACAACGGTCGACTAACCCTGAGCAGGATTCAACCAGCGCGAGGGCATGGTCCTTTACAACGTCAAGTACGACGGCCGTCCGCTGTTCTACAGACTGTCCCTCTCGGAGATGAGCGTGCCCTACGGCGACCCCCGCCACCCTTTCCACAAGAAGGCCGCCTTCGACCTCGGCGATGCCGGTGCCGGCGCCACCGCCAACAACCTCCAGCTGGGCTGCGACTGCTTGGGGAGCATCCAGTATCTCAGCGGGGTCATCGCCGATGACCGCGGCCAGCCTGACCCCAGGGAGAACTGCATCTGCATTCACGAGCAGGACGCCGGCATCTCATGGAAGCACACAAACTACCGAACGGGCCGTGCTGCCGTCGTCCGGTCCCGCGAGCTGGTTCTCCAGAGCATCATTACTGTGTCCAACTACGAGTACATCCTCATGTTCATCTTCAACCAAGCTGGCGAAGTGACGTACGAGGTCCGGGCTACCGGCATCTTGTCCACACAGCCCATCGACCACGAGCTGGACAAGGTGGGCACGCCTTTCGGCACCGTCGTCCATCCCGGCGTCCTCGCCGGGCACCACCAGCACATCTTCTCCCTCCGCGTCGACCCCATGATCGACGGCCACACAAACCAGCTGGTCTACTCGGAAGCCCACAAGATGCCGCGAGACCCTGACTGGAACCCCCACGGCACCGGGTACGAGGTCGTCGACACGGTCGTCGACAAGACGTCGGGCCTGGACCTCGACTTCGACGTGAACAGGACGTTCAAGATCACCAACCCCAACTCGCTGAACCCCGTCAACGGCAAGCCGGTGGCCTACAAGATCGCGGCGCCGCCCTTCCAGAAGCTCATGAGCGACCGCGACAGCTTCAACTACAAGCGCGCCGAGTTTGCGGATCACAACATCTACGTCACGACCCACCGCGACCGCGAGCTCTACGCCGGCGGCTGGTACACCAACCAGTCGCGCGGCGGCACCGGCGTCCGGGGCTGGTCGCAGCGCAACGAGGCGTTGACGCCCGAGTCCGACATCGTGGTCTGGGTGCAGTTCGGCATCAACCACGTGCCGAGGATCGAGGACTTCCCGGTCATGCCGGTCGAGATCCTCAAAGTGCACCTGAAGCCGGTCAACTTTTTCGACAAGAACCCTGCCCTGGATGTGCCCCCCAGCCAGCAGAGCTTTAACAAGAGCACCCTGGTGCAGTCGAGCAAGGCCGAGACCGACGGATGTGGCTGCGAAGCACCGTCATCCAAGCTGTGAATTACCGAGCAGGTCGATAGCTAGCATACATCTAATCAATTGGCTTCTTGAACAGATCTCAAGCCTTAAAGTCGGCCTAACAGAGGTGTATCGATGGGGCCCATAACGATCTGTAATGGTGGAGCAGATGACGGAAGAGGAACTGCTGGGCAGTGGACCGAGTATATAGTCAAGTGAGGTGATGCCAACGTTATCTTGAGTATGTAAATGATCGTCTGATTGTGTTTATTTACTCTACTGAATGTATTCCTGCATCTTCCATGGGACATGAGACCAACATGACAGTTGGATAACCCGCCGGACTCCGAAGGGTTACAAGAAGATGAAAAGAAGAGGGGGGCATACATACGGAGGAGGGGGTATTCGCTTCGTAGCCTGGATCAATCGGCCACGGTAGGCCAGGCCGGCCGTAGGTTTCTTCCCGCCCGTCAAAAACTATTATACTTTTGTTTCTATTGCGTTTCTGGTCGAGAGTAAGGTTATCGTCATTTGAAAGGGTGAGTGTTGGCAGTATTTCACAGGTTGGGAATAGATCGATGGATCTGGCGATAGCTTCACTTTGGTGGATTGGTGCAGCTATGAGGAGGGAAGGAGGAGTGGGCAAGGGCCCCTTGCGCCTGCCCAGAGTGGGGTGGCACATCCTTAAACCCGATGTCTTCCCTTAACGCCGATACCGCAAACCAGCAGTGAGGGTACCTGCCGTTGAAGGTACGGGATTCTCGGTGGCGAACATCAGCTTCGGCCTCGCTGTGAAGGCGGCCTTCTCCAGCTGCTCATTCTCTCTGCGCAAGAAGGGATCGTTTTATAGGCTGGGGGTGTCATCAGTCTGCATGCCGACTACGCCACAGTCAGGATTCTCGGCTGATGAAGTAAACAGGCACGGGTCGCATGACGATGGCTCCATCTGGAGCTTTTCTCTATGATGCAAGTTGTAAGTTGTCCACCAGTGAATGCCTGTTGGTATCACAGATCACTCGAGTGAATGAACAGTCTCAATAATATGAGGTTATTCGTGGATTGCTTGGGTGTGTAGAAGGGAAGGGTCTAAAGTGAAGGGGAGCAATCGACGGAGGCCGTGATATGGGCCGATCTGGCGGAGGAGGATCCGCGTGATCTGATTGGCCCGGACAGGCCACTGTCCCATCGATAACCCGGTATGGGTGCTTGGAAGTGAGGGCGGACGCTCTTGACGGTTTCTTCGGCGGCTCCATCTCGTCAATGAGTCCAAGCACGCTGACGTCAAAGGACGACGAAACGCCCTCAGCAGCCTCAGACTCGGGGTCGACATTCGCGGGCGGGTTCTTCGAGGAAGACGCCTTGGCGTTGGCGCGCTTCTTCGCGGCAGTTGTGCTGAAGCAAAAAAGGGCAGGGATTGAAGATCGAGCTCATCGACGCGAAATCGCCCACTGCCCATCACGTGTACGTCAAGCAACGGGCCAAAGAAGCGTATATTGCCTCGGTGTGCCAGTCTGAAGCATCATTCGATTGATCGACGGCGACCCAGCTGTTATGTCGAAGAATGTCATCGAGACTCGGACAGGACCTCGTAGGAAGAGAGACACAAACAACAAAGGTAACATTCATCTGTCCTTCTCTCGAGGCACCGCCATGAATTTGTTTCGTTCGGGCCACCAGCACGAATAGCTTGCTGCTTGGTCTCAGCCCCAGCGGACGCTAGCCCTGCACCAGGACGTTGCGGAGGGCGCCTCGCTTCGTGACGACGCGATTTTTCCGAGAATTGTTGCAAGTCCTCTCATAGACACCGGAGAATGACGTGCTAGGGTCATCCTTGCCGGAAGACAGCCGCATTGTCTTGTCACTGCGGGACGAGGAAGGGAGTATGGCTAGTCCTTCGCTACCGTTCACAGTGGCAACGAGTAAGGCCGGCTGTTATGAATTGGTCGCCAAGGGCTGTACCGGAGCCAAGCAATTAAGCTTTTCTCGCAGGAAAAGAGTCTTCCAACACGTCGATGGTGTCGTCAGTGTGCGTCCGATGTAGACCTTAGTTCGGCCTGTCCATGGATGACAAGAGCTGACAAAGGGTCGTACGACGAAGCGTCCATCCTCGTCGACGCGGGCTCGCTAATCGTGCAAAATAGATTGCAACAGCCTCGCCTTGTCCTTGAGAAAATGTTTTTGTGCCTCGAGAAGCGTCCTCTTCTGGTAAGGTTCCCAAGTACAATCCTGACAGAAGGCAAACATATCCATCCGCGACAACCCAGCAACTGGGGTGGAAGATCTTTGTTGTCAGAACCCCCTTGGCGTTTCTTCTGTCTGTCTCGCAAGTCAATCTCGCGTAGATGATCGGATCGTGTGGAGTGAACGGTGAGCCTGGAAGACGTTGGTATATGCCACAGAATCCGAACGGGGCCCGGGGCAGATACAATTCTGTACCGTGGCCCTCTCAACCGATATGTCCAATCTTTCTCGGGGACGGTCGACGATGGCCCTTCTCCTTCAGCAAGCAACGGTGCTTGCTGTGACTTATTTCATCATTGAGAATGGTGAATACCAGGCCTTCAAGACGCATCGGGAAGTTTGTCGGCTTTCCTCTGTCTTTTCATCTCCGCGTGACCAGTCCTTCCATGCTTATAGTGGCCTCGCTGCGGCTGATGAGGTACTCGAGGGCCCGGTTCGGGGCCGCTTTCGTGAAAGCATCGGCCGGGTTGTCGTCACCGTCGATCCAGCAGTTCTCGATGCTCGTGTGATTGTCGGAGGGCCATGATGTCAATCATTAGCCTCTTCTCATTTGTATCGCCTAGCTTGATGATGCGCTCGTACATCGAGTACGAGTCAGTGCAAACGATGGTCGGGATCGTCAGAAGATCCGGGCGGTCGGTGATCATCTTCAGCGTAGCGTTAATAGTAAAGGCCATATCGACGCTAGCAGCCGTGCCGTATAACTCGGGGGCGATTAAGCTTCGCGTCACATGCTTGGACTTCGTTGACGAGAAGTCAACGATGTTGCCGATGATGGCAAACCCTCTTTGTCGGTACTCTTCTCGCCCACCCAAGAGGTCCCCAAAGACCCGGATGACCCCAGGCGAGACCTTCCAAAAGGCCCGAGCTCTCCAACAACCGGCGGCTTCTTTTGGTCGGCGTCAGCCATCTAGTATCTCTGCCGCCATGGCGATAGAGACGTGCTGCTAGCAAGCTGTAACCAGCTTGCAAGTGGCTTGGTTCGAAGGCTGGGCGGGACATCGGCATCGATGCCGTGTGCTCGTCCGAAAAGTGGCCGCTTATACACTGGGTCTCGTCCTCAGTAAGAATTGGTACTATGATGTATGGATGAAATGCTGATTGAGAGTTCCAGTACAGCTGGGATTCCGGGCCCGAAGCTCCGCCCGCGATACGGCTGTTGCATGGACCCGGGGCAATATTTGGAGCCGTGGTCTTCTTCGTGCTTGTGGGCCTTTATCTTTCCTTTGTCGACACCTTGAAGACCACGTGGAAATAGCTACACGACGGTCAGCTCGGATACAGCGGGTGTGTTACGGGTTTCCCACCTTGGTTCGTTCATGGCCAAGTCCCGCCACGGCAATTAAATACCAGAGACACATACCGATAGACATCAAGGGCTGCGTGTTCCCTGGAGATGAGGTAACGTCTATATACCGGCTGCGATGGAACGGAAGCTCTGGAGCTTCGCTCAGGGCGAGTGCCAAAGCAATGACTCTGATAATGGCTTGTGCATCCATGCAAGCCGAAGACGGATGAGACGGGGTTTAATGTGAGTGGGGTCGTGAGGGGAGTGTTGGGTGGCCTCCCTTCTCACTTCCTCGTAAACTCAAGAGTGCACTGGTACCCGCGCTCGACACGCAGGCCTGCAATCTGAACATGGCCGTAGCACCCCAAATGGGAAGGAGATCGCGAGGGCCATGTCCTTGGAGACAAAGTTTGGTAAACAGAAGCCGCCTATTACAGAAAGCATCAGGCTGATTTTGCCAATAAGAATGGGCAGCGCTGAGAACCAGTGAAGAATGGTAGGTCCTATAGACCTCGTCGGTCTTGCCAGTGAACCCCAAGTTCTCTGCCGAAACATACGTGGCGAAGGAAGACCTCAGGCTCTGGTACGGCGTGAGCTTGTCGTCGACTACAACGACTACGAGGCGGATCTTGCCGTAGGTAAAGAGCTCGGAAGTCCTTCGAATACCAGTAACATGCGGCGACACTACGAGAGTGTGGCTGTCTAAACTGTCAGCCATGATCAACGTCATGGTCGTCTACCTGGGCCAAGCCCAAAGTTAGCAAAGGGATACCTTGTCTAGAAGGAAGGGGAGGACGGGGGCTGACGCAAGCTTACCCTTGTACGGATTTTAATCAGCTTCTCGCAGGCATGCTGGTACACATCTGCCACTGTTTCGAGTCACAGTTGAATAACGTAGCTGTTGCCGGTGTCAACCGTCAGGTGCACCCCTGCAGCCCTAGCGCACACTCTTGGGCTCAGCCAGATCTGGGATGTAGCGCAAGTGGCAACGGCCTTGGAGGTGCGCAGCCAGTTGGTGACAGTTCGTGTTCAGCTCTACGCCGATGAAGGCTGGGAAGTATACGACGGCAGGGCAGGCGTGGGGATTTCGCGTTGCAGTGACGGACAGGCATACCCTGGTGCGGCCGGTTAAAGTGGTGAGCGGGCCGAGCATCTTGGCCTGTTGCAGCTTGCTCCTCGAGATCTTTGGCCTCGGACCGAGACCGACCTGTGTAGAAGCCACAGAAGGCACCAATCATAAGATACCAAAGGATGATATTAAGGAGGAGGAGGAGGAGGCATTCTCGATAGGGGGCCGTCGTAGGATAAATGGGGACAGATTAAGCGATGGAATCTCGTCCAAATACGTACATCGTGACGTTGGCCTGGCCTTGGAATCCTTCTTTTTTCCGAAAGGCAAAATAGTCAGTATGAATGTCATCAATCGGAATCGGAGTCACTTACCTTCGCTATCAACACGGTTTTGACAAAGCGGGCCAGCATCACAAGCTTCTGCCATCGACGTCGGACCGGGAGGCGACGGAAACCGCGGAGGGACCCCGGACGCTCTCTCCAGGTTTAGGACCCGGGATGAAGGAACCTCTTTCCTCTTTCATCCCGGGACAGAAATGCAACGACTGCGCCTTCCCATCCCGAGATTGACTCTTTCTCCTTTGGCCGTTGGGACGAAAACCAGGTTTGGCCGAACGGAAAGTGTACTGAGGCTGGGTCTTGGTAATCGAGACATCGACTGACAGCATCCTTTTCTTCAAAAGCGCAGAATCAGCAGGTCGTTGCCATCATAGACTCCCTGTGGCTTGGGAATACCTGGGAGGTTGTCTTGTATAGGACAACAGCCCCGTCACGGGCCCCAAGGGGGGTATAAGACAAGACGCCGGTATCAATTGGTAAATCGACGCCAATGAAGTTTTTCCAAAGGCCGAGGGTTTGATACAGAAGAGAGATAAGTATTGAAAAAAAGCACTGCTGCCAGGCTCGCGGCCCGCAGCAGAACGAAGGTGAGGCGACCAGGAGAAGGGGTGAGCGAGGAAGAAAGAAGAGAAAACGGTCTGACAGATATCCATAGAGGGGACACCTTTGGATATTAGAAAGTGTACGGTGGCTGGATTCTTCTGGCGTCTCTCATGTCTTTAACCTTGGCCGTCGGTCAGACGCAGGCACGAAACGGCGGGCATGCAGCATCCCGCTGCCGCAATGAGCCGCCATTAGGCCTGGACCATCGTGACGCGTCCCAGAGAATACATCTCAGCTGAGAAGGAGAAGAAGAAGGAGAAGAAGCAGAATATACTCCTCTAGCATAAACTCGAAGACTGCTTGGCCTAGACGGCACGGTGCATGGTGTGGGCAAACAGAAGGACGGTATGGAATGGGAGGGAGTGGGTATAACTGCTAGAATGGTGCAGGCAACGGAGGACGGCGCACCTCCACCGGGAAATGAATGGGGTCTAAACGGCTGCCGGCTTCCGGCCCACACCCATTCATGCATGGCACAGCACCCGGCCTCCCTCCGGCCCCTTCCGGCCTCCTCCTTCACCGCTGCCCCTGCCCTATCAAACTCGCCGAAACATACACGCTCGTCCTACTATTCATGCCCCAGTGCTCATTCGTGTTTGTGTGTGCACTTGCTAATGACGGCCACATCGCTACCATGCAGATAGGTACCTGGTACCTTGCACAGGTCCTCTCGTGAAATGACTTTGATTCGGTGGGCTCCCGAGACCACTCACTCTGTCCAAGTATCGCGTCTCGATAGACTCTGATACAGAGCCTCCACACAAAGACGGAACTAAAAACTAAAAAAAAAAAAAAAGGAGACAGATGCTGTCAGACAGCCAAAAAGGCATGTCGCAAAAAACCTTGAACTCCGCTACCACTACAATCATGGCAAACGGCCAAGCCTTGGCGATGACCTCGCCTCGCATGTATACCGATCGGAACGCGTGCAGTCCTCCCGTATCTAGCAGTGCCCTGTCTGCTGCCTGTACAACCCGCCCAAAACGCCTGCGCAGTCGAGCACACTAAAAGTCAAGGCCCAAAGAAGCCAGAAGCCAGAAGCCAGAAATCAGAAATCAAGGGGGTATCTCCACCGTTCTCCGCTCTCAAGGCAACAAACAAAACGCCACTCGCCATCTGCATCGACGTGTGCCGACGTGAATTGCGAGTCCACCGGAAGGAAGCCTCTAATCGATCTCAGAATCGCCCATAGCCAGGACTTCGAGGGACTCGTATTCGTCCCAAGCCTTCTCAATGACGTCTCTGTGATGCTTGGTTAGCCGCATTCATAATCGCCTGGGAAAAGACAGGGTATACTCACGCCTCGACCTTGACCAATGCGACGCCTTTCTTACTGCAGAAGTCTAAAAAGCGCCTCTTGGTGCGATCTCGCTTGAACTCGGCCATGAGGTTTCCTCTCGGCTCACCGGTGGGCGAAGATACAGCGCCATCCTTACACACAACGATGACTTTGAGCGTTTCGGTGGCCCATCGCATCTCCTGGATATGCTCCAACTCCAAATGGAAGTTGATCGGCTTGCGGTATATGCCCCAGGTACAGTTGTCTCCTTCGGCAAGCACTTGATGCTCGAAAACTTCCTCGCCACCGTCGGGGATCCAGTGCCAGTACTGCGTCACACCGGTACTAGCGGTGTTTAGGCGGGACTTGATTCGGTTCAGCGCCCAGTCGTGGTTGCCAATATGGTCGCCGCTGAACTCGTCAATGTCGGTGAAGCCATCGTATTCGAGATCCGGGTCCTTGGCTTTCCTGGGGCCCTGATACATCTTGAACTTCTTGTACGGCCTGGCCAACTCGGGCGTCGGTGGCGCGCTCCTTTGTGGCTCCTCATGGAAAACATGGGACTGCGATTGCAAGAGCGGCTGAGGGTGGGGATAATGTGCCGTCGTGGGCGTGGGCGCAAGCGGACGCTGTGAGGCGCCAGGGAACTCCTCGCTAATGAAGAGCTTGCGCTTCTTCATATTCGGCGTGCCCTTGGACGAGTTGGGCGAGTCCTTTGGCGTCATCTTCATGCCCGACGGTCTACCGATGCTCTTCTTGCCGTTGGCAAGCCTCAGAGCGACGTACTTGGAATCGTGATAAAAGTCGTGGATGGTCTTGGCGAGGTTGAAGCTGGGGCCTTCGGCCGTGATGATCTCCTGTAGACGCTGCCGCAGCCATTCCAACGGGGTAATGTCGAGCGTCTTAAAGCCTTCCAGGGTCCGTAGGGTGTCAGCCAGGCGGAAGATGGTGTCGTAAGAAACCAGGCGAGTCATCATGTACTTCTTGGCCACCAGTTGGTAGGGGCAGAAGTCGGCGTCTTCTAGGAACTTGAGAATGGTCTCTCCACGGTTTACCTGTCGGCCGAGCTGGAACTTCATGCTGTTCTGCCCCTTTTCGAGGGCGGCCTGCAGCTTGTCTCGCCACGTCTGCAGGGTTGGTTCAATTGTTGGCGCGATTTCGGGCCAGGACTGATCCCAGTAAGGATGATCCTGGTCGATTTTGCCGACGGGGACACCTTCCATGCACTCTGGGTGGGTGTAGACAGTACCGTCGTGTTTGAGGGTAAGGGTTGCCTTGGTGATGGGCGTCAAGTCCTCTTCCGTCTCGTCCGTGGCGGTTGAGCCCTCAAGAAAGCTCTTGTCTCGGGAATTGGGCCGACTGAGGGAGGCGGGAGTGGTGGAGCCGTTGAAGTTGCCGTTTACGGGGCCCCGGTCACCCTGGGGGTCTTGTGTAGGCGCGTTGAAGGCCCTGAACTTGGTGATGGTTGGCGTTTGCTCTGCCGCCAATGGCTCGCAGCAGTTTGTCCTCTGCCACATGCAGTTACCGCACGCCTGGAACTCGGGCATGTCAAGGCCGATGCATTGGGCGAAAGGACCTTGGCCCCTGGCACACATATTACACTGCTGGGATTGTTTCCGTACGAGACCAGTCGCTTGGATGACGGCGCCCATCCACTTCTCCTCGGCCTCACCAAGTTGCTTCAAGTCTTGCTGGCCGAGCACGACGCCCGGGCGAAGCTGCACCGCCCTCTTCTGGGGCAGACCAGACAGAAATATGACGGACCTGTTACTGGACAGGAGACGATTCACGGGGCCGATGGAGCGACCTAGTGCATCCATAATCATCGTAAGCGGCGGCTGGTCAGGCCTGCCAGGGACGGGGATCGACGGGTGAGGGCCGTTGCGATGGTCTCCGTTATTCAGCATCGCACCGTTGGGTAGATTGGGAATTCCGTTGGGGATTCCATTTGGGATTCCATTGGGGATTCCGCTGGGGATTCCACTAGGGATTCCGTTTGGCGCCTTGATGGCCTGCGTGGTTTCCGCGGACGCGGCATGGCGATGCGAGGGGGCGGCAAGGGCGGCGGCGGCGATCCTCGCTCGCTCGTCGTTCTCTTTGCGATGTTCCTCGGCGAACCAGGCGGCCACAACCCTGTGATGGTTCTCGCGCTGGAGCTGAAGGTCCATCCTCGCTTCTTGAAAACGGTTGGTGAGGTCCTCCAGGCTCTTATGTTCTCGACTGATGGCGCGGTGGACCTCAAGCGCACGTCTCTCGAGCTCCTGCTTCTGGTGGTTCAGATCTGTCAGGCGGGCCATGTAATACTTGGTGTTAGCCACGAGGTCACTCTCCATCCTCTCGTCGTCTTCTTTTTGCAGCATTTTCACCGATTGCCAGTAGCTTTCCTCGTCTTGGGACGTCAAGCGCCTGCCGTCGCCGGGGTCGAGGTGCATAGTGACGGCGACCCAATAGGGGTTGTGGTGAGGCGAAAGGGTGGGTGTCAATTCACACCGGGCGTGGATTTGGTACGGATGAGTCGAGGCTGTGGTTCATCCAGGATAATGAAATGTGATTTTGTATCCTTTAGATGTGAGTCGTATCCGAGGGAGGTTGGGTGGGTAGAAAACCGAGATTACTCCAGCACGATTGTGTGACCAGTCCAGACAAGGTTGCGGTTTCGCATCGAAGATGATGGAGAGGTAGAATGTAAATCAAGTCGCTGCGTTGTGTTGGCGCTGGCGTCGGTGTCAGAGTCCGAGTCCAAGTCCAAGTCCAAGTCCGAACGTTATGTGTGGAGCAGCCCAAAATGTTGCGTTGATCAGTGCAATACAACCTTTAGGTGCTTGAGCCCGTGTTGTACCCAGCCAGACGGGTGCCACAGGTCCAGGATGCCAGACAGGTAGATAGATACCTAGGGATGCAGGTAGGTGAACCGAAAGACCCCGGAAGGTGGTCGACGATAGGTGAGGTAAGGTGGGTGTTGAGTGTGAGTGTGAGTGTGAGTGTGAGTGTGAGTGTGAGTGGGTGTTGGACAAAGCCGCTTAGTGTGTAACGAGGGGAAGAAGGAAAGGTATAGGGAAGGAGGACAATTGAGTAAGTAATAGCGGCGCAGGCGGTGGGGTGGGAACTTGGGGGTGACTTGAGGAGAAATGCGAAAGACTAGACGGTTGGTCGTGTTGGATATCGTCTGCTGTTGATTAGGTGTGCGCTTCGCGAACTATAGGCCGGAGGGATCCGGGGGTGATATCCGTATGGTATGTTGCAGTCCAATCGGCGGCGGGGGTCGGTGTGTAGTAAGGATGGTGCTACTGGGCAAATGAATGGCCGCCGGGGGTAGCTTCAACCGTCAGGCCGGCCCAGAGTCCCGATAATTCAAAGGAGAAAGGCAGAAAAAGGGTGATAAGTAAGACGGTGAGGGGGGGAAGGCGAACCTTCTGCTAATATTGATTGTCCTTTGGTTTTTGAAGCGGATTGATGATGTTCTCAGCAAGATGACCTGAAGTGGACTGGACTCGCTGGATTGGACTGAGACGGGGTTGGACGGTGATGCAGTGTTGTGCGGTGGACCGCACAATGATTTGATTGAATGGCTGACGAGGAGATTGCGAGGTAAGGAAGGGTTGCGGTGCTGCGGACGCGGATGCGGCTGCGGCTGCGGTTGCGGTTGGCTGCGATAGAATATCGCGTGTTTTCACGTGATCTGGCGCAAGAAACCTGGCCTAGATCCTCTCCGTCTCTCGGACTCTGTGGCCAAGGGAAATCGTGCAAAAGAGGGAGGGAAGGAGGAGCAGGAGGAGAAGCAGATGGAGGGAATAGAGAGAAGAGGGGGGGGAAGAGGGAGGAGGGAGTGAGGGAGAGGGGGAGGAGAAAAAAGCTGGACGTCGGCCGGTGAGGTGGACGAGAATAATCAAGTTCAGCGACGGTCGGGAGCTGGGATGCCCGAGGGGACAACGAGGCTCTACCTAGACAGACGGTTGGACCCTGGCCTGGGTTGTTTGTGTGCAAAGAGTCAAGGCGTGTCTATTGTAAAGGGGGAACAAAGAAGAAGGAAAGCCCGGGCGTCGGTCAGGTCAATGTCTGTGTCGATGCAGATGTCGATGTCGGACGCCGATGTCGATATTGATGCGAGGAAAGGGATGGCAAGGGAAAGGGAAAAACGGAAGGTAGAGCGAGAAGGCCTGCCTGTCTGAATTCGTATTGGACCCAGAACCAGGGAACCGTGGCACGTAGATAAGGCACCGCACCACATACAGGCAATGTACTAAGTAAGTATCCGTAGTTTAGTGTGGTGTGTATATTCGTGGAGAGGATCTTGCAACGGGCCAAACACAATTCATTAGTTGGAACGCCTATCTGCTACCTCGCTGTCCGATCAAGCCCAGCCAGCCAGGCGTCTGGGGTGGGTGCTGGACCGGCAAACTTGCCTCAAGCTTAGAAATTGGGAAAGTACGGACAGAGACGGAAAAAGATTTAAATCGCCGAGAGGGGGGTAGGAATTTCAAACAAAAGCCACCCTTGTGCTGACCTGGGGGTGGGTGCCACTACCTACCTATCTACCTACCTACACACTTGTAGTTTCTACCTCCCTACCCTGTTGGGTAGGAAGGTAAGCAAGTACCTTAACCTAGGCAATAACGGAAAGGTAACCTACAGTGGAGATAGCGCCTAGGTGGGCATGGAAAGTAATCGATTAATCACCCATCCGCCCGTACTATGTACCTACCTGGCCTGAACTTGCTGGAATTAATTGCCTGAACCTAGGTCCAGCGACAACCTGCGCCGCCGCCGATCCCGGCGGGATAGTGACTATAGCATGGTATCTGGTCGGCATTAGATTCCCGAAATGGTCTCAGGGCCAAGCGTGTGTAACGCATGTCTTCCTATGTAGATAGATAGATGGGGTGGACGAGTACGTATGTACACGGAGCAACCCGCCCATGACAACTCCAATCTGCCACCTACCACCATCCAAAACCAGGGAGTTAGAATTTAATGTATACTAATCCTCACCTCTCACTCACACTCCTTGTCAATAGTGAATTGCATGTCCCGCATTGCGTTTGTAGCCAAGCGAGACACGTGATTGGCTGCAGGTGCGACAAATTGCCCCTTAGCTTTAGCCTAACAGATCCGATGGATCCGATTACACTTTCTCGACCTGGGTCCCCTTCCCATTTTGTCTACAATGTCCTCGCCCACTTGTTGGTCCACTGTGATGCCCGCCGGCGTTAAGTACAAGTATACAGACACAACGCTGCAAAAAGACGCTGCCCGTTTCAATGCGTTTATGGGGCAGTCTGCCTACCACCATTTCTCGGGTACCTACCTACCTACACCTACACTAGACATGTACGGCAGTGCTGTAACACAGTTGTTGTTCAATGTGAGTTACTCTCTCTACAACCCCTCCATTTTCTTTTCGTGTTTGCGACTTCATCTCCTTCAGAC
This sequence comes from Colletotrichum higginsianum IMI 349063, assembly GCF_001672515.1. NCBI lineage: Eukaryota > Fungi > Ascomycota > Sordariomycetes > Glomerellales > Glomerellaceae > Colletotrichum > Colletotrichum higginsianum. The sequence goes on from NC_030955.1 coordinate 265,763, forward strand.
TCCATCTCCATCTCCATTTCCGCATCATCTCCGCCTCAGCCTCCACCTCCGCCAAACTGACACTTTGGCGGAAACATGGACGTGCTTCGAGACGCAGATGATCAAAACCTTGCCTCTCTCTCCCTCTCCTTCTTCTCTCCCTTCTCTCCCTTCTCTCCCTTCTCCTTCTCCCCTCGCTCTCGCTTTTTGCTCCTCCTCCTCCAACACCACCACCATTCAACCCCCTCCCCTGGGTCCATAATTAACAGAGCGACCCCCTCGCACTCGGGCAGCCCGGGCGGCTCCGTTTCACGGAAGACAGGATAGCCTCGGCCTTTAGGTTTGCCGACTCGGGATGCTTACTTAGGGGAGCGATCGCCTAGAACTATGGAAGTCTAATATCTACTTTACCTGTACACCAACCCAGACACAACATGCTTTGCCGCGATACAATGTGCGTCAAAGCTTATCCCAGGTTGGTGTTCTATTCCCTTTGATTACTACACTTCTCCAGCGTCAGCAACAAACCTTGTTGGGTTTAAACGCTCGCCTGCGGCTAGGCTCGGCGGGTGCACCTTGACTTTTACTCCACCTCCCTCCGTATCTTGAAAACCTCTGACTTGCCACGAAACACCCCCGGGCAGCGCACGCCCCAAGAGAAACCTAACAGGACTTACCCAGGTAGGTGGCATTGCCACTCACCACCTACCTACCTACGATGTACCTTACCTACCTACAGTGCCTGCTACGTAAGTACGCATGCAGCTTTGTGCCGTTGCAATCCTGCAAGTCATTAAGCATTATGCGATCACCAAACTACCCAGTTCAACTTTGCAAATGTATCACTTAGCCGCATCCTCCACCACCAACCCCTCCTCATCCCTTTCCACCCCTGCCTGCCTTGAGTATCAGTCATGTTGACTCAGGAAAGGGCTTGGACTTTTTTTGTTGTGTCATGAATGAATTAAACCATGTACCACGAATGCTCGTAAGCATCGTTACTGATGTCCGTTAAAACTTATTACCCTCCTCTTTCGGTGACCCAGCGTTAGTCTGCTAGACCCAGCACTATTTAGCGAGACCGAGAGTGGAGCCGGGTCCCGGCTAAAAACCATGTATCCCGAGACCGAGTCTCTCCCCAAAACAGTCGTATCTCAGCGTTGTGTGTTTGAGTGTGTGTGTGTGTGTGTGTGTGTGTGTGTGTGTGTGTGTGTGTGCAGACCGGCCTACCTGTGAAAGACAGTTTTCCTCCCAAACGCCAGTTGCGATTCAATGTTATCCATGTGTCGTCATCCTCGATGCAGCCAGACCAGACAGAAAGCGCTTGCTGCAAGCGAGCAACACCCGGACGCCTGTCGTCAAAAATCGCTGTGGAAACAAACGCTTGCGTTGACTTGTTGTCCGGAAACTCTCATGCAACTCTGTGAACCATTCCCCAGAGTACATCAGTACCGGGCAGAGTAGCGCGCCGGCGCCGGCGATGGAGAGTACGAGTGGTCGTAGCCGCTGGCCTGGCCATAGGGGTCGTCGGCGTACACGGTGGCTCGGCGGTCCTCCTCGGGCAACAGCTCCTTAACCTCCCAATTGTTCATCCTTGTCCCGACGGAGAACTCGAGGTCCTCGCGGGTGATGGAGTCCCAGTACTACACAGCAATGTCAGCAATAGTCGCCAGGCTGGACAAGCATCATCGCATACCTTGTACACCATCATGACGCCCAAAAGGTTGCAGATTGTGGCGAAGAAGAGGCCATCGAGGTAATGGCTGACGGCGGTGCAGATCTGCGTGCTGACGGCGTACAGAATGACCTGGCCCACGACGAAGAAGAAGACGCCAAAGGCGATGTCGCCCAGAGGCCAGCGGTCCTGCAAAGTCCTGACGACAAGGAGGATCTGGAGTGCGACGTAGACGAAAAGCTCAATGGCGTTCAGCAAGTACAGGACGACGAAGAGACCGATGGTGTTGGTGGGTCCCAGACCAACCCACGACTTGAAGGTAGCAAGCGAAACCAAGAAGCATATCGCAAAAGCCGCCAGAGAACAAACGCGCAACAGCCAGACGGAAAGAAGGGTGCCGTCTTCGTACAACTGAAATCCGACGAAACCGTTGATCAACAAGCAAGTGATCAAGGCCGACGTCAAGCCGTTCTGCACCGATACGAAGTACGGGTACGGGGCCGAGCCCGGAGGAACGACACCTGCATCAACGCAAAGGGAGATAAAACTGAGGAGCATGTAAATGTAAAAGAACATGAGGATTTCCTTGCGACCTGTGAGTGGCACGTCAGCAATGCGTATTTGGCGCAGCGGTGCGGTGCGGTGCGGTGCGGTGCGGTGCGGTGCGGTGCTGAGAGTGCAACTTACCAACAGCCGTGAATTTGCCGCGGATGTGCAAGATCATGACGACGGTCATGAGGAGGGCGACGATGTGCATGGCGCTGGCGGCACCTTCAAAAATGATGGTGTTTGCCAGCTCGATATTGCGGGCATAGCAGTCCGGCTCGATACCAACACCGCTGGTAACCTCCGTGATGGGACCGATGGATGCACACAGTGGCAGAGGCGCCATGTGGCAGATGTTGGTGAAGTCGCCAAAGCCTGACATGGTGATGTAGGGGCTGGCCTACGGCGACGAGGCAGGCGACCGGGTCGAGTCGAGCAGGGCGAGCGTCGAAGCTGGTCAGAACCGTTTCGGCGAGGGCGGGATTATAAGTGCGTTAAAGGATTCTGTCGGGAGTGCGTAGGGATAGATGTTCTCCGGTAGCGGTTGGTAGCGAGAAAACGATTCGAGCGATGGACGGAGTGTCGAGGCCAAGCGACGGCGGCGACGTGATGTGTATGGCGTACGGCGGGAGAGGACTGGCGGAGTCCGGCGTGTCGTCGCGAACGAAGGGGACGATGGCGCGGATGGATGAGGAATGGATGTTTCGGCGTGCAGTACGGCAAGGGGGAGGGTCTGTCGTGGAGTTGAGGGAGGTCCCGTAGCGGAGAATCGCGGGAATCCAAGGACGGGATGGCGGTGGTGGTCAAGATCGAGGTCAAGGTCAAGGTCAAGAGCGATGATGACGATTACGGAGCAACGGACAACGGGCAACGACGGCCGATGGAACGGAGCGAAGGTACGGGAACGAACGACTGGGCAACTGCCAACAAACCGTCGGGACTCTTTGGATTCTGAAAGGGTCGCCGGGGGGTGGATCGGAAGAGGAGGCTGGAGCGAGTGTGAAGGGGTTGCTGTTGCTGTTGCTGTCCGACGAGCAGTTAGGGAGCAGCGTCGTTGCTATGGGAAAGGGAGGAAGAAGGGAGTCCACCTCCTCCTCCCCCCCCCTGGTCTGGTCATCGAGAGCCAGAGAATGGCGGGCAGCAAAAAATAGGACAGCAGGAAGGGGGGCACCTTCCAGGGCCAGGAACGAGGAACGGGGAGGGAGGGAGTGGGGCTGAATGGCGACCCTTTGCAGTTGGGCGTGGCTGGTGGCTTTGATGGTGCTAATAAAAATACCACGATGGCCTTCCTTTGCGACCTTCTGACTGGTCAACTCGTGTTTTCCAGACTGCTGAAAGGCTATTGGGGCAAATTAACTTGTTTTTAGCACCCGTGTGATGCACTACCCCTGTCCAAGCGAAAGTCCAATCTTCCCCGCTAGCGCGGACACGAGCACGCATCCACGCCCCGCAGGCCGCCAGATGTCAGCTCTGCTCTTGCCAGGTGGAGATTGTCTATCTCGATTATCCGTCGTTTGACGCCATTTCTCATTTCGATTTACTGTCCGTTAGAGATCCGAGACAAAAATGAACGACATGTTTTGTTTTCTTTTCTTTCTTCCTGCGGCATCCTGCGTTGTTCCGTAACATCGTCACCTTTAAGAGAATCGCAAGATGCCCTCCGATACAAATAAACCTTGCAAAAGAAGAGCAAACTCCCGCTGTCAGTGACGTGGGCAAGCCCTCTTCCCTGCGTCTTCTAGTCAACCGTCGTCGGTCGCACGGCTTTCGTCCCAACTCACCCAAACTCTCCTGTTAGACGGGTAGGGATACCTTCCCTGTATTGTCCGTATTGCGCGTATTTGTCTTGCTCTCTTCTGCCAAATGAAGGGTACACACCGCCTTGGAATCCCATCTTCATGGCAAGCAAGCCATCACAATCTTGTTTCTGCTTGCCAACTGGCCAGCTCCTGCGTCAGTTTCGACATGCCGCCTTTCACTAGAATCCCCATTTCGGTGCAATTAGTCCACCCGCTCGCTCACCCACCACCGCCGCATCGTGACTACAGCTAGTCACCCAGGCGAAACCGACGTCTCAGCCAGGCTGATTGAAACGGCACTCAACACGACGGAAATATACAACATTGTAACACTTGTCTTGGCAATCGACCGTCCCATTTTTTTGACAAGCCTCGTCTGCAAGTGCTGAAACTGTCGAGCCTATGGTCTGATTTTCCTATTCACAATGCAAAAGTCCCAAATCTTACGCGGGCATCTTCTTGGGCAGAATGCACAACTTTTCCCCCCTTCCATCGCCACATCACTGCTCTGTACTGACCAGTAACTCCCACATTGTTGCCACTGTCTCCGGTCCTCGTTCGCTTCAGTCGCCTGCGGCCGGTATGTTGTTTCAAATCTACCCCCGTATCACCAGGCGGAAATGAGTGTCTGCCTGCACTTACACCGACGTAAGTGACGTCTTATTGCCTCTCACTTGGTCCTCGTTGGACATGGTCCTCGTCTTCAGCCTATGCTAGACGTACAACAACCGCAAGACAAAAACAAGAAATTTAAACCCCAGGCTGGCTACGTAGAAGTTACTTGCCCCAGCACGGTCTTACCGTCATGACCCCATTCCACACGATCGATCAGTTGACCCCATCAGCCGAATCAGGGGCCACAAACCTCAGGATAGGGATGTGACCATCTACGTCGAAAGACCGCACCCACGGCAGAGCCCTGAGCATCCTCAAGTGGGAAGGATGTATCTTTTCCTCCCCTCGAGTTTCTTGGCCGGCCCAAGTTGGCTCGGTCAAATCAACCTTGCTCAGCGGTCGGTGTCGCAGAAACCCTATGATCTTTTGCTGCGTCCAGAGGGTGAAGCCGGCCTCTTTGACGATTCGGACCGTGATCTCGGTCTGTTCCATCCTCGCCCTCACATCCTTCTCCGCGTAACAATCCCAGTCCGTCGTACTGAGAACATCCAGCGTGGTCAATACATCTGGTAACACGTTTCGTTGCGATCCCAAGCTCCCAGGTGCGAGCCTCCACCCCAGCATGCCGAGCAGGTTGGACTGGACGAGGCATGCAGATCTACTGGCTGCCTGGCGCGTGGATTCATCGACCGATCGTCGAAGGGCCTTTTCCAGACACTGAATAGAGTTGATGGCGCGGTGGGTGCGGTACCACTTCGCCAGGCCCATGAGCATGAGGGCCCTTTTGTACGCCACGGGCATGCTGTCCTCCCTGCCATTGCCTTGATGATGCCTTCTCAACACCTCGATAAACCGAGCGGCGAACCCGACAAGCTCGCGCAAGGCCTTTGTTGCCTTCCGCAGATCGTCTGCGACTTCCGTCGGCGTCCGCCAATGCGTGCTGCCGTACGCTTGCACTCTGAACCACAGCAGGCTAGCCATACACTTTGTCACTTTGTCGGCGGCAAACCGGCAGTCCGTCTTGAGCCTCGTGGTGACACGGCACTCGGCCGTGGCACCGTGTCCGATGAAACTCCGACGCAGCGACTGAGACAGGCGGAAGTCGAGGGTTAAGCACTCGCAATGGAAGGTGAATGCCTTTGTTCGGTTCTTCGTCTTGACGCGGTGGATCACGTCACTGTCCTCGACCAGGAGCCCGTTCCAGGTAACCAAACCAATGTCGCCGTTGGTCAGGACCATCCAGGACTTGTCCTCGACCATGGGGCCCGCCGGAAGGAAGAAGTCGTAGCTGTCGACGTTCAACGTCGTGCGGGGCGCATTGATGGATTCCCAGATGGCCGCCATATCCACACCGATAAGATCCTGCTCGGCGGCTGGCGCGTAGGCCATGCTATTCGAGGTGATCCGGCGCACGGGGACTATTCCATTGTCGGCCGGGCCGGCGGCGTCGTCGGCGCTCTTTGATTTCTTGAAGATTCCGAAGACCATCGTGAGCCACGGGATGCGTCCGGTGGTGTAGCGAGTGTACTTATGCGTGGAGGAATGGCCTGCTTAGGAGAGAGAGGGAGAAGCGAGCGATGTTTCATTATTGGAGGACTCGCGCTCCCTGAAAGATGCCGCCCTCCATTTTGTCTGTGGTCTCTGGGCCATCTCCGATACTATCGTGAGCTGCGTTGGCTTTAAGCTCCAACAGGTCGATAGCATTTGGGGGAGAAAGAGAAAGAAAGCATGAGAGAAACCAAAAACAACCCCAACCCCCCAATCTCTGGTTCCACGGTTTGACGACCAGCGGCCCAGCAGTCCCATCAGCGGGCCAAACTTTGCACACGTCGTTTTTCTTTTTCTTTTTTCGGGCCCTGTCATGAGAACGAAGCTTGTCCACGCAGGAGGTCTCGAACGCGACCAGGTCGACGGCTGAGAGCCCGTACGATGGGCGATTCCGTCTTGAAAGGGCAGACGCGGTCGCTCTCAGCTACAAGTTGCTTTCAGACCCGTCTACACGGCGCAGCCCGTCTCGGTGCCGAATGGCCTACATCCCCAAGGTGGTGAGCGAGGCGCTTTTCCGAGTCTATGTTCAGCCGCAATTCGCCCATCCCATCGCCTCTTTGTGGTCTTGCCGCGGTGGTCCCGTCCGAACGGACTGGGAGTAGTAGCAACCAGCGGTGCTTCGCGGACAAGGGAGGACATGCACACAACTCCGCAATCCCCAGCTCGGCGATGCCAACCGTTTCAGTCCGCACGAGAGGAGCCCATAAACCCCTCTTCCCCCTTCTCCCCGACTCACTCGCATAGAAAGGTTATCCCCAGACAGCGAGCCATAGGGCCTATGGAGTGTCTGGTTTCAGGAACCGAGCCTGCATCCACAGCATCTACACGTTCAGTCAATCCGGAGGCAGGAAACCGCGAATGGCTTCTCAACAATCCAACTATCCAATCGTCATGACCTTGGCAGTCGACCTGGTGGGTGGCGACGCACTCGAGTCGAGCAGTGCCAAGTGCGGAAATCGCACGCTACACACCGTGTTCCTGCCAAATCAACGGCTTTCAAAAACGCATTGTCACTGTCATTCTCCGATTGGCCAACCCCTCCCAAACTCAATCCCTAGTCATCGTTGCCAAGTCGCAACTCCAGATTTCACATGCGAATTCCACGTTGCCGCAAGTGTGACAGAAAAGTCTTTTTAACTGCTTTGTTTATAATTCCCTAGATCTTTCGTGATCTTGTCGTCATCGCTGACGTTTTGATTCTATCTACGCTGAAAAAAGGCCGACAGGCCCTGAGCCCCCCACCCCTGAGTCTTCCGACCAGGACGGATGGGAGTCGGGCCTGAGAGGTGCGCTCTGAGTCACCTCAAAAGTTTTGGTAGGTATTACACGACCCTGGGCCTTCTTTCAGCCATACCGCCATCCGCAGCTCCATGATTCCGCGGCCCTAACAAAGTCCCAAAAGAATATTAAAAGACAACTCCGCATGATGCAATTTTAGCAGTTGAGCCATGAGTCGTCCCTTTCCTTGTCCTAATCCCGGAAATCCCGAAAACGTCCAACCAGGTCGTTACCCAGGCTGATCGTAAATAAATGAGTGGCCCTCGGTCGACGCCGTAAACAATGCAATGCTAAGAACAAGTGATAAAAGATTCCACCTCAGTGAGATATTCTGAAAAGTGGCGGTGGTGTTGCTGAATGCACGAGACGCCCGATCTTCTAGTTCGGGTACGGTCCCTGCGGTAGCCCGTGGGGCATTTGCGGCATCTGCGCGCCCATCCGGTATGGTGCGTGCATAAACTCTGGGACAACACCGGTTCGCAGGTCGTTCCGTCGTCCTAGAGGCTGGTAGTGCATCTGCGTCGTAGGCAGATGGTACTCGTTGAGAGACGCCGACGGCGGGGGGTAGAGCAGTGTGTTGACGTGCCGAATAGGCTTGTATGGGCTCGGTCGCTGCTGTAGGTATACACTTGGCGAGTGCGAGATAGGCGTATGTGCGATAGGAGTATGCATAACCGATGTCGGAAACTGCTCGCCCAGTGGCGACGACGCGTACACCGAGAGACTGCCAGGGCTGTGCCTCTTGGTCGGCGTGCCGTACCCAATGACATTGTGCATCGGGACGTTTGATGGCGTAAGTGAGGCCTGGGGCATCGAGGCCGAGGCCGGCATAGGCAGTTGGGACATGGAGACGGTGGTGGCGGGAGGGTATACCGTCGCCATGGCGCGAACACCGTTACTCAGGGGCGGCAGTGAAACGTGTTGCTGCGCCGGGTATGTCGCCATGCCCGGGTACACCTGCGCCTGTACTGACGAAGGGTTGGTGTTCAACGAGAGGTTAGGGACTGGAAGACGCATTGGTTGCTCGCTGACCCCTTGGGTTCTGGCGACTGGGGCCATAGTGCTATTGGGCTGTCTGCTGAGTCGCTTCGCCGGGGGCTCCGTCATGTCCTCCTCTGAGTTCCTCTTCCGGCTGTTCATGCCAGCGAGATGCTTGCCAGAAAGCGGTGACAGTTGGGGGTTGGAGTAGGTCGAGGCCGAGGGCCATGGCTGGCCCGCGTTCGGTGAGAAGACGTTCGTCGTGGAAGGTGTCAGAGGAGGGAACGAGACGGCGGGTTGGATGACAGCATTGGGCGAAGGGACCGGCGAGGTAAACGACTTGTTCAGTGGCGAGGTCGGCTGCTTCTGGGCCCGCTCATAGTACTCTGAGAAGCAGGATAGCTTGACGAGCCACTCCTCCCATTCCTCCTTGGTCGCCAACAGGCTGTATCGCATGTTGCTCAAAAACTCAACTTCCATGACATGAATCTCTTGAACGGTGATGCCAGAGACCTCAGCCCAGGTCTTGTTGGTGTACGTGTTATCATCCAAGACTAGAAGCAAGCAGCAGTCAGCTCCGTGCTTCTCCACTTGTCACGGCATCCTACTTACACTTGTTACCCAGCATCAGGGCTACTGTCAGGAGACGGTACTCGCTGCCCGATCTTCCCTTGACGGAGGGGTTTGTCGTCTTCAAGCGGTACACAAACAGCAAAGCGAGCAGGATGACGTTCTGCGTCACTTGGGTCGTCGACAAGACGCTGTAGGCCCATTTTTTGAACTGGGGGAATGGTGTCGCGTATTCGGTCAGCCGGGGCGTCGTGACGGTCGATGGTCTGGATCGGATGCTCTCAGCGGCTCGCAGAGTCTCTATCGATTCGAACCAGAAAAGGCATGTAATCTGCGGATTTGTAAGCTCGACTCTCCTTTTTGTGTGTGCCAAATGCTCGCCCTACCTGAGCCGCAAAGTCTGCCAAGTTTCCACCCTTGGGGTTGATACAGCTCGGTATCGACAGACTGTGCAGAACCAGAGCTGACGAGCCTTTTCGTGATGACGAGGTGCCATCCGACTTGCCGATGGCGCCTGATGTCGGTGTTGACGAGCGAGTCGAATGTCGGGAGGTCGTGGAGTACTGGCTGGTGCCGGACGCCGGGTTCACAGCTGGCTGCTGGGGTTGTGAGTAGGTATTCGTTGGCTGGGTGTACCGAGAATATTGAGGAGCCCTCGCAGCAGCTTCGGCCATGACCGCCTTAGGACCCCGAGCCTGGGCAACGGCGCCGGGATATGAGGGAAGAACATGACTGTCGTATGCGACGAGGTGAGGGGCGTGGTAGGTAGCACTCATGGCTTCGGTTGGCGGCGTGCGGAGCCCGCCCCGATACAGAGCAGCTCCTGGCCCTTGGTCGAACCTGAACTGCTTCTGATTATGAGCGGCTGGGTGTGATATCTGTTGAGAGTAGCCTCGTCTGCACGACGTGGGGTGTGCAGGAGACAGAGGGAGGTTGTAGAAGGGCAAAGGTGCAGCAGTCGAACACATCGGAGCGGGGAGCAAGTTCGGTGCGTGGCTCGGGGAGGGAGCTCAAGTCGGTCGGTCGTAGGCGGAAAGGGCAAATATCGGGTTGGACTATGTGAGAGAGAGAAAACAGTGTACGGAAGAAGGGAGGAGAGGCGGGTCGACGAGTGTAAGTAAGGGAAGCAAATCCAGGCCGCAGGTTGCTACATCGGGTTTGAAGCAGTAGTAGAGGGTTTGTGACAGCGATTCACTTGCAGGTTGTTTCCGTCGGGTCGTCTGCAGGTTATTGCGGTAGTTGAGATGAGGAGTCAGGTAGAAAGAAGAGCAAGCCGAATTGTCTGGATGCTCTCCTCCCTCTCGTCGGGTGGCTTCTTCGTCTTGTTGTTGCGGGGGTTGGCGGCTTTACAGGCAGGGTTTGCTGATGCTGGGTTTACCGGAGACGCCTCGTTGGCTGGCGGGCCATGGCAGGAGAAGGCTGTACCGGAGCGTAAAGCGAACCAAGAGCTTCTTCGCAGAGGTTGTTGTTGTTGTTGTTGTGGAAGGAAGGCGGACCTTTAGCCGTGGTCGTCGTCAGTGGTGCAGGAGCAGCAGCAGCTTTCGGTGTTGGAGGTCGTGCTGAACGAGCAGGGTGACTTTGGAGACGGGTTCGTTTGGTCAGGGACGGACAGGTAAGTTAGCTCGGAGGGGTGGATGGAGTTTGGTGGTTTGGTGTTGATTTGTAGGAGGAATTCGGCGCAAGGCAGAGAAGGTATGAGGTAAGGTGGGAAAAGGGGGACCGGAAACCACCGAGGTGTGCTTCAGATCGTCCGTGTAAATGAAGGGCTCGTGGGTGGTGAGGTAGGTCAATGGAGCGACGTGATTCGGTAGAGATGTAAGAAAGGGTGCGGGCGGATGGACGGGTGTTGGTATTGTACTGTGTGAGGGTTTGATATTACTCCTCTCTCCTCTCGGTCTCTCAGAGTTGAAGCAGGAGTAATAACAGCAACAACAAAAAAAAGAAGATGCAAGTAGTTGCAGAAGAGGAGGGGGGAGGAAGAAAAAGAAGAAGCAATGCAAGTAAGGCAAAGCAAGGCCAGGCCAGGCAGGACCAGGGTCAATGTAAAAAAAGAGTCCGATGTGACGATGGATTGAAGCCGAAGTAAAAATAAATAAAAATAAAAAGTGACATAGAATGAAAAACGGAGGGAGGTAGGTATTTACTGGGCGTGATATGGTTGCGTCGTTCGTTGTCTGGACTCTCTCTGTCTTCTCTTCATTCACACACCTCACACCTCACACATATCTTGGGGGACTAAGTACCTCATCCTGGTGGATGGAGTAGCGTGAAGCATGGCGGTAGCGTATCCGCGCCTGGACGGGGCGGTTGCTGGCTGCTGGCTGGTGTATGGTTCAAAAGCATAGGATTAGGATTGGGGAATTTTTGGTATGGATTAGGACAGGACAGGATGGGATGGGACGTGAGGGGGGAGAGGAGGGGAGGGGAGGGGGATGGGACCAAGGTACCTTGTTCCATGTACCCTGCCTTCCTTTGGGTCAACCTGAGTTGGAAAAAGAGGCATTGCGGAACAGTAACAGAGGAGTATGGGTCTCTAACAAATAAAACATAGAGTGGCAGTGGGAGGAACAGGAGCAGGAGCAGGCGTAGGCCGACAGCCGCAGGAGACAAGAGGGAAAAGGTCACAAGTCGCAAATCCTCTTCCTGCTGCTCTTTCTCGCAAGGAAGGAAAGGGGAAGGTACTTCCTCAAGGTGTCTCTCTCTACCTGCAAGCCCATCTACCTACCACCCCATCTACCCTACCCTCTTTTTGCAGCCGAGCCGACACCAGGAGCAGCAGCAGGATGAAGCAGGAGGCAAGCAAATACAAAAAAGAAGGGCAAGAAAGGCGGTAGCCAAAACGGAAGGGACTTAGGTTGGTTTGGTCAGGTACAACACGCAAGTGCCTTTGGACAATCAATCAACCAACCAAATTGGAAAGAGCAAGGTGGAGAGGCGACTGCGGCGGCGGCGGCGGCGGCGGCGTGGGGAGGATGTCAGGGGGCCAGAAGGGAAGAGGCAAGGCATAGAGACGCAAGTACCTATGGAGGCTTGCAATCTTGCACCTGGGACCAACACCACACAGCACGGCGGCCAGTTTCTGTCGCAGTCCACTTAATCAGTCTAACACAGCACAGCACAGCACAGCACAGCACCAACCCCCAGTCCTAATCACAGACCCGGCCATTCTTTCGCAACTGCTCTGGGACTAGGGTGCTAGGGAGAATTCGGCTTGGTGTCTTGCCCTCGAAGATGGGGACGAAGGAGAGGGGCGCGCGTACTGACTAGCTAGGGTGGGCACTTGGCAGACACTGGACGGAGCAAAGCACCAAACCAGCACCCGTACCACCAGCCACCATCAGCAGCACCAGGACAAGCCCAAATCTGAGCCTGAGGTTCCACGAGGTTGCAAAGTGGGAGCGGAAGTGATGGACACTGGAAACTGATGTGTGGGCGGTTGTGGGCGTGGGGAGTGGGTGTGGAAGAAGAAAGAAAGCGAAGCAGGGTGTGTCGTTCTTTCCACGCCGGCAAAGTGGCACCTGAGTGGTCTTATTTTTATTTTATTTCCTTCCTTTCTTGCCCTTCCTTCCTTCCTCCTCCCCCTCGCTTTTTCTAGGAAGGGCTCCGTAAAAGCCCAGCTCGATCCACCAGCGCCTTCTGCCTTGGACCCAGTCATGCCAGTCTAAGTGCATCGACCAGAGATAGAAAGGAGGAGGGCATGAGGCAGGTGCAGCGCAGGCCACCGCCAATGCCACCACCACCATCGCCATCACCACTTTTTCAGTCCAAGGAAAGGCGGAGGCGGCCAAAGATCCAACGGGTCGCAAAAAGGCAACAGCAGGGGACTGGCCGGACAAGGGAAGGCTTCGCAGCATGTACAGTGTGTTTTACAGTATGAGGCATGAGTTCGGGGTTCATTGACTCTCGGCTTGTTGGGCGACTGACCAGTGACCAATGAGTTAAAACCGGCCTAGCAGCCTGCTTGTCTGGCATCTGGTGGGAAGATTCAGGACCTGCGCTGATGCCGGGCAGTACGTACTCGGCTTGCCTCACAGTGCGTCCGTCCGTTGTCCTTGTCGTCGTCGTCGTCGTTGTCGGGCGCGCCCTCGATGACATTTCCACTTTTCACTTTCCCACTGAACCTGAGCCCCGAATGTCGTCCCAGCCGGGCAAGCATCCATCCATTTCCTGCCTACTGATACTTCCACCCCCTCCCCTCTTTTTCCTTTTCCTCGAGTCGTCTCACCCCCATCCCTTCTCCTCCCAAAGGCTCTTCTCCGCCAACCACGAACTCCTCTATTCGTACCTCATTTCCAGCTGCGGTGCTGATTGAGAGACTTCGAGGGTGGGGCCGAGAGGACCAAGACCTGGGACCTCAGTGGGGTCTTGAGCCCTGTGGCCACGGACGACAGCGCCTTGCAAGCAAGCATCACAGCAAGTACAGTCGACAGTCTACTTGCACGCACGACACGACACGACACTACTACAGGCCAAGGCGGTGGCATGGCATGGTATGTATGGCAGGGAAGCGGTGGCATGCAGGTGTGACCGTCGAGGGCGAGGGGATTGCAGCCTGCTGAGACCGAATGCTAATGGAGAAAATGAATCGACGAGGAGAAACAAAGGGGTGTGTATCCAGTACTTCACTTTCGTATCGCATCCGACCACCTTGCCAACCTCTGCCGACGTACCTGGTACTCGCTCCGTCCTCATTTCTCTTCCTCCTCGTCAAACATCTGGACCACGCTCGCCATCAGCTTCCAACAGGCAGGCGGCGTGCTTCTCACCTGCCGCGCTCGTGTCGCTAGCCTGAAGCGCAGCCAGCTGCGTAAGGGGCCGTATTCGACGCCTCAATAGTGCTCCGCATGAGTATCCTACCAAGCAATATTGCGTAGACATATGCCGGGGTCCTTGCGCTCGTGGATCGACATTCCTGCGCAGTAGACCGTACGAATAGACGGCACCGCACACTAGACCGTCCCCATTCGCAATCATCATCACCACTCGCCATCGCCGACGACATGACCTATCTCGTCCGTCCCATCCCATCACAACAACACAACCCCACCCCACCAGCCAACCCCACACCAAACTTTCTCGGCCCTGGCCTGTTTTGGGCCTGCCATCAATACTTGTCAATGTGAGCCATACCGACGGTACTTTGTCCTGTATACCCGGATACCTTACCTGAGATGCACTACCATACGGCTCATGAAGCAAGTTCTATGGGTCATGCTGTGCCGCCGTGCCATAATCACGATGCAATGCCGTGCCTGCTTCAGTCGCCGGCTTCCTCGGGCCACGGTTTGCCATCAGTCTCAGATCCGTACGGGCAGTGTGAGGTGAGGGAGGTGGCTGCTTCGTACCGGACGGCACTTCCCGTCGTCTTCGGCTGGGTTGTCTGACTGCCTGGTGATCGAGCAACCTCTGGAAAGTTGTAAGTTGACACACACCTTACCCTTCTCGACCTGCTCCCGACCCCCCAAGCAAATGCACTCACACACTACACTCCTACACTCACACACACGCGCACACAGTTTGCGGTCATGTCTCGTTAAGGGATAGCTCTGTGTCATTAATCGTCCAGGCCCCTGAGCCCTGAAAGTCCCCTCGCCAGCCAGCACCGCGTTGTCTCATCCGTCCGCAACGAAGCCAGTTCGCAACCCAGCTCGTCACAACCCCCAAGGCGAGACCACGTCTTTTACGACCATTTGCCTTGCAACTATCCGTACCGATACGTATCTCGCTTCCATTGTGTATCGAGGGATCCACAGCACGTCGGGAGGCGACCATGGCTTCTTGTCCGCCCTGCCGTCCGCCGGCCATCTCGGACATGGCCAAGGCGGGTAGACATCAGCAGGGAAAGAAACCCGACTCCGCAAAAACAAACCTGAAAAAAAGTAGAACGTCGCAGCGTAGCTCGTCTCCGCCACGCCATGTATGCTTTCTTTGTTTGTGCATACCGTAGGAGGGAGGCTCCGATGTTCTGATCCTGGGCGACCCAAACACCCAAACTGGGGGAAGTGGTGAAGGCGAATCCGGAATCCGTGCCCCCACCACCTCGGCGCAAATGAAGGCAGGGGCGTCGGTATTTGCGTTCGATTTGCGGGCAATCTGCTGCTGCTGGCTGCTGGCTGCTGGCTGCTGCGTCCACCGCCGGATGTGCCAAACAAGCGATGCAAAACCGTCCAGAGGTACAGTGCGCCGTGCCACCAGGCATCCCACATCAGAAACACGGTTGCCGAAGGCGCCGAACCAATTCCTTCCCACTACCTATCGTTGCTGCTGCTGCTGGGGGTGGGGCGGGAAAAGAGCCACCATCATTCAAACGTCCCTTGCCTCTCGCCCCGTGTCTGGCGAGAGCACACATTGGCTGCCGTGCGCACGCCGTCGTATGCCCGTTGTGGTAAAAAGTGCCGTCCTGTGTTGTGGAATAGTAGGATGGTCTGGACTGGACGCCGGGATGGCAATGCGCCGCCCGCGTGTCGTCAATTTCAGCGCTGTCGACGCTGGCGCCTCCGTTGCGAATCTCTATCCCTCTTCTCGGCCCGGTGCTGACACTAATCAAGCTACCTTGCGCAGTCGTATTGCGGCCAGTTCAAAGCCAAGGCTTCAGGCCCCTCCTAGGAGAAGAAGACAACCCGCATTTGTTGATGGCAGAGGCATTGTGAGCCGGAGCCTGGAGTTGAGTGACCTCCTGCGCCGACAAGGACCCCCTTCTGCAACGCGGAGAAGTTGGTCCCCTGGCCTGGCCGTCTCGATATTACCGCAGTGTCTGATCTTTTCTTGGACATGCGGGTTTATTCGTTCGTTCGTACGTTGGGTACTCTGTATTGTCACCGAGCCAGGGGTTTTGCTGGGAGGCCCGTCATTGTCTGTTGGGTCCCCCAGTCAGTCGACTGTCTCGCTGGCGGAACCACCCCCCTCCCTTGTTGTGCAAAAGCGAGTGAAAAAGGAAGGAAATGACAATGAAAATGCCCCCAAAGACCCCCAAGCGGCATTGAGAAGTCATTGGGACCGGGAGGGAGAGCCTCGTCGCCGACGCAACGCCGTCTTCTTTGCTCGACGGGTCCCCTTCCCCCTTCCCAAAATTAGAATGAGAAGGGTTGGGGGGGGGATGCTGCGGACGTGAGATCGCTGTCCCACGCTCAGTGGTCAGCCCGGCCGGCGCATATGCTATTCTCGCCTTGCCCGGCCGCTGAATATTTCACTCTGCAAATTACCGACGACGCGAGGGCAACGCAAACCACCACAGCCGACGCCCTTCCAACTATATGTGTCGACGACCCAGGGTTCAGCTCAAAGGCTAATTAATCCATCGGTGCTCGAAATGTCGGGAGGAGGGAGGGGGGGCGTCAATGTAGGAGTATCAGCCAGTCAGCAGCGCGCATTCGAGAAACAAGACAAACCCATGCATCGAGCGCCTCACCGGACCGGGCACAGTGGCCCTCCTTGCCTACCTGTAGGTGTCGACTGATACCAGACAAGGCTGTAAGTAAGCTGTGAAGCCCGGCAACTCGCATCAGGCAATGCACTTGGCTCGGGCGTTGGCATTCATTGCTCCCCGCGTCAAACTGGGCCAATGGCACAGAGCCCGATGGTGCTGCTTTGCTGGACTGTTCAAACAGCGACCACACGGCGCTACCACAGACTGTGTTTGAGTCTTCACAGCCGATCCTGGGGTGGTGGTGGTGGTGGTGGTTGCGATGGTGGGAAGGTGATAGTTTCCCGTGTCTGCTTCCAGGCCGTGATAGCAACGTTTGCCTCCGCCTTCTCGATGAAACCGTGGCTTGGGGCGGCCCGCTCGCTATGATACGCATCCAAAGTGCAGAGATGAGGAGTTTCCTCATGCGTATGTGATGATGTGTGTTTGAAGCGACAGGCGGCTTGAGGCCGCATTATCTTCCGCCGAGGGACGCCATGCACTCAAATCTGTCTTTGTCCGTCACGGTACGGATATGGTCCGCCCCAACCCCGACTGGCGTCTCTCGGCCCAGTGCATCCATCCCACCGTGCTTTCGTGTTTGTTGGCCAGCGGCCAGTCACGAGCCTGGTCCGACTGAGAGGGGAAGGAAGAGGAGGAGGAGGTGAGGGAGAGCCACCGCGCTTGAAGGGATGGCTGCACCTCCCTCTGACTGACGATGAGGGTGTGTGGCACGCCCGTTTCGACAAGGTCTCCGGCCGTGGAACAACAACGGAGACAGTCTCCCCATGACAAAACTTCGGTCGTACGGCGTCATGGACGACGCCGATTGTGCCGGCCAAAAAAATGGGCTGGGCTGCTTCGCAACGAAGCGCAGAGCGCAGGGACAGTGCTGGCTGCTATCCCGTCCCCTCCGCCGCGCTGCCTGGATTCTGAAGCCCCCCCCCCCCCCCCCGAGCCCAAAGGTCATTAAAATCCCTGCAACGGTCAGAGGACCCTGTGCTGTGCCGACGCAACACACCCCACGAGTGACACGCGAATGGAAGTGTCTTACCCGCGTTTCCCCTGCCAGACAACCAGGTAATCGAGTGGACGACCAGAGAGTATGGTGTGGTTGGTTGCATTTCAAGCAAAATTTGAGATACCAAGCCCCCCGATAATGTCATGTTGGAAACGGAGTCAGTGAGTATGACAGGGAATGCCACAAAGACTCTGCAAACACTGCTTGCTGGCCGCCGTAGTCCAGTTGTCGGGCTGCGCGTAGAGGACGGGGCACACGTACCGTGTCTGACTGTCCAAGACACGCCTCTCTACAGATGGTGCAGGTCGGCCCAGCTCAAAGAAGCCATCATGATGGGGCGATCATAAGCCAACACAAGCATTCCCATTTCCCCTCTAGTTGGTTCTGGGCTCGAGGGGAAAAGCCAGCAAATGCGAAAAGAAACTCATGCTGACGCTCGTCCCCCCCCTCCCCCTTCCGTACTATGCACAATGTGTTTAGTGTTGCGTCCCAGGGGCCAGGGATTATGGCCACGACATTCCCGTCGAAGCTGTTCGAGTAATCATTGTCAGGCGCTTCTCGCATTCGTTCCATGTCGAGCTCGTCTTAGCGTTCAGCTGCTCACCCCACCTCAACTATGACGCCGGCACCGGCGCCAGCCTTGAGCGAAAGCACAAGCCGTAGGAAGGCTACGGATCGCTGTGACCACAATCATTACAGGCACTCCGCAGCATTGCGTAGGCGCCATTTGCGTCCTGCGCCTTCCAGTGGGGACAGCAGGGAGACGGGTCCTCATTCATCTTGCAGTCTGTTCGGTCCAGCACATCGGTTGCCTGTGGGGTGCCACACGGCGCCAGTATCACGAACAGGCATTGATAGTTCGAACCTTTCCTTTTCCTTTCGAGGGTTTGCTCCTGTATATCCGTATGTGCGCGGTTAAGTTTCGTATGATTGAGCCTGGTGCGTTGTGTACACTGCATATGAAAAAGGGAGCATGCTTTAAGTTAGTTGTTATCAGTTAATCTGGGTTGATTGGAGCAATAGTAGCAAAGGGTAGCCGGGAACATTAATACCTCAGTTCGAAAAATGCAGCCATCGTGATGGAAAAAGACAACGCAGATGGAAGCTGGTCCTGGGGGGCCGGGAGGCGGGGGCCTCGACTCAAGCCAGCAAAGTTCAACAACAGTAAGGATACTCTGTACGGATAGTACTGTTCACATACGAACCATTGTGGAGGTCCGTCATCGACCTCTGCTTGGCGGTTTTCCGAAGAACTGTGTTCCAAGAAGTTCCAATTGCCCAATTGTCTGAACCTTGCCCGGAAGAATTGCAAGTTCTGGTTTCACGGTACTCGAGAGGGGAGGGGGCGTGGTCACAGAGCTTCGACGTCCATCTGCAACATGGATGACGGGCTGCTCAAGAAATACGTTCCCTGGAAACGGAATAGGACAGATGGAGACCTGAGCCACACCTCCCCTCCGCTTGTCCACAGACAGAAATCAAGTAGCTGTCGGCGAGTAATCTTCCATCTTTGTGGTTTCTGGTATCCAGCAACAGTTTTGGAATTTGCAACCGAGGCTTTCTTGCTCTATCATCTTAACTGGCAGAGACCATGCATTATTTGAAGCCGTATCCGGCCGGTCCCATCTTTGCCAATAGGGCAAATGACTGACGCCGATATTGAAAAGGCTCAGCATAGTGTCACGCTGCCTACGCCGGCCATCCATGTGGCTCATCGCTCGGCTCGCCGAGCTTGATGGTGTGGTGCTCGGTCGGTTAATCGATAGAAACAAGGGTGGGTGCGGTAAAGCCACGCCTAGAGCGTGACCATAAAGACTTTCTTCGCCGGGGTGAGGGGTCGTCAACCACATGTCTTGCCCCCTCTCCTAGTCGGGAGCTCACGACACGGATTCGAAATCCATGTTCAACTCCATCTTGCGTGCACCGTCGCCTAGCTTTCAGGGTGTTCAGGTACCGGACGTGGCTGGCTTGTCATCTTCGTTCAATCCACAAGGACTTGACGGGTATCGGTATCTCTTTACTGGCGTGGAACGGATACGAGGAGTATAGCCAGTCGCATAGGACAGGAATCGCGTTGACAATCGCAAAAGCTGTCTGGCTGTATCGCATATACCGAAGGCGAGCCATGGATGTATCGGGATACATGGCGGTATGGGCTGACGGAGATGTGGTATCTCGACTAGCTGGACCGGACTGTAGTCTATAGCAGCCTTTGGCTCTCCGAGGAACCACGAGCCAACGGTGGATCCATGATGGGTTTGAACGTCCTGAGCGAGCGCTGTACATCGCATAGCAGGACCGACGACAAGTGTGTGTTTTTCGGAAGCGGTGTAAATGATGGCGGGGTAGTGATTCGACCGACCGACCCAAGCAAAAATTGGAAACGAGACGGAGGAGAGTGCATGCGCCTGCAAAAATCTGATATCACAACATAGCGACGATCTCGCTGCCGTACCCTAGGGAGTCCTTGGGGCAAAGGCCGGGCGATAAGACATCAGCCTCGCCAAGTTTTTGTTATACGGTCAAAGTGACCGGTGCATCCATGATGTGATTTGTCAATTATCCATGTTTTACTGGTCTGCTGTAGAGCCTCCACACGATGGGGCTTTCATTGGCGGCACCTTTCTTGCGAGACGGCGTATCTAGGTGTCAAAAGTTAGCAACATTGTGGCAAAGAAGCACAAGGCTACAATACCAGTATGTACCTTTCCAAGGCTGCACGGCGTCGTGCGGCGATTGGCTCACGTGGTGCTAGGCGGACCTAGGATCTTTGGGGGTGGAGATGAGTGATTGGCTTCGCCATCCAGGCACACTAAGCAGATACACCACGTCCAGGGTGTATCTGAGTCGCAGAGCCGTGGTGTCCTTTGCATGCATCTGGGCGACCCAACGGACGGTACGTGACATGCAAGGAAAGGGTCGAGGGTAGTCGTTGTCGGAAAGCAGCGTCGGCCGCCAGGGATCAGGGACTGGACCCGGCCTCCCTCCGTGTCGTCCGCCGTGGGTGCCGAAGCGTCCATAGTTTGCGAGTGGTGAGGTGGCCGGCTTGGCGTTGATACTCTTACCGATGACCGGAACCATCCCGCGGTATTGAGGGCTCAACATTGTTGCAGCTAAATCCTGAAGTCGGGGCTATCAGCCATCCATTGCACGATGACAGAACGGAATCCACTATTCGTCGTATGGGAAATGGCGATGGAGTCTTCTTTTAGTCCTGTACAAATAGATCGGGTAGTCTCCAACCGGAGAAGCTACAAAGCCGGCAGGTGGGGATGGGCCGGTTGAGGCAGCGCTGAAAAAGGCCATGATCTGGCCATCAGCCATCGACAGAACTGGTGCAATGGGATGGGTGAAGGTGCCTCCCTCCCAAGGCGGGGTGGCAGACAGACTTGGAGGGCATTAATGGGTGTGTACCTAGCCTTCATGTGGACATTTTTTTCCTTTTGTGCTGCCGTTGGCTGCGACCTCTCGCCCGCCAGGGAGCCGGATGGCTTTCTGCCTCGGAAGTCTTGCCGCCAAGGTCAGATGGCCATGGCGCCCAGTGGCAGTTTCGGGTGGGTGTATGCTGCAACCTGAGACTTGTGCGCTAGAAATCCTGGATCGGTCAAGCATGGGTTCTTGTTGGTGCGTGCGTTTGGCCAAGGGCAACGTGTGTACTCTGTACTGTATCTAGGATTCGAGGGCTTTGCAGGGTGTGATGGGCACGATGTGTGCTGCACCAAGATTATGGCGTTGTCGGCTTCTCGATCGGAGAAGCCACGATATTTCAGCCCACTGTTGGTGTTGGCTGTCGAGGAGGTTCGTCGACTGCCAAACGGTTCTTACCAGCGAGGACATTGGTCGAGGGATACTATGCGAGCGTAGCCAAGAAGAGTGAGTTGGGGTTGCAGAAGTCGGTTTAGATCTCTCTCTTTCTCTGATGCTCTGGGCATTGGGCCAGTGCCGTAAGTAGGTGCTGTAAGTGGGGGTTGCAATAGCTTCCTGTTTGCGGCCGAGGGCCCTAGGCGGTTTGATCCCGCGAACTAGGGTGTGCGAAGCCGCCATTATACTGATGAGGCTGGAGGCTTGGTCGACCTCGAGTCTGTATCTTTCTAACACGGGCCCAGGCCATGATACGTCCGGATTGCAAGTGTGCCCTGGCGCTGGACTTTTATGAAGTGGGCGGTCGAAACTCACTCTGGACAGTGATCGCCAGATGCTTCATCTAATTTAATTCCTCAAGACGGCAAGCCTGGATTTCAAAATAGTGCCATGTGCATGGTCAAACGAAAGAGTCGTGTGTGTGTGTGTGTGTGTGTGTGTGTGTGTGTGTGTGTGTTTCGGTGGTGGAAACTGAGGAGGTAGGGGCAGACTGGGCAGTCGAAACGGAGAGTGGTGCAAAGGGAAAATTGATGCTCGAGTGGTTGGTCACAGTTTGAGGCTTCCTCCGATGTGCCTGGCCCGATTCATGCTATTGCTGTGGTGCATCGTGGTCGTCTGCAAGACAACCTGGCTGGCGACTTTGGCGAGCACATGGCATGAAGCAAGTCCTGGTAGCTAGTTGGTTGTGGTCTGCTGACTGATGAGTGATGTTGGCGGCCAAATGTCGTTTACAGTGGTAGTGTGGGATGCTAGATCTTGTTGTGGCAAAGCGGGTTGATGTTCTGGTCGGACACCTGCTTTCCTTCGCATCGACCAATCAACGTCGGGGTTGAATGGCATCGCTGTCCGCCCTTCAGTGTCCTACCTAGACGCCTTGTTTTCCACGGCGAGTCAAGAGAGACCGGAAGAGATGGCGGAAATGGTGAAGGGGTGAAGGCAAGGAAGCCACAATAAGGCATTGATGGTGGTGGTGGTGGTGGTGTAGATGTTGCGGTTGTTTCTCCGTCCGTTAATTTGAGCGTCAATCGGGACAGGCCATCATCCCTGGTCGTGCCGTGCCGTGTCGTGTATCTGAAGGATGGGCTGGATGATGCGGACATCTGCTGCTAGGTAGACGAGAGATGCCTGCAACTAATGTGTATCCGTCCGTACCTAGGTAAGTAAGTGAGCAAGAGAGAGAAAATGTGGTGGTGGCTGTCCGCCCTGGTCTGCCTACCCCCACAGAAGTACACGGAAGCCTCGTGTGGCAGAAATGGCGGAAGGAGAAACCCGATGCGAGAGCGGTTCTTGTCATGAAATTTAAGTCTGCTTCGGGCGTGTAGTTCTTGCCTTGAGCAGGAAGGTGCCCTTGAGCCGTTGGTTGGAGTCGATACCTAGTTGATAGACGATGCAGAGGAGGCAGGCATTAATTACACCAGGCAGGTAGGTACGACGTACTCATCTGGTCAGCAGCTGCTGTTGCTATTGGTTGACAAGCCTGCAGCAACTGGCACACGGCTGAGTGGGAGAGGAGCAAGTACACACTGTGCTGTGCCCCTTCTCCGCACAGACCCATCTCTTTGGAGACTGCTTGCTTACTAACAAGGGACAAGACTCTCAGCTGGCAAAATGCGAGTACCACCACCTATCAGCAGTCACTCGCTCACTCACTTTATCAACTTCCAGTGCTTCATCTCCTCAGTCAACCTGCCTTCCTGTCCATCATCAACAACAACAATCATCGGCGCCGTCTCGGTCATCTCAATATCCATATTGACTGGACTGACGGACGACTTTAACTGAGAGCAACACACATGGGCCATGCAAGCCTTCTGTCCCGAGTCCAAGCCCGTTTCGTATCACAGCCCGGCTCAACATCCGTCGTAGCTAAGACAACCTTGCCATCTGGAACCAACCTTCGCCATTGGACGCAAACCCCCGTCCGTACAACACATTCGATCCCAGTTGCCTCTCGACGTTCCCGCCTCCGTACCTCGTAGTCATCCAGATCCGGGCATAATCCAATCCACGCCAACGGGAGACAGACCACTCAACAAGCACACTCACCCGCTTTTGGCCAGGCCAGACTCGTCGACGCCGCGAACTAACCAGACCTGTCGTGTGTGTACGAACACATTCACTGACATTTACCGCCCGCTTCTGCAGTTGCTGCATCAAACACCACCACCGCCTGATCCAACTGGCCAGTGTCAGCCGCTCCAACAAACACTCTTCCTAGCGAAATACCCCCCCCCCCCCCTGTGTACAGGCAAATTGTGTCTCGTGTCCAAGGCTTTGCCTGTATCAATTTAAGTTAATCGTGGCCCCGGGTCTCGAACGCCGCCCCCCTCCCCTCTGTATCTCCTGTTTACTTGGCTTTAGCGCTCTCGCCAGCCGTTGATTCAGGCAATCCACCAGACAAGCAAGCTTCTTGCTGGCACGCTGCTGCACGGGTGAGCTATCCTTGCGCCTGTGCCTGTTCCTCCGCGCAGTAGCTCCGTGGACTTTGGAAATTGGAGCTGCCGCTAGGTTAGCTCTACCATTTCGACAAGATATCCCTTCTTGCTCACCCCCTATCACGAGCTCGGACACCTCGCAGCTATCGTCCAACCAACAACGCTGGGTCACTCCTCGACGCCCCCTCCCCCATTGGCCTCAGCTGCATGACACGGAGTCAGTCACTTGCTTTGCTTTTCTCTCCCTCTTTCACCATCAGCATCAGATCAGACAAGAGTCTTGCTTCCCTCTCTCGCCGCGGCTCGGCGTGCGCTGCCCTCTTGACGGTGCTCGAATCCAAGTTTCACTCCGCTCGTACACGCCCCGATGGCGAGCGGCAGATGCATACTCTGTACAGCCATAGACATTCCCCCGGAAACTGCAGCAACCATGCCAGGGAGCACGGGGCGCCATGTTTGGCGTGTGCGGCCGCGGATACAACACATTTACATGTCCCTCCCTCCCCCCGAGTGTCTGATGACAGCATCGGCCGACGATCAAGTCAGATTTCGTACACACTAATGGCGCCCACAGTACAAGTATATCGAGACATTAACCCACAAACCGAACCAGCAGCTGCCGTGAGTGCATTTGCTCGCCCTTCGGAATGCAAAATGGAATGGTCCACTCCTGTTCCGTTGGAACAGGAGTGGATTTCAAGCATACATAGTATGAGTTAGGATGTCCGTCTACGCCCTCTGCGGTACTTGCTGCCTTTCGTCCGCCACAGACAACCTCACGGCGTGTGTTGCCCTACGCGTCCAAATGGCATTCCAGCCATGTGTCATAGGAAGAACACTGGCCACCTGCTTTCAGATCTACCTTCATCACCGCCGCAAATGCATGAGAATGTTGCAATGCGGTTGATAATGTACGGCAGCCTTGCCCGGCGTGGGCCTGGGCGTTCTCGTATGACCTTTGACTGGCGGCACTCGCGGTCGACTCTCGTGAGTCTGGAGCACACTGGCCGGTCTTTCTGGCACTACCGCTATGCTGTATCACCGGTGGTGTCTAGCGTTGCAATCTGCAGTTATCAATAGGTAGATGCTGCTCGGAACAAGCCATCATTGTCGGGGCTCAACAACGCCCAGCCATTTCGCCAGACGACGTCTGAGAGACTCTGGCTTGGGCAGGCTCGTGCCACATCCGACGTTGACATCCTTGCCACTCACGAACTTGGTTCCAAGCCGTAGTAGGCATTCACTCGTCTTTCCCCTCGGTACGCTCGCCGGCTGTGATTCCGAACCAAGACCCGCATCCGTCTC
Source organism: Colletotrichum higginsianum IMI 349063 (assembly GCF_001672515.1). Classification (NCBI taxonomy): domain Eukaryota; kingdom Fungi; phylum Ascomycota; class Sordariomycetes; order Glomerellales; family Glomerellaceae; genus Colletotrichum; species Colletotrichum higginsianum. The sequence goes on from NC_030955.1 coordinate 290,775, forward strand.
AGCTACCCAGCTGTCACCTACATTTGTTATTTGATACATCGAGAAGGGCCGGACATGCCGGTGACAAGAGGAACTAAAAAAAAGTCATTGAGTGGTGGAGGCAGCTGAAAAGTTTATGTGTCCATTGCTACAAGGCGACATTATGATATGGCGGCGAGAGTCTCCAGCGATAAGAGCACTGCCGCCGGTTCGGTCCTGCTGCTGATGCTGGAAAGGCTCTCGGCAATGTAGTGCCTGTGGCGTCCACGGGCGGCATGGTTGCGTGGTTTCTTGTTTGAATGGCTCGCATCGTCCACTACCCTGAGCCGCTAGTAACACAGTCAGTCCATTACACACCCCTACGAAGTCAGCATCGTTACTTTGCGGCCGGCGGTTGCGAGAGTTTGGCTCGGTAGTCACAGCGAGAGCTTCTTTCGAGGTGTGGTTAATCGCGGGTGCCCTCCAGCTTCTCACCTTCAAACGCTGATTGTCATCGATCATTACTCGTCTCAGTGTGGAGCAGTCTCTCCGTCATACATATCTAACCTACACATGCATAGATTCAAGTCTAGGCTGTTGAGCGCTCTCCCCTCCCTACGAATGCCTGCAAGTCTCGAGAAACTCTCACCCCGGCAGGCTGGGCTCTCTCTGACATCCCGTCCGCAAGGAAGCGGGCATGGATACACTGGACAAACACCAGACAGATCACCATTGGGGGTGGAGGCTGATGACGGAGGGGCACGACGTCTTATTTTCTTTTCTCTCCCCTGCCAAACCTGCTACTCATTCATGCCTACGGCGCAAATTTGGCGGCCTTGCCCACCCGCGGATTGATTGCCCCGTCAGACACTGCCTCCAAGGGGGGGGGGGGGGGGGGGGGGGGGCAAGAGAGAGAGAGGCAAGAGACCCCATTTTCACGAAGTCACCCCCTATTCTCGGTTAGGCCCAATCCTGATTCCGTCGGCAAGCCGAATTACGACAAAGGCGCAAGACGCTGTCTGGTAGTGCAAAGATTCAGGCATGATCACGCTGAGTGATGACGACTCCTCCCCCACTGCGAGACCATTCACACCCCTTTATTTTTCTCACAGGCAAGCAACTCCGGCCGCCCGTTACAGGCTTGTAATCACCCACTGGCCGGCGGTGTCGGCGGTGCACGGGGGACGGCGGATGTTTGCGTGTGTCTCCTCTCAGATAACCCCCCCCCCCCCCCCTTTCCGCAATGCAATATGTAGGCGCTCGCAGACATAGCATGGCCTGGCATGGCGGTACGGTGCGGTGCGGTGCCCTTCGGAACCTGTGCCCCGCGCCGATCTCAACTACTCTCACACCTTTTTGGCGGCTTTCCCATTCTCCCGATCGCCGCCGGGCGACTGGAGAATGGTACCAGCGACTCACACTCCGGCCAGCGGGGCCGGCGACCATGCGGAAGGGAGGAGAATGAAACTCCTGGAAAAGGTGGTCTCGATCCATACTGTTGAGTTCCATCTATCTGGGCGATCTGGAGGTTTTCTTTCCGACGAGGCAGTGTACCCAAGGATCCACGGGCGCACCACCAGAGACTATCACTACTACTATTACGACGCCAAATTGATGCGTGGTAGTTTGCGTGTCTGCTCGTATGTGGATTGCCGATCTGCACCCACACAGAATGGACGACGTCAGTCTCTATGATGGCCGCGGTGGTGTATTGCAAAGCTCTCGGGGTGAAGCCTCATGGCTCTCTTGACGAGCATGAGGCGCTGCGCCATCTACCGCCGCAATAGCTACTGACTCTGCCTGATGCAAGTGTATCTGACACCATTCTGGAAACGGAATGCCGGGGTAGTTTCGCATCGTCGACAATAGTGTGTCGTAATGTTGGCTGTTCTGGCAGTGTTGCAAAGTTGTCAGACGAAAGACCACGTTGTTTTTCGGTCCCTCCTTGAGACTTGAAAATCGGTCTCATATCCTCGTGACCATCGACTTCTTGAGGTCGTAGCGGTGATTCAGAGGGATGGCAACCTCCTTGGAAGGACACCATCAACTCACTGGGTAAACAAAGGCCAGGCACGAACACGGCCTTGGGGGATGTTCCCCTCGTTTCTCGTTCAATCCATTTCCGTCCATTAGAGAAGTACAGGCGCCTCTAACGGCCTGTATTCCGCTGCCATTGCTGTGTGTCCTTGGCGTTGATAGTCGGTATCAAAGCCTCCACGGTGACTGATTTGATTCTTGCTAGCTCAAGATTTGAACCCAGCTTGAGTCGATAAACATGTCATGTTGCGTGAATCGGTAACTTTAGAATCTGGGGTTGTACACGAGCACAACACGCAGTATACAGGCTCTTAAGGGTCGGTTGATATCTCCAGGGAGACAAGTAGGTGTTCCAGCGTTGCAAGATTTCTCCCGTGAGTGACTCCCTGTTTTCCTCAGTCCAGCTAGTTCGCTCCCTTTAGTTTCTGCCAAACATACCTAGAACGGCAACTCTAATCTGTGTACTTTCTGATGATTTGCTATGGTGAACAGGGTCCTACCCTAGGTGATCCTGGTTGACTGACGAGAGACGGTGCTGGTAATGGTTAGTGCTGTCGAGCTCTGTACTGACACGCTTCATCATCTCACGGATGTTTTCGAGTAACCACCTGTAACGCCATATGAACAACAGGTGAAAGAGAGAGATGGGTTACTCCGGTTCCGTTTGACATAACAACCCCCTGGGTGCAGACAGCATCATTCGAGCGAGACCAGAGCCCTGGACAGCGCTTCCTCTGCCTCAATGCCCCTGGGTAGTCTCCAGCGTCTTCTCGCTGGTTTGAAACTCTCCAGTGACAGTCGTGGCGACCATTCGCAAACATCTTTCACCGCTAATTTTCAGTTTGAGAGCTCATCTTGCCGAGACGGCTACTTCTATGCAGAACGTGTTGCCTGCCACTACCGACGCTGTATCTCAGCCTTGGGTTCCAACCGTCCAACCAGCAGCTGCAGAGCAAAAGAAAACGAAATACCCTATGGAGGCCAAAGGCAAGCCCATGGTTTGATGACGCAGCTAGGTGGCCCCCGTGTCCTCATGAACAACCCTGTTATCAGGACATAAGTACGAACGCTGAGTGGAACACAACGGAGCATCGCCATCAACATTCCAAATCTGGGTACGGAACTACCTATATATGCTTTTGGCTACGCATGAAGTGGGTTACGTGTCCGAGAGAAAGTCATCTTGAGGGGAGACAAGAACACACTGGACGTAGGTCGCCAATGTATTGTCCCTGTCAGCTATTCTTCCTACAGGCTGTAAGATGTAGCTTGAGAACGTGTGACGAAGCGCCAATACTTGAACGCAAGAGAATAGATGAATAAAAATACGTTCCTGGCCTCCTCTAGACTCCTGAACCAAGCCTATCAGACTCTCTTTCAGCCATTTCCCATGTTGGGTCGAGTTCATTCATTAAGACATCCAAAGTTTGATTCAATATTGAGAGAGCTTTTCTCGTGTTTTTTATACACATAAGCTACTAAATTTCAGCAGAACACGGATTTTATACCGTAGTTGTAAGTGTGTCAACATGGTATGGTTTGATTTGGACGACTTCCACATTGAGTTCCAAGAAAGCAGCAATGTTCTGTTTGGCCAACCGAAGGCTTGATGGATACAGGTCTTAAGTTTGAAAATAATGGGGATGAGTAATGTCTTTAGAGAATCAATGTGGTTGTCTTCCAGAGAGTTTCTTTGATGCAGGCTGCACGAGCAGTTGATGATGTCCTTTATGCCCTGAAGCACCGAACACCGATGGTAGAGTCGTCTTTGATGCCCTGTTTCCCTCAACGACATGGATTTCGAGCTATCAAAGGACACAAGAGTCCCTGTAGAACAAGACGCAACAGCGCGAGCTTGGTCTTCAAAATGCAAGAATACCACATGATTCTGGGAACAGCAAGAAGGCACAGGGGAACCAAGGACCAAGAGATGAGAGCTGTATATCAGTAGCTCAGACCTAGGAACTAAAATCGAAATGACAATCACCTGAATAATAGCATCCATTACCACTCAGCTTCAAGCCAGTACCATTAACAGTGTTGCAAGAATGTCGATTACAAGTTCGCAGAATCAAACCAGCCGCAAGGGTATCCTGCACGCTGTGGAAGCCTGCGTCGGGGGCGAGAACTTGCTGTGGGAGCTATACGACGGCTATCGATACGTCCCGGCGTTTGATATCGATGCGTCGTGTACCAAGGAAGCCACCGTTGTCAAGCTGGTATGCCTTAACTCCATGCAGAAGAGAAAGCTAAAACAGTTTGCAGCAAGGGAGATGTGGCTGTCGAGGGAGGCGTGTTGTGTAAGTCCCCCCACCAACTTGTTACCCATGCTTGGCTCAAGAGAAGCCAGTCCAGTACAAAGAAATATGCGCTGACCGAGTCTCACTAGCGGACCGTCGTGAGATATCTCGATTATCTCCCGGGCATCAACGCTGCCGTGACTGAAAGACACCCCGCAGAGGGCGCGATCCACCCCGCCCGGGATCGCCTGGAGGACTCGGCGATCCTCGAGATGGCCTGGGACATCCTCCTCGCGCTGGCCTATCTCCACGGGCGTGGCATCGTCCACGGCGAGGTTCGGCCCCGGAACGTCATGTCATTCCCCTCGTACCCCCGCCGCAACCGCTACAAGCTCTTCGGGCACGGCCTCGTGCCCGGCGTCATCAACTACTGGCCCAAGAACGACGGCTACACGGCGCCCGAGTTCCTCTCCGAGGGCGCCGAGACGCGAAAGAGAGGCAAAGAAGGCAAGTACGCAGTGAAGCCGACGTTCGCGTCAGACGTCTGGCAGCTCGGCATGCTGCTCTGGCACTGTCACCGCTACGGCACTTACTGGGACTCAGAGACGCTGCCGTCGCGGAAGAAGAGCTGGCAGTCCGAGACCCTCGTCCAGCCCGACCTCACAAGTGAATCGGTGAGTTCCATGAGGGGGATCAGGCCGCTGGCGTTCAGAGCCAAAGGCTGTGATGGCTCGAGCCACGACTGGTTGGCGCAGCTGCTGCCCAACATGCTCGACGAGGACCCCCTGAGGCGGTTTAGCGCCATGGAGCTCCTTCGACAGATGCAGAACCAGAAGTGCTATGCCGTCGAGAAGCAGGACTTGGAGGACGACGTCGACGACATGAGGGACGCTGCCGAGGCTGCCAAGAAGGAGTTATGGCAGCGGAGCACCCTTGGCAAAGTGGCCAGGGGCGCGGAGCGGGTGCAAATGCACTTTACTCGTCTCTTCGTCTTGCTTGTACTTCTATGCCGTATCATGTAAGAGGTACTGTTATGGTTGTAGGACAGAGCTGGTGGTTCAGATTCGTATCATGATAGATGGGCTGATTTCGATTTGGATAAAGTATAGATGGATTTGATAGACATCTAGTTTCGAAAGAGCTACGGTAGCCTCAGAGACCTCATTGGGAATACTAAAGCACACTAGAGACGTGAAGATGATTATTGACATTGATGAATTGAGTCGTAGCTAGTCTTGGCCACATCATAGCTCGTCATGTTCGCCTACGGCGGCGAGGGACAAACAGGTCAGGTCAGGTCGATTTCCCTCAGTCATCACGACGCCATTCCCTTATGAGCTTCGGCGTCGGGTATGAGTTGGAGAAATCAGCTTTTGGTGATGTGAGGCCCCAGACGGGAAACAGCTTCGACCAAACCTCACTTACAACGCTACTCACTCTTGAAAATGGCTGGATGAAATCGACGCCTACATTTACTTATTTTTAGACACACTGGGAGCAACACACAGGGGTTACTGACCCAAACGGTTTGCATGTGGATATCTGTTGACAACTTCGGCTCCGTACTACGTATGTGTATCCTTACACACATAAACATGTTATACATTCTCACATTCCAACAACCAACGTCTCTCCATCACTTCATCCGCGGGGAGCAAACGTTACTGTAAGCCACGGCGATGTCGTCACACTCGACGGGATCGAGACGCATTGTCCAATCACTATCCATCACGCCACGACCACCATGCGCTGGCTAGTCCGCATCGATCCCTCATGCCTCTCATCATTCGCCCTCTTCTTTGCCTTGTCTCACTCGATCTCGGCCGACTCAACGGCCAACACACCACCTTGAGCTGAGGTTTGAACAGCCCAATCCCCCACCACCTGCTTGGAACCCGACCTCATCTTCACCAGGACGTGTCTGTCACTCGCCGTCGCAGCGCAGATGTGCATCTACTTTGAGATCGCCACTCATAGAGAGAAACATTGTCTCCCTCGTCCGAGGCCAACTGAATCGCTTGATCGGGAGGCAAAGCATGAAGGCGCTTCTTGCTGTTGCTTGGCCGTAACAGCAGCGAGGCAGAATACATGAATGTACTGTGTGTCTGACCACGCCATAAGAAGAGAGGGAAGAGAACACGGGTTTCCCCATTTTTCGTCCAAACTCCCGGCATCAGAGTTCCGGGGAACGAATCCGTGCCAAGGGAAGCATGTCTCGCCCTTCCCTGCCCAGCCGCGCGCACGACTGTCCACATGGAAACGGCAGATCGCGACTGCATCAAAGAGCACTCCATTATACAAGAAGCCCTTCACAGCCTCCTCCCATCGGTGTCGCATTGATTTCCACGCAAGCTCGAGGGATATGACCAGTGAACCTAGCGTAACACGAGAGATGGCTTGCTGTCTGAAAGCCTCAAGTGGCCTGCAGCTTTTCCATGTGAAATGGCGGCTCTAGCTCTGGTTCCTCTCACCGACTCTCAGACCGTCCGATAAAACCCGCCCCCTTCTCATCAACTCAACCCTTTCGCCCGCCCGCCCATGCTACCAAACATCTCAGCCACATCATCCATCAAACCATCACCACCACCACCACCCTATTTCCATCTGACCCCAACGGCTCAAGAACCAACCCATCACTCCGTTCGCTGGCGGGCCTCAACTCTTGACCCGCTACTTCCCTCCCTCCCCCTCCACCTCACAAGATAGATCCCTGTGTCGACGGCATCGTCCCGAGCCAGCCGCGGACCGGACTGTTTCCTCCATTCCTCACACATGCTATTGATATTGAGTACGCGCAGACTCACGCACGGCCGTGGTCGTCGCCGCTGTTTGTGTCGGTTACCAGTACAAGTACTATTATGCGGTAGCAAACGCTTCACTTCTGACCTCCCGCGAGATCGATCCCTCTCAAAAGGACCGAGCCTAGCTACCCAAGTCCGACATACCGGGTTGACCCCCTCGCTCGGACGACCCCCCTCAGAGTTCGGGCTCTGATACCGGGGAGAGAATCCCAGCCTGCCGGTCCAAAGTTTCGGCACCCCTTGCATTTCACTGCCCAGCTTCACTCACGGCCGGTCCTAATCTCACAGCTCTCCGATTTCAGTTTTATTCACTTCGCTCCCCTTCCTCGTACTCTATCCGAGCCTCCCTTTCCCCCTTCCTTCCTCCTCTCCCTCCATAAAGGGTGGCCGTAGACGCTCCTCAACAGAGAAACTTCACCGGTCTCAGCTGGGTCAGCCGGATTCAACGGCGGCGCCAGCCACCCGAGACATATCTCACGACAACTCACACCCCATTTAAAACAAAAAACTTGCTGCCGCCTCCTCGCGCATGTCTCACTCCAGCCAGAACACTCGCAGCGGCGCCCTCACCAGGAGTACCCGGGACGACACGACCATGACCCGGACGCGGCGCACCTACTCGCCCTCCTCCCGCTCCCGCTCCTCCTCGGCGGGTCCCCGCGGCAGCCACCACCACCGCCGGCCCAGCATCAAGACCGCCGCCGTCTTCATCGCCGCCGTGGCCGTCGCCTCGCTCTGCGTCCACAAGCTCTGGCCGCGCGGCACTTCGCACTCCAAGAAACAGGACTGGGACCAATCGCTCACGCCGCCGGGCCGCCGCTCGCGCAGGCGCAACGCCATCCGCGACCGCCATAACGGCTACCTCGACTACGACGACCACAACGTATTCGACCGCAACGACTACTACCGCCCCCACGACAACGTGGCCAGGGGTGCCTTGCCCAGGGGCAGGGGGGAGTCCTACTACCCGCCCCGCGTCCGTGGCGGCGACGGGCGGTCGAGGGGCTACGGCAGCGACAGCGACGGGGACTCGTACTACTCCGACGACTACTTGCCATCCCCGAGCGAGCGCTTCTCGGGTAGGCGGGGGACGATCGAAGGGGGAGCGGACCGGCGGGGCCGGTCACGCGGGTTTGGCGGCGCAGACGAGGAGAACGAGGTCGTTCGGTACGAGAAGCAGTCCAACAGGTCGGAGGCGGACAGGAGTCGTTTCGAGGAGGAGCGCCCGGAGCGGCCGCGGTACAACGAAGCTGTGGAAGATTGGAGCCGGCGAGGGGGTCAACGGTATCCTTCTCCGTCCGAGGAGCGGGGTTACCGTGGCGAGCCCGACTATGTCGATCGCAGGTCTCGGCGAAGGTCCGATTACTAGGCACTCCAAAAGATGTGGATGTTGACATAAGCGAACAAACAAACACCCATTTCTAAACATGGTATATTTTACTCTTCATCGTGTTTTGTTCAGAGCATGCTACCTAGCTGTGTTACTTTGAAGACAGATGTCCAGCCAGGTCTTATGCCATTTCGTAAACTCCCTTACCAAATCCTCCGTTCAGTTACGCTGTTCTTCAACTCCTCCCGAATGCTGCCGTTTTCTATCATGTCATCTATTCTGCGCTCGTAACTGGCGCCGTCGTTTCTTTGCCATCTTCAACTGCGTTCACAAGACCTGACGCCGGACCTAACGCCGGACCCGACGCCGGGATCATGAGGCTCATTTCTTTGTCCACGGCCGCTTGCCAGCCTTCGCCTCCGGTTCTCATGACCAGCGGCGTGCTCAGCTCGGCCAAGAAATAGTTCTCATTGCGCGTGCTGCTCCGCGCAACACCTTCCAGGGCCGAGTACGCAGCGCGAGTACTTCGCATTCGCTTACCCGGCCTACCCCCTTCGCTGAGCAGGCCGCCCCGTTGCATGCGGTCCTGCATCAGACGGTGATCGTAGCCGATGATGCCGCGGACATAAGGCGCCACCTCGAGGGTGATCATCCGCATGGTACGATCAAAGACTGACGGCTCAAGGCTGGTGGCCATTGTAGCCAACGCCTTCTCCGAGACAGCGATTGGGTCAAAAGCAAATGCCATGTCGTACCGGTCGATAACCGCGTCGCGGGTGGGATTGACAAAATACTGCCTCATTCGGCGGATCGCGCTGTCTTCCTGGAGGTAGTCCAATTTGGCTGGAATGTTGTTCAGGAGAGACGCAGTCCGAAGAACCTGTCGAGCTCCAGATTTCAGACTGGTGGCCAACGCCTTGGCTGTGCAAGTGTAGGTCGTAAGAGGCGGAGCCTCCAGCAGACGGCGACCGACTGTGAAGTCGTCGCGCGCCTTGATCGGAATATCTGGTTGCGTGGCATCGAGTGGTTCCTAGAGCCGCATTAGCCGATCCATCATCTCCTATTGAGCGTTCACCCAGTGACTTACCTGGAATTTGAGCCCAAGTTCGCCGCCAGAGCAGAGGTCCGCCGCGCTCATGAGATCCGAGAACTCGGAAAACACTTCCAGCGCCGCGACTCTGTCCCCAGCTGAGGACGTTGCTACATTGTCTGCCCATGACACCATATCGAGGGACTCGTGCCAGTTGCCCAGATCCAATTCCAGACCCTGCCAGCATTGGTTCATCAACTCTTCTTCAGCGGCGCGAGGGCTTGAGACGATTGCTGGATCGCGGCTGATCCACCCCATGCCCTCCAGATATGTCCCTTCACTGACCACCCGTACGACATCACCATTCTCGTCCGTGTCGCATCCCTTTGGCCATCTTGGGTAGAACCAGTCAAAGCCGCCGCGACGGTCGCCAACTCCAAGCTGACACCAATAGTTGAGTTCCGTCAGGGACGCCCGGAGATCGTAACCCCTCGATTCGTACAACGCACTCACAGCTGCTCGACGGAGAGCATGGCCTTCGTTGGCAGCGACTAGGAGGAGGGTATCAACTGCCAGGGCCTCGGGTGGCGGTGTAAATCGGAGAATTCCATACAAGACGAGGTTGTGGAATGGCACCAATGTCTCGTCGGTGCAAGTCATGACAAACGGCCTCTTGGACTGAGCAATCAAGCTCACGATGGTCGCCCAGAACTGCTTGTCCTCTTCATAAAGAACGTCGACTTCTTCGAGAAGAATCAGCGACTGCTTCTGATCTTGTGGCTTTGCCCTTGCAGACTTTACTGCCGCGGTTGGTTGCTCCGTCACTTCAGGCTGGGCTGTAGCTTGGGGCTTGCTCGCCGGCTTGAGCTTGAAGAACGATGTCATGGTCCCTTGCTTGCCGGATTTGATGTCGTTCGCTGTGCCGTCGTCAGCGTTGTCTCCAACGTCAGCCTGGCCGCTCTGACGATGCCGTTGAACAAGATGGTTTTGTGTCATGTCTCCGACCTTCTCCATGACATCCTTGCCGTTGCGGCGACTGCTGGCGTTGATTTCGAAAATCTCGAAGCCGAGCTCCTTTGCAACGGCGTACACCGCCGCCGTCTTGCCACAGCCGTGAGGTCCACTGAGAACTACTGCGTTGGTGAGCCGGCTCGCATCCTTTCCAATGTCCCTGCGAACCACGGTTTTCTTCGTACTGCCGTGAATAGGCGTCGGCAGCCAGTCATCCTCATCGTCAGAAGCAGCGGGCAGAAACTCGGCTTCGTCGCCACTTGAGACGACGAACCCATCCAGCTTGTTGCGCTTCCTCTTCTTTTTCGTCGCAGAGCCAGGTTTGGACCCCGACTTATGGTCTGCGATTGGACCGCCAGTATCAATGGACTGAACCTTGAGACTCTGTAACCACTCCTTCAACAACAAGCCTTCCTGGCCGCTCTGAAGAAGCTCGTCTGCGCAGACCGGCGCGTACTTCTGGGCCCAGGGAAGCTCCTCGCATTGGGATCTATCATGAGCTGATAGGTTGGTTTCGAGCAAGTTGTACAAACGGGTAACTGCCGGATGAGGCTTGCGGGTGGATGCCGTGAGCAGTTCATCATCACTATCCTGGCTCGAGATGAGCGGCAGGGGAGTCCGCAGTTCAGGCCTGATTCTCTGTCGGAGCTTGCGGCCACTTTCAAAGTGCTTTTCGGGAAGGCGGAGCTCGGAAGGTGGAGGCGGCACATAGTCGTCAGTGGTCTCTTGGATTGACTTAGCGAGGGAAAGGGTGTCTAAGGACTTGGCGATTTGGTCTACGACAGATTCACCCGGGAAGACGTTTGTTGTTTGCCCCTTTGACTTCCTAGATGCGAAACCGGCTTGTTGCCTTGCTGACAGGCATTCTTCGCCGGGCGACAAACCCCTAACGTGTGCAGTTCCCTGGGCTGGCCACGCCGGGTGACATGCTCCTGGAACTCTGAGTCCCATAGACCGGACGCCGAATTGCGGCAGTTGAACGTTGCCAGCCTTCAGGGCCGACCTTTGCTTTTTGGGGGAGCAAGGTGTTGAAGAGAAGATAGTGGCCCGAGGTTGTTTCAGAGCGGCAGAAGGCGCGTCTGCTGACTTGATAACCGCCTTCGACTTGCCGAGAAACAGAGGATGCGTGATGTTCGGCTTCGATTTGTCTTGATCTGCCTTGGGGGCTTTGGCACGAGACTTTCGAGGTGTAGTGTTTACCGGGCCTGTCTTGACCTGCGGGTGAGAGGCAAGAATCTGGTCGATCTTGGAGCCTATTCGTTCGCGCGCCTCCTGGTTGGGCCCATACTTCATTGTTACAATGCGCGATGGCTTGGCCGGCGATTTGGAAGACTTTGCGGTTTTCGTCGTCTCTGCAGAGCCCGGCTTCGGCTTCGGCGGTGATCCAATAGTACCGGTCTTGGGATTGAACTTCAACACCTTCGTAGGCTTTGGCGGTTCGGCCTTTCCAGCATTCTGAGCAATGTTTTGTGCTGTGTTTGAAGGTCCCTCGGGATTTAGTCCCGAGGCTGTCGCCTGAGTCTGTGGCAGATCAACCGCCCCATCGGCAGACGATGGCGCAGGGAGAGTTGTAGGTGGAGTTCCGGTGACAGGCGCGCCGTTGGTTTGAGAGAAGTGGTTGGCGATCGCAACCGTCGGAGCGGGCTGCTTCTTCCTGGGTCGTCCTCTCTTCTTCCCAGAGCTCGGAGGGTTGCCAGCCCCTGTCTTCTGCCTCTTGCGGCCGTGTTCATCCTCGCCAATGTCCGACGATGGCGGTTCAGCGTCGTTTGACGGCTGCTGGGGTGCGCGAGTCTGCTTCCGTGACGATGTCGCTTCGTTGTTCGAGATGTGTTGGTCAGGAATTTGAGGCTGGTCGTCCACAGCTAAATCGGGCTTCAGAGGTTCGGTAATCTTCCCTGGGACGAAGAATGGATGGAGCTTCTGGTCAGAGACGTCCAGTCCTTCTGGAGCCATGTTGGCTACCAAAAGGGTTCCCATGGGACTAGGGAATGCTGCAATTGGGAGTAGTCCTCAGCATATGTCGAAGAAAAAGAGCGTTAGGCGTACAGCGAGCGAGGGAGATACAAAGAGAATCGTGGCTGTGTGAGGTGTTCGACATTGGGTTGGGACTTACGCTGGAGCCGCGGCACACCTTCAGAAGACGTCAGAGGGCATGCGACCGGATGGATGTTGCGAGATGAGATGCGTAGGAAATGTTACAAAGAGTGGAAATGCCGTCTTCAACGCCGACTATGCTTGAAATAACAAGGGCAAAGAACGAGCCCTTCTAACCCAGGTGGCCAACATTAAAGTAAGGTACAGACAGACGGGTAAGCTTGGAAATGTTGTCGAGGTGGGCGGGTAAAGAATTACAGGTACCACCGCCAGTCGCGGTCCAAACCGCGTCCAAGTCACTGGGGTCGACAGCGCGTACCGCGACGTCCATTAACCCCCCTTCACCGCATTGGGTACGTTACCAGCCATAGCCCACCCACACGTCTCGGTTCTGCAGGCTACAAGTCACTTTTCAGCCACACCTCCAGCACCAAGGACCAGTACCCACACCGGATGGGTCCCGTATACCTTATCGATAGCAGCGGTCGGAAGGTGATTTAATCCGAAGAAGGGATTGAACTGATCGATGCACTGTCCATCGTTGACAAATTCTGCCATGCGTGACAGTGCGAATTAACTTTCGCGCAGCAGCAGCGCACCCCACTACGGCAGAGTCCTCCCAACTTTTTTTTCTCTCGAGATCGAAGCCATCACTTACACTGTCGGGTTTTCGAGCTTAAACAAGAGCCATTGCAGTTGCACCCAGCCCCAGGCACTGCTAACAACCCGTCCGAATCGCCGCCATAGTCCGAAACTTCGCGACAATTCAAAAATGGCTCCCACTTTCCGCATCCACCGTCCAGACGTCCTGGCTTCTTTGCCGCGTCCGCTCGACCATACAAAGGGCCAGTACCACATCGGAGAGGTCTACACACAGAAGCCCGGCTCGAAGAAGAGGAAGAGGCTGGAGGTCGTCGTCGGCGTCGACGGCGAAGCGGCAAACATTTACCATGTCAGTCCCCGCATCGTTCGAAACCCATCACAGCCTCATACTAACCTCCCCAGGTCCCTTCCTCTGGCCTGCGGACGTCCTACCCGATCCCACCTCAAGAGTCCTTTACTTGCGCGCCGCACTCGATCCGATACCAGGGAGCCGACGCCAGTGGCAGTGGTCGCAACAACTACACATACCTGTCGACGCAAGACTCGACCGGCGCAAAGGTCACCCTCTGCCGCGATGTTATCGACGTGACCGGCAAGACAAACTCGACCAGCGTATCCCAGCGAGTGCGCCATAAGTCTCCGATTACCTACCTCTTCACTTCGTCCGCCGTTGATACGACCGTTGTGAGCGACAGCCCGCAAGCCGAGAGAGGCGACGTGCTTGGTCTCTGCAGGGACGGCCAGGTTCTGTGTTTGGACGGGGAGGCCTTGGAGCAGAAGTGGAGCGCATCCTCCTACAGCCTGTGCAAAGATCTGCTCCCATCGACCGTCTCCAAGTACGAGGTCGAGTTTTCTCTGCATGCCGCGGCGTCAGAAATCCTGAATGGACTGTTCCAGGGCAGGCAAGACGCCTTTGGCTCTTTTGGGCGCCTGATAGACCCCAAGACCTTCAACCCGGACGTGCTCACCATCGTTGTCCGTACCAACACCGAAGACACGACATCGAGGTTCCTCATCATTCTCGGCGTCCTGCCCACCGTCGCTTCCCAGCCGCTGGTCCAGCTCCACGTCACGCCCCTGCCTTCTCAGGATGACATCGCGACCGAGTCAGCCGCATACCAGCTTCACACCCAGTCCGGAAAGCTCCTCCAGCTGTGTGGTCCTGTTCTCCGAACCTACGATCTCACGAGTGCTGTGCCCAAGCTGCAGGGTCGCCTCCCCCTCCCGGAACTCACTTCGTTCCTCCAGCTGTCAGAACACTCGGTCCTCTGTCTGTCCAACAACTTCGCCAGCATGCTGAATCCCACCTTCCACTCGGTCCAGGCTTCGACGGCGATCGAGCTTCCCGAGAGCACCGAGCAGCAGAAGCCAACTCTGATCACCTTCCTATCCAAGTTGGACATGGCAGTCGCGGTGGTCGGAAACACTCTGGTATCCATCCAGATCGAGCGCCCCAAGTCTCACGGCAAGGAGGGTCTCCTCATCGACTCGATAGGGAAGGGCCTGCCGAGATCGGATCGCGTTCCGGCAAGCTTGCCCAAGACCGGAAACACGACGTTCGAAACCTACCTCCCAGGGACTCTTTCGGACGAATACGTCAAGGAATCTTTGGCAGACGTAGAGAAGGCGGACGGGTACCTCCTGGCCCAGGACTGGAAGGCCTTTGAAGGTCTCTTGGCACAACGGTTCGGGGTTGCCATCGACCAAGAGGCCGAGGTGACCGGGGTACAGACGCCTGACTGGAAGTGGCTGGAGCGCTCAGACAAGTATCCCGCCGTCGACCGCCGGTGGGTCCTGTACGCCATCAGCAGAGTCTTCTCGATGGATGTCCAGGCCGCAGAGGGGGGTCTCCTCCGCTGCATGCTTCCCGCGAGCAACGTCATGATCTACCTCATTGCCGCTGGCCACCTCACCAACGCCAACATGTCGGCGGCCTTCAAGAATGAGCTGATCGAGGCGGCGTCCAAGGAGTCCATCATCGACAAGCTCGTCCAGCGGCTCGTCGACATGGACCCCGCCCTGGAGCTACTCCTGAACTACGTCTCGGCGACCAAGCTCGGCGAGAAGGAACTGCTTCTGGTCATCCGCATCATCATGCGCAGCCTCGACCAACAATCCAGGCTCCTGCCTCCGGCACCGACGGAGACGAAGGAGGAAGAGTACGTGGCGATGGAGATCGACCTCCTTGAGAAAGAGCTCGAGCTGGCCGAGTATCACCTGGGCGACGACTCGAATCTCCGCGCACGAGCCCTGACGACAGCCTTTGAGAAGCTCTCCAACTACTCCTCAGTCGCCACGGTACGGGCCCTCCGCGAGACCTTCAGCCCGACAGAGGTCCTGTCGCTCATTCACCTGCTGCGAGTCCAGCTGATTGGCAGTGCCTGGACATCAAGATACGTCGACACGACAAACTTTGACAAGGACGAGGCGGCGAGGGCACCGCCAGACGGCGCCATCTCGCTCATCGCGGAACTGCTGTCCCGATGCATTGATTCCGTGGGCCCCAGTGGGTGGCTTACAAATGGCACTTCGTCCTCGGGCGACCGTGCAGACGCGGCCGATTTTATTACGGCATTGAAGCTCGAGGTCAGCGCCGCGTTGGAGGGCCTGAACGAGGCCGTCTACCTGGACGGCATCGTCGGCGAGGCGGTCCAGTACGGCAGGGCAGTTAGGGCTGGCGTCAAGACGGGTCCGTCCGGGCGTGCTCAGGTCCTCGCTAAGCCGGTGTCGCTCGACGTCGAGAGCTCGCCTCATCTGCCTCTGGGGCTTGTGTCCAAGCAGAACGTGTCCAACATCAAGATTGTCTCGGGTGGCGAGGTGCTCGAGAGGAGCTCGCGTGAGAAGGGACACCTGCTGAGTCAGAAGGTCAAGGCGTATTCTCTGGAAAAGATTTCAATTTGAGCCGCATGTCAGACGGCGAGATGTATCAAGGAAGCCGCTCACACCCATTACATGTGAGATACGTGTTCTGGAGTCAAGGCTGAACGTAGTAGGGGTTGATCTGGGGCAGTGGAGAGGATGCCCTATGAACCGTAAAGGGGATAAACGAAAGTTGAAAAGGAAAAATAGATGGATGTCAGGAGACTAGTCAGCAGCCCTGAAAAGATACCAAACGAACGGATACCGAAGCGTGCATTTGTCCCTCTTGGTCGCCGTAGCCGGGAGAAGCAAGCGAAAGGTGACTTGCAACTCGACTGAGTAACCGGTGACTGAGAGAACTTCAGCACCACACCACCCATGGCTAGCACAATGAAGGTTTGCATTGACCGAAGCAAGAAACCATCGACAGAGTTCACAACTAGCCCAGCTGACATGGAGCTGGTCCGCCCGGCAGGGCTGGGCGGGTGAAGGGAACACCGGACGAATCGGAACCCCTAAACTCTACCGTCGGTGTAACGTGGAAAGCATCGAGAAGCACAAACTGGGAAGATTTCCAGGGCGAACCTCACATCTACAACGTTGTCGGGGGTACCTTCTGGGGGCCTGGAAGACCATCTCCGGCCGCTGGGTCCCAGAGCTGCATGAGAATGTACAGTCAGCTGTATCAAGCAGCTCAGGCCCCGGTACTCGGGTTTCTTCGGCCATCCATTGTCGATCCAGGAGAGGAGCATAGCTTCGGATGTGATTAACCAAGCTGGTATATGTCACCAGGCTGCAACTACCCCAACTCTTGGCTCGCCAATAATGTGAGCATCGACAACCAGAGAGAGAGAGAGAGGGTGTGTGTGTGTGTGTGTGTGTGCGTGATAGTCCCGACGGAGGGCAGATGCAGGAGAGGGCCCGAGCCCTCTTGTCCGTCTTGCGTTTCGAAAAGATGCTGGAAGATGCAGAGTCCCGTCCTAAGTACCAGTCCACTCACTGGACGGGTTGCTGCCTGGCCAGTGGGTGAAGACCGAGAGACTGAAGTTGAGATGCCGAGGGAAATCTGACAGCCTCACCTGTCTCACAGGCCTACTAACAAGCAACCCAGGGAGACATGGTGAGACGGGGAGACTATCGATTCCCCCGTCTTCCGAATGGAACCACACGGGTGCTAGGGTATGTGGTGGCTTTGCACATTCGGAGAGGGCTCTGCTGCTGAGGCTGCTGATGCTGCTGCTGCTGCTGCGAAGAAGCGTGGGGAAATCAATGTGGATGTGCGTACCGTTGGCAGTGGCACGACTGATTGGCGCTGATGATATCGATGGCTCTTCTCCAACGGTTAGCGCCGCATGAATGGGCTCTGCTGCGGACATCTCTACGACGCTCTGAATCCATCCATGCCCCCCCTCTTAGTCTAGCCATCGTGCTTGATATGTGGCTTGTCGGGCACTGCTGCATGGCCAGCGAAGAGCACCCATCAGTCTTCTGCCACCCGCCCACCTCGTCTCGAAGCAACAAAAAAAAAGAGGAGATTCTACGAGAAGGGCATCAAGAACCATGGACAGCAACGGCAACAGCTGCATAAGGCAGACAAGCAGCACGAGAAGCCAAGTTCTCGGGAAGACGCATGGTGGACGAGAAGGGGGGGTCAAGGTTGCGCAAAGCCCAGTCATGCGCAACAGAAAGAGACAAAAAGAGATCGGATCATTAAGATCATTGGGGGGAAGGATTTGTCGAAGATGCAGCGCAAAGTGCATTGTTTCGATACACGGTTTCTGCGCTCTTTGCAGCCGGTACGAGTCCGTTTCTTGATCGGCAATTTCCATTGATACCGCCGAGACATTTGTAAGCAGAGGTTCTGCGTTTCCGTCTTGCCGTCTCGAAGGCTCTTCTCTGTGTGTGTATCTCTTTGTCTCTGTATGTCTTTGCTCTTCATGTTTCTATATCGAGATGCAGCTGATGAAGAGGGTTCGAAACGGATGTCTTGGGCCACTGACTGAGCTCAAGTATCGCCCGTTTGGAGAACACTACATCACTGGCTTCCCAGACGGACCGTTGACGGACAAAACGGGGACAGAGCTTCTAGAAGGCCGTGTTCGTGTGTTAGCGTCTCCTCGTGTTCGAGTCTCGACTCGGAATGCGGCGGTTGACTGGTAGACAGAGACGCCCCCCTCTGGTCCACCGAGGCCAAGACGAACGAACGTGTGAAGCGATATGCAAAGCAGAACCCAAACATGCCCTTTTTTTTATTTTTCGCCTCCCCGTATTCCAATCGGCTCCAACGCGGAACCTGCAAGTTCTGTTCCGTATTCTGTGCAGCAAGTCCACCGCTATGTATCCACATTCGCTGGACCCTTTTCCCCTGCGGGTTCCTATGCCTATGCAGGATACGAATGGCTTACACAGTCACGCTACCTATGAAGTCGGACCGGGGGCAACGAAAGGGTCTTGGTTTCTTCCTTGCCGTTTCGGGAACCACCGAGAGACAAGTGAGTGAGTGGGTAAATGGGAGAGGGAGAGAGTGAGAGCAACACAGAGTGACAGAGTGATCAGAGAGAGTGATGGAAGAGCGAGAGCAGTAGTAGCGTCAGAGCGTTTTCGTGTACCCCATGTCCGCCTCGCTGTGTTCATGAAAGCTGCACAGCGTCAGCCGGGGAGGCAAGCAGGAATCCAGCGTTCTCCCGCGCTCAATCTCCGTTCGTAGTTTTGGGCGTGTTGTATGTTGCATCCCATGCTTCTTTCTGCCTTGTGCCTTGCCGCTGTACCATGCCGACCGCGAACGCCACTTCTGGGTCGCATTCTTCGCCGAGGCTTTGCGAGGGGCTCTCTCTGCATCTCTCTCTTGTCTCTCTCTCCTTTCTCGGAGAGGGGACTTCAAGGCGCAAGTCTCGATTCATCTAGGCCGGTGGCGCAGACGTCAACAGGGACACCCCAGCCATCTCGAGGAGCATCTCTCCCCCAGTCTATAGAGGAATGGTGACGATGCAAGAAACCAACTCGGGCCACATGGTTGGCTGAGGATACCACACTCATACTCTACTCGAGTGTATCCCTGTATCCGCACTCTGTACGGATACGCAGTGACTCTCTCGCCCCCCTGTCGTTAGCATGACGACAGTGGTGAAGTTGGGGTGAACCTCGAGATTGGCAACCAGCCTTACGGAGGAACAGCAGCACAAAGCATCTCCAAAACGCGCCGTGAGTTCCATCTCAGACCAATTTGTTTACGAGGCTTTCCATGCTCAATCAACTCGGCGAAACGCAGTGTTTCGTCGACAACTACACTATCTCCGACAGCTGAGAGGACGCAAACCTGGGGACGAATGGGCGCGGACGAGTATGATCTCCATTGAACGTTCCCCAGAGGCGAAAAACCAGCACCAAGGAACAATGTGTCGCGGGGGTGGAGGGGATGATGCATTCACCAGACCCGAGGCCAGCTGCCTGTTGCCCTCGTCTCCCGTTGTGCACTCTTGTACCGCCGCAGCAAATTCTGGTAGATGAGGTACGCAACTGACACAAGAGACATTTTACAGGAGGCAAAGACATGAGAGAGTAAGTAGGTAGCCTGGAGAGCAAAGGGCTGAAGTGAGAGGGAAAAGGGTCTTTGGTCCGTCCGCGAGACTAAGCTCAGCTGGGCAGGAAACGGTGTCGATCTCCGTCAAGGAGCTCACATCCCCCCCCTTGTCACTGTCACTGACCCCCGGACGGTATGATTTCATGGGTTTGGCGCGAATACGTCACCCGCAGCACCTGCAGGAGGAAGCTGGGAGAGCTTTTGCCTCTGTCGGTCTCAGTCTGCTTCAGTCTTGCACCTCGCAAGCTCTTACGTCCCACCAGTGACCACCACAACCACCACATCCACCACGTCCACCACGTCCACCACCACATCACAAGCCCCCTCGTGATGACCAGCTGGTTGACCTGTGTGTGGTGTGCCTCGACATCCTCCTGATGCCTGGCGTGTCTCTGCCCCTCTGCCCCCTCTCTCACACTCTCTCAGCCTCTCTGCCTTGGCCCCCCCTTCGCTTGACTTGACGTCTTCCTCGACATCCGGCTTGCCGTCACATACTGTCAGTCAGTCAGCTAGTCTACTCAGATGCTCGGTCCCCTTACCCTCTACGCCATCATCGTTTACAGATGGATGCAACGGATTGGACACGGCGCAGATCCGCAGCTTCTTGGAAACGGATACACTCTCACGCGCGAATACATCCATCCCCCCCCTCCCCCCCGGTCGAGCCATCTGTTAACCCCTTCTGCCTCGATCCTCGAGGCACGGTCGGTTTACACTGGACAGGTACATCGTCTCTGCCATTAGTCGACATCTCAAAGTCGACTGGTTCTCCAAGCGACCCCAGGGGCCCGAGTTGGAGTCATCCTCGGGTTGCAACCACATGATTTGCTGCCGCGTCCAAGGCGACGGGCTCAAGTAGAGTACACCGGCGAGGTACTACCTGTCCCTCCCTCCCCCCGAGCAACCCCTGGGCCCCCTTGACGATTGAAGTCACCGTCAGCCATTCGGTCCTGCATTCCATGACAATATCCGTACACTATCGCCGTGAGGACCACCGTTTCGGGTCACCACCTTGTTGCTTGTTAAGCATGTAACTAGGGACAAGCAAGGCCCTGTGTTTGCGGTCGACTACTATGTACCTCACTCCCTCTGTCCATCTCACTCGCTCTCACTCCCACTCTCACTGACACTCATAATCCCACTCGCTCGCTTCACCACCGTGTATTTGGTCTCCTTGAATGCCGACTCTTGGATCCCCCGGCCTTGCTTTGATCTGCCCTCACCGAACCTGAAGTTATTCTCGGACCTCACGTCGCACACTACAAACCACCCTCGCCCTTCTCGTTCTCTTCCTCGTGATCTTCCCTCTTCAAATCCTCCACTCGCGGACCAGCCTTTCCTTTTTCAATCCTCATCCTCCGTCACCTCGTCACCCACTTTCTCCCACTCACTCACACCACCCTGGTTAACTGGACCCTCGCAACCGCTCCTCTGATGCCACTGCTCGACTGCTGTTCCTGACCTTCATCACTTTCCCTGGTCTTAGCCCGCCCTCCCTATTGCGTATTTCCCGTCGATCACAACCCGACGCGGCGTTCGAGTAGAATTACACCGGCCACCGTCCCGCGAACGTGCAGGGCTTGGAAGGGGAACCCGTCTCTCTCCTCTCCCCATCTCATTGACACTTGCTTGCCCGTTATTACTACCACGACCGCCAGCAAGAACGTTGTATACAACTTCACCAGAGGACAAGTAGCTCGCGCACCAAGCGAGTCAACACCACCAGTACTGACCACAACCACCAACGGCCCCATCACTCCGCCGTGATGAGCAACGGCAACCCAGTCCCCAACCTCAGCGTCGTCGACGCCTTTGCGCGTGCCCTCTACCGCCGCGCAAAGACGTCCGGACCCGACTTTGCAGACGTATCGACCGTCGTCCGCCGCCTGCACACCGTCCTCAAGCACCTCAGGGTTGAGTCCGAGGATCCGGACTCGCTCCTCAACTCGGACGCGTCGTCCGTCTATGCGCGCCAGCTTGCGCCCCTCGTCGAGGACTGCGACTTCGCCCTTAAGCAGCTCGAGACCATACTCGAAAAGTATGGCGAGGCCACCCGCCTCGAGGAGCGCGAGCTGGACATGGTCGCCATGATCCGCACCAAGCTCGCGAACCAGAAGACTAACATCGACATGTTTCTCGATACGGTGCAGCTGCACAATCCCAGCAAGGCCCAACGTATCGTGGACGAGCAAGGGGGAAACTTGGATAACATCAAAGACAAGGTCGACGCCATCGCCGCGCGGTTGTTTGCGAGGAGAGACAGCGGCATCAGCGAGGACGACGAGGACCTGTGGCAGCAGTTCCGGACAGAGCTGGAAAAGGAGGGGTTCTCCAAGGACGTCTTGCGGAAGAACAAGGTACGGACGCGATCGTGGACAGGCGCCGTGAGCAAGTATCCGAACCGGAAACATGACTAACATGTCTTGGAACGCAGGAGGTCTTGCGTGCCTATATCCGCGAGCTGGAGGAATCAACTGGCAACGACGCCACGGCACCGCCCTCAGTCCGCGGCCTTCTCGCCCAGGAGCGCTCACACTCCAATCCGGCCATGGCCGTCACCCCGGCGTCCCTCCCACACCGAGACGGCCACGACACAGGAGAGACGTACGGCTCATACGATGAACGGTACGCGCCGGCAGCAGCAAGAGGCCAGCGGTCCGCACCCGCCATGCCGAACCAGTACAGCACTCTATCGATGTACGAGCGGGAGAACGATGCGGAGGACGACCACAACGACTCTCTGGCGCTCATCTCGACCCGCGACCTGATGGCCATGGACACGGTCAACAACGGCATGGAGAACCTTCGCCTCTCGGCCGCCGCGCAAAACTACAGCACGTCACCGTCCTCGGCGTCCCCCTCGACCCGTTACCTCCCACCAGACGTGGCCGCCGCCCGCGCAGCCGCCGACTTCTCCCCATCTTCCCCCAACAACAATAACAACTACAAAAACTTTGGTGTTTCACCGCGCTTCGTGCCCCCTATGCCATCTCATGTCGGCGGCGGAGGAGGCCCTCCCCCGTCGTCCTACGGCGCCTCCCCGCGGACATCCCAGACCCGAATCGCGCCGGATCGCTATGGCATGGGCATCCCCATGGAGGCCAAGTGGACACGCATCCGCCGCGCCCTCGTCTCCCCCGAGATTCTCGAGCGAGCCGGCGTCCGCTACGAAGCGCGTCCGGACTACGTCGCCGTCCTCGGCGTTCTCACCCGCGAGGAAATCACGAACTACGCCCGCCTCTCCGCCGAGGCCCGCGCGGCACGCTCCTCAAGGCGCCGCAACGGCGGTGCTGGAGGAGTAGAAGGAGGTGATGGTGGCGGTGGTGGCGGTAGTAACGCCGCGCCGACGAGCCACCCTTCCCCCAAGCGCCGCGGCGACTCGCCCGCCTCATCATCAGATGACCCCCTCTGGGACTCCTCCGACAACTCCTCCGACGGGAGCTACCCAGACGACGATCGGAAGGGCAACAAGACTTACTACATCGTCCCACCGCCGTCGTCCGACCGGGAGAAGGGCACATCCCCCGCCGCGACGGTCCAGCCGAAGCCGATCCTTAAGAACAAGAACGAGAACCACGTGCGCTTCGACCCGGAGCCGCACGAGCTCGACCCGAACGCCCTGCCCTCGTCGTCGCCGCGCTCCTACCGCGACGACCGCGACCCGAGGAGAAGACGGCCCCCTCGACGGGAGTACAGGGACCGGGACCGCGATCGGGACCGTGGCAGCAGAGACCGCGACGGGCACCACAGGGATCGCGAGCGCGAGCGCGAGCGAGACCGAGACCGCGACAGGAACAGAGACAGAGATATAGATCGGGACCGCGACCGCGACGGGTTCAGGGATCGCGACAGAGAGAGGGACAGAGATCGCGACAGGGACAGACACCGCGACCGCGACCACTATCCCGGCCGCCACCACCGCGAGCGTTCGGACCGCGACAGGCGCGACAAGAAGAAGGCCTGGGGCGAGACGCTGGGCGCCGTGGGCATCGGCGGCGCCGCGGCCAGTCTACTGAGTGTTCTGACCGAGGCTGCGTCCGTGTTGTAGGCCCCTCGCGCGCCGTCTTCCTCTCGGATGGCCACACCACTTGTACGATGAACCATGCGCTTTCTGTGTTGAATGGGACTTGCTCCCCCTCCTGTACCAAACTGTTAGCAGCGTTCTTTTTTGGGGGGGAAGGGGTTATCGTTTTTTTTTTGTTCAGACATACCCTTCACACCTCAGGGCTGCGCCCAAGGGGTACATTCAAATGCATCAACAGACCATCCATCATCGGAATACAGGACGTTCAACGACACGCTCGGGAGGGAAGGGAGGGGGGAAAAAGAGAAGAAACAAAAAAAAAGGCTCCCCCAAACCCAAAATTCAGACTCATGCTTGACTCCCTTTTTTTCTTTTTCCTTTGTCCTGTTAAGCTGTTTCGAGAAACGCATCATGATACCTTGTGCCAAGAGGGGAGGACTGTCGAGCTGTAAGAGACGAAGGTCAGGGGGGGAGGGAGATGTAGATGTACCAGATATATGATGAAATCAAAGATACCCAGATTGATGTTTTCTCGTCTGCTATAAACACATCTATCCATTGATATCCCGTAGCCCTCCATCCCACCTCCCTCCCCCCCTTGTCTTGACGTCGTCGTCCATGCGCTGTCATGCTGTACAACGCCATCCTTTCCTCGCTGGCCAACGCCCCCTTAGGGCGAATGAATGGTGAATGAATGATCCTGACGATACTCCGAGCGACTTGAACTCCCAAACGGTTCTATGCAAAATCCCAAACAACATGCGGGCCGCCATTAGAAAAAGACACCAACAACTCGGCGGCTACTTGCGCCGGAGCTGCCTGCCGGTGGCAGGCCTCGCTTCGTCACTAAAGTCGAAGCCCCCTATCGTCGTGATCTTCTTCTTGGTCGTCTGGCTACTGACAGCGGGGGGTTTGCCGTCCCCGCCGCGCATCTTGCTGATGATCTTGTCCCGGTGCTGCTGGGCACCAGGGTCCTGGTACTGGATCTGCGTCGACGGCGGCTGCTGATGTTCGGCGTCCTGCAGCGGCGGATAGTCGTCTGCCGTGCGGCCCATCGAGTCCATGCGCGACTCGGTGCTTCCACTAGATGCTGCCGACGCGTTGCTGATGGCCCTTCCGAATAGCCGTTTGCGAGGACGTCTTGACTGCTGGCCCGAGTTCTCTTCCTCGAGCACGCTTTCAGAGCTGCGTTTGAAGTCGATGAGGGATGCTAGCTTGGAAGTCAAGGCCTCCTTCTCGGCCGCCTTTTGAGCGTCTCTCTGCCTCTTCAACTCCTCCGCCTCCTCCGCCTCTTTCGGCCTCGTCTCGACTTGGTTTTCCTCGGCCGCCGGCACTGGGTTGACCTGGTCTTCGACAGGGGCTGGCTCCTCCCCGACGGGAGTAGGCGTCGGCCCCATGCTGTCGGCTACGCTCGTGGTTCTGACCAGCGTCCTGGGGGCTTTGGTCGTTGGCTCAGTGTGTGGCGCCTTATTCAGCGTGTTTGAAGTCATGTTTGATAGCGGCGGCGCCACGGTTCCTGCGCCGAAGCTGTCCATTTGGTGTGTTTTGGCAGTCTGGAATTGTAACGAGGCAGCCAAGTCCACCTTTGCGGACTCTCTCCCCGGCTCTGCAAAGGCCATGACCAAGCCCTCTGCTATAGCCGGCGCCGGCTTCTGTGTGTCCGAAGGCTTCTGGTAGTCATCGTCTTGGAAGGCGCTGGTGTCGATGCCTCCGGCAACAGTCGAGTGTCTGGCGGCTGGCCTCCTTGAGGCATGAGAGATAGGCTCCGATCGTGTCCTCTGAAAGGCCTGCTTCATTTCTTCCCTGGTATCCCTGGCTTTTGGCTTGGGCTGGAGCTCAGGAGCCTGTTTCAGCGATGGAAACATGTGTTCCTTCACCGGCACTTTGTAGCCCGTCGATATGCACTCCCATAGCCAGTCCGGGCTGACGATGGGGATGTCGTTGTCAAGGGCGAACTTGAGCTTCTCCTTTCTCGTATCTGTGAGGGTCCGGCACACTAGTACCGAAGTAGTTTCGTTGAGTCTCGCTGCGAACCTGGCACCAATCTGCCTGACAGCCTTTTCCACGTGGAGAAGGTCGATGCCGGAGAAGCCCGCCGTGCAAATGGACAGGTTGTCGAAGCCGGGGATGGGAAACAGGGGAAAGGGGCGGCCCAGGGCGTGGGTATCAGGATCGCACAAGGCTTTGTTATGCAAGCACCGCTCGACAAAGAACTCGGTCACTATCTGGATCTTGTCGGCGTGCGCGGGAGGAAGCTGGAAGTGTGTCGACGGCTGCGACTCTTGTGGTACGATGAGAAATCTACGACTCGGGGTGACCTCGTAGCCTTTGGAGACCATGCCCTCGAAAGTATCACATACTTGTCCGTCCAGGGAGACGATTGTCTCGGCCAGAATCTTTGATTTCCACGCCTCGAAACCGGCCATGAAAAAGTAACACGCCGAGAAGATGCCTGCGTCGGGGGCGGGCTGGACCATGCGGTCGTGGACGCCCGAGTCTTGGACCTCGATCTTGTCGGCTCTGTCACCGAGCGCGGAGGGCTCGCTGATGGTCTTGCTGCCGAGGATATCGCCCCAGAGCGTGTCTCTTTGGCTGCTGAGCTTCATGCTCGCCGTCTTCCTCAGCTTCCTCTGACCCCCCTCCACGACGCCCGACCTCGCCCTCTTGGCCGATAACACCCTCCGCGGGTTGGCCTTGTTCCACGCGCCCTGGCCTTGCTCCTCGGGGGGCATGGAGGGGTCGAAACACTGCTCATCCAAGATCATGCCGCGTTCGATGCTCTGTTCCAGCCATGCCAGCGATACGGTGCGGATGTTCCATGACCTGGCGGCCTTGTATTTCTTTCCTTCGGGTTTGGCGACGATCAAATGGGAGACTCGTTTCGTCAGATCGCCGGTGTAGGCGCCGCCGTTGGCCGTGATCTTTTCGATGATGCTTGCGCGCTGGTCGGCTGTGGTGTGTCAGTAAATGGATTGCAATGTGTGGAAACCTAAGAACACCAACTCACGATCGTCGAAGCCTGTCATACAAAGTAGCAAGGCTCCGCGCTTAGCTTCGGCAGGGTTCGTAGCATCGACGACATGGCCGCACGTCTCGAGTGGCTTCAACTGCCACTCTCGCTCCAGGGCGGCAAAGTCGATCTCTGCGTCCTCCATCCACAAATCTCCCACGACGTCAATCCACCTGGCGTCCATCGTCTTGACGTCGTTTCGTTCCTTGGCGACATGGCGGTACTTGGGCGTGTCGTAGTCGCCTACAACGAGATGGGTTACGTCGGGGGTCAGATCGTACTTGTGGATGCCGCCGAGCTCCTCTGTCCTTTTGGCAATCTGGGTCTGCGGAGCATGTCAGAGAAAATGGTCCATACAAAGAGCCACACGTGAAAAGAAGGCAGGACCTGGCAGAGGGATAGGGCCGAACGTATGTGCATCGCGATGACTTACTCGCTGGTCTGGCGGGATGCTGGTGCAACACACGACGACGGCCTTGAAAGGTTGCGCAGGATCAACCGGCGGCTCGCTTGAGTCCCGAGGGTGTAGAGATTCCATTTTATGGCATGTCGGTAGTTGTGTAATCGCAAGAGGCGTAGTGTGGGAACGATATGAAAGGGCAGAATGCTAGGGCTTGGTGTGGTGATAGTTCGAGGCGCTCTCGATGTTCTTTCAGGTGACGGGACGGCGGCGCGTCGAAGGAGAAAGTCGCGTCTGCTGCCTGCCGCAATCAATTAAACTGGTTGCCAGGTAGGTGTAGCGGTCATTGTGCGTGGTAGCTTAGTGACATTCAGCGTGTGATAGTCTTGCACTGTGCCACTCCAGGTTCAGCGCCTGCTATTGCAGCGCTAAAGTCGAGCTTTGCTACCGTGCTAGCGCAAAAATTCGCACCATTCCATGGGGCCTGGTAAGTGAGTGAGCGAGTGGGCGTGTAAGCCATGAGTGTTGAAACAGATTACGAATAGCTTTACAAAACGAAAAGCCTACAGATTTCTCACCGGAGCCATTAAATTACCAAGTACCGGCGGGTTGTATGGCAATTTTGTGCGAAACAAGATGCGAAAACTCTCCAAGGTGACATGCATCGTAAGTGTTAACCATCAAGATTAGAGACCCATAATCGGTGTAGCCTGGGTCAGCTGTAACAAGACAAATAAGCTTAAAGGCTTGTTGTACTGTTATGGTTCCTCCAGGCGGGTGTACTCAATAAGAGCCTGATGAAGACATTGCCTTAGGAAAGTGAGTGTAGGCATGGAAGTGAGCAAGAGGCTAGCTAGGGAACGTTGTAGGGACGGGATGGGACTGAGTGACTGCCTACTATCTAGCTAGGTAGCTACAGAACCTAAATAGCCTCTATCTAGGCAGGCACTCGGAGCCATAAAATGCCCCGCCATGATGGCTCCCGCTGCCGCTGCCGCCGCCGCTCTGTGGCTGTTATTACCCCACCATCCTGAGGTTCAGCCTTGCTCCCCTCCCAAAGCCTCTTTTCCACTCCACGCCTTCCCTTCCATTCGAACCAGTGCATCTTCTCACCTCCTACTTACTTCTCGGACGACAACCTACTCGTACGCTAAACATTGCGTCCGACATACGGCAAGCCCTGCGTAGTCGACCTAATCGCTCACGCCCACGTCCACGCCCACGCCCCCATTCACGACGACAGACATTACCGACGGCCCTTGCACCTTGGACTGCGACTCTCCCGACTTTCCCGCCCCCGTCGCAAATCGTTAACGAGACTCGACAGTGACCGATTGCGTCACGCGACCCCCTCCCCCCTCCTCAGGTCACCTCGGTCGCCGATTCTGAACAAACCCTTTCCAGCAGCGATACTGCGGGCCAGACTGAGGTGGAGCTTCTGCCGTCAAAATGCCTCCCTCGTCGACCTCCCAGAAGGCCATGACGACACAGTTCGTCCAGCTGACTGGCGCCAGCGATCGAACTGCGCAACGGGTATGTCTGAACCGAAGAACATTCAAATCGGTGCCTCCTCCGGTCGTCTTGCAGCTCTGCTCCCTGCTTCCGCTTGCCCTCTTGATCTTGCCCTCCCTTGTCGTCCTGCCCGAATGGTCCTGTCGTGGGATCCATGTCGCTGGGAGGACGAAGAAACATTCAGGCCTGTTGTGTCTCACTACCCGGTGTTGCGCTGCGCTGCGTGCGTTGACCGGCCACAAGTGGCAGTTTGCTTGGCGGCGGAGGGGGCAGCTGGGAGATGACGACCTAAACTGGCCATTGACCGATGAGGACGGAGTGCTGACTATGTACGGCAACTAGTATCTCAAGAATGCCAGCTACAAGCTGAACGAAGCTGTCGATGCGTAAGTGCAATCTTCCCATGAGCAGCATGGGCTTCTTTCTTCTTTGTCTCCGCCTCGATTTTCGTCTCGTTTCGTTCCGTTCCGTCGAGCCCGTCGTTGCTTGTCTTGCTTCGTCGGGTCCGCCGTCGCCAGTTGCAGTTACCGCTCTTTTGAATGTTTCCCTTCGGACCATCTTCCCATCGGGCTCCATCCTGCGCCGGCCCTTCTCGGGCAATTGGGCCTGCAGCGCAGCGCATGAACACGACGTTGGTACTTAACCTTCTTTTGGTCGCCGGCTCGGTCTGATATACCCTTTTGCGGGGGGTTCCCCTCCTCGAAGCGCTGCGCTGCACCGCACCGCATCCCCCGAACAAAGGCACCTCCGCAGTTACGAGGTCACAATCGATTCTCCTTTTCGGGATGCAGGGTTACCCGCACAGCAGGAGAAAGGCCGAGTCGACGCCGACAGCCAAATGCTCCTGAAACATTCAATCTGCACTTAAAATGGCCCTTAAAGGAACCAACGGCCGTGGCAGCCGCCACTCGGCCTGCTATGACCGACCAGTTCTTGTCCATTGGCCGACCTAGTTGGCAC
Source organism: Colletotrichum higginsianum IMI 349063 (assembly GCF_001672515.1). Taxonomy (NCBI): domain Eukaryota; kingdom Fungi; phylum Ascomycota; class Sordariomycetes; order Glomerellales; family Glomerellaceae; genus Colletotrichum; species Colletotrichum higginsianum. The sequence continues at coordinate 320,224 of NC_030955.1, forward strand.
CAGCGCCTCGCCTCACGGACTGGACTGGCTGCCATCCTGGTGCCACTCATACACGGTCATCACAACGGTTCTTTGAAAGGAAAGCCCGGCAACCGTCACTCAGTCTACCCGAACATCCCGGCAACTCGACTGCAGGTCCGACAAACACACATCTCGCCCGTGTTCCAGCTCTTCCTTTTGCTTAGTCTTGTTCATAGTCGACATGCTCAACCCGTGTTGCGCTTGTGAGCCTCTTGTTGCATTCTGAGGGTTGACCGACGCCGAGAATACAATCTGCCTGCGATAAGATGGGCTGGAAAGGGGTCAAGAGCGCGTTGCCCGCCAAGAGCCTGAAATTATGGCCCTCCAAACGGAAAACACCCCAAAACGCACTTGTTATCGAAGAGAAGAACCAGCCTGGGTATTCCACCCATTCACTTTTGACGTGTCCTGAGCAAAGTTGCCAGCTGACTTGTATCTTTGCGGAGCCTAACCATATTTTATATCGTCTTGCGCTGCTTCAGTAGCCACCATCGCCGACCGTCTGGACTAGGAGCTAACATTTCACCATCAGGTACTTCTCTGGCGGCAGCGGTACTTCCACACCCACCACTTCAGCACTCGACACCTCATTGAACCAGATGTTCGACAAGCTCAGGGGTACAGACCACGGAGCCGTCTCTGTCTTGACACTGCTAACACTAGGTAGATGACTCAAAGGATGCGAAGGACAGCCTAGGTCTCGATTCGACTATGGCGTACTTTCAGGACTTGGGCATCAACCTCGAGAATGCCGAACTTCTCGTCGTCATGGAGCTTCTTCAGGCACCTGCTGTGGGCGAGCTGACGAGAAAAGGCTACGTCGACGGCTGGAAGGCAACCGGGTAAGACGATCCTTGCAACATCAAGCTTATGCGACTAACAGCCAGTGTGTAGCGCCGCGACGCGTCAAGCGCACGTCGCCCACATCAAGTCTTTGGTAAACAGTCTCGCGACCGACCTGGGGTACTTCAGAAAGGTTTATCGGCACACCTTTGTCGCCAGCAAGGAGGACAATCAGAAGGCTCTTAACCTCGAGCTTGCCATTGTCTACTGGAACGTCCTGTTCTCGGCTCCTGGCTTGCTGTGGCAGACCAAGAACCATGACTGGTTGGAGTTGTGGTTACAGTTCCTCCAAGAGAAGTGGACGCGATCTGTCAACCGCGACATGTGGAACCAGATCCTCGAATTCGCAATCAGATCGATGGCGGACGAGACTTTGTCGTTCTGGAGCGAAGACGGCGCGTGGCCAAGCGTGGTCGATGACTTTGTGGCTTGGTGTAAGGAAAAAGGAGTCGGCAAGGCCGAGACGATGGATTTGGATGCCTAGAGGTCATGGCGAATAAGCCTTCCCTCAAGGCCACGAAACCGACGACCAAAAGGCTGTGATAATGACTGGAATGATTCCGACGACAAGAGGACGGAACATGATTCAGCGCACATTCATACTTGGCACATAGAAGCGGGCTGTCCGTTGACAGCATGGGCCGCTCGAACCATGGGAGCAGGCGTCAGCGGAACGGTGCTGGGCATCATAACCAGCGCATGGGGATTTTCAGCATTAGCCTAGCGCATGCAGTTATGAACAGACTTCAGATTGACACCAACTTATGTGATCCCAAGTGGCGGCTCTCACAACAAGAGACTGGAATGTTGTCACAAGACCGGCTGTGGGTGGGTTGGAAACCTCTTCCGTCTATTGTGTCAGTGGCGTGCCACGTAATTGTACACGCCGAGCAGTCGTCGGCCTTTTACATGTGCAATCCAATGTTCCCGGCACCGGCTCGGGGTGTTCTCGTATCATACACCGTCCACCGGTTTGATGCTGCTTCTCAGCCACCCGGCGCGGGGGGAGATTCCATCATCCCCGTCTTCCAGACTACATCTGCAACCCCAGTCCCTCTCTACAAGCGCGATCGTGACTTTGCTCTTCTGTTTCATCTCTCTTTCATGCCGTACGGTATGCCATTCCAGCCCTCCCGGAGCCGGGGGGGATGTCTACCGGTCCCACTTGACTTCGCCGAAGCGGGCTGTGGTCTCGAGCTTGCCGTCGCCGAGCTTGACGTGGGCGGTGCGAATGACGCGGGGGTCAAGGTTGATGGTGGTGCGCATGTCGGTGTGGGTGGAAGAGGAGGCGTCGTAGCGCATGACGAAGTAGTGGCCGGCCTTGTGCTTCATCTGGGCCTTGGAGATGGGGCGCGGCAGGGCGAAGACGCCCCAGTTGGAGATGCCGCGGATGACGCCGCCGTTGCGGAGAACGATTTGGCCGGCGGTGAGGGCGATTCTGGAAGGGTATGGGTTAGAACGTGGTCTTGTTTGCAGTGGGAGCGTTGCGCTCGAGGGACGAAAGGGACACAGAGGTGATGGGGATGGAATATAGGGAACGCGTACTCCTTCACCTCGGCAAGACTGCCAGGTCGCACCTATAGACGGCGTTAGTCATCTCAAACCGTCAAGGAACAATAGTTTGCGGGAGGCACAGCGAGCGACTTACAATTCCTATGAGTTCGTACAACATCTTGTGATCGACATTGACGCTCTAACAGAGATGGTTCGACGTTCGGAGAGCTCTAGCTTGCGATTGCGAACTGCCAAATTATTTCGGGGTGGCATGCGCCACAGGATGGAATTTTCCGGGATGTGGCTGAGGCAGCAGACAGGGGGAGAGCGTGGCAGCAGAGGAGCTTCAGCCACGGCAGTGTAGCGTGGCCCATCCGCACTGTTCCTGCAGACGGATTGGCCAATCGAGGTGGCGAGATTGTCATCAACAGGGTCTCGCGCGATATGCTTCAAATATACAAAGAAACGAATTGGCTTAATGGAGTAAAGTTACACAAGGTAGGTTTACACGGCCATTTATATGAAGGCCAAAGCTAGTTTTACAGTGATATACTACATTATATAAGTCAGCCAGCACCAGTGCAACCTCGCTAAACAGGTGAGCTGCAAACGAATGACACGATGGTCGGCTCTTAGATCTGATATTTGCTCGTGGCCCGCCATAAACGCCAAGGGAGCTTCCAGCTCGCCTTCACAGCCCAGGGGTCGAAGTTGGTCCCCTCAAGATTCGTGAGGTACTCCTGAGCCGGCACCGACTCGAGCAGCACGCCGAAGCCACGCCGGATATCCCGCTGCGTGTCGTCTTCTTCGTGCTCGTACACATGCTCCGCCTCGCCCTGGTGCTCAAATTCGTGTCCGGCTCCCTGACCGGCCTGGAGGCTCTTGAGCATCTCGCGCGCCGTGATGAGGTGGTCGTTGGCCCGCGTCGCCACCGCGAACACGGCGTCCTGGAACCCCTCCGCCTGCGGGCCGTACCTGAAGACGTCCTCCTCGCGCAGGTTGGCCTCGGCCATGACGTCAAGCGGGAGCAGCAACGCAGGGTCCTGGCGCCCGCCGCCCGGTCCGGCGTGCGATTTCGCGAGTTGCTGCTGGGGCGCCGCGAGTACGGGGATACCGCGCAGGACAGCGACGATGCCGCACGCCTTGCCGATGTGGCTCGCCAAGTGGTCCACGTGCATTGAGCGCAGCGGCATGGCGGCCAGCGTGGCGTACATGAGCGTCGAGTACGTGTTCTCGGCGTACTCCTCCAGCGCGGCCAGTGATGCGTAAGGTCGGTTATCCATGTGCCTTTCGCGCGTTCTGATGAGGCGCTGCACCCAGAACTTGATCGAGCTCGCCGTGCCGCTGGTCGACCGCGCGCGCAAGTCCTGGAGGGCCTGGTGAAGGAGCAGGCAGATGGGCTCGGCGGGGGGATTGCCGGCGAAAGTCTTGTCGATGGACTCGCGCCAGAACTGCATGCGCATCTGGCCGATGGCCGGGTTCGAGACGAGCTCCGGGAGGCGGACAAGTTCGAGGTTGAGGCTGCGAAGGGCGAGGTAGGCGTCTGCTGTCCGGACCGGAACGAGGCGGCTGATTAGGTGAGCATCGTAGTCGCTATGTCTGAAGGGACGGTTTCATTAGCAACGGTAAGTGATTTGGGGGCGGGTGGTAGAAAAGAGGCGCGATCACGAGGTGGACATACTGAAGCTGCGACTGACAGTACTTCCTCGCCTTGACGACGTCTGCTTCGGTGACGATGCCTCTGGTACCCCGTGGAGGAGCCTGGATGAGCCTTCTCAGGCCATGGCCGGCGATCCGTGTGCGATTCATTCAGGAGAGTACGCTGGTGTGATGCGCCATGTCGGGGCGGGAGTTTCTGTCCGTTGCGAAATGATGCAGCTCAGTGGCAGTGGGACCCTTTCTTTTTTTTGCGGCCCGGATGCACTAACACTAAAATCCCGAGGTCCAGCCTTTTGGCCACCACCCCAGCAATGACGTCTATGAGGAGGGAGTTTTAATGGAGATTACGCTAGCATACACGAGGTCACATGATCACCCGACGCGATCCTGTCGCGCCGGGTTCGATTGCCACGCGTTTCCAGTTTTGGGACAGTATGCCATGTTACTTTTTTGCCATCTTGTTCAATGTCAGTGACACTCTCAACTCGTCCTGCTTTACCTGTTCTTCAATGGCAGCAGTAACATAAAACGTCATGGAATATCCAGGATCTCCCGAGCCTCCGGCGAAGAGGAGACGATTTTTCACGGCCGAAGACGACGCTGTGAGCCATCAGTCAAGCCCGGCTCTCCCCACTCCGCCTGCGTACCCGCAACAGCGCTTCTTTCGAGATGCCGATGAAGAGTCGCCCCAGACCAAAAGCGAAGATGTGAAACCACCCTCGTCGCCCACTGGATCTCGCGCTCCCCTCGCCGACCAAGCGATCGAAGATGCCTCCAACTGCTCCGCCCCGCCGCTGGATACCCAACGCGAAGAGTCCGCCATGACGTTTGACCAGGAAGCCTTTGAGAGCTTCGTTGGAGACAAGGTTTCCTCAGACGTACTGGATGTGATTCGGGACAACTGTGGGAACAGCCTTGAGCGCGCGGTCAATATGTACTTTGACGGCACCTGGAAGAACTTCAAGAAGAAGTCTCACTCCATCAACTCCTTTGCTCGACCATCCCCTACCTCCACCAACCTGCCGACACCAGACTTGTCGATGGAAGATCCGCCGAAGCCCGTCATCAGACGCACGATGCCTGAAGCTCGATACATTGGTTCACTCGGCGTCGAAGGCTGGGCTACCCGCAGCGGTTCGAATCTTCTCAACCACGGAGACGTCGTCAAGATCGAACGGCAGAAAGTCCAGGCGCCCCAGGCTACACGGGTCAAGACAAAGTTCGGTGTCACAACTGTCGCTCCTCGTGGTGCATCGGCCGCCTCGAGACGAGTTGACGTAATGGTGCGGTTTACGAACGGCAGCGGGTTCGAGATTGGCAGGTTGGCCAAGGAAACGGCCGAATGGGTCTCGACCTTGATAGATCAAAAGATCTGCAAGTTCGAGGGTGTATGTGTGTACGCCCCTGAGCGACTGCGGACCAACGACACCGTCTTCATCCAGCTGAAATGCTACCTGTTGGCCTCGGCTTTTCACCGACCCGGCTTCGCCATCTCCGACAACAGGGCGGCTGGGTTTTTCGAAGAGAAAGAGTCATCAGAGGAGAAGGAGCTGCGTCTTCGACAGGTGGCTCTGGTGAAGCTGCTGCAGGAGATTAATCTCGAACCCACACGGGCGAACGCGACCGCTAGCAAAAACCAACGACAAGGTCTGCTTCAAGCCGCTGAGATGGACGACAAGAAGGAGAAAGACTCCTCTAAGCCTGGAACCAAGGAGCCGGGATCATCCCCTCCTTCTGATGAGCAAGAAGACGGCGAAGAGCTTGAACAAGACCAACTCGACGCGTTGTACCGCAAAGCCCAATCGTTCGACTTCAACACTCCAGAGGCAGAGCCTGCAGACACTTTCGCCATGGACTTGAGACCATACCAGAAGCAAGCACTACACTGGATGATGACAAAAGAGAAGGACCAGAAGAGTAACAGAGAGCCGAGCATGCACCCCTTATGGGAGGAATATGCCTGGCCACTCAAGGACACGGACGAAAAGGAGCTTCTTCAGGTCCAAGACCAGCAACACTTCTACGTCAACCCATACTCGGGTGACCTGTCGCTGGACTTCCCCGTTCAGGAACAAAACTGCCTGGGCGGTATCTTAGCCGACGAGATGGGTCTCGGCAAGACGATCCAGATGCTCAGCTTGGTTCACTCCCACCGATCTGACATTTCCCAACTGGCCAAGGCGAGTGGCGGCGCTCCAACATCTGTCAACGAACTCCCGAGGCTCGCTTCTAATTCCTCGAGTATCCTATCGGCACCATGCACGACACTCGTTGTGGCGCCCATGTCGCTGCTGTCTCAGTGGCAGAGTGAGGCGGAAAAGGCTTCGAAAGAAGGCACCCTCAAGGCCATAGTGTACTATGGTAACGACAAGGCCAATAACCTGCAAGCTCTGTGCTGCGCAGCGAGCGCGGCGTCTGCCCCTGACGTGGTCATCACAAGCTATGGCGTGGTGTTGTCGGAGTTCAACCAAGTCGCCACCAAGAAGGTCGACAAGTCGGCCCATACTGGCATCTTTTCCCTGAACTTCTTCCGTGTAATTCTCGATGAGGCTCATCACATCAAGAACCGAGGGTCCAAGACCGCCAAGGCTTGCTACGAGATATCCGCCGAACACCGATGGGTGTTGACTGGAACGCCAATCGTCAACAAGTTGGAGGATCTCTTCAGCCTGGTTCGTTTCCTACGCGTGGAGCCCTGGAACAACTTTTCGTTCTGGAAGACGTTCATCACGGTACCCTTCGAGTCCAAGGACTTCATGAGAGCGCTTGATGTTGTGCAGACGGTATTGGAGCCTTTGGTCCTGAGGCGCACCAAGGACATGAAGACGCCTGACGGTGAACCGTAAGTACCGCCTCCTCTCGTTGGTGGGCGTTTGCTAACCTCGAAAAGCTTGGTCCCGCTGCCTCCAAAGCACGTCGAGATTGTCGATGTGGAGTTGAGCCAGACAGAACGGGAGATTTACGACTACATCTTTACGAGAGCCAAGCAATCGTTTCGGGAGAACGTGGAAGCGGGCACAGTCATGAAGGCATTCACAAGTATCTTTGCCCATATCTTGCGTCTGCGTCAATCCTGTTGCCACCCTGTCTTGGTGAGGAACAAGGAGCTAGTAGCCGACGAGGTGGAAGCTGGAGCTGCGGCGGACCTGGCAGCAGGGCTCGCCGACGACATGGACTTGGGTTCTCTCATTGAACATTTCACGGCCGCGGTGTCCGAATCTGAATCCGGTACCGCCGCTTTTGGGGCCCACATCCTCGGTCAGATTCGTGACGAGGCCGAAAACGAGTGTCCGATCTGCGCCGAAGAGCCAATGATTGAGCAGACCGTCACTGGATGCTGGCACTCGGCCTGCAAGAAGTGTCTCCTGGACTACATGAAGCACCAGACGGACCGCCACAAGGTGCCGACGTGTCCCAACTGCCGCGCGGAAATCAACTACCGGGACCTCTTCGAGGTCGTTCGTCATGACGATGATCCGGACGTGTTCCAGAAGTCCAAGATCAGCCTGCAGCGGTTGGGGATCAACAACTCGTCGGCCAAAGTCGTGGCGCTTATCAAGGCTCTGCGCGAGCTCAGAAAGGAGCACCCGCGTGTCAAATCGGTCGTCTTCAGCCAGTTCACGTCGTTCCTGTCGCTCATCGAGCCGGCCCTGGCGCGGGTCAACATCAAATTCCTCCGCCTTGACGGCTCCATGGCACAAAAGGCGAGAGCGGCGGTCTTGGACGAGTTCCAGGAGTCCAAGACGTTCACCGTGTTGCTCCTGAGTCTCCGCGCCGGTGGCGTGGGACTCAACCTGACTTCCGCGAAACGTGTTTACATGATGGATCCCTGGTGGAGTTTTGCGGTCGAGGCTCAGGCGATCGATCGTGTGCACCGAATGGGGCAGGACGAGGAGGTCAAGGTATATCGCTTCATCGTCAAGGAGAGCGTGGAGGAGAGGATGCTCCGGGTCCAGGACCGGAAGAAGTTTATGTGAGTCGTCCCCTCTCTCTTGCACCGCTGGATGGAGTGTGTTTGCTGACCTGCCTCGCCTAGTGCCACGTCTCTGGGCATGATGAGTGACGAGGAGAAGAAGCTCCAGCGGATTGAGGACATTAAGGAGCTGCTTAGCTAAACGGGGGGAATGTGGGCAATAGATTTTGTGTGTTGCATGGCGGGCATGTGATGATGAGCAAGGCGCAACGGTGGGGATTGGCTCCGGATGGCATGATTGTGTCGTTGATGAGATGACACCGCCTGTATCGCAATCGCATGAGCGAGGGCTACGGCGATCAGGTTTGGTATGAACCGATAAAAGAATACGCCAGGCGCAAATACTGTACAATTGACAGACATGACTCTGACTGTGGGTAGACCGGACTTTCTATGAGCCTGAGAACACATATGATTTTGTTGCCCATGATTAACAATTGCAATAACGTCGGCGATGGGGCTATCGCCAACCTTGACTTGTGCCGGGATGCGATTTCTACTTGTGGCGGCATTACTTACAATGATCTTTACGCTTGATCATCGTCATTGAGTTGAGTTGAATAGCGGTCTGACTCAAGAGGGCATTGGTGACTGAGAAGGAAGAAGGGGATGACATTGTCCAGGGAATCAAGTCCTCTCCATCCTGGAACTCTTGCATTTCTCTACTTTAACTTCAACATCCACGTTGACAATGAATTAACGCGGTGTTTCTCTGAAAGGATAGTTATATTTGCATGATTTTCTGAGATTATGGAGACACGGAAGCTTGGATCTCCTGAGAATATTCAACTCGCTCTCCCCACCCTTTTTCAACCGCGCATTATTAGCTCTTTCGTCTCCGGCTTCCATTGTTTTTCTCTTTTTGTTTCTTTGCGTGGTATGGTTCGACTACTCATATGGGCTTGGCAATCCACGTGTGTCACGCGTGACTGGGAAGGGATTTGTGTGTCGAAATATGGATGAGTCGGCCGGCTTGCGGCGGTTTGATATTAGTGCAAGGGAAACTCGCCTTGCTTCTGAATGGAGGGCTTCCCTCTGAGGCAAGATGATAACCATGTCGTATAACAGCAAAAATAAGTGCCAGTAGGTAATACGCAAGTGCCAACAATACACTTATTCCCTTGGTGCCCAGGGGTATTTTGTGTCACAGTGGACTGTTTTGTTTCATACACATTCACATGTATTCAAGAATAAAGCTGCTTCGTGGGAAGCAAACTGGTTCAAGATGAAATACTAATGATGGGACAGACGAAAGTGCCGAGAGGCCCTCATGAGTTCTGAAGTAGCCGTTTCTTGAGGCGCCATCGCCGGGACTGGGACACTTGTCAAGACCATGTCCCACTCAGGGAATGCGGTCGACTCGAAGTCACAGCCAATATCCAAAAACTCCTGGTGCCTGCTTGTCATCGCCGGATCTTCCTGCTGAGGGAGGCTCATCACTCAATACCACGCAGTAGACTTACACACACCCCATCCGTAGTATTCATCGGGAGCCTTGCAGGTCTCAAAGTGCCCTTATTAATCCCATCCCCTGATAAAACCACGCGAGTTATTATCCAAAGGCTAGGGAAGCCTAAAGGAAGCACTGCCGACTTCACTGGGCTGCCTCACACTATACCTCATCCACCACCAACAACCAACGACCAGCCACCACCACGACAAAATATCGCACGCCGGAACTGCAGCAGACGAAGGTCATCCAAAACACGGAAAAGATATTAAGACAAATTTTTTCTGCTTGCAGAAAGGAAATCGCTGCCTACTGACTCTCGTCACTCACGAGTCCACCCGAATGTGTCTCACATCCGACGGGGGAAAAAGAGGACTTGGGGGCAGGCGGCCATTCAATCACATGGGAAATGCACCATCACCACTTCACCACATGACCACGACGACCCGCGACTCGCCAGCGCCACCACCGAGCGCAAGCTAAATAAACACCCACGAGTCACTCCCGAACCATAAGAAAAGAGAGCAGAAGAACAAGAAAGCCTCGAAACAAGAAGTAGACGGTCGGCTCTTTTTGTCCGAATTGTAAACCGACACCAACACTTTGACGCTCATTCCTACTCACTTACACACTTATACACTTACACTCGCTCAGTAAAAGCAGTGCACACTTTCGGGCACTTTTTCGATGCATCTTTACCTTACACCACCATGGACGGCTTACTACGAACACTAACGCGCTCCCGCAACACGGCGCCGTCCCCGAGCCGCGGCAGCCGCAACCGAAACCGCGACCGTGACCGTGACCGATACGGCGGTGGAGGAGGAGGAGGGAACCATCATGGCCAGATCGAAATTATTCTCGAGACGCTCGCGCGGGGACTCGTCGAATATGCCGTTCACAGGTACATGAAGAAGCTCGGCGGCGACGACGACAAGGGAGGAAAGCACCGCGACGACCGGCGCCTCAGCACCCGGGGCAACGGTCGACACGACGATGACGAGCGCGCTAGAGGCGGCGTTCCGAACTTGGACGTGGAGATGCTGGAGCACCTGGGCAAGAACATCCTCTCCAAGGCCGTGGACCGCTTCGGCGGCGGCAACGGTGGCGAAGACGAGCAAGAAGAGCGTGAGGATACGAGAGTCAACGCAAAGGGTCGCGGGCGCGGGAGGGACAGGACGTACAGCCGGGACCGATACAATCACTCGCGCGAGCGTTCCCAGGATCGATCCCGCAGACGGAGTCACCGCCACCACAATGACGACGGCAGCGGCGGCGGCGGCGGCGGTAGCAAGGACGACGAAGAGGACGGCGAGCGCAAGCGGCGTCGCAGCCCCCGCGACGGGCACTCGTCGCCGTCGAGACACCAGCAGCAGCGCGACGACGGCCACGGTTATGGCGGCCGCGGGCGCGGACGCGGGACCGACTACGCGCCGCTGGTCGAGAGCCTGGAGACACTGTCCAACACCCTCATCTCCCTGAACGAGCGGCACCCGGGCCACCCGGACTGCGAGTTCTACGACGCCTTCGTGGAGCGGTCGGGCAAGACGCAAGACGCGATAGGGGCGGTGCTGATGCGGATCCGGGAGAGGGAAGAAAGGAGGGAGGAGAGGCGCGGTCGGCGGCGGCGGAGCTGAGGGCGTTCCGGGGACTGGCGAGAAGGGGAGAGGAGATACAAGAGAGCGAGAAGAGCAAGGTTGGGTTGGATTGGAGGGGGAGAGACGAAAGAGCGAGAGAGCGGGAGAGCGTCGGGCGGCGATACAGATAGATGAGATGATACCACCATCATGATTTCAACGGCGGCTTTGGTCGACGATACCCAGATTGCTTGTTCGGTTTTAAGTTTTCGGGAAACGACACATCAAGGGGAAGGGAGGGAAACCGATATGGTTTTATCCAAGTTTGTACAATAGATTGATAGAATAGTCGTACCCTTTTCCCACCCCTTGTGTTTGCTGCCTGTGGGCACACACACACACACACACACACACACACGCATCTAAAGAGGGAGGGGGGATACAAGGTCAGCAATAGCAACACTGTAGATCATGAACACAAACACTGACTGAGATGGGGGTCTACATACCGGCCATCTGGTGATGTGTACGACCTTGGGCGACAGATGCTAGCGGCTTGGGATTATGGGCAAGTGAGTCAAAGGGGGATAGGGATATCTGGCCATTTGGGGCGTGCCTGAAACGGGTTCCCGCGAGATATACTTGTGCCTTCGTTGTCTTCAGCACGAGGACAACTTATACAGAAGATAACGGGGCGTTTGACTGCTTCCATTGGTCTAGTTGGGAGCTTGTGACTGAGGCGTGTTGTCGTCCCATCTTCATGTTTGCGGGCCGCGGCAGACAGGCAACGGGAGGGCGGCCGTCGATACGCTCCAGCTCGTCCCATAGAAACGTATGGATTGCGGTAGAGACAAGGCGGTTTTCCCTCAAAAAGATGCCCAATATAAAAGATCAGACGCTTCCCTCTATAGGAAGAGCGAGAACGCGATCCACCGTCAGTCGTTGGGCCTTTTTTAGACGAGAGGCGTGATTCACTCACCATGTCCATCCATTCTGGGCCTGTACGACGTCCGACTGAACAGGAACTTCTTCTGACGAGTATTTAAAGGGGAGAGGGAACCAGACGAGGAAAGAAAACATAGCATTCAGACTGGGACAGTTCATCAATCAGAAATGCAGTGTGCGTTGTTGATGGTATTCCTTGATAAAACGCCAAAGACAATCTACGAAAACATGGCGCCGATCCCAGACATCATCGTCAACGCAGACAACGCCGAAGCGGTGGCGGCATCCATCTTACATCACCTCGCCCGTCGCGACGAAGAAAAGTCCCGCACGGCGGGCTGGATCGTCGGGTTGCTCGTGGCCGGCTGCATCATCCTTACCCTCATATACTACTGCCTCGACGACGCCTTCGGGATGAAGCCACGCAAAGGCAAGAAAGACGTTCCCCCCTTGTAACTCCCATCACGTTCCATGCACATCTAACATACGCAAAAGCCGGCCGCGTCCATGGTGGAGACTCGCAAACTCGGTCGGCGGACGCTCCCCCTACATACGCCGCTCACACACACACTACTCAAACCCATACTCATCAGCATCCGTCTCGCGCCCGCGTACGGACGCACCACCACCGTCACCATGGGCACGTCCACACCCACCGCCACAGAAACGGAACACGGCACCACAGACACGGCCACAGGGCGAACAGAAGAAGTCCCCAGTCCAACGCGGCCCGCCACAACCAACACGCCTCGCAAGACACCGGCTCGACCGTCCGGCTCTTGCCGCCGCATATCGTGGCCGCCATGCCCATGTTCCCATCGGCCGCAGCGGCACCAGCAGCTGGGATGGGAGGTGATGCGTTCGTCGACTACGGTCCCGCGCCGGATCAAGACCTCGGGCCGGGGTGGGTTGCGGATCCCAACTTCCGCCTTGAGCAGGTTCCCGCCGGGAGGGATGGCGGCGGCGGCAGCGGCGGCGGCGACAGATGCTGGCCCCCGCTCTTTGCCGCCTTTCGTGGGGCGCCCAGGGGAGCGGCTCGAGACCCGAGGCGGGAGGCTGCCGGAGAGAGGCAGGCGGACATGAATGACGATGAGATGGAGGCTGCCTGATCTCATCTGGTTGCGAAAAGGGGTGACCGGATCCGTCACCGTCGAATGTTTCCTTTGTGGGAGGTGGGAGGGGGAGAGAGAATGAAACAGAGAATGAATTAGATAGAGAGAGGAGAGAGAGAGAGGGGAGAGAGAGAGGGAAGAGAGAGAGAGGGGGGGGAGAGAGAGAGAGAGGTGAGAGAGAGAGAGAGAGGAGAGAGAGAGAGATGCCCCCTCATCTTTTTGCCCTCCCTGATCAAGTCTATCGAGACCATGGGGGAGGCGTAGACAGAGTCTATTCTCAACGCTCAGGCAAGTCCAGAAGCCGAGAAGACATAGACGTAGTGCAAAAGCTAAAACAAGATCAATTCAATCAACTAAGAATACACACCGCAAACATAAAATGCTGATCTAGTCAGCAGAAACTGTCGGTTTCGTCGGCGCCTGGTAATCGCCGTGCCCCTAGCCCATGTGCAAACTCCCGCTTAAAGCAAGCCTCTGACCGTCGCACACACCAACATAACTTACACCACATCGATGGACGTGTAAGATGAGCAAGTCTGTTGCTGATGTTAGTACAGCACCATCAAGTGAGGAATTTTTGTGTTGACGCACGCAAGCTTACTCGTCTGTCCCTTTTTCCCGCCTATGCCAGCAGTAGTTTTCCAACCCAAGCATCAACTCGCAACTGGCCCGCTTCGCTATTTCTCAGGAGGCGGGTCGGCCGGTGGATCGGCCGGGGGATCAGCAGGAGGGTCGGCGGGAGGGTCGGCGGGCGCAGCGCTTGCCGGAGCAGCAGAAGGCGGGGCTGAAGGAGACGGGTGGGATGCCGAGGCGTGGTCGGCCGAGCTCTTGGAGCTCCTGGAGCTGACAGACTTGTGGTGATGATAATGGTGGCTGCGGCGTGCGCGACGACGTCGGCGGCGGCTGATCTTTTTGAGAGATACCCTGTAGTAGTAGAGGAATGCGCCCGCTCCGAGCAGAAAGATCAGAACGGCGACGCCAACTGTGATACCGACAGTGAGGTCGGTCGTCTGTCCACCAGAGATGGAGACCTGTCTTTTTATGAGAGCTTGTGGCCGTGAAGCTTCGAGTGGACGGCCCTCCGTCTCGGGTCCGAAGCTCCTTGGCGCTCGGTCGCCGGATGGCAGAGGGATATACATCCAACACGACTAGGACTGACTAGGACGGAATGTGACAAAAGGAGGTGTAGAGTACAGGTGGATGATCAATGGTTCACGCAGCTGGGAGGCCGAAATAATACGGAGAAACAGAGACAGAGAGATGGAAACATGGTAAAGCACAAAAGCAGACAAGACAGACGGACATGGCATGCCAAAATGCTCGAGGCTCGCGAAGCGTATTTAAACCCGGAGCTGTCCACTTCCTCGCGGGCTGGCCATGGGCTGCCATGGGCCATTGGCAGGGTAAAAGAGAAGGAGGGAGTCGACGGTGCAGCTGACAACTCGCCTTTGGGCTGATGGAGATTCAGTGATGGAATCCGAGAGGACGACGCTGGGGAGCGCATATGCAAGAGCAGCATCGCGCAGCGAATGCGGAGGAGAGGTAGAGTGCCAGACTGTGTGTATGTATGTCCTCAAGCTGGAGACTGAGCGAGCCAAGATGGGGTAGGGGGGGATATGGAGGAGCAGAGAGACCGCGTGCTGGGGACGATTATGTGGGCTTCATGCAGCTGCTAACCCAATGAACCGGTGACAGGCGTGGTGATGGATGGTTCTCCCCCCCCCTTTCCCCCCCTCCCACAGCGGTTCCCGCACTCGTCGGGCCGCTCGTAGCCCAAGCTTGATCGGTTGGACCCTTTCTGCTGATGGTGTCGTGGGGGAGAGCAGTTTCCGCCAGTCAAGTCGGGTGAGGCTTTCGTCGTCCATTGGCATGGCCATGGGATAACTGACGGTGGCCTGCTGTCGAGGTGAGGTGATGGCAGCATCTGCGCACTGTCTGGTCTGTGGCTAGTTCGTCCCTAGGTCAAAACGCTGGAAGTTCGCCTCCACCGATGAGCATCACACTGATTCGTCGGAGGTGACAAGTCGAGAAATGACTGACAGAGCCAACTGGAAAGGAAATGAGTAAACGCTTGGAGCTGGTTGGGCATCAAGGCTGTCTTCAAGTGTCAAGGGGTCACTGGGCGGGTCAGGATTCAGTCAGTCCCCGCCGCTTGGACGAACTCACGATCGAACACGTTGGCAAGTGCCAAAGGTTAACCAGGGCTTGTTCTTGCCCCGAGGGTCCGGCGGGGCTGGGGGAGTGTGTTCATCGTGACAGAGACGAGTCGGTGACGGGAGATGTTGGAGGAGGATGCATCGTCGAATGGGTCTTGCCAGCTCATCCCTGGGGCAGATTCAGGCCATGGCTTACATAATCACTCTGATGACTCAGCCAACCTTGATGGTCAATTCCCCCAGGTATCTATCTGTAAGGGAAGGAAGGGTATTTATTTACCTACCCACCAAGGTACATAATGTGTGTAAGTTCCCCGACGCCTCGTCTTTGTCTCCTACTCATTCTTCCCTAATACGAAGCCAGGTTCCAAATCCTCATCGGATCTTCCAAGACCGTCAGACATCCAGCCATCGACTTCTCATCAGGAAACTCCATGTCCCAAACGGTACGAGCAGGGCGGACGGGCAGCGGCCTCTCAGCCACTCAGCCTACACCATGAACCGCCGCGCAGCTGCAGACTGCAGAATGCAGTCCTGCTTCTCGGGACATATTATTGGGCATCAACCACGCCTAACAAAACGACATTTCAGTCCAATTTGCCGTCACCTCGATATCGACGCTCCAGGGAGGTATGATCATACCTCCCAGGTGTCATGTGTCCGCGATGCACAATGTCTTGCAGGCAAACGAGACCTCGAGAGTCGAGAGCTGCATCGACAACATGGTCAACCCAGTTCCCAGGGTTGTGGTGAAAGAACCGGGGCTGTTTGCGTCCGAGTCTGGAAAACGGCTCCATTTCCTTGCAGCACATTGTCTCCTTTCTGATTTCGAGGCTGGTTTCTCCTACTCTTGTCGGTTGCAACATCCAAAAGGAGTTCGCAACAATGGCAAATTCATATCCGCCATGGCAGGACAAAGGCAGAATCATCGAAGCCCTCCAGCACCTGGACCAACCTCGTCGGTAATCCTTTGACCGGAATTGCATCCTCTTTATTGCCATTTGTGAGGCATATCCCCTTCTCCTACGCTGGTATGTCGGCCATCGGTTCCGGAACTGGGTGAGTATACCACCTTCCTTGTCAGTTATCGCTGCGTTCGAGATAATGGATGGCCAGGCTCCTTTACATATCCAGAGGTACTTCCCGGCTTCTGCCTCGTTTCGGTCCGCCCAACGAGCTCTATCAAGCCCAGTTACCGAAACTATCGCCTTGCCCGTCTTCAAGAAAATGTGCTACGTTATCATGAGATTTTACAAATGCTGGACGAACAAGGCCACGACAGTACACCGGTACTCATATTTGAATCGCTGCGCAAACCCCAGATATGCCGCATGCGTCGCTCCAGGGGCTCTCGGCATTTTGAAAGAGACGTACGATGTTCCCTGCCCTTCATGTACCTACGGATTCTTCCAGACGCGAACACAACCGAAAAAGACTGAATGGAGTTCCGGTTCCGCCGAGGATAGCCCAATGTCACGAGCCGCCGCCCGAGAATATGCCAAATCGCTGATCGAATTCCTCATCATGGCCTTCACTTCGGTGGACGGGATCCCGGCACCGGGCCAAGATCAACGAGCTTTCCGCGTGTGCAAGATGGAGACGGCCTGCCGCTTCGACAAGGACCATTTCGAAAACGGGCCCAACTGCGAGGCGGCCCATTGCGAAGAGCAAAAAGACCTTTTTGACGAG
The DNA here is from genome assembly GCF_001672515.1 of Colletotrichum higginsianum IMI 349063. Taxonomy (NCBI): domain Eukaryota; kingdom Fungi; phylum Ascomycota; class Sordariomycetes; order Glomerellales; family Glomerellaceae; genus Colletotrichum; species Colletotrichum higginsianum. The sequence goes on from NC_030955.1 coordinate 337,143, forward strand.
ATCAAAACCAACACCTGGACAGAGATGCACAACATCAGCGCAGCCATGCGCCGAGCCGTCTCCCGTGGGTACCTATTCCCTTACAGAGGCTACTGGCCTTGCCGAGGGCCGTTGTACGATCCGCATCTAATGGCACATGGTGTTGAATACGTGGTGCCCGTCACCGACATGAACACCGAGAGGCCTCAGAACGAAGGTCCCTCCGACGCATCACAAGAGTCCTACGAAAGCTGCGTTCGGCGTCACCTTGCCCAGCCAGCCATTCCATCCATGACCATAGCTCCGAGAAATCCAAACTACCCCCAACCCAAACCAACCCCGGTTATTCCTTTCTTGCGATCAGACTGGGATGACCAAGCGGGATTCGAATCGATTTGGAGAAACGTTTTCCGCAATCAAATCGTGGCCTTGCAGGGAGAGGCCATATGGAAAGAAATATTCCTTCAATGTGCCCAATTGCAGGAGCCCAACAAGACCTTTAACCGTCATGATGCGGACGAAGCTCTTAGCCTCCGTAAAGATCTTTGCCAACTGGCGGCAAGGTTGATATCCATAGACTCGGGTCTGTCTCCTGCGCGGGCCATAGCTGTTGCGGCAGTCTTGACGCCCCTCTTGGACCCGAACCCCTCCCCCATTGCAACAATCGACGTCGAGATTACTGGCCTGTTGCAGAAACTTTTTCAAGCCAGAAAAGCTTCAGAACAAGAACGGTACAGATTTGCGGGCGACATGATCGCCTTTGAAGACTCCTGGAGGTACACCAAATACCACCTCAAGCGCAACCGGGAAATCACACTGAATGACGAGCATACCCGAGAAGTCGCCATTGAGAACGCGAGCATTCCGCTGACCGAGCCTGAGATCGAGAGGCTCCGCGCGGCCGGCTCGTACGATGTCGACTGCGTGGTCTGTGACGAAGAAATGGGCGATCCGCAGGACTCGCACGCCGCCGTGCGCCTCAAATGCGACGCCCACCACTCTATAGGCAAGAACTGCTGGATGCGGTTCAATCGTCGCAAGAAAGGTCAATATACGGATGGAATACGGTGTCACTCATGCGCGGACAAGATTATAGGGACTTGGGGCGTGCCGATCAACCTGGAGTTGTTGGATGCATACGATATAGGGACCTCTACTCCGTTGGGTCTGACGCTACCAGGAGATCTCCTTGAGTGATTAGGTGTAACTTATAGTGTCTGGGATTTCCAGAGCCGACGGGCTTCCTGAAGGCGTTGCTTTCAACTGTGCGTGGTCGATGGAGTTGAAGAAAGGGGTCGTAGCCTTGGACGGGACTGGTCGCTAGGTGTTGATACTAGATGGTTTCTCTGACTGTTAGACTGATTTTCTTCTTCTTCTTGATTCATCCCTTCTTTTTTTTCTTTTCGGCATTCTGTTTATCTTAGACAAACACTCCAAGTTTCTCAAGTCAAAAATCGTGTGGCGTAGTTTCACAGAGTCCCATCATCAAGCTTCGATGCATCCTCCGCCATTATGATTCGTGAAGGCACGCCTCCAATGTTGATGCTGTGTGTGGAACAATACCATGACACTCGCCTGGACGTAACCTATCACCTGGAAATAACAGAAGAGAGAGACCATGACTTGGGATGGCACGACGTCACCCCTTTGGCTCGACGCAACCACCACATCATTCGAACAAGAACGGCACCACCCCCTTGAGCTTTTGAGTCACGTCAAACGCCAGCGCCCTCGCTTCTCGAAGTTCTTTCTGCTAAATACGTCAATCGTTGAGGCATTCCATGAATAGGATCTCGTCATTTAAATTTTGCCAGCAAGTTCAAGTAGCCCGAGTCTCTTTTGATTGACGCAGGGAGTGGGTTCCGCGATTACGCCGGATGGGGCAGTCCGCAGTCATAGACGCTTGTTGTCGCAGTGGCCCCCCCTTGCCTGACCAGGGTTTACAAAGAAATGTTGCCCTGGAGCCCGAGGGGGACGATACTGAATGACATATAATTTGACATGAAGCTCTTCTTCGTGCCCGTTCCCTTTACACATACACACTCCCCCCCTCCTTTATCTCTCTCTCTCTCTCTCTCTCTCTCAAGACCAGACAGATTCATTTTTCTTCCTCAATCCAAGCTTCCAAAGTCTCTTCCAACTTGTCATCGATATCTGATCTCCCCTCCAATCATGTACGTTTCCGCCCCACGACGGCGTCGCGCGGGGCCCCCAATACCGATCCGCGTCCGCCGACACGCCAACAGCCCCATCTTCGCCGGCCGGAGCCCCGTCCCGTGGTCCCCCGCACAGCCGACCCCACCCTCAGGACGGTCCGCCGACTTCCAACCATTCCCCGTCAGCCCCGAGTCGACAACAACAACAACAGACAGCGACGGGGATCTCTCGCCTTCTTGTTTTACGCCCCCGGTGCAGACTCCATGGCCGGCGGGTACATCTCTAGAGCACGAAAGGGCCGGGGCTGAGGCTGGGGACGGCAGCGGCAGCGACAGACGAGAGAGCGTGGAGAGTCGGACCGGGGGCGTGCCGGAGACGCCTACGAGCACCCCCGTGGACAGGCCCCTGCTTGCGGGGATCGCGATGACGATGAGAATGGACAGACCTGATGAGGTTGTTGCCGTTGCGCCGTCGAAGTTCGCGGGGTTGCCTCGTTCACCGCGGTGGAGGGGTGGTGGCGGACGCCGAGGACTTCGGAGGATGCCGAAGCTTGAGGGTAGAATCCTTGAACTCAGGCTGTCCGATGAGATGTTTGACGAGGGAGGGACGTTTGGGAGAGTGATTAAGATTGCGGACGAGGCCGAGGCCTCGGGCGTTGAGAAGGCGGTCTCCCTCGAGAAGGGCGATGATAGGGGATACGATAAAGTGATCGAAGGGGAATCCGAGGCTAAGGAGGTTTGGCAGTTGAAAACCGAATCCGCCGAGAGAGAGAAAGAGGTTACTGGCATGGAGGAGTGTAGATGTCAAAAAAGGAGAGGCTTTGAGGAGCCGATTCGGTGGAGGAAGTGTCCCTGGGTTGCTCTGATGCTGGTACTATTCATGTTGTTTATCCCGACCTGGAAAGATATGCGGTGAGGTCTCTCAAAGCTGTGTTTCTCTTCATTCATTTGGTGTTGCGGTAAGTTTGAGAGGGATTTGAGTTTGGCGTGGGAATTGCGGGAGTGTCAGTGAGACCTACCTAGGTACACAACCAAATCAAGCAACCCAATGATCAACAATTCTTCTGTTCAGTTTCTGTTGGTACCTTACCTGACACTCTTTCTCATTGGGTACCTGCCTTCCACAGTACGCACTGTTATAGATGTCTTTCTATCCTGATACTCGCGTTTTAGCATTGCGTCACTAAGGAAACTTGGAGGGAAGGAGGCAGGCAAAGGTGGCGCCTTCCTCGAGAAGCTTCAACCGTCCCAAGGAAAGAGCCAGGCAGCACCAGGCACAACCCCCCTCCCCCCTTTCCCAACCACAGAGAGACGGCCATACTTATGATCCAGAAAGGAAAGAACTGCCAGCAGACAGTCGGTATATGAGTGCGTGGCTCAATCGGCTGATTTAGGAGCACAAAAACATACCCGTGCAAGCAGGAGCTCTGCGCACCTGGCGGGCGCTCTAGTTCGAATCCCCCTGCAGGAATAGAGCGTTGAACAGTTGTTCGTTTTTTGCCCTTCTGTTTTGTTTTTGGTCCCGGGTTATGTAATCGGCAGAGATAATGATGCTTCTGAAGGACTACTACGACTTTTTGGTGTGGCCAATAAGTACCCCCTGACGATGAACATATGGAAGCCTCAACTACACCCTCGAGATGCCGCTTCCCGGAGGGCAGAGAAAGTCCCAAGCTCCCAGCTTCCGAACCGTGTAAATGCCTTCCGGTCGCAACGTCTGGCTGCGTACTCGCCAAGACGGCTAAGGGAAGCAGGATGCATATCGAGTCGTGAAGGCACGGAAAGGTCGATGCCAACGCCATCTTACCAGTGGCACACAGGAACATCCACCCACAAAAACTCTCTCCTTTTCTCTTTTCGCTCCCCGTTTCCCTCTCTCTCTCACTATGTCCCTGTTCCTCTCACACACATCGTCTCATGGCTGAGAACCGACTCCTTGGTCTATCCCATCGCCCCTGAGCTCCGCCACATAACCAATATACCACCTCTAGCGTAACATCCATTACCCACTCATCTTTCATCACCACCATGACCGAACCTCTCATCAGTCCACACTCCTGCATTGGAGGCACGCCCGCTGAGCTTCTTGATCGCCTCGCCGTGTCGGAGCTCTGCAAGGGCTGGCCCGTCTACCGCGATGCCGGCGAGTGGGACAAGTTTCAATCCCTTTTCACCAAAGATGCCTACGTCTGGACCAGTGCGTTGCCCATCGCCCCTTCCATTGTGTTCTTGGACGAAGTGCCCTCCAAAAACCCAAAGACTAATATGTCAATGATGTACAGCCTGGAGCGGCGCCCAACCCATCGGCCACTTCATCGCCATCTCTGTCATTGGCCAGCAGGAGAAGGGCGCCTTCATTATGCATCGCGAGTGCGGCACCCTCGTCGAACTGAACCCGGAGACCAATCGCGCCGTCGGCACAATGAAGACCACCATCACCCAGCGCTTCAAGAGTCAAGACGGCTGCGAATACGACGTCGATTGCGACTGCCGCTTCCTCTTCTTCTGTGAGAAGAAACGCGGCGGTGGAAGGAGCGACTGGAAAGCGGCTTTCGTCAAGCTCGTCTACGAAAAGGACAAGGTCGTCCCCGTGAACGGGACATCCGTGCCCATCTTCAAAGATGAGGTGTTGGCTAAGTTTCCAACGGGATACAAGTACCTCGGCGCCGCGCAGAGTAATTTGGGGTATGAGGTCGATACCCAGCTTGTTACGGGAAAGAACCCAGAGTCTTGCGAGAAGACGTATGAAAGCATGGGACGCTGGTTGGCGGGAGAACAGGGGACCGTTGGCCTGTTTGACTGAACTGTTCGTAGCTGTTGGAGTGCACTGGTAGATTGGCTTTATCCTGTCTTCAACGAATTCTCCAAAGTTCCTAGTTGAAGTATCCAATTGTCGTCGATGGCTGGGAGGTAAGAATGCCATCCTATTAAAAGAGCCAGATGCATTGCTATATTGTGGATTATGCAAATAAGCACTGGCGAGTAGCACAAATGTAGGTATGCGTGGATCATGCATAAAACAAACGTTGCTCAACTCCGACATGAGGAAATCCCGGGCAGTAGTAAGACATCGGGGTTCTGTTCGGAGACTTCGTTTGTGATGGAGACATTTGACTAAGACAGCCACTGTTTCAAGTCACTCCATGTTCTAAATCTCGGGTGGGTGAGCGAACAAGATGATGATGCTGCAGCACTGCAGCGCATCTGACGCGGCTTCCCGAGTGTTTGTGTGTGTGTGTCAGTGTGTGGAATGTCTGACTGTGTGCAGATGTCTGTACTTGATCTGCCACTCCCGCCCATCGGAGCGCTCTCCATTCTCACATGCATGTCGACGACATGTGTCTGTCTATTCATAAACAGATGGTCTCTGAGAAGAAAACCAGGCGAGTGCCGATCCGGCATTGGGCAGCGGTCGAGCCCACGAGATGATGGGGATGCGAAAGACGGGACGACAGGTCAATGCAGGCAGCGAGCGTCCGTTCCCCTGCGTCAGCCAGTGCGCCGGTTCGTCCAATGATTCGTGATGGTTGGACGTGCAGGCAGGCATTGGCCCTGAAGGCAAGTGACTGACTGTGGGTGAGTGAGACTGGACCTGGACAGGTGAGGGCGAAACTGGGAGCGAGAGTAAGAGATGATCTTCAGGCCCTTCCTGAACCCCCTTCCAGCGTAAGTGGAGGCGGCCCCAGCGGCGCAACTTCCAAGGTTCCAAGGTTCCAAGCTTGAACTGCAGCCCCGGAAAACAAACTTGGACAGGCACCACAGGCGAAGAAGGGACACGACGGGCTCCCCGTTGGAGTCACGTGATGCCGCGAAAGCCCCTTGTTTCCACAGGCAGGCCTGTACAGAGTACATTCACGGTGGACCCACTATTCGCTGTATCCGTACAGCGTCCAGTGTCCAGCATCTACGCCCCTGGCAGGCCTCTCCTTAATTTCGTAACGTGCCAATACGACCGCCGTCATTGTTTTCCCTCCACCGGCTACGGGGTACACACCCCCTGATTACTCTTCCTCCCATTCACATCCACAGCCCCCCCGAGTCCCGGCAATAAAGTCGTCTTTATCCCACGCCCCGTTGTTGACTTTCCTCCCTTTTGGACCTCTTCACTCTTTCAACTTTGTCCAGTCATTCGTTTTGGGCTCACGAAGGCAACACCACCACCAACTCAGTACACTCTTTTTTATTATTTTACCTTATTGTGTAGTCACACCTAGACGGACTCCGAACAAACGAACAAACAGTCTCGAACCCCCTCGTCCGACTATTTAATTCACTCCTCGGACCTGTTCTCCCGTCGATTCAAACGAAATCCCTAGACGAAGCGATTCCTCTACATTTTCGACCGTTCAGACAAAGTTCTTTTTTTCTCTCTCTCTTCTAATCCATTCATCACCATCAAAATGAAGGCTTCTCTCTCCCTCGCCGCCCTGACGGCGCTCGCTGCCACCGCCGAGGCTCAGAACTGGTTGGGCTTCAACTCGGGAGCCACCAAGACCGACCGCTCCGCCAAGTTCAAGGCCGACTTCGAAGCCGAGTTCAAGACGGCCCAGAACCTTGAGGGCGCCCCCGGCGACTTCAACGCCGTCCGCCTCTACACCAACATCCAGGCCTACTCCACCGACGACCCCATCGAGGCCTTCGAGGCCGCCATCGAGACCAAGACGTACATCCTGCTCGGCGTCTGGACCTCGGGCACCGACAACATCGACAAGGAGATCAACGCCCTGAAGAAGGCCGTCACCAAGTACGGAACCAAGCTGACGGACCTCATCATCGGCGCCTCCATCGGCTCCGAGGACCTGTACCGCAACTCGGTCACGGGCGTCAAGAACAAGTCGGGCGTCGGTGCGGACCCCAAGACCCTTGTCGGCTTCATCGACGACTTCAAGTCGGCCTTCAAGGACACCCCTCTGTCCAAGGTCTCCATCGGCCACGTCGACACCTGGGACGTCTGGGGAAACACCACCAACAAGCCCGTCCTCGACGCCATTGACTGGGTCGGTGTCGATGAGTACCCCTACTACGAGAACGACAAGGGCAACGACATCAAGAACGCCGGCAAGCTCTTCGACAAGGCCTACGAGGCCACCATCGCCACGGCCGGCGGCAAGCCCGTCTGGGTCACGGAGACTGGCTGGCCCGTCACCGGCGAGACGTGGGACGAGGCCGTCCCCAGCAAGGAGAACGCCAAGAAGTACTGGGACGAGATCGGCTGCCGTCAGCTCTTCAACAAGGTGCCCACCTTCTGGTACAACCTCCGCGACTCCAACCCCGACAACTCGATGAAGTTCGCCATTACCAAGGACCTGTCCACCACCCCCCTGTTCAACCTCACCTGCCCCACCACCTTTGACACTCCCACCGGCACCTCGTCGTCCTCGGCCACCGGCACCGCGACCGCTAAGCCCAGCGCCAGCTCCGGCTCCAACAGCACCGGCGGTTCCGGTTCCGGCTCCGGCTCTGGCTCCAGCAGCGGCTCTGGCAGCGGTGCTAACGCCACCGTCTCCACTGGCGCTCCCTCTGCCACCTCCGGCTCTGGCTCTTCCTCTGGCTCCGGTGCCGAGGCCAGCAGCACGCCCTCCAGCGTTGCCTCTGGTGCCTCCAACCTCCAGTTCTTCACGACGGGCGCCCTGGCCGTTGTTGCCGGCGCCTTCGCTCTCCTCTACTAAGCGAAGGAGAAGAGTGGCGTGCACACTTTTGGGTGAGATTTCTAGCGCATTGGCAAAGGTGTCTTTGATTCCCCTTCTGGACATGTGTTTTTTTTTTTCTCGGCATCATAATCATGGAAAGATTTGAGGATAGACTGAAGGAGAAAAGAAGAGGTGATTACAAAACTATACACACTCATTCAAACCATGCATCGATCTATGACCTATTGCCATGTATCCCAACCTTGCGAGTGTGTGTGTGTGTGTGTGTGTGTGTGTGTGTGTTTGTGAGAGTGAGTGATTGCGGCTCCCACCAAGCCCATCGCGTCATTGTAATTCCTGACTACTTGTGTCCTAACAGGCCTGACTCGGTGAGGACCTGTGGGCCGCGTTCAAGACTGTGTTTTGCGTTCCAATCGGGCAAGCCAAGTATTAAGCCTACCTTGAGCCCAGGTCCGCGCCGCTCCTCCTCCTCCTCCTCCTCCTCCTCCTCTCAATCCACACCCCCAGAAAGGCCCGGAAATGAGGTGGTGCTGATCACCCCACCGGACGAGGATGCGCTAGGCGGTACGAGGCACTGGAGTCTGGACCACCACCACTGGGCAGGCCCGCCCGGTTCCCTCCTGGGTTCGTATTTCTCGTCCTGACCAGTGACCACTGACCAAGGGGAGTGAGTGAATGTTCCCGGGAGCAGGTGCCACATTTCCAGGCGCAGTGGCGAGCTAAATTTAGAGGGTTGTCGAATTCCGTGCTCGTACGGGGAGGGGGCAGCACTTCCAAATGGGAAGAAGTATTGGACGTGCAAGATGAGGAACGTCCCGGCTCGGTTCATTGCCGCGCCGATGCACGCCATTACTAGGCTTATGTAGATTCGATTCTCGAACACGAGGGAATCGTCGATGGAAGAGAGAGGGCAGGGGGAAAAGAGAGGAGAGAAAGGGAGAGATGGGGGGGAAACGGGGGGTGGACCGGCCGCCTTAGAACGTACAGTTTGAGACGTGCGCGCGATTACGTATGTTATGCGAAAAGTGTCTCTCCTCGGGCGACTCTGTATCCGTACAGGTACTGTCAACAAACGCCCCCCAGGCACGCGGCGAATCAGGTCCTCGCGGTACCTGGAGCTAGAGCCAGAGCCAGAGCTAGAACCAGAGAGACCCGGCAACAGAAAAGCCGCCCGGCGAGCGCGGCGGGCGAGCGGCGCGGGAGGGAGGGGAGGAGAGGAGAGGTGAGAAACTTGGCAATGGGCTCTGGTCTAGGCTTTCGTTGCTGCATATGCATATGCTAGATTGGAGATGGAGATGGGGGGGGGGGGGGACATGGGATGGGATAAAGCTGGGTCAGAGTACAGAGAAGGAAACTTGGCTCTCTCGCTTAGGGAATGAGCATTGAACAGAGGGCAGGATGTTTCCCTTTTTTCCTGTTTCTTCTTCTTCGTTATTTTTTTGTTCTTTTTGTGGACGGTGGCGGTGCGCGCGTTCCCTGACGGTGATCATTGAATTGACATTTGGCTTTTGTTGTGGTGGGGTTAGGGGTTGTCCCCTCTGCCCCCCCCCCCCCCCCCCTGAGCCTGTTGTCGACGAGTACCAAGAATGGTTCCAATGTTTCTCTTTTTGGCAAGTTAGTGTAACCAATTTTTAATTTTTTTTGATCTGGGGATGACGTCTCCTGTCGTCTTTGAAGGAGAACATCCATCATCCTGGGGAGCGTTTTCTCTTGAGTTGATAGGGAGACAAATCTTTTGTGAACACAACCGGTTGGAGTACCGCCCCCTCCGTCCCCCCATCAAAGGGCTGTCTTTCAACGAACGGCCTTCTCAAGCGCGCCCCCCTACCACGTTTCTAGTTGCGTCCGCCGACCGGTCGATGCTTGGCGCCGTTTGCCTCAGCCGCGAGATGTTTTACGGTCCTCCCAACCGGGTTTACTCCAGCGGAAACCTTGCGAGACGTCATAGACAAGAGGACCGATGTTAACTTTGTGCGGCTCCGGGGTGGGTTGAGTCAAGACCGTCGAAACCTGATTGACTAGGCCATCTCTCAGAGCAAACATTGATACTGCCGTCTCTCTGTCTCCCTCTCCCTCTATCTATCTATCTCTCTCATGGAAATGCCGGTTGTCAATCTCCATAATCACACTGCACGTCTCCCCCATTCGGCAAAAAACCCACTTGTCGACAGCAGCGGTGGATAACTCACTACTACCCCGTCCGGCGTCTCCCATAGCCCTAAGCTCCATGTTGCCCACACACACACATACACAGACACACCACCCAGCTCACCATGAGGAGATATGAGAAATCTCCCGGCGTCTACCGGCATCTGCAAACGATTCCGAGTATCTCGATCCAGGATCACGTCACGGAAGGGTGGCCGAGTTGGTTATGGCGCCAGGTTAAGGTCATCTTAACATCTGTTTCCTGGTGGGGCAACCCGCGCGAGTTCGAGTCTCGTCCCTTTCATTTTTTGCGTGTTTGGAAGACTCGTGTGCAAGTCTCAAGTCCTAGACGTCGAGTAGTGGGATGACGGTTTATTTTTTTTATTTTATTTTTGGCTGGTCAACCACGTACTTCAGATTCAATAGTACCTGCCTGGCCTGGAGGAAAACCTTGGTGACAGGGCTGTTGCAGGGCTTCCCTTGCTACTCTAATGACACGAGGTTAAAACCACGTCTTGTCACGTAAGTTTCGTGCATATTGAAGCAACGCTTACCTATATTGCATCTGGTAAAGAGGTCACTTAATGGCACATACTGGACCTCTAGATTGCAAACTGCAATCTGATGTTTCGAAGGCCAAGAACCTTTTGTCTTGACATCAAATCGACTGTGCTTAAAGGCATCTAAGATTGTAGGTAGATACACCGTTTGCAATTTACGGTCTGTTTCCAAACCAACATCAACGCACGCTGATTCTTAGGATTAGCCCTGTGGCCTGTAATACCAGAGCAATGTACGGAGACACTGAACGGTTTACAGACATGCTGAACGAGTTCCCTCACGACAGGACTCTGTCCGGATGTTTTTCTCGCGGAGCTGTCGACTTCGTGGCCTGGGAATCTTATGTCACGAGGCTTCTGAATGCCAAAAATCGTCTCAATTATACTACAGAGTCAATCGTCGTGTACGCGATGCTTGTGCTGCGTGATACCCAAACCCAAAATCAAAATCTGCAGACATGCGGACGTGAAGCGAATGATGGCTCATGGGAATCACAGCGTTCTGAGAGTGTCTAAGGGTTCGTCGGAAGCTCTACTCTTGCCCAGTGTCGTTCGGCCGGCCGGGCATCCATCTCATAGCTTCCATTAAAGACGGGCGGCGTCTTCACCTCTGTGGATCGAGGCGGGGCCCAATTCTCTGGCAGGCCGTTGTTGTAGTAGACCGGCCCCACTGGCGGTTCATGATACATTCCCGGCCAGCGATGGGCCTCCTGCTGTGCCTGCTGAGCCTGTAGGGCCTTCTTGTTGCTTCGTATTTTGAGTAGAAGATACACGAGGGCCGCAACGAGGAGAGCGCCCGCGCCCGCACCCGCACCGATACCCGCCTTGGCCGTGGTCGACAGCCCGGGATCCTTCTCAGCCTCCCCCTGGGTTGGTGCCGCCGTAGGTACGGGCTCCACAGAAGTCCGAGTTTGACCTCCCGCTGTCAGAGGCGTCGACGGGATGGTGCCTGTCGGAGTCGGGCCGGCTGACGCTGTTGTTGCTACATCCGATGTTGTGGAGGAGGGGATTGACGTCGAAGTCGAGCTTTCGGAAGACGTTTGAAGGATGACGAGAAATCGGCTTGATTCCCGATTCCAGGTTGCCCAGACCTGCGGTTCGGCCGGGAGGACGTCGAATCGGCCGACGCCGCTGTTACAGCAGTTGGGGGCGTGATCGCAGCAATACGAAGTGTCGATGCCGGTCACGTTGGAGCAGGAGATGAGGTCCGTCCCTCCGGTATCCGCGCCTGCGGAATGTCTCGGGTCAGTATATTGTATGGTTCATCGCCAACAACGCCACCCGACTCTCGGACTCGGGTTGTCTATAGGATACTTACTCATGCAGTAGTGGGCGCACAATGGCGAGTTCCAGCTCTCATCTGAGCAAGATCCCCTGACCGTGTTCCCGTTGGGCCCTCGACATAGCTTGTTGGACAGACAGGCCGATCCGAGACCGCCATGGCAACACGGGCTGTCGTCGGCATCGGGATCGCAGGGAAAGTCGCCCGGGACGGCGTTCCCGTCTGGAAAATAACACTTGGCGACGACCGAGGTGATCTGCAGCAGGCAAAGGAACAGAAGAGAAAAAGAACGGTCCATCATCATAGCGCTCGCCGACAAACTAATTTACCGCCGGAGAGGCTGAGCGTTCATGACAGGTTTAGGTATGAAGAGAAGGAGAATTGGCATGAAAGGAAAGGAAGGTCGCACATCGCTCACACGGGTCGGGAGAGATTCCGCGATACGACCTCCCTTTTTGCCCCTTCGGCCAGAGGGGCATAGCCAGTCGACAGAGAACAACGACATGTCTTGTCTGTTGGTGATGCGTTTCGGTGACGGCCACAACTTGCTTGCATTGTCCTTTTGTCGCGCGTCTAAGTTGCATCTGCCACCGCATCATTGGCCGGTTGGTTCCAGAGTCTTGGGTCGGTTCTAAGAATGGCAAACTGCTCCGGGCGGTTAAACCACCAACCAACTGCAGAGAAAAACGAGGCACGTGAAATGACCCCTGTCGTGATGCCTGCATGACGGTTGGCTGCTGTGTTTGTGTCTGCATTCGTGCCTCCGTGGCGGCTGCACTGCAGGTCCTCATCCCCCCTCTCACTCACTCACTCTCTCAACCTCTTACTCGTGCTTTCCATCATCCAATTCTCTGGCTACATATCATCGGGCTTCACTCCACGTCTCATCCGGCCTCGACAGCCAAAGCACCATGTTGACCATGTTGCCGTCGGCGATATCCAGCAGGCCTGCCGTCGCAGTGCTGGTCAGCTTCGTGATGGTCGTGCTGCTGATCAATTCAGTGTGGCTGTACGGCCCTCAGACAAACATATTCCATCAACCACCATCCGCGGATCATGCGGACCTGCCGTCGCCGCAATCGCTCCTGGAGAAACCCTTCCCGGCCAAGATATGGCAGAGCTGGAAGGACGACTCGCAAGACCCGACCGACCGCACCGTCGGCTTCCCCCATCAGTGGAGGGTCGTCAACCCCGGGTGGCGCTACGAGCGCATCACCGACGCCAACATCGACGCCTACGTCCGCGACAACTTCGACGCGACCATCGCGGACCTCTTCGCGAGCATGCAGGACCACATCCTCAAGGCCGACTTCCTGCGCTATCTCATCCTGCTCCGCGAGGGCGGCGTGTGGGCCGACATCGACGTCTACCCGCACCAGCCCGTGTCGAGGTGGATTCCCGAGGGGTTCCTCGACTCGGTCAACCTGGTCATCGGCATCGAGAACGACCACCACAAGAAGCCCATCTGGAAGGGGTCCCCGTACTCGGTCCAGCTCTGCCAGTACACCGTCCTGGCGAAGCCCGGTCACCCCGTGATCCAGACGCTCGTCGACCAGGTGACGCGCGACCTGCAGACGCTGCTCGGTTCCAAGCCCGAGGGCGCCCCCACCACCTTTGAGGACGTCATGACCACCACGGGTCCCTTCGCGTTCACCAAAGCCCTGATGGACTACTTCACGCAGGTCACGGGCGAGGAGCACACGGGCGACGAGCTGGAATCGCTCGCGGCCCCGCGCAAGATTGGGGATGTGCTGGTGTTGCCGATAGAGAGCTTTGGGTGGCTGGCGCATGAGCACACCCACAAGAAGGGAGACCCGAGCATCCTTGTAGAACACCTGTTCATAGGCTCGTGGCGACAGGGACATCCGGGATGAGAAAACACTTGTCGGGGGGTGGACTTTTGCCGGAGATTCGATGCGAATAAGACGTCCATCACAGAATCACGTTCACTGTCCTTGAACAATTAATCACTTACCATTAGACGATAATGAACATTGACACATACTTATCTTTCTATCGAGATCATCGTCTTGTTCTTCAAAACCTGTCTCTCCGGATTTCATCGACACCCGCGGCAACCCCTAGGGATGGCAGTAACCAAGACGCCCTTCAGGTTGAACTACAAGCTGCCAGGATGGTCGTTTCCATGGGCCAAGAGAATCGTGGTGTCACTCGAGCCTGCAACGTCGCACTGGTTGACATCTCTTATTCGTTTTAAACCTATTTAGACATGCTGAGAGCTAGACTGACCGTTATTTCATCCGTCCATCAACTGTAAATTTTACCTTTACTATGGAATCTCTCATTTGAAGAACTTTTACAATTTGACTGTCGAGGACGGCAAAAGCCCTCGGTGGAGTGAAATTGCTCAAATTTCAAGGCCAGCCGTTGCCTTGTTTCATGCCTCTAACGAGTAAATTCAACGCCAAATGTAGCTGACTTAAAGTCTCAGCATATTTATGAGTGTCACAATTCCAGAGGTGATGACGGCTAAAAGGCATGTGTGTCGTGGATGGAAGGTTTGAGGGCATCACGGTCGCCGCCCAGAGAACAAGGCTGACAACCTCTGAGACGGTACCAATGCACTTGCTACGCACCTTGCAGAGTCTCACATATATGTACGGGTTCTGTGCTTGAGAAACTGAGCTGGGAAAGGGTGCGTTAACATTTTTTTCTTATCCTTCTATGCTGACATACTCACGCTGGATTGCAGCTACGGGAACGATATACTGGGTCTTTAGCTCTTTATACTTATGGAGTTGTTTTCCTCACTTCGCCACTAGCTTTTTGAGGATATAGGGGATATCACGCAGCTCATCATCGTTCTGCTGCATGCCTCGCTCGCGGCGTGACGGACGGCGGACCATTGCCCGTCGTCCGAGTTCTTCTTTAAAAACTTGTGGTTGTTTGCTTGGTGATGACATTTTACCCTGTGATACAAGCCCTGGTTGAACTAGGGCATCGAGATCTGTGCATGTAAGCATGAGTGGTTGGTGTCCCATCAGTCTCAGCATCACTAACACGGGGCTGGTAACGGTTTTTGATCACAGGCAAAGCGATTGAATCCGTGAAAGAACTCGAAACCGACAAAGAGAGAGAATATAGCACACAATTTTCCAGGATGCAGCGAGAAGACCGGAAGTTGTCCAGATTCATCACTTTGCAGCGGTACTGCGGCAAAGTTCTCCTGTAGAATGCCGGAGCCATCATTCAATACTCATTTCAACTGTTTTGTACAATGGTATTGACGGATCTATGTACAGATGCTTCTCCTGGCTAGAGGAGCAAGGCTTCATGTCATCAAGTCATATGTGTGGTCAACACTCCATGTAGATATTTGCAAAGGAAACGAAACTGCGAGCAGCGCTCATGACGGGCATCCGCTGGCAGGGAAGTTGCAGCTGCCGCCCTTGCCGCCGCCGGTGATCTTGGTGTTCTCAAAGGTGACGTCGGAGCAGCTGCCCTCGCCGCAGAGGATGTAGTAGTTGTAGCCATGGTCGGTGGCGGTGCCGGCGACGTCGATGAAGCGGATGCCCGAGATCTTGACGCCGTTGGTGGGCTCGCCGGTCGGGCCGCCGTTGAGGTAGTCCTGCTGGACGTCGATGCCGTAGGTGTCGATGTCCGTGAGGGTGATGTTCTGGTACGTGACGTTGCTGACCTCACCGGTGGTGCCGGAGTTGGACTTGATGCGGCAGCCGTTGGAGCTCTTGATGATCTCCGAGTTGGAAAAGACGACGCCGTCGACCGTGTTGTCGCTCTTGCCGCCGATGGACCCGATGCTCAGGCCGTGGCCTCCGTAGCAGTAGAGGTTGTTGACGGTGATGTTGGTCCCGCTGGTGACGGCGACGCAGTCGTCCTGGTTGTGGACCCTGATGTTCTCCAGGAGGACGTTGCTGCTCGAGGAGATGTCGAAGCCGTCGCTGTTGTGGGCGGCGGCCTTGCTTCCGCTCTGGGCGTTGGGCTCGTCGCCGGCAGAGTTGTCCAGGTTGATACCGGAGACCGTCAGTCCCTGGTTGCCGGTCATGGAGAAGCAGTGGACGGGCCAGTTCTTGATGTTCAGGTTGGTGATCTTGGCGTTGGTGGTCTTCTTCACAACGACAAAGTGGTTGGGCCTAGTTGCGAGCGTCAGAAACAGAATCCACCCGACGTTCCTGCTTGAGAGGGTTATTGACTTACTTGTCACCACCGCCGTTGGATCCCAGGCCGTCCCAGTACGCGGCGCCGTTGCCCTCGATCACATGGCCAGGGGCACCGGTGACGGTTATGTCAGTGCCGGAGATGATGATAGGGTCGAATTTTTTGTCAACGGTGGTGGCAAAGGTCTATACAGCAAGTCAATACACAAGGAGGCTTTTGGAGTCGGATGGACTTACTGTCGTGCCATCGAACGTGACGGTGGCCCCTTGCTGGAGCTTCTGGAGATCGATGGGGCTGTTCGCGGGTGCAGCGATGTTTGAGAGCGTAATATCAGTACAGGTCGCGACCGCGTTGGCAATGTCGGCGTATTCCGTGACAGTGCAGCCGTTCCCAGTCTAGAACGGAACATGGGTCAGTCTTAAAAGCCATTTCTTGGCAGATCCGATGGGGACCACCCGGGGGAGGGGACCGGCTCACGGCATTCGAGACGGCGGTAGGGGCCGCCGTTACCAGAACGGCTGGCAGCAGAGCCGCAACAACAGGGGCAAAAAGCTTGGCCATCTTGGCATGGGCTAAAGGAGCGGGAAAAGAGAACGACGTTGGTGAATCGAAACGAGTGGTGAGCGGTGTTGAGAAGCAGAGACTGGCTGGGGAACAAAACGCCAAGAGCGGTATGCCAAGGGAAAGTATTATATATCTTTCAGGTCCAAGACGCAGCAATGTAACAAACAGAGAGGTTGACCCTCGATGATTGGAGGACCTTTGGGAACCCTCTTCCGTCCGAACGGTTCAATATGGCTCTTTGGGAACAACCGGCATCGATCAACGACTTTGGTGAGTGGGCATTTGCATGCCTTTTCCAGATAGGACCCATTCGCAGCCGGCGGGAATGGTCGATATTTCTCAAACCATCCAACATCATAGGGCAAGGTTCTGTTAGTGTCGTCAGTTTGAGCACTCGTTCTCAGAACAGGAAAGTGTTTGCGGGGTTGAAGGACCTGCAGCCTTCAAATGACACCGTTTCATGTGAATCAAGAACATATTCTGTGACCACTCGCGGGCGTTGTACTCGGAGTTGATTTGCGGAGGAATTATTACCTTCGGCCCATGGCGGCACACCCCTTATTTCTCCTTGTCTCCACCGACTAATCTCTTTGAGTCAGGGGGCGCGTGCAGTCGAGAGAGAGAGAGGGCGAGTCCGGAGACGCAGGGTCACACCCCAAAAGATTCCACGAATCCACAATCAACATGACACTCGCTACGAGCCGTTTGTGCCGAACTCTCTTCATCGGAAAATCATGTTTGGAGAGCTTGAAGATGCTTTTGAAATCCCACTGACCACGGCGTCCGGCAAAAAAAGTTGTATCTACAGTGGTGAAGTTTGTCGTCCAAAGAAGTTTGCGCTTAACTACGGAAGCTCGACACACGTGGGGTGGTTGGAAGCGTTCGGGACGTTCCATGTCCGAAAACCTTGGCCTTCGATTGGCCAGGGGAAGCATTGACTTTGTACTTGGACACGCGCATCACCTCATCTTCGTCTGGTCCCTCCTTGTTTCGTTTCGTCGGGAAGTCAAACGATCTGTTCTTCCGCCCGATGGACGAGACGCGGAGGCCAATCTCGTCTTTCTGTCTTGCCCGCGAAGATGCCTGGCCGATGATGTGTAGCTGTAAAGATCGGTTTACGATGCTTTCGATAGCGGGACAGCGGGAATAACAATAGCAAGGAAGGCTGAGTTTCGCACTCACTCCAATTCTCCCCCCTTTTTTTCTACGGCAATTTTGACAGACCCTGGCGTACCCCTGATTTCGATGATACAGAATCATACACTGCAGAAGGAAAGATTTCACGACCGTGAAGCAGAATTGCTTCAGGTTGATGCAAGACAACAGCTTCTGGTAGACGAAGTTGGGCTTAAAGTTCAAGCTTTGGGCACGAGTTCCGCAGAAATATTACTCTTAATGAAACAGAAACATTTGATTGATAATACACATGAAAACACTACCAAAGTCAAACACTGCCAGAAGCTCTTTCGACGCTACCTTTAATTCCAGTGCCGTCTTCCGTATGTTACGTTAGACCCACTGCCTTTATTATGTCGCTCACAAGACACCCGGCCAGAGCACATCAGCAACCGGCCTTACCCTGGGAGCTTTATAACACAAATCTGCTTCCTCCCTCTTCCCTCGAACCAGACCCTCTGCCGCTCTATGGCCTGCTTTTACTACTCAGTCCCCCCCCACGCGTGACAGCGTTTCGCAGCAGCAGACCGTCCCCACCAACCCTGGAGTGAGTTTCCTGCGGGCTTTGCTGGCTATCGTAGAAGATTGGGGCATGAGCGCCTTCTTGCTGACAATGTTTTATCAACAGCAAGGATGCATCGTTCGATGTGGCAGATGACAAAACGAGCTTTGAGGTATCTCAACTTGAAACTTTCATGCTTAATGCTCAGACAAGAAACTGACAAACAGGTCGGATGGCACACTAGTTGATTTCAATTCCAACCTTGCCCTGGTGGTTTCCGGACTCCAAGTACTCGTATGCCTCTTTCAGTTCCGTCAGCTGGAAGACTTTAGAATCGATCACAGGACGCAGCGTGTCCAAGTTAGCCTCGATAGCCCTGGACATATCCTCCATCTGCAGTCGACTACCAACCCAAACACCCCGGACCGTAACAAGGCTTAGCCAAGAGTCTAGAAATGTCGGCATCTCCTGTCCTTTGGCCTCGCCGCCGGCAGAGCCAGTGGTGACGATGGTTCCATCCAGTCTCACACTGGCGAGACTTTGGCTCAGAGTCGTGGGGCCGGCTACCTCAACAACGAGATCAACGCCCACCCCTCCGGTTAACCTCTTGGCCTCCAGGCCCCAGTCAGCCGTCTCACGATAGTTGATGATGTGGTCGGCGCCAAGCTTCTCCAGAAGCTTCGCCTTTGCAGCCGAGCTTGTGGTTGCAATAACCCTGGCCCCGACCGCCTTGGCGAATTGAACGGCGAAGATGCTCACTCCGCCGGTGCCCTGTGTGAGCACCCACTGCCCTGCCGATACTTTCTTTCCCGACAACCCGAATAGTGCGTTCCACGCAGTGACTCCGGCGCAGCTCAACGAAGCGGCTTCGACAAAGGTCAATGCCGTGGGCATCGCCACGAGTCCTTGTTCGTTGAAGGCGCCAACGGTGCGGAAAGTACCGTCGATGCCGCCGCCAAGTCCACTTTTGGCGATTTGATCGGTCACGAGCCCTCCGAGATATACCTGGCTCAGTATAGTTATGACCTTGTCACCCGGCTTGAATCGGGTGACGTGCTTCCCAACGGCCAGGACGGTGCCGGCTCCGTCAGACCCGGGTACGACGTTGGGCTTGATATCCCAGGGATATTTACCGCGAGGAATAGTGACGTCGCGGAACTTGACAAATGGGGTCAATCGAGTGTCACTTCTTGAAGAGACAAACTCACATTGAGGGTCGCTCCTTGCACTAAGATTCCTATAATATCAGCTAAGGAACTTCCAACAATGCAAGGGGAGGGACCAACACTTCACCAACACTTGACTGTCGCCAAGTTCAGGCAGCTCCCGTTCGGAGAACTTCAGGGATTCGAGCCCTTCTTGTCCAGTGACATTCCACTGTTTGGAGCACCTGGGAACGGACAGAGCCATGATGGAGAGACAAGAGACACCTGGATCGATGTTTATGATTGACGCAAAAACTGCTTTTCGACTGAATTTACATGCCGAGGTATGAGAAATACTCACGACTTTATACTCATCACGCCGCTGAGTACTATGTGTCCACGGCGAACACGCTAAGCGAGACATCACAAGCTGTCACGAACTTCTGACAGAAGCAGTTAATTGACTGATGCGTAAGCGCCCACATAAATGGGCGCCACGGCTCTCATGATTACGTTTGCAGCACCTGTTCATAACGTTATACCAAACATCGTCGTTCAGGCAGACCATGATGCAATAACAGGAAACTGTTGCTGAGTTTTATTTGTGATTACCAATCCAACTCAGGAGCTGCTACGGCATTCTGGCGTTTCGTGAGACCCCTCTCACCCCAAACGCATCGTAACTCCGCCAGTGATGGTCTGCTGCGATACACCGTAGCGACCCGTCTGGAGGCTCCAGTTCAGGTTGCCGGTGCAATTCAGCCTGCAGGCATCGATGTATATCTTGAGGTTCGAAACCAAGGCCTCGTCGTCTGCGAACTTGTTCAACAAGAGCGCCGCCGCACTGTCGAACTCTTTGATGGATTTCTCGATAATTTCGATGACCATGGACACCGCTGCGGCAAGAGACCCAAGGTTGTTGTAGAGCAATGGGACGATGCTCTCGACGCTCTGCTGGTCCTTTGGCAGACTGTCAGCGAACTTTCCCGAGAAAAGTTGATGCCAGCTCAACTCACGATTTCTTTCTTGAGCGAAAGCAAATCATTGACGCTGATGAACTTCAGTCAGTATACTTCCCCCACGAGGGCACTGTGTTTGCAAGTGGCAACTTACACGCAGACGAGGATGTTGGTTTGGTCCCAAATGACTTTCATGTGCACGTCTCTGAGGATATCGACCGGTAGAGATATTCCGTAGGCAGCCCTGCCTGTGTCAACGTTGTGTTCCCAAACATGGAAAATTTTCACATACTCGTTAAGAATCGTGCAGACGTTGACGGCACCAGTTCCCATCCTGGTGGCGAGGTATTCCTCCGTCGTTGGGAGCTCGGTACTCAAGCGACGCTGCTGCTCCACCTCGGAAGTTTCCATGAAAAACTCGATTTCTCTGAAGAGAAGCTCCCTGTGCTCTACGAGTCCGGTCTTTATTTCAGCTGTGTCCTGGTCTTGTAGATCAATGTCAAACCTTACCAAGGTCGTAGGCCTCGCACACTGCGTCGCCGATGATTTTGAAGAAAGCGATGATCTCGTTGGCTGGAGTGTCGTATTTCCTCGCATCGCCAGAGAGACCGAGGCAGCGATGGACGTATTCGATGGTTTCCTGGCGGTACAGCTTGGCGGCTTCCATGTCGCCGGCTAAGCGCCCAATCTCTGTGTCGATCTCTGTTGAAGAGTCAGTAAAATCTCATGCAACAACCGGTCACACAACATACCATCATCCCAAAGGAAGAGCTTGAAGATTTGCCTCCAGTATCAGCCAGACGTCCTGCGGTTGAAAGCCCACGAGTGTACCTACCCAGAGCACCACGCACGATATCATGTCTCCACATTGCAAGCCGGCTCCGGGATACCACAATGATGTGAAAAGTCCGACATCGATCTTGCCTGCTGCTTTCCGCTTCTTGACACACGAAGTGAGGCTTGACACCCGTCAATCGAGAGATTCATAGACATCGAGATGAGATGGAAAGAAAAGAGCTGTACGGTACTTATCGATGCGTCCTGGGGCAAGAGCTCGGAGTCCCTCTAGGTTGGGGTTCACATTCGTCGGCCAGTGCTTGAACAAGAGCCTGAGGTCCGGCAGATGGAGCCCTTGACCCTTGAGCTGATGAAGGAGGTCTCGGCGTACGTCGACACATGCCATTGTGGAAGTTTTGAGGAAAGATCCTCGAAAAGAAACAGTATGAGAAGGTTGTAGGGTTTGATTTGGAGAAGCCCACACAGTATTCGAACAACGTCGACGACTGATCTTTTATACTAAAAACAATCTGCCATTTATGATAGATGCCCGAGGGTCCAGAAAGCTACTGCCGTAGCCAAGTGGGCTGTGGACAATGAAACGATAAGAACGAGAATGTCATTTGGAGCCCGGTATGGAGCACGCAACGGCGGGGAAGTCTCGGACACCACGGCTGAACATCATAGGTTTGTAAAAAGCCTCAAAATGACGAGTCTTGGTTCTCACCGCCGATCTAAACTCATTCAAACGCCGCCACTGAGAGAACTTGATACGACGCCCCCCTCATTGACAGCAAACCTGTGACAGGGGACGGGGAAGCTCCAACTCAAGCAAAGATAACCTTTGCACTTGTAATAAGCGTGCCTTTGTCGATTCATCGTGTTTGATGCTGTTGGATTCATCGTGTTATCAGGTACTTCACCCTGGTTCACTCGCCGTTGGTTACTGGGTTTGCCCGAGCTACCTCCCCTCCCCCCTGGCCCAACGAGTCCCAGAGGACCGGTTCAGCTTCTTGGCACGTCTGTTGGCCGTCGCTGTTCCAAGCATTCCGAAATTGTTTGCTCCTCTTCCCAGAGTTCCGGTAAGTTTGCTCGTCCGTTGGACTGTTTGCTGCTGCCCCACGCCCTCCTTTCGACATGTCCTTTCAGCAATACTTGGCATTCTCGTACATCAGTCACATTTCATCCATCGTCAGAATTCCCACATGAAGTTTGCTCACACGCAGTTGGTCCGGCTCTCCCGGTCCAAGGGCTTCGTTGGCGGGAAAGCTGTTGATCAAACCGGGTTGATAATTTCTTTAGCAACCTAGTCCTATGAAGAAGGCAGCAAACACTGCAGTTTGTGCCATGTCGAAGACTAGGCCGCGGCAGGGTTGCGAACTCGACTGACGCCAAAATCGTACGGCTGCATTATCTGCTCATGAAGCCGCCAAGAGACATGGTTGGATGTAATGGGAACGGGAATCAAAAACTGGTATGAGGATCAACTGAGCTTCTCAACCCATCGGATCAGGGTTATATGCCTTTGCCCTCGCGCGATTACCATCATCGAGGGGAAAAAAGAGACTACCGCCATTGCCAACACGAAAACTGATCATGGGCCTCCTCGTTGATGTCCCTCTCTTGGGTCAGTTGACGGCTTTCTTTCCAGCCATACTTTTGGCAGCGTCCGTTTTCTACTTTTGTGCCCTTGGGCTATACCGTCTTACCCTTCACCCACTGGCCAAGTTCCCCGGCCCCAAGGTCTCGGCGTTCACGGGGTGGTATGAGTTCTACCTCGACCTACTTGGCGCACCCCGCAGGACCTTCGCGTTCCGAGTCCAGCGGATGCACGAGAAGTACGGCCCCATCGTCAGAATCAACCCCCACGAGCTCCACGTCAGCGACCCGGACTTCTTCGATGTCCTCAACGCCGGGGGCAGCGCTCGCAGGGACAAGTATCCCCCTAGCGCGAGCGTTCAAGGCACGCCGGACGGCATCTTCGGGACCGTCGGTCACGAGGCCCATAGGCGCCGTCGGGGTGCCGTATCGGGCTTCTTCTCGAAGCAGTCGCTGCTGAGAGACGAGCATCTTGTCCACGACAAGGCCAACCTCCTGTGCAACGTGTTCCGAAGCGCCATGGACGAGGGGCGGGCGATCAACGTCCGCGTCCCCTTGCTGGCGTTCGGGACGGATTTCTACTGCGCACACGCGCTTGGAGAACGGGGGAACATGCATTTGTTGGAAGACGAGACAAAGGCCCAGGTGTGGAGAGACAGCATCGTTGGCTTGCTCCATGTCACCCCGGTCGTGAGGCAGTTTCCATGGGTTCTGCCCTACGCGTTCGGGCTGCCCAGCTGGTTCATCAGATGGATCTCGTCGGATATGGCCCTCGTCGTTGATGTGTTTACGGTACGTCAGACTCTGCCGCCTTGTCATTATCAGGGGCTGGCCAGTCCTAACAGCGAAGCAGGATATTCTCAAGCAAGCCGAAGCCACCGTCGATGAGTCCAAGAGACCCAAGGCTGTGGACAAAGGCCGGAGCAACCTGATGGACACGATCCTGGCGTCGGAGTTGCCCCGAGGCGAGAAGACTGCTGATCGGATTGCGCAAGAGGGCTTCACCATTCTGACCGCCTCGGGCGATACACTCGGGAGGGTCATGACGACGGCAATCTACCACCTTCACTGCAACCCGGAATACTTGGCTAGGTTACGAGAGGAGCTGAAGGAAATGATGCCAGACCCCGACGCTGATGTGCCACTCACCAAGATCGAGAGTCTGCCGTGGCTTGTAAGTAGACGCGACATCTCTACTCGGTTAACCAGACATTAATGCTTACGCGGTGTGAAGACAGCCGTCATCAAAGAGTCGCTTCGTATTGCCGGCCTCATCACAGCAAGGACGGTCTTACAGGCACCCAGTGAGTGCCTGAAGTTCCAAGATTGGGTGATACCACGCAATGTGAGTTGCAACTTCTATGGATTTGGTATCTCTCTCAATGATGGAGCTTTTCACGGTCTTGGATGGCCAAGGCTTGATTGATATTGGACTAATCATCATTTCTACCGCAAGACACCAGTCGGCATGACTACCTCGGATTTGATGCTGGACCCCGCCGCATTCCCGGAGCCAAAGAGATTTGACCCCGGGAGGTGGGAGCCATCGCACCCTCTGTACGCCCAAAGCACGAGGCATTTCGTCGCCTTTAGCAGAGGACACAGAAACTGCATCGGGTTGAAGTAAGTCGCCTTCACTCCCTTGGCGTGCCGGTCAGCGTGAACCGACTCTCGAGTACAAGTACAAACAAAGGTTGACTCTTCTGAACAGTCTGGCCTGGGCGCAGATGTACATCGCCCTCGCCAAGATCCTGCGCCGGTTCGAACTCGAGCTCTTCGACGTCGTCCGAGAGAGGGACATTGACCACCACCGCGACTGCTTCTTGGGCGAGCCGAGGGACGACACGAAAGGTGTCAGGGTCAAGGTCCTTGGTCTGCTGGAGTGAGCGAAGTTGAGTCGAGGCCGCGGTCGTCGTCCAGCACGATGTCCGCGTAGGTGGATCTTGGTTTCAACGGCCCTTGGCATCGACGGATGTGCGGCCTCCTTTGCCAGTTGTGTAGCAGCGTCCTCATGCCAACAAGAACGTCAAAGCAGGGCACCGATGGCTCGGTTTTAGCGCTCTTCAACAGTGTCTATAGTTGTTTGAGCAGGCCATTCTCGTTACTTCTAGGTCGATCATGTAACAACAACGGCTTCATAGCGGTCAATTACTGCTGAGTGACTTCAGGTAGACCACAGAGCAACCGTATCATGGACGCGTAGAAGGCAAGACATGGCGTAGCGTGCCACACACGACAAACGGTTTTGCATTGCTGCATGGAAATGGGTATCTAAACAGCCGGTTTGACCAGAACCGGCAACCGCGTGATCGCTCTCGGTGAATGCTGTCCCCATCAACAATCGAGAATCCTCCCCGGAATCCGGAGGGGGGAGGGGGGAGGGAGGAGGGGACGGGTGGTGATCGGGACGGGCGGCGAGGAATCTTGGAAGGGCACGGCCACTGAAGAGCCATAAATAGCATCTATTACAGACGGTGTACTTGTACATACCGGCGCGCACGCCCGTCAAGCGCTGCGCGAAAGAAGTCTAAAGTTGAGGATTGCATTTCGGATGAGTGCGGGCAGCCTTCGCTGTTGCAGCTCCATTCTTCAGCACACATTCCAGGAAGCATGCAGAATGTCTGCTTGCTGGGTTTCAATCTTTTTCTCGTAGAAACTCTGCTCTCCTGGATATGGGCCGAGAGAGTCATCCGTTTGGCATGATGATTCACGGTGCCCAAAGGGGGGGGGGGGGGGGGAATGTACTTGAATCGATCAAGTCCCACGGACTGTCTCTGTCTGATCGATTCCTTGCCCGGGAGGGATTAGCCAGCGAACGCTTTTAAGTCTATCCAACCCAACAGGCACAGTCGAGATTGTCAGATCGCCATTACTGCCGTTCGCTTTCGGACCATGGGCACGGCGATGCAACTGGTCCCAGTCACGTCGGCTGTGGTCTTTCCGCCCCTCGGGCCGCAGAGACCCGAATCACTCGAAAGCTCTCCCTTGGCCCGTCGACCCGTCAAACAACTCACTCTGGTGAGAAGAGGAGAGAAGGGCTCTTTTCCGGTTCGGGCTTAGTGGCCGCTGCTCTCTCACACAGTCGTCTCAGGGGTTTGTCTGATCTACGACAGGGCAACGATCCCCCCCGCCTCTCCCCCCTGGTTCCCCCTTGTTCAACCTGTGACGCCAGCCCCCGGAGTCAACTGTTTGAAGTGTCCTATGGCGTCTGCCCACAGACCTCTTCCCATTCTCTTTCGAGGAGCCAAGGCCGGCTTGCCAAGTCAGGCGGACTGGCACCATCCCCCAAGGAGCCAAGACTGTTGCGGGTGAGACGACGTTTAAAATAACAGCCGGGGAGGGGGGCATTTGTCCATCTCTTGGAGAAGGGTTTGGGGGATGATCCCGTTGGGAATTTGCTGGGCTTGTTTCCGCCCCCGAAAACGAAAGAGAAAAAAGCCTCCCACAACAAGTCAAAGCCGCCGCGAGTTGTTCGCCATGAGCCAAATTTGGATTTTGACTCAATAAGCCGCACTGCGACAGGGGTCTTCCCAACTCACTGACAAGGGATTAAGGGCGTGATCGGTTAGGGGCCAGGTCAATACGAATCGAGGGCTAGAGCCGAAATCTAGTGTGCATAACTCTCAAATATACAAATCCAGGCGCACTTTACTTAATATAGTATAGGGAGCTTGAAAGTTAAAGTTATATATTGTATTTTTCTAAAAGTATTATAGAAAACTACTAAAAAGGGGAAAGTATTAATAAAAAGTATTTTTTCTACTATTTTTCTTAATACTATAAGACTTCTTAATTAAGAATTAAATTAAGAGTTAGGAATAAGGGGTAGTAATAATATACTAATAGTAATACTCTATAAATAATTATTATAAGATTCTTATAGTAGTCTTATTTGCAGTAGTAGTAGTAACTACTACTACTATAAGTATTATTATTATACTTAATAAAGTTAAAAAAGAAGCTATTCTAATTAATAAATTACTTATTCTAGTAGAGTAAATTATATAGTAAAGCTAGTAGAATATTTTCTTAATAACTCTAATATTTAATTTAAAGACTTCTTTTACTTAATAAAAGTAAATTTTTATTAATTTAAAGTATAATTTAATAATAGTAATTTTATAAAGGCTACTATAAATTAATTAATTAAATAGAAATTTCTTATATTTCTATATATAATTAAGTAAGGAGAAACTTAGTATAATACTACTTACTTTTTCTAAATTTTATAGAGTACTATCTCTATAATTATTTAATTACTCTTTATAGCTATAATTATACTTTATTAAGAAGTTATTATTTAACTATAATTTAAGTATATTTCTCTATTAATTAAGCTTTTAGTAAAGAATAATTACTTTAATAAGTATATTAGAGTAATTAATAGTATACTTATTTAAGCTTTTATTCCTCTTAAGTAGTAAAGTTAATTCTTTAATTAAAAGTAATATATATTGCAAAATATATTTGCAGTAGTAAAATTTAATAAATTATTTTTGTATATATTAGTAGAAATTAAGGGCTCTATATATAATGTAGTTCTATTAAAATAAGTAATTAGTAAATTATTTAAAATACTATAGGGGAGGTATTATTTTAATAATAGTAGTTTTACTAGTTAAAGGAGAATAATTACTCTATATTTAGGTAAAAAGTACTATTTAAAGGAGTTTACTAATAGAGAGTTATAATTAGAAATACTAGTAGAGCTATATAATTTATACTACTTAAGACTTTATATTATTATTAAGAAAGTATTTAGCTGTATAAAAAGAAAGTAGAAAATATTGCAAGTAGTACTTCTAGAGTATTTATTTACTAATTAAATTTATTTTATATATATAATAATAGCTCTAACGTACACGCATAGCGAGTCGGCCAACATAGCGAGCCGGCCACTCCTTATCGCTAGAAAAAGCCCCTTTTCTAACTATTTATTAAAAAGTAGATTCTTAACTAATAAAGACCTAGTTTTTAGTATTAGATAACGATAAGAGTTAGATTTTAAGAAATAATATTGTAGAAATTATTGTCTCTTCCTAACCCTAGGTTCTTAGTAATCCTCTTATCTAGAGGCCTAGATAAGAGGTAAGCTTAGTAATATAGGCTAGAAAGAGATAATAATTTTAATACTATTATTTCTTAAAATCTAACTCTTATCGTTATCTAATGCTAAAAACTAGGTCTTTATTAGTTAAGAATCTACTTTTTAATAAATAGTTAGAAAAGGGGCTTTTTCTAGCGATAAGGAGTGGCCGGCTCGCTATGTTGGCCGACTCGCTATGCGTGTACGTTATATAACTTTATTAAGTTAGGTAAAAGACTAATTAAAGTAGATAAGTAGGAGGGTAAAATACTATAAGTAGTAGTAGTAAAAGTAAGTAGTAACTTATAGAGGTAATAAGAGGTTAAAATTTATAGTAATTTAGTAGTTTAAGCTTAGAGTAATTAAGAGGCCTTTTTTAATTAGTAGGAGTAAAAAAGTATAAAAAAGGGCAAAATTTTAATTAGTTAGTAAGTATAAAAAAAGTATTATTTTAAATAAGAAAAAAAGAGTAAAAAAGAATATTATTTTAATTAATTAGTAAGTATAAAAAAAGGTATTATTACTATAAGTATAAAAAAAGGTATTATTTTTGTAAAGTAGGAGTAAAAAAAAAGGCAGTAGGAGGGTAGGTAACTACAATTATTTTTATATATTAATTAAGTAGTTACTTAAGTAATTAATTAAAATTATTTTTAATTAGTTAATAATACTAATTTTATATAAAAACTCCTCCTTACTCTTAATTAACTTTACTACTAGTTAAGTAACTACTGCATAAGGTAACTTTAAGAAAAATATTATAATTTTTACTATAATATAGTTATTTAACTTTTCCTTAAATAACTACTAGAAATTAATTATTATTTTTAAAATATTATTAAATTTAGCCTCTTGCAGCCCTACTATTACTATAAGTTTATAAAGTACTATAAGAGTAGTAATAGTATTACTTAAGTAATTTAGACTTTACTTAAGAGTATTACTAAAGGAAGTAAGAGCCTCCTATTTTTCTTTTCTACTTTTTATTATTTTTTGCAATAATTTTTTTAGTACCTCCTTTACTAATTTAGATATTATCTCTAATAATAAGTCTAAATTAGTATTTATATTAATTTCTACTACTCTCTTCCTTACTTAAGATTCTATTATTATAGCTTTAACTAATTTATTATTTTTACTAGGGATTCTCTATATATTATTAGCCTTATAAGCCTTAATAATATACTAGCTTATTCCTATTTTATTAAACTAAAGCTTACTTATTTCCTCTATATATAGAAAGCCCTTATACTTAACTAATTAGAAGTATAAGTATTAAACTTTAAATAATTACTAAGCCTTATTAGTAGTAAATATAAAGCTACTTTTATTATTATATATTACCCCTAATTAGAGGAGAGTTTTTACTTTATAGTATTTATTAAGTAGTACTTTATACTTATTTTGTAAAGTATTAAGATTTACAGCTATTTTATTTATAAGGGAAGTTTTATTAATAGGAGACTATATAATAAAGACTTCTCACACTATAGTACTAACTACTCTATACAGATTTAACCTATGCATATATAAGAGGTAAACCCCCCTTTAAAGGGTTAAAGGTAAAACCCTCTTATATTCCTAGACTTATTAAGGAATCTTATTTTTGTCTAACTCTTTCCTGTATACACTATACTTTAACCCAATACGTGCACTATTATTAGAGCCCCATTGTGCATGTGGGGCTCAGGGCTCTGTTTTTCCTGCAGAGTGGGGTACTTGGCGACTAATTAGGTCTCTGCAAAATGGCGTTCCTGCAGTCGGAATTGAACTAACTGTCTGCGCGCAGAGCGTGCAGACGCTGCTAGACGCTTGCTATTGCGTCACGCAGGTAAGATTTACAGCTGTATTAACTAACTTTATTTAAAGTAATATTTACTCTATTACTAGCTTTATAATAGTAGTCTAACTATTAATAAGAAGACTAAGGCTAATTTACTCTTAGTAAAGCTTAAGAAAAAAGTGCAATAATTAATAATTCTATATAATATAGGGGGGTAATTAATAAGTTTAAAATATATATTTTTAGTAAGGTAATTATAATAGTAGTAATAATAGTAGAGGAGGGTTTATTAATAGTAAGCTTTTAAATAACTATAAGTAGAATTCTCTAGAGCTAATAATAATAATATTATTATTAACGTACACGCATAGCGAGTCGGCCAACATAGCGAGCCGGCCACTCCTTATCGCTAGAAAAAGCCCCTTTTCTAACTATTTATTAAAAAGTAGATTCTTAACTAATAAAGACCTAGTTTTTAGTATTAGATAACGATAAGAGTTAAATTTTAAGAAATAATATTGTAGAAATTATTGTCTCTTCCTAACCCTAGGTTCTTAGTAATCCTCTTATCTAGAGGCCTAGATAAGAGGTAAGCTTAGTAATATAGGCTAGAAAGAGATAATAATTTTAATACTATTATTTCTTAAAATCTAACTCTTATCGTTATCTAATGCTAAAAACTAGGTCTTTATTAGTTAAGAATCTACTTTTTAATAAATAGTTAGAAAAGGGGCTTTTTCTAGCGATAAGGAGTGGCCGGCTCGCTATGTTGGCCGACTCGCTATGCGTGTACGTTACTAATAGTCTAATAGGACTCTACTAGTAATAAAGTTATTATAAGTATTAATATTTATTATTTTTAAGTAAGAATCTAATAGTAAAAAATATAAGTAATAACTCTATTCTTAATTTTCCCCCTCACTTTTGCCTTTAATAATAAAACTATTATTACAAACTTTTACTAATTTAAGTAAGTAGTTAACTATTAATTAAATGCAAGGGTTATACTTAATTAGGCAGTACAATAGGTATAAGGTTAGGGTGTATAAGTTACTTAAACTGAATTTCTAGCCCCTTAGCCCTCAATTCGAATTGGGCACCGATCACGCCCTAAGTACATCACATCCGTAGTACGGATAGTGGACGACAGACGGCGGACGGCAGCACAGGTAGGACCGTACCAGCAGAGAGTGGGAAAACGTGTGAGCCATATGCTCCTTTTTCCGAGACAAGAGTGGTTCCCTCGTCCCCCCTCGTCCCTCCCTTGACAGTGACAGCTCTGGGAGTCTAAGACAAGCCAGGCCATCATCGGTTTGGTTCGTCTTCTCGCGTGGTGTCTTGGCCTCTCTAGGCCCATCTATTCCCGTTGCTGTACCTGTTCCCGGTCTCTATTCCTGTCACTGTCACAGTAGTTCCCTTCTCCATCATCTCTTCTTCTTCTTCTTCTTCTGTGCCCTCGAATCGTCGTCTGCGTCGACGGTGGGGCATGCTTTTGCCCAGCTCTTCTCTTCCATCCTCTCGGTAGCCAAGCCGTGTTTTGTATTGCGTTGCGTCTGCCGTTTGAAGAGGCGGCGGCATCGTCTCTTCGTCAAGCCAAGCCAAGCCAAGCCAGGTCAAGTCGGGTCGAGTCGAGTCGCCGGCGGAACAACACCCTCGTGCCCTTCCTGTCTTCCTGTCTTCCATTCATCATCGACAGCTAGCACTGTTTTACCTCGTTTTCTTCTTTCTTCTCGTCTTAGCCTTCGCCTTCTTCACCATCTATCTATATACCTTTTGTCTGACCCAATCAATCAACCGGATTGTAACCCACACGCTCTTTAATCGACAACTTACCTCTCCGCCTGGTGCAACCACTGAGCTCTACGCCGAAGCCCGAGTATTAACAAAAGTCGCCCACAGACGGTTTGAGACAGTTCCCATGTGGCGACGACCGCGATAGCGCCCATCACCTCTCTCCAGCACCGGAAATGGCGCTCCTCTCCTCCGCCATTCTGGCCCTGTCGCTATTCGGAACAATAACGCAAGCATGGCCTCAGCTACCAACAGACGACGGCGACTTCACCTCGCTGACGACCCTCCCGACCATCCCCTACACGACGCAAGATAGCATCGACGTCGCCCCGCGCGGGCTGTCCCTCCCCGCCGACGAGGACGCCGAGGCCGGCATGGTGATGACGCTGCCGGTGACCTCGGGGCCGAGGAGGAAGCGGCGCACGCGCTCGCGGCGCAAGATCCTGCTCGACGACATGCTCGACGACGACGACCTCGAAGCCGCCCTGCCCGAGGCGCCCCCGCAGCGGCTCAAGCCTCCGGTCTCGATGCGCGGCCTGCTGCCCGTCGACGACGACCAGGTCGACGTGAACGGCGCCTTCGTCACGCTGCCCGTCATCCACTCCACCAAGCGCGGCGTCTTCAGCCGGCAGGTCGAGGCGAAGCTTGCCAACCGGTCTGACGTGGCTTACTATGCCCAACGTAAGCCTTGAATCGCTCCCTTCCCTATTGCCCCTTTTTAACCAGGGCACATGACATGCCTACATCCATCCATCCAACCACAAGAGACTAACAAGCTACCCAGTCAACATCGGCACACCACCCCAGGCAGTGTATGCCCAGCTCGACACGGGCTCCTTCGAGCTCTGGGTGAACCCGGACTGCACCGTCCTGGCCGCCGCGGACCAGCGCTTCTGCGAGGCCGTCGGCTTCTACGACTCGGCCCGCTCGTCGACGGCCGTGTCGATGCAGACGTCCAAGACGCTCCGCTACGGCATCGGCGCCGCCAACATCACCTACGTCCGCGACAGCCTCGCCCTCGCCGGCTCCCGCTCGACGATGCGCCAGGTCCAGTTCGGCGTCGCCACCAGCTCCGAGGACCAGTTCGCCGGCATCCTCGGCATCGGCTACGGCGAGGGCGTCAACACGCGCTACAAGAACCTTGTCGACGAGCTCGCCGCCCAGGGCGTCACCCGCACCCGCGCCTTCAGCCTCGGCCTCGGCTCCAAGGACGAGCAGGAGGGCGCCATCATCTTCGGCGGCATCGACACGTCCAAGTTCTCGGGCGCCCTCGCCCGTCTGCCCATCGTCCCGGCCGGCCAGGCCCCGGACGGCGTCGCCCGGTATTGGGTGACGATGAACTCCCTCAGCCTGACGCCCCCGAGCCGCCGCACCCGCGTGTACCCCAACAGCAGGATGCCCGTCTTCCTCGACAGCGGCGCCACCCTGACGCTGCTGCCGGAGGGGCTCGCCAACATGATCGCCGCCGACTTCGGCTCGCCCGGCGTCGACGCCAACGGCTTCTACCCGGTCTCGTGCACCCTCGTCGGCCTCAACGGCACCGTCGACTTCGACTTTGACGGCATGAAGATCAGGGTCCCCTACAAGGAGATGATCCGCGAGCTGCGCACGACGCCGCCGGCCTGCTACCTGGGCATCGTGCCGAGCTCGGACTTTACGCTGCTGGGCGATACCTTTCTGCGCTCTGCGTATGGTATGTTTTAGACTCTCTGATGTTTCTCGCTCGCTCCCCCTTTTTTTTTCCTATCTTTTTTTCATATGGATTGAGTCGGATGCTAACTCGCTCGACAGCCGTGTTCGACCTCGACACCAACGCCGCCTACTTGGCGCAGTACAGCAACTGCGGCACGAGGACGATGCCTATTAGCCGGCCGGAAGACATCGCGGCCATCCGGGGACTGTGTCCCGATCCCGCCGGGGCCGTGGCCCCGCCGCCGGCCACCAACGGCACCACCGCTCCGCCGGCCTCCGGATCCGGTCTGGGTTCCGGTCTGGGTTCCGGCCCGGGTGCGGGCTCAACCCTCCCTACTGGCCCCGCGCCGGATATGTCGGGGGTCCCAGCGGCAGGCACGGTATCTCTGGCATCCGCCACAAACCCCAGCATGCTTGCCGTTATCTCGACGCTGGTGTCGGCAGCGATGTTTCTGTAGATGTGGAGAAAAAGTGATTTTGTACATGTTGGTAGGAGAGCGTCCTTTTGAGCATCATCTATGAGCGGGCTGGGGGGTCATGGATTATACGGCGTATTGGAGCGGCGGCACATGTTTTCGATTCTTTGCATGACGGGGGAGGTCCTTTTTATTTTTATTCTTGTTTACTCGGCGCATAAGGATTGTAGCGAGCATTGGGCAAAGACCGCCTTTGGGCTGGACGACGGCGCAACCGGTTACGAGGAGCGTGCTGTTGAATTATATCACGGGCGGTTGGTTATGTCATCAAACGAATAAAAGCAGACTTGATTCCCTCCTCCATGATCACGTTCTTTTCCGAATCTGCTAGCAATCGTTACAACTCAGGGAGAACTGGGACTGGCCACTTGATAACAACAAGCCTTTCTCGGAGCGTCATCTACGTCTATTGCAGTCTGACATTTCGATACTCGGTGTCCTTCCAGACTTGGGTATTGTCGAATATTGCCAGCCCGACTCTTTGGAAAAAGCCTCGGCCAACCTCGACAACCATGAGTGCAACCCCCGAAAGGCCTCCGTTGTCTCTGATGGTCCCCAAGAGCAGATAGCTCACGGTTCTCTCCCCGACCTCGTCCACGCTGTCGTCCAAATCGTAGAACACGTCCACCCGACTCTTGCCGCTTCCCCAGTCCTCGAACATTGCAGGATCGACCTCTTCATCATCGACCATCCGACACTTCAACACGACGTGCCTCGACACCCGCGCCTCCAGCAAGTTCACCTCCTGAACGGACGCGTCCTCCCTCTCGAACATCTGCGTAAACCGGATCCGCCCATTCACCGAGGCCCACGACCAGCTCGGCGCCCTCTTCGTCTCCCTCAAATTCTCCTTCTCCTTCTCCTCATCCTCCCCGTCACCCTCGTCACAGCCCTTCTTGGACCAAGCGAGGAGCTCGACGAACCACCTCCTCCACAGCCCGAACTCGTTGCCGTCCCGCCACACCGTCTCCAACTCCCTCGTGACCCCTCTGAGCGCATTCAGCCGGTCGTCCTTGTAGCCGAGCTGGCGGCGGGTGTACTGCTCGACGATGGTCCGCCAGAGGTACCGCCTCTCCGCGTCCTCATTGCCGAAGACGGACTCCGTCTCCTCGTCGAAGACGCTCCAGGGGAGACCTTCCTGCGTCTGTAAGTAGTCCAGGCCGCCACCGTTGCCGTCACCCGAGACGCCGCGCAGCTCCGTCTCCTTGCACTGCCACAGCAGCTCGTACTCGGAGAAGACGAGCATCCGCGACGACAGGAGGAACTCCTGCAACACCCAGCCGCGCCCGTCCAGCGTGTGCTTGGGGATGTGGGCCTCGGCCCTGAGGTACACCGTTCCCATCCCCCCGTCGGCCCGCATCGAGACGCAGAACCTGTGCTCCGGCAGGTAGGTGGCCTTCATGTCGAGGAACCCGTCGCCTGCTCTCTCCGCGGTCCCGGCCGCGACGGTGACGGCGGCGTTCTTGTAGATCATGGCCATGTTCCCAATCTCCCTATCCTTGTCCGCGTTGCAGTCCTGGATGATGCATAGCGCGTCGATCCAGAGGTACCGGAACCCCAACCTTCTCGTCACGGCGATGGCGTCCCGCACGGTCTGCTGGAGGTCCCCGATCCTGATCCCTTCTTCCATGTTGGTCAGCGTCCTCCGCTTCAGCAGGCCGCGCTGCGGTCCGCCCCAGCAGTAGCTGAGTGCGGCGTACTCGCCGTGCTCCTCAGTGCCGTTGACGTAGAGCTTCAGCGTCGGGGCTGCGGCCGTGCCGAGGTCGAGGACGCGGGAGGGGAGGACGGTGTCTTTGGCGTAGCGGCAGAGTTTGTGGGACTCCTTGCACGCGGCATATAGTCTGCGGGCACGGGAGATCGCTCTCTCGCTCTTCACGTCTCTCTGGAGTGGTCTTCTATAGATGCCGTTACCGGCAGGATTGCCTGCCTGTGTGTCAGCGAGAAAGAGTGTGATGGATATATGTTAAGGTCCAGATCGCTTGCTAAATTACTGACTCACCTTGCTCGGCGTACGGATAGATGCTTATGACAACCGCACCGGAAGAAAGACTGCCCTCCAAGACATCGATGCCGAACGGGACAGCACCGGGACGTCTCTCGGAAGCACGGTTTCGGAATGTGAGGACATCATCGGCGTCCCACTTGTGTTCCTTCTTCTTCTCGATCGCGACGATGATGAAGACGCAGATTTCGCAGCCCTCCATGGCTGAAGCGCAGCACTCGGCATACGAGGAATGCCGAAGCCCATCGGCGGAGTTGAGCTCGGTCAGGCCTTCCTTCGTGAGAATAAGCCGGCACCGAGAGCAGCACGCCTCGTCGGTGCCGATCTTCCGGCTCCGCTTCGGATCCGGGACGACCGCTCCGTCATCCGTCGCGGACCGGCGCCGCCGGTGCACTAGCCGGCGGGGTATTGCTGCGGTCTCGGCCATGCTGACGCTGGTCGCAATGCAGCTGCTGGGCGTTGAAAGGGGAATCTGAGGACGACGGCCTGCATCGTATCGGATTCCGCCTTGCGACGCCGCGGAAGGGACTTATGTGCTGTCAGACGAGCAACGGGGGTGTGTTGGAGGACGCCCGCGTGGCTGAGTCTTGCATGAAGGCAACCAGTCTAAGCATGCAGGGTGTTGAAATAGGGCGAACAGGCAGATTACGGCTTTTCAGTGTGTGTGTGTGTGTGTGTGTGTTTGTGTGTGTTTGTGCATGTGAAGAGAGCCTGTTCTTGCTTGATTATGCCGTACAACTCGACCGTCACTCCGATCGACAATGTCGATCAGTACTTGTAAGTCAGACTACCCACTTTTCGGCACCCCCCCCATTTCGGCACCCCAAAAATGAAGCTATTCCCATCATACTCGTCGACTTCAATTAATCATTGACTTCTTCTAGATGCAACAACAATACAGCTTTCAGCTTCACTAGGGTATTCAGAGTCGCTGGATTCGGCTGCATCATCCTCTTTTTCCCCAGCCTTAAGTTGCGCCTGCTGGATGTCTTTGATGTTGGCGAACTTAGTGTTAGGATCCAGCTGGACTGCCCTTCTTTTCCTTACTGCAGTATTGGTGACTTGGGCCTGCAGAAGCTCCAGTTTCTGCTGGGTATTTGCCAGCTCATATGCCTGCTCGCTGAAGCCTTTTTTTACCTTCCTGAATAGAAGGCGTTGAGTAAAGGCATCATTCTCCAGCTCTGTGAATAGCTTCAACTGCCCAGCTAGATCCTTCATCTTCCTTGGCGTCGACCATGCCACTGCAGATGACGCAGATACCCATCCTTCAGCTTCCTTGCCTCCAGACTGCCCTTTGCTGACCTGATCAGATGATCCTGATGCTGCTGGTGTTGATGGGAGCAGTAGGGAGCTCATCAGAGGCTTCGCCATAGAGACAGGCCATAACCCTGTCCATTTCCAACCACTTCTAATGTTCTGCATCGTCATACCTGCAGTACGAGCCTTCTGATAACAGCCTATAAAGTTCCTCTTGCCTACAACAGTTGAATCATTCCACTGACCAAGGTATCCAAGCTCCTTCCTATAGGCTGCCTTGACAGGGCTGAAGACTGACTGATCAAGTGGCTGGAGGACATGGGAGGTATGTGGCGGTAAGAACAATAGATGGATGTTGTTTATATAGCATAACCACATAAAGTCAGTCGTTGTATGACTCCCATGTCCATCCATGATCAGCAGCCTGACCTCCTTGCCCTGAGGAAGAGTCTGAGGGATGAAGACCTTCTGCAGCCATTCAACTGCAGTGGCATCTGAAGTCCATCCATTCTCCGTTGCAGTGAATTGCCATCCTTCATAAGGGCCAAGGTCTAGAGGAAACCACTGCTGCTGGACTGCCTTGCCCTTATAGATAACGAGGGGATTCAGAACATGGCCCAGGGCAGAGATGCATTCGATGATGGATACCCATGCCCTTGATCCAGGCTGTTTCTTACGTACAGACTTCGTCTCAGACATGCCCAGCACCAGCCCATTAGATCCCTGGCCCTCAAGGATACCAGTCTCATCCATGTTGTATCTATTAGCTGGTTTGATGCTGGTGATCTCTGGTATGGCGAGTAGTTTGAACCAGTCCCTGATGACCTCAGTAGATGCCCCATTAACACGCCTAGAATCGATAGGGCGACTTCTCTGGACCTTGACTGATGGATTCCTCTTCAAGAAGGCTTGGATCCAGCCTTTTCCTATAGGCTCTGTATCCCCCATGGCATGGAGGATCCTTTCTGCGAATAGCCTCACTTGCAGATGGGTTGGGGCAACACCAAGGGCATGCTGAATGCGAACCCATTCAGCCAGTTTAGCCTCCTGACTAACAGAAAGTCTCTGCAGGTCAGAAAAGGCAATTGACCTTGGTTGAGTGCCCTTAATCCGATACTGAAGTGTTGATCTTGGGATGCCATACACCTG
This sequence comes from Colletotrichum higginsianum IMI 349063, assembly GCF_001672515.1. Lineage (NCBI taxonomy): Eukaryota > Fungi > Ascomycota > Sordariomycetes > Glomerellales > Glomerellaceae > Colletotrichum > Colletotrichum higginsianum. Next base: position 375,014 of record NC_030955.1, read on the forward strand.
ACCAGCCCTCTTAATGGGCATGCCGTTGGTTATTGCGTCAAGGGCCTGATTGACTTCATCTTCGGTATACTGGCCCATAAGGTTGAAAAGAAGCTCTGAGGAAAAAATGAGGTTATTCGCATAAGTATAGAAAATGTTGTTGATGTTGAAAGTTGAGGGGTATGTTCTGGTGATGAGGCATTTGAGGCATTTTTGGGGTGCCGAAATGGGGGGGGTGCCGAAAAGTGGGTAGTCTGACTTATACGATGTAGACGCTTATGCAGGATAGAATCTTGAGCAGTATGGCAAGAAAAAAGTTGGTATTTTGGGGTATTTAGCAAAACGCGATGAGAGTCTCTGGTCGAAGCCCAGCTGACAGACTCTGCTTCTATCGCGAAAAAAGAGGATGGCCAAAGTGGCGTTAGGATGAAGATGAGGATGAGGGTGAGGATGCCAGCATCGCGAGGGCGCTGCCACAAACTAAATCCAACCTCTCTCTCCCCCCCCCCCCCGTCTATGTATATGTGTGCGTGTGTTAGTGTTTATATGCGTTTGCGTGCGTGTCTCAAACTAGCCGCCGCGAGTATCCCGTAACTCCATGTGAATCATGCAATCATCCAGTGTCGTATCCCGTCTACGCGTGCGACTGGTCCATCTCGTCTGCATCGCAGACCTGTTCGTCGAACCCGATCGCCGCGAGGCTCTTCTTCACGTTCTGCTGTGATCTCATCTCCTACGGCGCGGGTCAGTCAGGAACGTCATATGATAATACGACACGACACGACGGAGGAGAACAAACCTCTTCCACAGTCCCCTTGATGACATATCTCGTGACGAGGACCTTCTGGTCCTGGCCGAACCGGATGGCGCGGGCGATGGCCTGGTTCTCGACGCTGGGGTTCCATTGCAGCTCGACAATGAAGACGCGGTTGGCGCAGGTGAGGTTGAGGCTGCGTAGAACGGTTAGATCACGTCGACCGACCATCCATCCATCCATCCATATAGACATCCATCCTACGGGGGTTTCGAGACTTACCCAAAGGCCCCGGTGCCGGTTGTCATGATGAGCACCCGCACGCCGTCCTCCTTGGCGAACTTCTCGAGGATCTTCTGCCTCTCCGACAACGGACAGTTGCCGTCAATCATGTCGAACCGGACGCCGGCCCTCTGAAGATGCATGCCGACCAGGTGCAGCGTCCTCGTCCAGCACGAGAAGACGATACTGAAATCAGTTAGCAACACCGTATAACGAGCGGCACCATCATTGCTGCTGTTGCTACTGCTGCTGCTACTGCTGCTGCTGCTACATACCTCTTGGTGGTCCAGACATCCTCCTTGACATCCCTGATCAAGGCTTCCATCTTGGTCGAATACCCGATGTGGTTGAAGTACAGCTCGTCGTCTTTATCCGCCGACGTCTTGGCCGCCGGCGCGTCAACCATTTCCACGTCGCCAGACACGCCGCCGGGGCCGTCGACTCGGATCAACGGGGACGCCGCCGCCGGAGCAGCCGACGCCGCCGCCTGCTGCGACCTGGCCGCCGTCCTCATCCAGTTCTCGCACACGGGACAGTGCCGCCTCCTCGTCGGATCCCCCGGCGCCGACATGTCCGACTCCTCCAGGCACTCGGAGCAGAGGACGTGGGCGCACTGCTCCTCGGCCTCGTTGCGCAGCCGGCTCGAGCCGAGGATGGGCATGGGCTGGTGGCAGCCGTCGCAGGTGATCTCGGCGTTGCGGCCCAGGGCCGAGACGGCGGCCTCGCGCTCCTCGAGACGGCTCAGCCGGTGGCTGCGGCGCGACCACGAGAAGGGCTTCTGGTACGTGCCGTGGTTGCACAGGATGCGCATCTGCAGGTTCGCCTGGAACAGGCCGAACTTGGAGCTCTTCTCGACCTCGCCGACCTTCTGCTTGATAGTGCGCATGAGGATCCGCTTCGTCTTGTCGTACTGCTCGCGCTCGGCCGGCGTGAAGGCGAGCTCCTTGACGCGCTCCTCGAGCCCGGGCAGCGCGAGGAGCTCCTTGGTGCGCCGCAGGCACAGCGAGTCGAGGAGCAGGATGAGGCGCTCCTTGATCTTCCTGGCGTCGCCGTTCTGCTCAAAGGGCACCTCGATGTACCGGCGGAACATGGCGGGCTCGTCAAAGGGCTTGGCGCGGATGAAGGCGAAGAGGGCGCCGATGTCGGCCAGCTTGTTCTGGATCGGCGTCCCCGTGAGGCACCAGCGCGAGTTTGCGTGGAGGGATCGGCAGGCGTGGAAAAAGGTCGTGGCCGGGCGGCGGATGACATGGGCTGAGAGGAGGGGGGGTCAGTTGCCGTTCATGATGATGGGCGTATACGATGTATGATATATGATGTTTAAAGGGGGGAGGGGGGGGGATGAGGAGACTTTCTCTCTCACCTTCGTCGAGAACAACTCGGTACCATCCAATTTTGTGCAGGATGGACGACTTCTTCTCGTACTCCGCCGCCAGGGTGTTGTAGGTGGTCACGACGATGTTGGAGTTCTTAATCTTGTCAATGTCCTTTTCGCGTTTCGGGCCGTGATATTGGATCTGGTTCAGATTCCCCTGTACGTGTCTAGGAGCCGTTAGAGGGTGTGAGACAGACAGGAGACTTGGAGGTCTGCCACTCACTTGGCAATCTCGTTCTTCCACTCGTAGATAAGGACTAGATTCGAGTCAGTCAGTGTGGCTGTTGCTAAAACATCTATCTACCTTCACTTCACAAGAGAGAAAGAAGTCGGTACTCACGAGCAGACGATACAACCACCAGGGTCGAGCCGGAGTAGCACAGCTCCTGGTTCTTTTGTTTGCTCTGCTCCTCCTGTTGAGCCCACTGCTGGCCATTCTGCAACGTCGTCACGACCAGCGAGAGGATGGACAGGGACTTGCCCATGCCCATCTCGTCGGCCAGGATGCCGCCGCCTCGCTCGTCCGGCTGGCTTTTCTGCTTGATGTTGGTGATTTTGTGGCGGAACCTGTTGTCGTTTAGCAGACGTGGAAGAGAGAACGGAGAGGGAGAACATGGAAATCAGATCATGAGTAGAAGGAGTATAAAGAAAAGGGGGAATCCCACCATTCCTGGCCCTCCTCCGTCACGGGATGCCACAGGCGATACGCCAAGTCGATGTGGCCGGATTCCCTCTCGAGCATGAACGCAAGAGCCTGTTTCTGGTGTCTAGAGGAAAAGACGCATTAACTCAGTTTTGGCTCAAGACTCCCATCGACGATATTCATCCATCAAGAGAGACTAGCAACGAAAGAAAAAAACACACGCAACAGTGACAACATCGACTTACTCTTGCAGCTCGTGCTTGAGCCCCTGGACGCCGTCCTCGCGGCGGAGGTGCCGCTTCTTCTGTATCGAGTCGTACACCTCCATCATCATGAGCCGAAGCCTCTCCTCGCGCGGCTGGCGTCCCGACGGCGATGACGGGTCCCCGTCGTCGCCGCGGACCTGCCTCACCGTCGTCATCGTCGCATCCCCGGACGCGTGCTCGGACTTGCGGACGGCAAGCACATGCGGGTTCTCGTAGGGGAAGCCGGCGCGCGCGTGGTCCGGCTTCTGCAGCCACAGCTTCCCGTCCGACAGCTTGCCGCCGACCTTGGCCGCCGCGGCGCGTGGGCCGTAGACGTTGATGTCGACCTTGACCATGGCCTCGACGGGCTTCTTGGCGCGGCCGATGGTATCGCGCAGGGCAGTCGTCTGGGCAATGGGCTCGAACTCGAGGCCGTCGTCGCCGACGCCGCCGCCGCGCAGGAGCTCGCCGAGGGTCTTGCCGGTCCCGGAGCGGAGGTAACCGAAGTCGGTGGCCTCGTCGCCGTCGTCATTGCTGCTGCTGCTGCCGCCGCCGCCGTCGGACCCCCGAAAGGCGAGAAGGACGTGTTCCTGTTGCTCGCTGAGAGTGAAGCGCTGGTAGACGGGCCGGCCGGGGGCGCGTATCGATTCCTTGTGGTGGGTGTTGCGGATCTTGGTGTCGATAACGCCCATGTCGCCTATCAACTTGACGTCTACATTGTAGAGCTACTACTTATGAGTCGGTTCTTGCTTACGGAAGAGAGAGAGAGAGAGAGAGATGGGGGAGAGAGGGAGAGAGAAAGGAAAAGAAACGAGATGAAGAGGGTGGCAACTAACCATGCCGTAGCAGACCTTGTCCGTCTCATCATCTCGTGGAGACAAGTAGTAGTCGGAACCGGTGACACTGGACTCGGGTATGAGCGAGGGCGAGTGCGTCACGCGCAGGGAGTCTTGCGATGACGCTCCGGGGGACGGCTGGGGGGTGCTATACGTGTACGAGGAGGCCTCGGGGGACACGGCGGCGGTGTTCCTGCCCCATGTCTCGAGGGCGTTTTCAAAGTCAAAGGGCGGCGCCTCGGCCTCGTCTCCGAAGTCGATGGCGCCCAGCTGGGGGCCGGCGGTGTAGTGGAACAGGATGTTGCTGAAGACGTCGTCCATGGAGTCCAGGTCCTCCAGCACGGGCGTCTCCTGGGACGCGTCGGGGCTCTGGAACAGGGTCTGGCGCGGGTGGAAGCCGGTGTACTCCTGGTCGCCCTGGTACGAGGGCGGGACGGAGCCGTAAGGGGACATGGAAGACAGGTCGGGGTAGTGGAGCTCGTCATCCTCCTCGTTGAGGAGTCTCTTTAGTGACGACATGGAGGACGGTGGGGGGGGGAGGGACTGGGGTTTGGGGGTTGTGAAATTGTGTTCGTTGATGAGAGCGTCTGTCTGTCTCACTGCTGTCGGAGCAGAGTCCGGAGTTGTTGATGCTCGTTGTTGTCAATCACTATGTTGACTTTGACCAGACAACTCTAGGCTTTAACGGGAACTGGAGTAAACTCGGAGACGAACTCGTCGAGTTTTGCCTGTCTTGTCTCACAATCTAATTCCAGGGATGTCCTCGAGCAACCGGTGCTGTGGGGAGAGTGAGAGAGTGAGTGTGAGTGAGTGAGTGAATGAATGGGAGAGAGACAACAACACACAAATGAGGCTCAGCGACTGCACAAGAGATGGAGAGTGAGTTGGGTGAGTGAGAGCATAAAGGAACGAGGCGAACCACGCCTCATACTTGACCACATGATGACGGGCGACGCGAGGCATCGGAAAGGCGACCGTTTTTGCTATGCATCATGTTCGTCACCTCTCTCCCCATGTGATATGTGTGCCCGCCGTGAGGCGCAGTGTGGGCGGACGACGATGAAGGCAAAATGGTGCATCCCGTTGGTGGTTCGCACATCGCCGAAGACTACGGCTGCGCTGCAGCGGCTCCCCAGGCCCGCGCATACGTAGTTTTTCCACTTTGTTAGTGCAATAGTGTCCCTGTCTAGGGGTCCTGGCCCCCAAAACGTCTCTTGGGGTCTCCGGGGTTGGTCCTCTCAAGTCTAGGGTCCAGGGGGTTGTCTGGGTCTTTCTAATCCGCTTTGCAACCCGCTTTTGCACCGCCCCCGAAGCGCCATCGAAGCCCCAGAAGCCCCAGAAGCCCCCGGCACCCCCCGGTTCACCGACGGTTGCTCCGCCTCGAGCGAAAGAGAGAGAGAGCCTTCGGAGTCCGCCGACCGGGGTGGGCTCTCCCAAGAGCCTCACTAACCCGGAACGAGGTTCGAAACGATGGGGAAATGCCCACCTTGCCGATGCTTGTTCTCGTGAGCCTCTTGTTTGTTCGGAGGAGACTCCGATTCGGCTTGTTGGAGATGTGACGTAGATTGACGATTTGTGTCTCGTGGACGCCGACGAATTGAGAGAGTCTCGTGATGCGTCAATTTCCAACTCGACTCGGTTGTGGTTGTGGGACGACGACAGCTCCAGCACGAACGAGACTCACACATGACAAGTTGCGGCGCGCATGAGTTGTGATTTCAACACGGGAGAAAGAAAGACTCTCGGCCTTTGCGACCAACAATCAGGTTGAGCCGGCGTCGTCTGTTTCTGGATAGAATGGAGGATACTACAGAGATGGAGAGAGTGAGAGTGAGAGAGATGACAAGACAAGACAGGACGACAACAAACAACACCACCCACCCCCGCGTTGCCCGCCCACGCGGGAACGAATGCCATGACCCCTCACAAGGCGTCCGCGGGAGTCGAAAATCCCCCTCAAAGCCAAGCCAAAGCTGCCATGGGCCGGGAGCAATATGCAGGCCAAGAGACTTGTGGAAGTCGTCGGCCTGACAAACAAGACGTAGAGGCGGGAGAGGAAGGCAGACTGAAGACTGTAGCGTAGCACCCGAGAAACAGGGGCACAGCACAGCACACAACGCAGCACAGCACTGCACAGCACAGCATAGCATAGCAGAGCAGAGAGCAGAGCACACCTCCTCTCCTCACGGCCTGAACCGGGAGAAACGGGGCAGAATGGAGAGGGGAGCATGGGATTGTGTGGCAGTGCATGAGCTGCCTAGCGCCCTCTTCCTCGCGGGCCCCTTGCAAGTGGTACGCCAGGCGGACCCCGGCTATGACAACGTTCATTGGCGTGTTCCTGGGTCGTCTCTCTCTCTCTCTCTCCCTCTCTCTCTCTGTCTTGTCTGTCTGTCTGTCTGTCTGTCTTTAGGGGTGCTGTATCACCCTGTATCTCTGTCTCGCGTGCAGGGGTTGCTCGGACGGGTTGTGGTATTCTTGTCTGGTGTTCCCGTTGCGCCTGGCTGCCTCTTTATGCTGTGAGGAGCAGAGCAGAGCAGAGCAGAGCAGAGCATCAGCCTCAATCTCAATCGTTGGCAACCGGACGGGTGGATGTCGTTGGAGTCCTCTTCCTCATCTTCCTCTCCATCTTCGTCTTCGTCTTCGCTTTCCTTCTTTGAGACTTGTCTTTTCCCTTTTCCCTGTTTCGCGATCAGCTCTCCACTGTTTTGACTCTCTCTCTCTCTCTCTCTTTACCTCACTGAGCGTACACATCCTCCCCGCAGCAGTTGGGTCCTGGCAGAGAGAGGGTTTGTTCTTCATTCATGTTTTGTTGTGGTCCTGGCCCAACTCGGCGATCCACAACCTTGTTTGTATCTATCTCCCATCCAAGGCCCCCGTGTACACGTGTAAATTTTGGATTTCTCGATTCCGTGCATAGCCGGTGAGTCCCGTCCCGCGCCGGGCCGTAAAAAGACCCAAGAGTCTATCGCTAGCCATGGCTCAAACCTTCGGGGCCATCCCGGACAAGGACCTCCGAGACGATCTCGGAGACGCCCTCACACAGAGCGCCGACGAGTTCAAGGCGCTCCTCGACACCAACCACGTCTGGGATTTCGAAAAGGCCACCAGTCGCGATGTCTACCGGGACCTCCAGGCCATCCAGTTCCAGCGCCAGGAGAAGCGGACCATGATGAACCTCAGCCGGATCCAGATGTTCTTTGACGGCATGGACGGCCTGCAGGATGTCTTGGACGAGTTGGAGCCCAGCAGAGCTTCCAGCATCATGGCGTACGTCTGGGGCCCGATGAGGTTTCTGTTAAAGGTGAGTGCCCGCCGTGACATGGAAATAAATACCAAGACATGTTCTTTTTCCATATTTTCTTGTTTCTTTTTCTAAGGGGTTTTTCTTCTTCTTTTCTTTTCTCTTTCCATATGTGAGGTACAATATAGTAACACACCTCGGCCAGGTCACAACAGTCAACGACAAGGCGTTCGACCAGATCCTCGAGGTCTACCAACGCCTGGGACACAACATCCCGCCCCTTGAGGAATACAAGCAGTTCTTCGCCGGCTCGCTGGACGCCAGGAGATGCCTGCTGCACCTCTATCGTGACGTCCTCGAGTTTCACAGGCTGGCCTACAAGCTCTTTTCCCTCCGCCGCACGTGTAAGTGTTTTGCGCCGCAGGAAACCTTCCTGGTCCCCCCCCCCCCCCCCCTCCCCCTCCCCCTCTACTCATCCATCATCTGACACAACACGGCCAAAAGTATGGACCAGGCTTCACAGGGCAACGTGGCGAGATCTCGAATCGACCTTTGCTCACCTCGCCTCGTCCATCGCGCTCCACGCCGACTTCATCCGAACCCACGGCCGCCGCGTTCACTGCGACCGGCTGCCCCTCCTCCGCGCCGTCGACTCAGGCTTCGTGGCGCCGTCCCCGTCCCCGCCTCCGCCTCCGCCCCCGGCCGACCACGAGTTCCGCCGCGGGTACCAGCAGTACGAGGTCGCCTACGCCGCGTCGTGGAGGCAGTTCCGCCAGCGCGAGGAGGACCGCAAGAGCGAGCAAAAGACGCGGATCCTGAAATGGATCGCGGCGCCCAACAAGACCGAGACGCTCCACGACAGCTTCGTCCGCAAGCGGGGCCTGTGCCCGGACAGCGGCCGGTGGCTGTACAAGCGGTACGACGCCGTGTCCAACTGGATGCGCGAGGACCCTCCCCGCGACTCGACGCTCTGGGTCCACGGGCCGCGGGGCATGGGCAAGACCATCCTGGCGTCGCTTGTCGTCACCCGCCTGCGCGAGCTCATCCGCGAGGGCAGGGTCGTCCCGGCCGGCGCCCAGGTGGGCTACTTCTACTGCCAGGAGGGCGACCAGGACATGGCGACGTACCTGGGCATCCTCCGGAGCCTCCTGCACCAGTTCGTCTCGGCCGCCGAGGTCATGACCCCTGACCCTACGGATGACGAGGACGGCGACGTGGAGAGCAACACCTCACGCACCAAAAACAACAAAAACAACAAAAACAACAACAACGCCACGATCCTCCCCCTCTGCGCCGACAAGATCACCAACAGCGGCGGCTCCTCCCTCAGCTCGCCCGAGGCCGCCCTCCCGCTCCTCGAGGCCTTCTTCGACATCAACCCGCGGCAGTACCTCGTCGTCGACGGCCTCGACGAGTGCGCCGCGCCCGCCGAGGTCCAGCAGGCCGTCGCCTTCCTCGCGGCCCAGGTGACGCGCTGCGAGGACGTCAGCCAGGGGTCGCTGCGCGTGCTCTTCGTCAGCGCCGCGTCCGCCGACGTGAGGCGCGTCATGGCCAAGCACGGCGTGCCTGGCGAGGGGGGCAGGGAGGTGCCGCTTGACGTCAAGAACAACGCGCAGGACATCCGTGGTTACGTCCGCAAGAGGCTCGAGCCGGCCGAGCTGACCAAGGCGAACCGGCGCTTCAACCTGACGGAGGCCGACGTCCAGGTCATCGAGGACCAGGTCGCGGTACAGAGTGAAGGTCAGTGAGGGGGGGGAAGAGTCTCGAGGTTGCCTCCCCGTCTCGTGTAATGTGAGCTGACCTTTTGCGTTGTTGTAGGTGTCTTTCTGTACGCCGAGCTCGCCATGGAGTATCTCGTCAAGCAGATGACCAAGAGAGAGCTGCTCGAGAAGGTCAAGCCGGGGATGCTGCCAGATAAGTTATCCACGATGTATGTTCTTTCGTGTCCTCTTTTGATGTTATCTCTCCTCTGCCTTGCTACTTGTTCTCATACCATCTCCGGTGTCACGACGTGTCGGTCTCTCATCCATCTCACCCCTTTTCACTCTATCTACCACAAGCACCACCATCACCATCATCGTCACCAACTAACACACCCCCCAGGTACGACACCCTCCTCGGCACCCTCAAAGACAACCTCACGCAGCTGTCCCCCGAGCACTGGGCCAAGGCCAAGCTGCTCCTCGGCTGGCTCGTCTGCGCCCACCGTCCGCTCAAGTGGCACGAGATCCAGGCCATCCTCGCCTTCGACCCGGACCACGACGCCGTCGACTTCGACCTGCGCATGATCCGCACCGAGAACGTGTCCGACTTCCTCGGCTCGCTCGTCCAGGTCCTGCCGGGGGATAACATCCGGCTGATCCATTCCACGGCGAAGAAGTATGTTTTTTTCTCGGGCCGTGCTTTGGCATCTCTTCCATCACTCCCCTTTTCACGTCTCCTGCGATGTGGTCGTCTCTCCAGCCTGCTGTATAATCACACCCTCCTTGGCTCTCCTCACTTTCGCTGCTATCCTTTTCTCTCCTTGCTCCCCAAGTCTCTCACGTGTATATCACAAAACACCAGCAATACCCCCCCCCCCCCCCCGACACCAACCCTTCGCTAACATGCCCAGACACCTCGTCAACACCGAGCACATCAACGACCAGTCCGTTCAGTGCGACCTCGCCATCCTCTGCCTCCGGTATCTCTCCCTCCGCTGCTTCGCCGCCCCGGACTACACCGAGGCCGAGCGCCGCGATCACATCCTCCAGGGCTACTTCTCCTTCCAGGACTACGCCGCCTCGCAGTGGTACAAACACATCGACAGCGTCATCACGTCGTGCCGGGACGTCTTCCTCCTCCCCGCCGCCGCCGCCGCCACCGCCGCTGCCGCCCCGTCGTCCCCCTCGAGCATCTACACCCACCACCTCCTCGCATCAACATCACATCCGGCCACCACCATCGCCCAGCAGCTCCGGCGAGACCACTACGTCGCCGCCTTCACCTCGGCCCTCGACCGCTTCGCCTCCGCCTACGACCAAGACCTCGAACCGTCCGCCTCGCCGCCTCACCCGGACCTCCCGCTCGACAGCATCGCGGCCTACTCCGGCCTCCCCTTCTACCCGTCCCTCCACCGCCTCTGGAAGCACATCCTGGCCCACCAGCGCCGCCCCGTCGAGGACCGCAACAAGATCGGCATCCCCCGCCTCGACGCCGCCCTCGCCCTCCACCGCGCCGCCATCGAATCCACCGTCCGGCCCTCCACCGCCGCCGCCGTCGGCGCCGACACCATCGAGCTCTACTACGGCCCCAACCTCTACAAGTGCCACCGCACCCTCTGCGCCTTCTTCCACCGCGGCTTCGACGCCCGCCGCGACCGCGACGCCCATCAGGCCCGGCACGACCGGCCGTACCGGTGCCCGCTCGACGCCTGCGACTACGCCCCCTTCGGCTTCTCCTCCAACAAGGACAAGGACCGCCACGTCCGCAACTACCATCCGGAGCTGAGCGAAGCGCCCTCGGCCTTCCTGCAGATGAGCCGCCGCGTCGAGCCCGCCAAGTTCCGCTGCAACATGTGCTCCAAGACCTTCACGCGCAACATCAACCTCAAGGGCCACGAGCGGAGCCACTTTGGCGAGAGGCCGTACGCCTGCTCCAGCTGCGGCAAGGCGTTTGCGAGGCTCAACGACTGCCGGCGGCACGAGCGGATTCACATGAGGAGGGGGACGTAAGACATGCATATATGTATGTATATATGGTGTATGTATACATGTACTTACATCTACATACATACACACACATATGGGCGAGTGCATTTGGTACGGCGTTTGGTGTTTAGGGCGGGATATTCATGGACGGCAAGGATTCTCTCGGTGCTCGCGGGCATATCAAGTACGTTTTGTTCGTTCTCGAACCCATGGAAATGGTATACACACACACACACACATATATATATATATATACACATAGCAAAAGTAAAGTGGAAGTAGTCCGGTCGAAGTCCAGTCGGGAAACCAGAAATTTTCTCTGGTCCTGCGGATATGCTTAGGCGATGGATAAGATACATGATGATGGGGGGTGTTTGGTCCAGCAGTATTCACAACAGATGTATCATTCTGTGTGATGACACAGCTAGAGAAAAGAGGACGTTGGTGTTCGTTTTTTACACTAGATTACATAGACAACGGTGCAGACTTTTGGACACATTCGCCAATGTCCCGAGTCCCGGAGACCGTGGACCTGTCCATGACACCAAGGCGGTCTTCTTTGACGGCGGTGATGGTGATCCGAAGCTCACAACCCATCTCCAGCATAGTAGCCACATCATGAAACTTAGGGACAGTCAGTATACGTCATCGTAGCACATCAATCGTCTCCTCGGGCTCAATCATGGCTTGAGCCGAGTGTTCTGGAAGCTTCGTCACCACCAACCCACAGGACCGTTGCGCCGTCGTCGGCAATAAAGCAGAATGGCCGATCACCACAGCGATCGGCGGGTGGTGGCCAGGCCCATCAAGAAGACTTGTCCGACACACCAACTGCCGATAACCTCCGAGGGATCATCAACCGGGGGGGGGGGGGGGGGGGGGAGGACCAGGATGCAAGATGAGGCCCCGAGGAGGAAGTGAGACCGCTCTCAGCCACGTATTAGTCTTCTCAGCTTTCCGAAGAAAACCCACCCACCATGCTTTTCGCCCGCGCCGCACGAGACCATGCCAGAAACTGCCATGACTGCATACGAAGCGATCGATACGTATGTGTGTGTGTATGTATGTATGTATGTATGTACGTATGTCGCACAGTATGTCAGCTATACCGGACCAGGGCACCGAGCCATCGTCGTGGTGCCGCGAGCCAGTTTCCCACCTCGTTTACCTCCCCTCCCCATCAAAGGAAACTTTTGGCCGAATACCGCAAGATCGGCACCGATCGACGAGGCCGAAAGGGGCGGCGGCCGGTGAACACGCCCTCGGGCAGGACTGACTGGCTGGTGGACTGGGTGGACTGGCCGGGCGTAGCCCCCCTTTTTCCCGGTAGCGCGGCCATCAACTTCGGTTCAAACGAGGCCGAGTGGTAGTTCGTGAAACCCGGCCATGGGTGAAGCAGACGTTGGGCTCTGGGGCTTCAGCTAGAGAGATGGACAGAAACGTGAGCGAGAAGCCAAGACTGGCAACGTCCGTTAGCCACTTCTCGCATATCATTAATCCAAGCGGTATTAGGAGGCTGGCCGGCGCGCGGCGGGGTGCTGCTGGTGGTCTACTACGGTATGGGATATCATCAGCCCCCCAAACGAACGAGCTGCAACACTGCCAAAGACCTTGGGGATTCTTCCCCCGAGGCCAGAACAAAGGAACGCCGCACCACCGTGACTCGACGTGGCGTGGTTCAAGGTTCGACGTTGACATAACTCCGGGTCGGTCGATTCCAGGAACGGCAGTCTGCAGCCAGGCGGCCTAGTACTGTCACCCAGTGACGAAGGAATTGGCCCATAACGATATGGCGTGGGTAAAGGGGCCTGGCCGGCGGTGGCGGGACGCTTTCTTCCTTCTTGTGACGTTTTGCTTGGCTTGGTAATAGCTTGGTAGCGGCAAAAGAAGCCATCGTCCGCGACGTGGAACGATGAGATGCGCATGGCCAACGACATTTCTTACACACCCACCCTCATCCTGTCTATGTGTGTGTGTGGGTCAACGTACACAACCAAAGCCACGGCATGTATTCGTTGGAGCAAAGCGCAACAGGCAGATCGGAACCAATCATCCAAATTGTGGCGAGAAACGGACAACGGGTGGGATTGTCGAACTGCTGCGCTATGTCCAAACCGTCATAGTTCGTTGGGAAGGGGGGGGGGTTTAGTGTGGCGAGTGCAGCTCAACGAACATTCACAGAACCTGAAGAATCTTGCAGACCTGCCGGCGATCCCTCGGTCTGCTGGTGATTTACGACCAGAGAGGCAGGATCGGAGTGTGGATATCCAAAAATGCCGGTATGTCGGTCATGGTCTGGCCTACGATGTAATCGTCTTGAGAGAATGACATGCCGCCGCCGCCGCCGCCGACGAGACAATGTATGTTCAAATGGTATGAAGTGTGGTGGTGGTGACAACGGGCCAAGCCGATTCCTCCTCCTCCATCGGATAAGCAACGACAACCACCAACACCGGATGCCAGACTTGTTCCCGAGTGACATTGGCGCCGGCGTCATCGTCGTCGTTGTCGTCCGTTACATATGCAGACGGCGAGGGAGCCAAACACCCATCCCCAGTTCAGTTCCCCCTTATGACAGCTCAGCCGGGACGTGTTCGGAACAGACGGCAGAGTCGACGGGGAATGCTCCGTCATGATGGCCGTCCGTTGACAGTCGCAACTACTGTGACGTTGCTCCGTCTACTCAGTATTCGGATATCCCTCATCCTTTTCATAAGTGATAACCAGACGCCCGAGAACAGGACTTCACATCGGTCCAAGTGTGAACGAAACCTCCTCCCGTGGACGGGTGAGCTAGATGTTGGTGTGACGGGCTTCGCTCGCAGACCCTACAGGCAGCCTACAGATGCTCACAGTGCTTACGTGGTTCCCCGGCCGGACGGACGCTTCATGTGCTCCTCTGGATTCGCCTTGGCGTGCCGGGGACAACCAGGATGCGGCTGCGAGCTCTGACGAAACGTTTTATTTCGGGTTTCTCTCGTCTCATCAGACCGCGATTAGATGGATCAGCCCTGACAAACCAGAGGACGAAACAAGCCCGCGACCCCGATGCCGATGGCGACGGTTCACCACCATCGCCCGTACTTCAGGTCGGGATCTGGAGGAGCAGCAGCAGCAGCAGCAGGGCTACGTCACCCGGCCCTCCTGAGCACGTTACACGCAGGGCTTCTTTGGCATAAGCGGCATGAAGCATTAAGCATGGGAGCATGCAGGCGCGCGGCGTCGACAGCAGAGAGCAAGTGACAGAGAAAGAGAGAAAGAGAGACTACAGAGTACAGATAGATGACATGCCTAGGGAAGGGCGTCCGAGAACTGCTAACCGGTCTGGGGGCCCCTCGTGGACGCAAGAGACCCGACCCTTCTCGGCGAACGAGCAACAAGAGATTGAGATTGCTCGCTCCCGGACTGTTTTTTTTTTGTCTCTTAATTCCCGAAGATGCTTGCAAGGCGTGGGATGGTCCGAGAACAGATTCACTTTGAAAAAGTCTGGGGTAGACAGGGGGGGAGAAAGAGGGGGGGGGGAGGGGACCATCGACACCATATCGGCCAGGGGGTGTCAGTCAGCCGGTCTCATTTGACGGGAATGAAGGTGCTCCGGCTTCTTCTCAAATTGACAGCCATTGATGCAAGTTGCTTGAGACAGTGATGAGATTGGCGGACGGGGTTTGGGGTTCGATTCGGAGACTGCCTTCCATCACTGGGGTGGCTCGATGGCTGGATGCTGGCTAGCCTGCTCGGTTGGAGAAAGGGACCTCTCTCTCTCTGTCTCTCTTCTCTCATTGCCGATTGCTCAAGGAGCCCGGGCATGTTTGATACGTTCCCCGGTGCTGTACCGTGTGACACTTCTGACGCTAAAGGGATTGGACAACCTTGGGTGCTCTCGTCCCTCCCTTCGACTAGCCATCCACCCGTCCATCCATCTTGCCATCCTTCAGAGTGTGGGCGAATTTGGGGTCAGTGTGCGTGGCCCTAGCTGTCTGTCATGCAGGGTTCAAGAAACGTGGACGAGGGCGGGAAGTAGATAGGAAGGGGGGGGGGGGGCGGGCGTCGTGGCCCAGGAACGTCTGTTCTCGACGCGCATTCGTCACTGGCGCTTGACATCGGGGTTGATCATGGTAAAAGTCGGCGGGCTTACACCAAGCTTGCAGAAAGCCAGTCTGTCCGTCTCTCCTCGATTCGTCCTTTAACCAGGAAAAACCCGCCGGGCCTAGCAAATGGCATCCTTCTGATGAGCGGGTAGGTAGGTAGGTGGGCGGTTGGGTTACACATGTCCCCCTTTGCACAGCCTCAACAACGACCCTGCTTGCTCTCGGTGACATGTCGTTGGCACCAGGCTCCAGGCTCCAAGCTCCAAACTCCAACACGGCGTGGATCGGCAGGTCGAGGCAAATGCAATGCAATGGCGGCCCATGTTAGCGTTGCTGCGTTGCTGCGTTGCTGCGTCGGTCAAAGTCCAGACACGGCCGGAGATAGCGCACACGCCCCCCAGTCTCGCAGCTCTCGCAGCTCTCGCAGCTCCCGTAGCTTTACGGATACTGGATACTGGATATTGATACAATTGCTGTGTGCGTAAAGTCTCTTCCATCATGGACGAGCTCAGGGGCGGGGGGTTGGAAGGTCATCGTCGTCGCCGGGGTAGGGTTGCAGTGGGTAATAGTTGCATCTCCGTCCTGCGTCCAGGACATACTCCGTACGAATAAAACACACCAGGTACATGCTGTCAGTGCAGTAGCTCCATGCCCAGCGATTGTGAGAGGTAATTTTGGGGAAAGTTGGAGAACCGCTTCCGTTCCGGGGCAGGGTGACGGTGCCGAGCAGCGAATATGTCGTACATGTCGCAGCAGACACGGGTAAACCGGTGGTGTCCTCTTGTGTCGGAGAAGGAGCCAGATAGACTATGCTGCAACCGATACTGTTTATTCTCCGTCGCTTGATGCATTTCTACGCATGTTTATATGCGTGGGAAAGTGAGCGAGTGGTGAGTGAGCGAGAGAGATGGTTCGTGTACGCCACCAGACAAGCCCTGATCAGAGCAACCAACAGATAGCAGCCTCTACAGTCTTTTGCCACCATCCATGTCTCGCACATGGATCAAAAGTCCACAGCGGACCAGGTTGGATGATGCTTCTGAAGCTCTTACCGCCGCAAAAGAAATTACAAAGTCTCCTGTAGTGGCCACGACGGCAATGGGACATGACCCGGCAAGCCTCGGAAGCTTGTAGAGCTACTGTAGAATACCACTAGGCAGAGAGAAAGAGAAAAAAAAGAAAAGGGAGAAGGAGAGAGTTCCGCAAGCTTTCGTTTGTTTCGTTGTCGGAAACTCCGCCACATGCCTCGTAGGATTCCCCGTCGATAGGTTGAGACCTTGCGTCAACGGCCACCATCCCGACCACCACTCCATAACCATCCAGGACCCTTGCTTGCTGTCATTCCACCACCACCATCACCACCCCACGGCTGCAGATGGTGTGCGTGGGACGTGCTGATGATACATGCCTGTGTGTACATCGTACGTTGTCGTGTGTGGAAGTGTGTGCGATGCTTTGCCCACCCATTGAGACCAGGCACAACGGACCGTTGCCGAGCCCGGTCGAGCTGGACTTGACATTGGGGCGAGACAGCGGCGACCTTGGGGTTATTGATGGATAGAGAAAGCCCTGGGCATCAACAGTTTGGTATAGTTAGCACCGCATGCCATTGGCCCACGGCCGCTTCTGTGGCAGGGAGACCAAGGCGGGTGATTGACCGCTCAGTCATGCACCAACGAGAATTAATTGGGTTGCAATGTATGGACCAGCCTGCTAAGGAGAATGCGATCCGACGACAGTTGTTACCTGGGTTTACAGGAATGGACCCAGGGGGGCATCCGTTCCCGGCGTGGGTTGAAAGAGCCACCACTGTATCCGTAGTCTTTACGTGGATGTCGATGCTGAACTGGACAAGCCCGCCCACATCCGCGGTATTACTGCTCACCGTCTTCTCGTGAGACGGCCTGAACCCGGTCAGTCGACGGAGGCTGGCGTGTCTGAGATAGAGCAGTGGCAGGCTGGCAGCTGCATCCTGTTCCCGTGACCAGTACTCTGTACAAAGCACTGCCATAAATAACGCCCTTCGAGACAACCAGAGAGCGGCGCCGCTAGGCTAGGCTAGCCAAAACAGGGAGCGTGCAGATCGCTGGCTTTGCCGAAGGGTTATACAGGGTATGTCCGCTTCCCTTAAGTAAGCAGCAGGCTGGTGTCCAAGATTCGAATCATCCCTCTCCCAGGCACTACGACCGCCGCCACCCACCACCCCCCGAGATGACCTAGAGGTCACAAGGACAAAAGACGGAGTGTGTGCAACAGGGGTGGCGGCATGTTAAGCCGTTGATACCCCATACTGCATAGTGCCATCGTTCCGGACTTGGAAATCGGATACACCATGTCTTCCTTCATAGGCTCGGCTCGCTGTGATGCCCTGACCGGTCCAGGCGTCGCCGTGCGGTACGCCGTGGCGTGGGCGGCGCTGTCAACATGTCGGCGGCATCACCGGCGTCTGCACTATTGCCCCGGCTTTTGCCCCAGCCGCTTTCTCGCCCTTTGGGATGGCAGCAAGGTGTGTTTCAACGTTGTGGGCTGTATGACGCAGAGCAACGGGGTCTTTGAATTTGGTCTAGGACAAAGGCGATGCGGGTATGGTAAGCGAGCTTCAAGAGAGAGAGAGAGAGATTCGACGAGTCTGGATCTTGTGTGAAGAGCATCCATCGTCAATGACAGTCGAGTGAGTACCCCCCATCGGATAACGCGCGTGAACGAACGAGGGCTGGACTGCCCAGGGCAAGCATCGGCGTGACCTGTCGTTCACAGAGGCTAATTAGTGCTGCGAGGGTCCCCGGGGGACCACAGAAGCCCACACGGGCGATTCGCTGTCGAACAATACAATGGGGAGGTGGATGGCCAAGCCACTCTACTCTCTCCCCAGTGACTTGCAGCTAGGGATTTTTGCGCTTTCCTGTCGTCCAATTCGGGCTTGCAACCTCGGAGCTCCACCGACGTAACAGCGGCGTGTGAAGGTATGCCACACACACACCCCGGCCCATATCAACGAGACACAGTGAACTTCAGACGTGACAGACACTGTCTGAGGCCCTGCGTTGTAGTACGAGGGTTCGAGATGGTTGGTGGTCTGTCTCTCCCCTTGCCGCGCGCTCTCTCTCTCTCTCTCTTTCTCTCTCTATCTCTCTCTCTTTTTGTGTGTCTCCGAAACCAAGGCGGCTGGGATAAGATTATCAGGCTGGGTATGGGTCTCGACTTGTCCCTCGGGTTTTGGAGCCGTTATTAATAGAGCATCCCGTACTGATCGGAGGTTAATGCGCTCGAGGGCTGGCGATATCCAGATGCTACTTGACTTTGATACCAACTTGGTTCGCACCCCACGGGACTTCGCTATTCTTTCATTTTCCAAAGCTGCGCGAGACACAGAAACAGACGGGACAGGGTTTCGAGGCCACCAGGCCTGGTGGCGGCGCCTGTTCCGAACATTGCTAACGGTCGGTAAACGCCAAGCAAGGCAGGCAAAATTGCATGGAAGAGTTCAAAAAGTCCATAGGCTCCACCAACAACGCATCCAAGACGATGCCATCTCGCGAGCCGGCCGGCCAGCCAAGGACCGGTGTGAAGCAAACACTCGGGTGCAAAGTTGCAAAGACAGAATAGTGCGACGCAGCCCTCTGGCGGGCCGGATGGATCTGGATCGCGGGTACGACCAGGCATGCCCTGTTAGGGTCCGTGTGACTCTTATCCTCGCGATGAGGCGGTTGTCAGACAGGCCGCCAGTCAGTCAATCAGCCTGTCTGTCTGTCTCTCCGTCCGTGCCATTGGCGCACAAGCAACGGGCGGCGGATACCGGTGGGCATATGCAGCCGGGCGGAGATAAGTGGCATCAGTGTCTCGCGTCCCTAGTCTGCCCATTGATGGCGAGACAAAGCCGTGATTGTGTACAAGGAGCAATGAAGAATTCGATTGTGACGAGGGACGGCCGTCGGTGGTGGCCATGATACGGGGAAACGACAGAATGATGACGGACTCGACTCGTGTATTCGTATGGTGACGGATGTCGAGTGCTTATTGGTCAAGCGATGAGGTGAAGTCGTTGGTATCATCGTCGTCGTCGGGCTGGCCAGCAGGGGATAAGTTTGGCGGCCGCTACTTGTGCGCTCCAAGGCATGCTGCGCGATTTCAGTATACAGCCACTTGGGAATTCATCGTATGCATAACGTCTGTCTCTATGTTGTGGCGAATGGGAAGGCGGCGAGATGTGAAGGATGATCGACCAAAGTAGCACACATTCGCCGCTGGGAAAGGACAGGACTCCGTAAGGGGCCGCATGGACGGTGTGGACGGTATGGATCCAAACCGGTGGCTGGGCTTCCCGTGGCGCTACCGATATCCGTCCCCGTCTCCGTCTCGCGCCGAGGAGAGGCTCAGGCTACTGCCGTCAGCTGTTCCAACTCCAACTCCTGGCGGGGCCATGCAAGCTATGACCTTTAACTGGGGGCCTCTGGGGGGGGGGGGACTGACAGCCGCTGATTGGGCCAAGTCGACAATCGGATCGGGGCTGGCCCTGCGTGTTGAAGAACTGGTGGTGGTTTGTAGCAACGATTGTCGATGAATGATGGAGAAGCGGCAGGGTCCTGCGGCGACATGTGGATCGAAGACACGGGCCAAGCCCAAAGATGTGAGCGGTGGTGATGTTGCGTGGAGGTAAGAGAGAGAAACAAAGAGAGGGACTTGGAAGAGGCAAGGCAATGAAGAAAAAAAAACAACAACAACCCGAGGATGGGAAAAATTGATGAAAATCGAATAAACATAGAACAAAACGAAAGAGACAGAGAGACGCCTACAGGTGCCTACAGGTACATGATAGTGGGTATGCGGATTCGGAGACTGAGGCCGCACTGTAATGAGAGAGCGAAAGAGCCCCAATCTTTGTTCGTCTGGAGACGGACGGGTGAGTAGGAAGGCCCGAGGAGCAAAGGCAGCAGGGGTCCTATGCTTGTTGCAGCTGTGGTGGGTTCCCATTTGTCTATTGGGTTCATTGGGTTGATTGGGTCGTTTATCCCAAAATATGGGCCGTGGCTGCTTCGATGGGGGCAAGCTGAGCTCTGCACTGTGCTACCTAGGCGGGATTTTGAGCGAGGTACGTTCCTCCCTGGTTTCATCCCAACGTGTTAAGCAGTACGTATCCCATACAGTGCGAACTCTCTCTCACTCACCACACATTATTTGTGCATATCTATGTACAGGTATGTATGCATGTGTGTGTCTGTACGTACCTGAATCTCTCTGTACAGATACCTATTTAGGTATACTCGTGTCTGTACACTGCTCTTTGCCTTGCTTTGTAATCGCCTACAAACATTTTTCTCTTCAACACCTATTTACAGATATACTAACGTATACACACAGCACAGTCCTTGGACCACGACAATGCAACTACGGATTTTCCTGGCTTCGAGTCCTGTGATGCTGGAAATGCTAATGGTGATGATGGTGGTGGCGGTGGTGGTGCGTGCTGCTCCTGGCCCTGGTCCTGCACTTTGCCCTGCCATGCACCTGTGGTTAAGGTACATACGATGTATGCACCTTGGGTACCTTAGGTGGTTGCTGCTGCCAGCTTGCAATCGCTCTGGAGCTGCCGCAGCTTTGCGTTTCCTGCAGGCGCGCTAAGGCGCAAGAAGCAGGGTGCCGCCTTTGTACTTCACAGCACCCTCGCGACCCGCGGGTCAGCCAGTCAGGGAGCGGTTCGCGACAACGCCCAGTGGGTTTCTTGCGAACCGATCGGCTCACTCTGGCTACCTAGCCTACCCATCCTCCTCCTCCAACTGCACTGCGGATACACTACACTGCACTTACCTATTCTGTATCCGTACATACAGCACACTACAGTGCCCAATGTCCGGCGCGTTTCCACATTTCCCGCTGGCCCAGCCGCTACTGTATCATCCAAGCCAAGGTCCTCTCGGTCAAGCGGCTGCACTTGCGCCTGTTGTGCGTTACCAATGTTATCCATTCCGGAAGCCACCGCGGCTGATAATCATGCTGATTGATGCAGTCTCTTGGGCGGCGACATGCACTATGCGAACAGAACCAGAAACGGGCCTGGTGCAGCAGCAGCAGCAGCAGCAGCAGCAACGACAACAACGACAAGAACATGAACAAGCAGACATATGCAAGCAATCCGGCCGTGCAGCGGTACACACCGCGCTACTGTCGAGAAGAGAGAGAGAGAGAGTGTGTGTGTGAGTGTGTGAGAGAGAGGGAGAGACTTCAGCCTCGGAACGAAATCCTTGTTGCATATCGGCGTGGATCTTGAAGTGCCACGGGCGGCAGGTCTGTCTGTCTGTCTGTCTGTCTGTCTTCGCTTCGCCATCCGCCTTCGACGCGACGAGTGACGGACCAAACCACGACTGGTCTGACCTCACCTTGCCGCTCCGATGATACCTTACCAGTCATCACCATAGCTTCCGCATCGTGGGTTTTTTGCATCCCCTCCCCCAGCTTGATTGGCTGACGAGGAACAACTCCAAACCCCCCTTGTCGAAGATACAGCGCGTTACCTCTCCTGGCCGGCCACCTACAGACTACCTATATACAGCCCACAGAACCAATACGACATGGCTCACCTGCATCCACAACAACAAGAAACTTCGGTACCTGCTCTACTCGACCTTTGGTGCTATTCGTACACACATACAGCACTCGCGTGGCCCGAGGTACAAACAATCCCGCCAGGCTCTGTACAAGACAATGGGCTGACTGAGACGAATCTGTACCCAACCTGCCAAACCCAACAGGACAGTGGCCAGTGACTGAGCACAGCGGGCACCGTGTTGGATACGGAGAACCCTGATCGGCGCCTGTCGGTACCGATGTACCCGATTGCCCTCTCCCCAAGCCAGCTTGGGGGCCGTTTCTTCTTCTTCTTCCTCTCCCCTGCCACCAAACAAGAGCTGCCTCCTTGCCCCCCCCCCCCCCAGACTACCTAATTACCCCTCCAACACACCAAGGAGGAAAGGAGGGGCACTCTTTTCTGCCTCCGGCCATCGGTCTTCTACCCAGCCTCGGAGACAACTGCCATTGGTTGGAGCTGACGGCCGCAATTGTCAGCATGCCAACTCCAGAGGCCAGGGACCGACTGCGGACAGCTCTCGTTTCGTAATTCCACGCAATTGTCCTTGGGGGCTGGGTCGATTGCGGTGCTCTTGTCGGAAACGAATTGTCGACGGCCGCAGCGACTTTTGACGTTTCCAAGTCAGGCACACACACTACAACGCCGGCCTCGATCCTTCATGTCAATGCCGAGCAAACCGAGAGCCATGCACCAGTGTCCCTAGCAGTACAGTAACAAAAAGGTTGCGTCTTGCTTTTGGCCGTACTTGTACGCATACCAGGTGTGCGACAGGGATAAGCATACGCACACACATACACGCAAACACACACACACACACTCTCTCTTTCTCTCTCTCTTACAAACATACAGAAACAGACTCAACTAACACTCTACTCGGTTTAGCTTACCTAGCTTAGCACTCACATACAGGACCTCACAACCCTCCCCGGGCTTTCCACACACACACACACACCCGTCTTTGCTTCGGATCATGTCCCAGCTGAGCACCAGTGGGAAACTCAATTTCACAGCGGACTCTGACCCCAGCCAGGCTTGGCCTGCCTCTGGAAGAACCCCGGGCCATGAGCACCCAGCACGGGATGCTCCATCCAATCCACCGTACCACCGACAGCCAACCAACGGCCGGTCAGGTGTGAGTGATGCGACTGGACGGGGCTTGACCTTGGTTCCCTCGAATTGCGGGTACAGGTACCTTGGGCTCCGTGCGAAGTCGGGAAATGAGAAATGAAGTCAACACACCAGCCTCGAGGTAGGTACCAGCTAGTGAGACAGCCACGCAGACGGAAAGGCAGACAGATGGCCAAAGGTATCTGCGGATTCGAGATGAGCTATGAGAGCCATCGCACGGCAATGCGGCGATTTTGATTGCGCGGCCATTGACTTTGGCTTAACGACACGATCAATGGGCCAAAAGCGATCGAGTTGCGGGTCACACAGTCTTATTGGGTATCCCTCCGGCCGGACTGGCATGCGATGCCTTGTGCGCTTGTAAGAAAGCCCGGGGTATCTGGTTGACCTTTTAGCATGATAGGAACGATTTCTGGCCGAATACTCAGGTATGTTAAACGGGCAAGAAAGTCTGTTGGTCGGTCAGTCGGTCAGTCGGTCTGATTTCGTCCTTTTGTTTCTTTTTCGCGCCTGCAGCTTGCTGTCTGCTGATTGGCACCCGTCGATTAAGCTCCTGGGAGGCTCACGCGTCTGCCGAGCTGTCCGACCTCTCCGATACAGCTGTCGCACATCTATCTTGCAATCGGACAGGGCTCCGTGCGACGAGACCTACAAAGTAGGGCCGGGCGGGCTCGCTCGGTGGCTTGTTGGCGAATCGGTATCGCATCTTGAAATCCCGTCGCCAACGCCAGGCATGAATGTGAACAAGCATATGGCTGAGAGGGACCAGATGGACCAAAGGGGGAACAGACCATGGCGCGCACGGGACATTGGTCTCCAGACCACCTCCAGACCTTCAGACCCCCAGACCGGGTCACGTCTGGACTATGGGGAGAGAGAACAGGAGTTGAGTCCTTGTCCATGTCCCTTGCTCGCATTCCCATTCCCATTCCGATTCCCATTTTCCATGCGGGCATGCTTACAAAGATTCAGGCTTCCGGCGCCTGATTCCGCGGCGGCGTAAAGTGCTGCTTCCAGCTGGCAAGTTGCAACGGCCCTAACCCCCAGGCCAGCCTTTCCTTGTTTTCTCTGTACTTTTTTTGTCCCCCTGACCAGTCTGTTCTGAGCTAGTCTGTGGCCGGGAGAGTAGCAGGATGGAGCAGAGTTATTCGCAGATAGGCAGGCCGCCTGGAGGCCGGGAATGATGGGGCTTGGGGGGTGAATTATGCAGGGTAGAGCAAGGTAAGCAAAGGCGGAAAACTATGTTGGATTACTGTTCCAGATTAGATGGGACGCTGGGCCGTCCAGCCGTCACCTTACACTGTAAGAGACGAGACTCAACAAAGACGAAGACATGAGAGAGTGCGTGTGGGTGTGTGTGTGTGGGAGAGAGAGTGAGAGAGAGAAAGATCAAACGACTTGATGCTCGGTGAAGGTCAGTCTGCGCACGCGTGTTTTAATCACTGGGATTCCGTGTTACAGCCTCCTTTGCTTTTCGCACCCCTGTCTCTGTCTGTCTGGTGCGAGTCCGATAGACACAGAGTACATCCCTCATTACTCTCTCATTCTCTCTCTCTAGATGTGTGTGTGTGTACAAGTGGTTAGTTAGCATGCGATACACCGCATGTCAAGTATGCAGACAGACGCCTGGATACCGCGTCCATGTTAACTCTCCCTGGGCTTGCATCACCTTGGCCGGTAATTCCCAAGCCAAGCCAAGCCATGTGAGCCCATCCGGCGGCTCTTTTCTAACAAGTTTCGTCGTGGCTTTCTTTTAGGCCACGAAAACAAGGTGATACCCCGGGCATGTCGAATGTCGAATGGGCAGCTGATTGGCGACGGAATCGAGGAAACCGCCCATGCGAGAAGAGCGCGAGGAAGAGACAGACGGACACAGCCAGACAGAGAGAGGCAGGAAACAGGAAGCAGAAGCGCAAGCCTGGGGTACCTAGCCACTCTTGGGCCAAGTCGGCCGACGCACTGTGGGATGGGTACTCGAGCCATCGGATACACCTAACTTTGCCGTCCCGGACTAGGTGCGAGTACGTACTCGGGCACGTACTTGGGTACGAAGGTACACGGAAGATGGGAAAGAAAGTATCCACCCTTTCTCGCTCTCTCTCACTTGCCACACCTTCCTTGGCTTTGAGACTGCCTGGTTTGGCAGCAGCAGCAGCAGCAGCAGCTACTGCGACTGCTACTACCACCACGGTTGTCACCACGGCTGCCACTGACTGTTATCACTACTGCTACTACTAGTTTACTTGCTTGCTCTTGCCCGGTTCCAATGCGTTGACAGCAGTCATCCCACTCGTTCCTCTTTCCCCATCAAATTCCCGTCTTGCTGTTCCACACCACCAACCGATGGGTGCACTTCAAGTAGCTCGGTCAGGCAGGCATCAACTAGGACCCTGCTTGCCTTGCTGTTTCTGTCCCCACTCTTTGTGTGGGTTGAGGTTGCGATCCCAGTGGTAAGTGTTTTGTACCTTCCTTTCCCTGCCACCCATGGTCCACAACTCACAGTGCACACAGTGCAATCGTTGCCGACGAGCCTTCCCTGACGTACCCTCAATCCCAATCCTCGAAGGTACCTCGCACTAGGTACCCGCCCACACACACACACACAAGCACACATGCGCGCGCGCACACACACACACACACACACATACATACTCTCTCTTTCTCTCGTCTCTCGTTTCGCTCTTTCTAGCCCACAGATGCGCCAGGCTGGGCTGCGACGGCACTTTACCTAACAAGTACCTCAAACTCCCCCTTCCCACTACTGATCTCCTGCTCCCGCTCCTTCCTTCTCTTCCTCCTCCTCCTCTTCTTTCTCCAAGCAACCGCTGCTTCGACACCAGTGGCAATTGTTTGTTCGACCAGAAAAACAATCCAAGGGAAGAAGCTACTGCCGAAGCTCCCCAACTCCAACCCCCAAAAAGAGAATAGAAGAGGAAACAGGGGTGTTTTAAAAAAAAATCAAAAGGAAAGAGTAGGGATACACACTACTTACCTGCAATCGTTTTCAGACCACACCTTCTCTTTTCCATCTTCTACTTGTATCACTTTCTTCATCTTTTTATGGGATCGCTTGGAAGGAGCATGCGAGGTTCGGCTTTGGAAAGCACCGTCTCCTCCCTCTTGCCTACTTCTCTCTTCCACTAAAACGCCGCTTCCCGAACTCGGGGCGTTCGTTCCTACTCTCTCTCACACTCTCGCTCTCTCTCGCTCTGTCCTTTCCCTCTCTGCCGCCCACTCCCTATCTTTATATCCCTCTATCTGCCTATCTGCCTATCTATCTCTCTCTTCCCACCACCCCGCCATCGTACCTCCTCGACTCACCTCTTACAAAACACATACCACCTACACACGCACACAGCATACATACGCGCGCACACACAAACACACACACACACAGAAACTACGCACACAAATCACACCCTTTCTCGCTTGCCGCTGGTTGTTGCGCACTACTTCTGACCGCCCGAGCCGCGCCCAACCAAATCCTACGAGCAACAAAGCACAAGACGCATATCCCTCACCTGCCATCGCCCACCGCCCTCAACCACCGCAACCTTTCCTTCCTTCACGATCACGACGAACGACGATTACGAACGAGCGACGATGGCTATGAATGACACCGCGGCCAAGGTCGAAAAGAACACAAGCATGACCACTCCCTCCTCCACACCGGCTGCCGCCGCCCCCAACAACTCCGCGGCACCGGCCACCGAAGACAGTGGTATGAGTCGCACCTGAAGCTTGCCTGCCCCTCCAAAAAAAAAAAAAAAGAGCTGCCCCTCCTGTTCCTTGCCCGCATTGTCCCATATCCCACATTCCCCTCCCCCCATTGATGCCGCCACCATTTGCATAGCAATCAATCCCCCGCCGCGGCGCCTGACATGCCCTCGAACGGATATAAACAGCTACATCACACCACTCCCGACATGAGAATTGAACCTTGAGCTAACATGCTGATTTGCGCCCTTTTCTGTAGCTGCTTCTACCATTACTGTCAACACGAAGACACCGGCCACTTTCCCTCCCCCCAAGACCGACAAGCCCCGCCCCCATGTGTGCGCGACCTGCCAGCGCTCCTTCGCCCGATTGGAGCATCTGAAACGCCACGAGCGCTCCCACACCAAGGAGAAGCCCTTCGAATGCCCCGAGTGCACGAGATGTTTCGCCCGACGCGACTTGTTGCTGAGGCACCAACAGAAGTTGCACCAGACCACCACCCCGTCGTCCCGCCCCCGCAACCGCCGTGAGAGCGCAAGCAGTGCCGCGCCTGGAGCCCGCGCCCGCAAAAACAGCGTTGCCGGTCCCAACGCCGCCGCCGCCGCCGCCGCAAATGCTGCCGCCGCCTCGATGCGTCCGAGGGCAAACACCATCAGCCACGTCGACGGGAACGCGATGCAGATGATCGCTGCTGCCAACGCCCAGGTGGCGGCCCGTGGCATGCCACCTGGCACACACAACCGTCACCCCAGTTTGGCCGGCTTGCCCGTGCACAACATGGACTTCGGCGGCATGTCGGCCGCCATGGGCCACCGCGGCATGTCTCACGGTCTGCCCAAGCTCGAGACGCATAGCATCAACCACATGGACTTTAGCGGCCTACGGACCGCTCCGCCCATGGCCGTCTTCAACCCGGACTTCGACTACGGGGACCTGCTGTTCGGCCCGGGGTCCACCATCAACCCCAATGCTCTCCACTATAACGACTCGCCGCAGTCCATGGCCATGGACCAGCAGCCCTCACCCTTCCCCCACGGCCTCACGTCCGACCTCTCGACGGCCCAGCTGGACGACAGCTTCGACTGGCTGACGGGTTTCGAGCACCAGATGTCCTTTCAGGGCGCCGAGAACGCCGTCGACGGCTCGAGTCCCTCGGCCATCAGCACGACCAGCCAGAGCGGCATCAGCGATGTCATGGTCGACGGCTCCAATCACCCTGCCCCGGCAGGGACCAGTTCAATGTGGCAACCGGCCGTCATGGGTCCTCCCCAGGTCCCCAACCCGTTTGCCATGGATCTAAATGGTTCGGTCTTCCCAGATCTCTTAAACGGAGCCCCCGTCTCACCACAACCTGCTGCGCAGAAAATGAACGATGCCTATTTCTCGACGCCGCCTCCCTCTCTTAGCTCCCTCAGTCCGTCGATGGTCTCCGGACTCTCCAACAACACGCAAAACCTCAACCACGCCGCCCTTAACTTCAGCCACCACGCCGGCCCCGAGACGCCCTCGTCCCTGACGGGCGGCAACCACGGCGTCTCGCCCGTCTCCACCATCACCGAACCCACCCGCGGCGCCATTGTCGGCGCCCTGTCGCAGTGCTCTCCATTTGGAGGACGGAGATACTCGTTTGCGACCCCGAGCTCGCCGTTGTCGCCGGGCTTTCAGAACACGGCCAACAGTGTTCCAGACCATGTAAAGAATTTACCTAGCACTCAAGACTTGCAACGATATGTTGGCGCTTACCTTCGTTACTTCCACCCTCATCTGCCGTTCTTGCACATTCCCACTTTGACCTTTGAGATGCCGCCCTCGGCTGCCAACCGCTCCAGCCCCGTCGGTGGGAGCGGCTGTCTCATCCTTTCCATGTCTGCCATTGGCGCCCTGTACGAAATGGACCACGTCCAGTCCCGGGACCTGTTTGAGATGGCCAAGAAAATGATTCAACTGTATCTTGAGGAACGGCGGAAAGCCGACGTGAGAAAGGCCGACTTACGAAGAGCCCCCCCAGCAGCACCCGAGTCGTCGACGTCTCATCATCATCCTCACCAGCAGCAGCATCCCCAGGAATCCTCTGTCCACACTCCCGTTTGGCTCGTGCAGGCCATGCTGCTAAATGTCGTCTATGGCCACAACTGCGGCGACAAGACGGCGAGCGACATAGCGTCGACCCACTGTGCTGCCCTCGTCAGCCTGGCCCAGGCCGCCGATCTCCTCCGCCCCGTTCGCGTGGAGCCCAGCGACGCTCATGATACTCACATGCATGACGATGCCAACTGGAGCGGCCTTAAGTCGGACTCTGAGGAGGAGCAGGTAGACTGGCTGCGTTGGAGGGCGATGGAGGAACGCAAACGCACCCTCTACGCCGTCTTCATTCTCTCAAGCCTCCTGGTTGCCGCCTACAACCACACGCCCGCCCTGACAAACTCTGAAATTCTGCTTGACCTGCCCTGCGACGAGGACTTCTTCGCCGCCGAGAGCAGCACGGCCTTTGCCGCCATGGGCGGTATCCGCGCCGCCAACCATAACCGGATGACGTTCCACGAGGCGCTGGGCGACCTGCTCAGGTCCAACGAGAAGCAGCAGAAGCAGCAGCTTGCCTTCAACAACGGGCAACAGCCCTTCGGTCAGGCCGGCAGCGGCGGCATGAACGACGGCGACCTCAAGCCGTCCACGTTGGGTTGCCTGATACTCATCAACGCGCTGCACAATTACATCTGGGAAACGCGCCAACGACACCACAACAAGGTCTGGACCAACGAGGAGACTGAGAAGATGCATCGCCACATCGAACCGGCCCTAAAGGCCTGGCAGGCCGCGTGGGCAAGCAACCCGCACCATAGTCTGGAGCGGCCGAACCCTTTCGGCCTCGGGCCACTGTCGGCCGACGCCATCCCGCTGCTCGATCTGGCCTACGTGCGACTCTTTGTGAACCTCGCGCGCTCCAAAGAGAAGTTCTGGCAACGCGACTGGGACGCCATGGCCGAGGAGCTCTCTCGCGGCAGCGAAATTGTGCAACACGCGGAGCACTCGCCCGCCTCCAACACGGAATCGACCGGCACAGAGAATTCCGACAACTCCGTCTCCAGCTCGGTGTTTGCCGAGTCCCCGGCAACGCAGTCTTCGTCTCCAGAGTTCTCTTCTGCCAAGTTCCCTTCCCAGACCACCCAGACGGCGCCGAACCGATCCACCTCTCGCAGGGAGAAGCACCTCCGCAAAGCCGCCTTCTACGCCGCCGACTCGCTCGCCATGTCGGACAAGCTGGGCGTGACCTTTGCCGACTTTTCCAGCCGGGAACTGCCTCTCCAGGCGGCCATGTGCGCCTTTGACTGTGCCCAGGTTCTGGCTGAGTGGGTTGCAACGCTGCAGGATCGAGTCGGCCGGTACCTCGGCATTCTCGGCCAAGATGACGTGGACCTCTCGCAGGTCCCGGCCATCATGTTATTGGAAGAGGAAGATGTCAAGCTGCTCGGAAAGGTCCGGGAGGTGCTGGCTTCGGCCGAGATGAAGATGAACTTTGAGCTTGTTCAGGGCAACGTTGTTGATGTCGATACTAGGATGCACATGGATGATCATGCGGGTTATGCGGCCAAAATCCTCCGCGTCACCGCTTACATGCTTGACAAGGCCGCCGTGTGGCCAGGTCAGTTCACTCAGCGTCGTCCATTACCCGGATGCCCTGCTAACCAACCGTTTGCAGTCACTCACCTGAAGGCCCGATGCCTCGAAGCACATGCTACCCACGTGCGCGCCAGAGCCGAGAAGTCGGTGATGACTAGCGAATAAGCCGGATAGCCCCGATGAGAAAGATGATACGTTGGCAGCGCTGCGGCGGATACCGAGACGAAGGTCGTCGATGGACAGAAACGAGAAGGATGCAAAAAGAAAAGAAAAAAAAAAAGGAACCAAAAAAAGGGCAGCTCAAAACGTGCTTGGTATGAAGTCGGAAAAGGGAAAAAGGAAAAAAAAAAAGAAAACCACAATGATTGGAAGCGACAAGCGAAATACCCCCTCCCTCGACATTGGTTCTGTTTTTTTATTTCCAAGGGAAGATGCACAAAAAAGTTTTCAAAACGAGGTTACGACATGTTCCAGCAAGGACACAAACATATATCAAAGGACGGCACCAATACGACAAGCCGCCATTATTTACGTTGTGCCGCCGCCGAGCAACTGGCACCCGGCAGCGGCCCTCACATTGTACATCAACACGCCTGGATGCTGGCAATTTTCAGGAGACGTTGGCTTTTATGGGACTGGGATCATGTTACCAGACACGGGGTTTTCCGGGTGCCTTTGGCCCAGGCCGGTGGCACCTGGAGCGCCCCTTGTCTTGGTGATTGTATTTATCCTCGCGAAGGTGGAGTTTTTGTTTTGCCTTTGAACGAGGATGGGTAGGGGACGGCGTTGTTTTCTTCGCTTCTTGCGCGGGTGGCATTGTATTGTGTGTGCCTGGGGGCGCTCTGGCTGCCCGGAATCGGCTCACAAATGACATGCTGGGACTCGGCCAGCCCGACACGATGTCACCCATGCGCTTTTTCGTGTCTTTTGGCCTTTCTTGGCGACGCTGCCGCACTTGTAGGAGGCAATCTCATGCTTGGAACGTCTATTGGTGTGGCCGTGGCTGGAAGGGTCCTTGTTTCCCCAACACGCTTGACGTGGGCCGAGACCCGAGAGAGACCCTTGGATCAACTTGAGGATTGCAGGGAACGGTCGGAATCTCTCTGTGTTTTATCAAATGTAGCAACATGATTGGTGTCGGACGGCAGGCAAACTGAGGATTGAGAATGACGACCCATATGAAGTTCCTGCGCGGCGGAGGGGGATGCGGCATCTCGCGAGGGGGGGTTTTGTTGGTGACATGTCCCGGATCGATAGTAAGGGATGCCTAACCCCGGAGATCTTCCTCCTTGGATGGCGAACAGGGAGGATGGATGCCGGCATGAATGGACTGGGGCGGGTGCTTGACAAGATACATGGTAGATATTTGCGCCAAACAAAGAGAAGATGATGGTATCGTGCTTATTTGTCTAGGTACCTCGGGGCCTCGAGGTGATGGTGCGTGTTGATGATGATATGCAGTGTTTGTTCCTTGAAATGTGCCTGGGATGCCATTCAAGAGTTGTAGTCTAATTTGATCTACAGGCAGTTGTATTCTAACCACTCAGATTTACAGTCACCGTACCATGACAGAGGCTAGATAATACACAGGATTGTCGGGAATGGTATCTTCCCAAGCTTTGGATCTCCATCCCCCCCCCCCTCCGATCTCTCTCACCAACTAACTCATCACAAGCTACCATCAACGATGACTAAGGCAAATGAAGGTACGTATCGCCGTCTCCGAAGCGGGACATCCGGAATCCCCCCACTATCTATGCCCGCGGACCCCGCCTCCCAATTCTGATACCCGGGTAGGCATCGTTGGGTATGTAGGAGGAACCTTGGCTTCCCGCGGCCGCCCGGACATCCCCTCCCCCTCCCCCTTGGTTCCCCCCTGCAAGCTCCCGAACTCGAGCTCGAGGTTCATATCGAGCTGCATGCGTCAGGTTGACACTCAGTCTTTACTTCTAAAGTCGTCCTCCTCACGACGGCTGTGCTCGTTCAACTTCCATTCTCTAGTCCCGCAACCGTCCCGCAACCGTCCACAGCCGGAATTCATTGCTCGTTCTCATCCCCCCCCCCGCGCGCAATCCTACCTAAGCAGTGGACAGAAAGCGTCGAAAGCATTCAACCATACCAAATAAAATAATAAAATAAAAAAGGAAGAAAAAGAATTCACCAATAAAAATCATGTCCTCCCAGCCGCCATCCTCCCCGCTCCGCGCCCTCCAGGCGTCAACCGTCTTCGTCAACACGGCGCTCGCCGGCCTGAACCTGGGCCTCTCCGTCCTGGTCGTGCCCCGCCTGCTCGAGTCGCCGACGCCGTTGATGCTGCGCCAGTGGTCCGGCATGTTCCGGCGGGCGAGCCGCCTCCTCCCGCTGCCGACGGTCCTGTGCGCGCTGAGCTACTGGTACGTCGCCTACGCCACCGCCGCCGCCGCCCGCGGGCGGGTCCCGGCGGCGGGGGGCGACAGGTCGAGGCTGCTGGCCGTCGCCGGCGCGCTGTGCTTCTCCGTCCTGCCGTGGACCAAGGTCTTTCTGGTCGAGATCAACAGGAAGCTGTTCGCCAAGGTCAAGGAGACGGAGGGCATGGGCCTCGTGGCCGTCGGGCTGACGCAGGAGGAGGAGGAGGGGGCCAAGTATCTGGTCGACCAGTGGGGTCTGTATAACCTCGGGAGGAGCGTTGCCACGGGTCTCGGCGGTGCCGTTGGGCTGTACGCGACCGTCTTTTGATCTTGAATCTTTTGGATCGTCACTTACTCCTGTCTGTCTGTTTGTCTGTATGTTTATCTGGTGGCCTGGCTGGCTGTTGAACGCCTCGAGGGAATGAGCCCGGGCATAAAAAACATGACGCACGGGATGCTCTGGTGGGAAACCGTTGAACTCATGGGTATCATCATTACAACTTTGCTCTACTAGTGGTACATCGATTACATCGTATTAAAGCTTTTTTTTTTTGTCCTTCACTCGTCGTCACACAATTCCCCCAAACTCATATCGTAACTCTCGACCCGATCGACCCCTTTTCAAATCATGAACGAGCTCGCAGGGTACCGCTCGTGACATCGGCGTCGATGGCCTTGAGGGGCCAGGAGCGGTTGAGGAGCTTGTGGCCGACCAGGAGGACGACAAAGAGCATGACGCTGACGTAGGCGGTGAAGAAGTCGCTGGTGCTCCACTCGATGAAGACGGCAAAGCCGTTGGTCAGGATGATGAGGATGTTGAAGAAGAGGCCGTACCACGACAGGTAGGGCTGCAGGGGCGCGGTGTAGGGCAGGGTGCTGCGGGGGATGTTCTGGGCGCGGAGGGCGGCCATGAAGCGCAGGTGGCAGATGTTGATGCACGACCAGCTGATGAAGCCGGCAACGGCGGTGACGTTGAGCAGCCAGTCAAAGACGACGCCGCCGTTCTCGGACAGGTTCATGTAGGCGAGCAGGCCGACGGCCGAGGTGGTGGCGACGGCCATGTAGGGGGTGCCGAACTTGTTGGTCCAGGTCATGAACTGCGGGGCGCAGCGCTCGTTGGCGAGCGAGACGAGGATGCGGGAGCCCGAGTAGACGTTGGAGTTGGCGGCCGAGAGGACGGCGGTCAGCAGCACGGCGTTGATGATGTCCGGCAGCACGCGGACGCCGGCGAGGTTGGCGGCGATGACGAGGGGCGAGGCCGAGGCGTCCTGGGAGTCGAGCAGCAGCGACGGGTCGTCCGAGGGCACGAGCAGGCCGACGAAGAAGATGGTGGCGACGAAGAGGGAGAAGATGCCCCAGAAGGTCCAGCGGACGGCGCTCGGCACGCTCTTCTCCGGGTCCTTGGTCTCGCCGGCGCCGATGCCGACGAGCTCGGCGCCCTGGAAGCTGAAGCCGGCGGTGATGAGGACGGACCAGAAGCCGATGAACTTGCCGACGGAGCCCTCGACGATGGAGGCGTTGAAGGGGCCCGGGTCGACCCAGTACTTGAAGCCGAGGTAGCCCTGCCGGCCGACGCCGGCGTTGACGCAGATGGCGAAGACGATGAAGCCGACGATGGTGACGACCTTGATGCTGGCGAACCACATCTCGACCTCGCCGAACATGCGGATGGGCATGAAGTTGAGGGCGGTGAAGACGACCCAGAAGACGGTGATGAAGATGGCGATGCTGAGGGTGTCGTTCCAGTACTGGATGATGACGCCGGCGGCCGTCAGCTCGAGGGCGAAGGTGATGCTCCAGCTGAACCAGTACATCCAGCCCATGGCGAAGCCGAGGGTCGGGTCGATGAAGCGCGAGGCGTACGAGGTGAAGGCGCCGGGGACGGGGATGTAGGTGGCCATCTCGCAGAGGGCCGTCATGACGGAGTAGACGATGGAGCCGATGAAGATGAAGGCGATGAGGGTGCCGACGGGGCCCGACGTCGCGATGGCCTTGCCGCTGCCGAGGAAGAGGCCGGTGCCGATGGTGCCGCCTGTTTTGTCCCCAAGTCAGTGAGGCCGCTCTCTCTCTCTCTCTTTCACACACACACACACATACACGCGTAGGACGGGAGGGGTTGTGTGACATACCGATGGCGATGAACTGCAAGTGACGGCTGTGGAGGGTGCGGTGAAGGCCGCCGGTCTCGCCGGTCTCGAGGTCCGTCTTGGAGCCGTTGGTGGGCGTGACCTCGCCCTCGCTCGCCTGAGGCGTCTTCTCCTTGGAGCCGAACATGGCGATGTTTTCTTTTGAGGGGGGGGTGAAGGAAGACTTGGAGGGGGAGGGAGGGGTTGGAGGGTATCCCGGCCGGGTCTTGTTTGGGTTCGGGGGGAGGACGGTTTCGGTTCTTCTCTCTTACACGGAGCCGAGTGACAAAACGGGTTGACTTGATTATGACACACAGAGTGACTCCAATGGGAGGAGTGAGAAAAACCACGAACAGACGAACGCTTTGTTTTCTCCAGAAACCACCGGGACGAGCAGATTGGGAGAAAACCTGGGGGAGAGGACAGGATGAGACGGGACGAGACAGGACAGGACGAGACAGGACAGGAGAGGTTCCGCTAGACAGGACGAGAAAAAGCTCGTGGCATGATTAAATACAATGCCAGGCCAGGTCCCCTTCTCTTACTCAACGGGTTCCACTCCGCGCGTCGACTCATCGCGTACCGGCAACGGATGGGGTTCTCGGTGGCCACCGGGTTGGGTTGGGGGGGGTAGAAAAATCTCGAGCGGTGCGTCGGTGGACACGACCCCAAGAAAGAGAGAGAACGCGCTCCCTCGAGACCCTCCTCTGGCCGCCCCTCTCTTGGCCTCTTCCGTTGCTTGGCCTCTGGCTCGTTGCGGGTTTGGCCGGCCGGCGGACGCGATGGTCTCACGGTCCATCGACGCTCCCCCCCTAGTCGTCTATGACTCCATTTGGTGGTGGTGGTGGTGGTGGTGGTGGTGGTGCGACTCGGGAGTCGCCCGGGGCACGGGTAACGACGGCGTTTGTCCAGGGATGTCGCCTCTATGGACCATACAGATACAGAGTACAGAGTAGACCTTGGGCCATGTATGTACGCATGTACGTATGTACGTATGTATGTAGGTATGTATGTATGTAGGTATGTATGGTGAGCATCGCAGGGATTCCTTCTTTTTTTTTTCTTTCCTTCGCCCACGCAGTTCGTCCGATGAACCGCACCTGCATGTCGACAACCTGACCAACCAACCTGGTGAGAGTGGGTGGTGATATTAGTGTGTGTGTGTGTGTGTGTACGGATAGAGACTGATCGGCGAGGAATAGAGCCGCCTCCTCCTCGCCTCTGCCGCGCCGTCGCGCCACCCGGCCTCCCACCGAGCTTGGCCCGAGTCTTTTTTTTTTTTTCCTTCCATGCTTGTGAAGAAATCTCCGGTTTTCTTGTTCCCTTTCCTCGCATCAGACCAATCACGGGCGTTCCAACCTTTTTTATTTGGGGAAAAAAGCATGGCTTGAGCATGGCGCACACACGCACCACGCAGGATCTTCCCGGCCGGCCGCTGAACCGGGTAGAGAGAGTTTTTTCCTTTCTCCTTTCCACGTTTTTTCCTCTTCTCTTTTCGATGATCTTAACGCTTGGTGAGCTTATCGTCCGAGTGCCAAGTCGGCTCCGACGCTCTTCCAACTCGGACAAGTCCTCGATGAACCGATGGAAACCCTCTCTCTCTCTCTCTCTCTCTCCTCCCCCCCCCTGGCCGGTAGATGATACGTTGCAGCGGCCCAGGCTCTTTTCTTCGTCTTCTTCTGCTGGTTGACACACCCCCGTCGCCATCGAAGAGAGATGCGTCTGTCTGTCTGTCATTGTCAGCCCTACGACGCCCAAGCGTGCCTTGGAATGACACACACATAAACACACACCACACAGTGACCGATCACCAATATCCGCCCATCTCCATCAGGACCGCGCTAAACCGAGCAATGGCCTGAAAAATTCCCTCGCCCTTGATCACAGGCTGGCCCTCTTCTGACTAGGCGTTCCCGCCCCTTTTCCCAGTCTGGTGATGGGACGCGGAGTCTAGCGAGATGTTTTGCCCCAAGATTCCGCCCCCCCTTCCCCTTCTCCAACCCTCCAACCCATCGTCCCTGGTTTTCCATTACGTCTTTTTGTGGAAACATTTGCAGAATTTTTCCTTTCGACCCTCGACGGGCCCTCGAGACTCGACCGTCGCCTGGACTGCCCCGAGAATGAATGCATGTTGGATGCTGATTTCCCGTGTGTCAATTCCGTGAGCAATCTCCCCCCATCGGATAGGCTACTTTGTCGGCGTAACTGTAATCTGGGAGATTTGCCTCGTCCCCATTGGCGTCTCTTTCTCTTTTGTCCCTTGGTTTTCCCGCTTCGCGATGCTTGGCTGGGGTGGGTGAAGTGGGCATGTCTTCGCTCCATCGTGATTGGGCTCTCGACTCTCGACACACACGACCAAGACGGTCGAACCCCATACAACGGCCGGGATACTGCTGCCGGCGTCCCGCCTGAGGAACCCGGGGATGACGCCGTCGTCGGTGCCGGTTCCGGTCGGCGCACGAGTCCTTTTTTTTCTTTTTCTTTTTCTTTTTTTCTTTCTTTTCTCTTGTTCTTTTTGATTTCCAGTTTGCCGGCGCTGCCCCTCCCCCAACCGCCGATCGTGACCTCCAACGCGGTCATCTAAAAGACGATTGAATCACCCACCATAAATCCCAACCTAGCTATGGCTGGTACTCTGTTTACCCACAGCCGTTGCATCCAATGATGAACACTGTTCCTCCTGTTTCTCGCCCCCATATCGTGGGCTCAGTTCGCAGCGCAGATGCTGCATGCCCACCAAGACAAACCCTCCCTCTGAGGTGCATGTGGTAACTTTGAATGGGATTAAAATGCAGTTGAAGGATACCCTCGTGGTTCGAAAGACCTCCGCTTCTGCAAGTTGCCATACCCTTGGAGATGGTTCAGCTCGCGGGTGAGAAAGCGTGAGTCATATCGCCGCCGCGAGCAGCATCCACCGCCGTCGCCCGGCAGGTAATGGGTCTGTTTGGACTGGTCTACAACATACATGGCGAAGCTGGAACTGCACGGTTCTCATAGTTACTGTGCGATTGTGTACTGGATGACGTTCAACCTAGTCGACCTCTCGCTCACTTTTCACACACTGAGATGGGTAAGTGGAAGGCTTTTCTACCCGAGGGATTCCTACTCGGGCAAAGAGCCTCTTGACGACCTGCCATACTGCAGACGAGGTAACCCCAGACTCTGAGAGCTGCCATAATCAGAGCCACCATTACGTCTTGGTGGGGGGACAGAAATGCCGTACGCGCGATGTTTGGTTGCACGGCGCCAAAGACCAGTCAGCGGTGTCATGTTAAACTCGGCTAAAGACCAGCTGATCTCAATTAATACATCTGCCCCAAATATCCAACTCGCAAGTGCACAGAAGCGAGAGGGGCATCGTGGCCCCGGCTTCCGCCATCGGCTCCCGGACCCGGAGAACCCCGCTCCGCCGGGGCCATTTACCCGCGCGGCGCCGGACTCTTCTTTCACACTCGACATCGATAATTCCACCGCCCCGAACTAAAGCCTGCCATTGTGGGATGGGCATGGAGTTCATAGCGGAGTTGGAGAGGGTGCGAGCTGGTCAGCGAGGCCGAGTGGGAGGGGATCGCGTGGAGGAACGTCAGGGGACTTCTGGAGTCGAAATTTGAGGCGAAGCCGTGAAGAGCAGAAGAGAAGAGAGGCTTTGGTTCGTTGATGATGTGTACCGGGCCCTAGCTGAGAGATTGGAGTGCTGCAACTGGTGATTCCTTGTTAATAGCTGAAAGACCAACTATTGCTTGCAGTACTGTGACCATACCAAATGAAATCTTTCGACTTTTCCAACGTCATTTGAAAACCGAGCAAAGGTTCACAGAAGCCACCATGTTGCCGGACTGATTGCGTTGTAGGCGCAGATCGGCACCGGGTTGCCGAGCTGCTCTCCGCACGTCGGCCAAAACATCCATGTTCGCCGACGACTCACCACATTCTCACAGCGTCTCTCGCACAACCTCAACCGCTCTCTCAAGTGACTCTTTGTTTCGTCGGACTACAATATCGGCATCGACACCATGGCGCTCTCTCTCCCTAAAATAGGCATCCTCTCCATCGGCGACATGGGCATGGGCATCGCCAAGCTGCTCGTCTCCAAGGGCTTCTCGGTCGCCACGAACGGTCAAGGGAGAAGGTCTGGCTGACGCCCCTCTCACCACGCCATTACTCACTCGCGAACCAAAAAACTGACCGTGTCAAAGCCAAGCAACCCTCACGAGAGCGCGGGACGCCGACGTCGAGGTCCTCAACTCGGACGTCCACCTGGTTGAATCGCGGCCCTTCATCCTCTCCGTCGCGCCGCCCCGGGACGCCCTCGGCATCGCGCAGCGCATCATTGACGCGACCAGGGCCGCCAGCCTCGACAAGCCGCTGTACTTCACCGACCTCAACGCCGTGTCCCCGGCCACGTGCAAGCGGATGGCCGGCATGTTCGACGACGCCGGGAGCCCGGTGCGCTTCGTGGACGGGTGCATCATCGGCGGTCCGCCGAAGCTCAAGACCAGCGCCGGCACCGGCGTCGGTGGGGCACCGGGATCGTGGTACGTCCCCAGCATGCCGGCCTCCGGGCGGTATCCCCTAGCCGAGGCGTGCGCCGAGCTCGCCGAGACGCTGAACATGCGGCACATCTCCCCCGAGGTCGGCGCCGCCAGCGGTCTCAAGATGTGCTTCGCGACGGCGACCAAGGGCTTCATGGGCCTCGGCATCCAGGCCTTCACCACGGCCTCGGCGCTCGGCGTCGTCGGCGAGCTGAGGCGGGAGATGCGTGAGGCCGCGCCGGGCCTGCTCGACTTCGCCGAGGCGTCCATCCCCCTGGTGCCGCCCAAGTCGTATCGCTGGGTGCGGGAGATGGAGGAGATCTCGGACACGCACCGCGACGAGGGCGGGTTCGACGCCGGCGCCGACGTCTTCCGCGCCATGGCCGAGCTGTACCGCATCATGGCCGAGGATCCCGTGTTGGGCGCGGAGAAGGTCGGGGATAGGAGGGCGGGCGAGTCGGTGGACGGCCTTGCTGCGGCGTTGGCGGAGGGGCTGGCCGGCCGGAAGAAGAAGAGTCTCCCCGCTGCTTGAAGTTACAGCTGGAGTCGTCATCGTGAACTGAGGCTGAGAGTTGACTTTAGAGACTGTGGAAGCAAGACGAATAAAACCACAAATTCCAACCGTTCATCAGGCTCTAGTTCTTCGGCTTCGTCATCTTTCCAACACTCCCATGGGTAAAGAGAGTCATGCTCATCGTGCAGCGAGAGCTTAGGGATAGACCTCACTCTCACATGGGGTTCAGCCTGGGAGCCGTTGCAAGCAACGACTTCACATCTGAGCTCAGTTCAGAGTAATGTGTGTAAAACTCCATTGGATCTTCATGCGCTGTGTCAGCCTGAAGACTCATTGCAGGACGGCTCTAAGCTGGATCGGCCACTGTTGCAACCGCACCCATTCTATTTGGGCCCAGGCTCGCAGCCTGCAGGATGAAGTTACACAAAATCGATATGCCAAGCAAACCGGGCGTCCAGACAAAACGCCTTCGTGTAAAATAGACAAATCTGTCTTCATTTCGCGCCAACCATTGGATCTTTTATGCTTATTAGCCTCGTGATTTCCGTTGAGCCGCGTAAAGCTCAGCGTCAGTTAGCACACCACCATTTGCATGTGGCGCACCAACCTTTCCTCGATTGCCTGCAAGCCTGACCATAACGACCGTCATACTAGCGAGTCGACAAAGTCTCAGGATTTGTCGAATGTGCAGGCAGCAGATGTGACCAGTGAGGCAAGCTTGTGGCGGCATGAGGCGGCCGTATTTGTTGCGCCGCCGTCCCAGCTTCGCCATCACAAAACATCTATGTCTATTTTTACCCAGGCATCTTGTGTCTAGGTGCTGAACGTGACGTAGCCTGCGAACTAACTTGTGATACGGTCGCACTAATTCAGTTGATTGGACATCTTTCTCACTTCAGGGATGCGGTGTCAAGCAAATCCATTATAAACATACAGAAGGCCTCCTCCCCAGAAAGATTTCCTCACTTTCCTCAAAGCGCTGGCGCATTCGTCTGATCATTTGGACAAACAGTCTTATGAAGTACCAACCCGTCCATTTCATACCGGCTGCCAACTTGCGAAAAACACCGCCAACGACCCATTTCCATCTCAGCCGTCATGTACGATCCCGTGGAGGCCGAAGTGTCAGCCCGATACTCTGAGTGCAACGATGACGACCACCAGACTACAGCTCAAGCAACGCCACGTCATTCAAATGATAAGCCACACCGCAACAACACCGCAGAGAGGCAGCCGAAGAACGTCGCTCACAACCCTATCAGCTGGACCCTCAAGCTTTTCGTGGCAACGTCCTTGCTGGCTCTCTTAGTCGCTGTTGTTTTCATCTCTTGGCTGTGGTGGGCGCCGCGGGACAACCCTAGCTGGCGGTCCTGGGTTCTCATTCCCAACCGTCTGCAGCTGAGCGTCACCATCGCCGCTGTCGCCATACGCACAGCGGTCGGTGTCATGGCTGCTTCGGCAACAGCCATGATTGCCTCCGTCATCGTGGAGAGACGCGGCGTATCGATCCAGAACGTCGCACAGCTCTCCATCACCCGTTTTACGAGTAGCGGCCCGCTATCCCTCGCAAACGTCGTCATCCAAGACCCCGTAATCCAGGTCACGGCCCGGGCCGCAATCTTATTCCTGATATTGACGACTGTTGCTCTACAATTTACTTCGTCTTTCCTCACGGCAGACTTCCAACCGCACCAAATCGTCTCCTTCACGCAGGAGGTTCCGAACGCTTACAAATTTGGCACGAACGACAGCACACCATACACACTTTCCTCATTGAATTATGGGCTTTCAAACGGATATCTCGAGCAGAGACCGCACTTGTCTCAGTCATTCGCAGAATACTCCGAGCCCCCCCAGATTATGGATGGCTTAGACGACACTGGTATAAACATAAGAGCGTTCTTACCAATGGCATCGCAGACCCGAAGAGAACTACTGTTCGAGTTCAAGGGCATGTCAAGAGTGTTTGACTCACGCGTCGTCTGCATCCGCCCGCAGATACTAGAACTTGGGCCGTGTTACCCTATCTCTAACATTACAAACATCAGAGGCATCTGCGGATCGGTGCAGGTTGGTCGAGATGTTGCCCAGAAGATAGGACCCAGGAGTACAGCGTCATCCGAGCGGTTAGAAGCCACGACCGACTACGTGATGAACTTTAGCTGTCCGGTGCCTACCTTCCCTGGCAAACGAACAGATACTCCCTGGACGTTGTGTCACTTGTATGCTCTCCCAGATATAGGGTTTCGATCTCTACTCTCTGATGGCACAGTGCGCTCTGTGGAGAAGTTCATCCTCTGGAAACCTTACCATTTCAGCTCCCCGGGTTGGGTCAATAACACAGCAGCCAATGCAAACGGGAGTATCTTTTTGCACGCCGTTACATATTCTGGACCGTGGGCGCAAATGACACTTCGAGCCGTTCATCCGTTGAATAAAACGAAAGTTTAGGAGGCGCAATCGACGATGACGGTGTGTTTGGTGTCAGGAAAGTATGCAAAGACACCTGTCTTGCCCAAAGGCGAGGCCATCGACTTGAAACTGATATTAAGGGGTGTTAGACTGGAGCAAACTGTGAAATTTCTTGACATAATTGCGTCAAGCTCTCAAAGCCGAAGGGAGCCAGAGTACGCATGGAATGACAGTGCCGGTTCGTACGACACCGGTGCTGTTCGAAAACAGCTGGGTGCAACGTTGACTACGCCCGTACAAGATACAGACGAACGCCAGATCATGTCGATCGGCCCCGAGAGCTTGAGGTCATCTTTAGCTGAAGCTATGAGCAAGGATGCGCCAGTGAAGTATTACTCTTCCGATTCCTGGATCGACGAATATTCCAGGCCGCCCCCAAGGCACATCACATTTTGCCCATATTGTGATTCACCACAGGATGGATACAGCGTTACGGATCCCATTTACACACAGCTCTTGACGGAAACACTAAACCAGACCGAGTCGCCCGCACGTGCCTTACAGGCGGTATATTTTACGCATGCTCGAGCCGTGTATTACGATTATATTCAGATGTTCAGCCCTGTCGGAACTGCGAGCATCACCTCCTTTGAAACAACTTTGGTGCCAAGCACACACTGGGGCTACTTTTCAGTGATGGGAGCCCTCGGCCTCTTCATGGTCACATTTGGCCTCGTCGCCTCCCTCTTCCGCTCTACCAGGTATAGCTTACCAGAAAACGCCTGGCATACCGTCGCCCAGATATCAGAAAGCCCTGAGCTATCCGAGCTTCTTTGTGAAGTCAAGTCGGCGTCCGACGATGCGGTGGAAAGCATCATCTACGGGACTACGTCTCCGGCTGGCTTGTCTGGTCATTTGAAACGATTATACAAGACTTTCAAGACGCCTTCTTCACCCCTATCATCTCTTATCGGGCCTCGATCCCGGGACAAAGTCTCTCAGTTTGTCGTCCGTGACGGCGTGTTCGTTCGCGTCGTGGGGGCCGAAACAAACTCGCGACAGGAACTAAGCGAGTTGCGACATCGACCGGCCACGACAGAACTAGCACCACAGTATTCACAAGGGTAGGGGATGATTCGCATTCAGATGTCGTCACAGGCGCTTGCGGCTTGGGTCGAGCGTAGCGAGTTCGGCGCGGCTGCCGGAGTTACCATCGACTCGCGCGAGTATCTGAGACGGCTGATGGAGGAGTACGACATTAAAATCATCAAGAGCGATTTAGTCCTCCAGGGGGCTTCTTTGGCCTTTAAGATGGTACACGGAGGCCCTCAGCCAGCCCTATATGGGCATTACCTTTGGAGTTGAGAGGAGTTCTTGACGCTGATATGCAGACTGTGTAACGGTAACAGTCCATCCCTCTCAATTAAATACCCAAATTGCCTTGTGAGAAGACAAATAAGCAAAGAGGTCGCATTGATAACCCTGGTGTTTGTTCCGGCAATATTTGCAGCTGTAAATTCTCTCTCTGTCCCCATAACACAAACTCTTCGCTCCGAGATCCCTGTGAATGCTGCCAGTGTCCAAACCGGCGTCCATATACTTCCTGGTATGCCACAGCTTGATGGTATGAATTGGAAATAGAGTTTTCCACCTTGGGATTGGTACCTGATGCTTTTCGTGCCTCTCACGGATATTGTCCTGCTTCGCTACTTCACTTGGATCAACTGTTTCCAAGACCAGCACGCTAGAAAACCCTTTCCAGATAGCTCAAGAAGGGTTCCACTTGTAGTATTACTTAAAGTCATGATGAATCTACATAGATACAATCAGTACTGTAAGATTAATCGAACGCTATCAAGCGGTTTAAGAGGGTTGCAATACTGAAGACGTGGTGAGAAGGATTTAGAGAGCAGCGAAAGAGTCACAGAGACGAATAAAGAGGTTTACGATGCTGAATGGAACCCAAGACGGAAACGTTGTCTATTAACAGCCTTCTAATCCTTCCCCGTGTTCTCCATAGAGGTCAGCTGTGAGTGCATAACTCTGCCGTCCTTCACTACGACCAATACAGACTCCTCTGGCTTGTCCAAGACTGAAATATTGTCTAGAGGATTGCAATTCAAGACCAACAGATCCGCCGTAAACCCTTCTTTGATCTGGCCCAGCTTTCCCTCCTGTCCTAGCATCCTTGCGGCGTTGATGGTCGCGCTCTGCAGAACCTGGGTTGGAGTCTGAACTTGGCTGCGGATCGAGAACTCCTTGCTCTGCGCGAAATGAGTCGGTCCCAGCAGATCCGTGCCGAAGCAGATGGTGACACCAACCTCGGTCGCCATCTTGAGCGTGGCCAGGCCACTTTCCAGGACAGTAGTGACTTTGGCCTCCGATTCGGGATCGAGGAAATGCAGCTCCTTGGACACGAAATGGGTGACGAGCGTCGGCGTCAGGAATGTCCCCGTCTCGACCATTAGCTTCGCGGTC
Source organism: Colletotrichum higginsianum IMI 349063 (assembly GCF_001672515.1). Lineage (NCBI taxonomy): Eukaryota > Fungi > Ascomycota > Sordariomycetes > Glomerellales > Glomerellaceae > Colletotrichum > Colletotrichum higginsianum. The sequence goes on from NC_030955.1 coordinate 419,638, forward strand.
TCGAGATCGATCATGTTTCCGTGCTCGATGCCCCTGACGCCTTGGGCGATGGCCTGTCTGACTGCCTCCGTTGTGTAGCAATGGCTGGTGACATAGGTCTTTGCATTCTTCGCAACCGTGACGATGGCCCTGATCTCATCGTCGGAGAACTGAAGCTGGTCGATGCGATCCGTCGGGCTGGCGGCACCGCCGCCGCCCATGATCTTGATGAAGTCGGCGCCCTGTCGCAGCTCGTCTCGCGCGACCCGATAGCATTCCGGCACGCCGTCCACGATACGGCTGATGCCCGACACCGCACCGCCGCAGCAGGGAATCGTGTCGTGTCGCCCCCGCATGTCGCCGTGGCCCCCGGTCTGAGAGAGGGCCTTGCCGGAGATGAAGAGACGCGGGCCAGGGTGAATCCCTTCCTCGACGGCCTCTTTCATCGCCAGGGTCGCGCCTCCGCAGTCCCTCACGGTCGTGAAGCCCCGGTGAAGCATGGACTTCAGGACGCTGGGCTGCCGTAGCAGGCTCTTGGTCTCTGTCATGTCGCGGTACGACGATAGACTAGCTGCTCCAGGGGTGACGGCAATATGAACGTGGCAGTCGATCAAGCCGGGGCAGACGAACTTGCCCTGCAAGTCGATATCATTATGCGGCTCGACCTCGAGCGTGTTGACCCGGGATGAGCCGTTGTCTTCGACGAACGCTATTTTCCCACCGGAAAGGCCAATGGTCGCATTCTTTCGAACAGTTCCCGTCACGGGATCAACGATTGCTGTGTTTCTCAGTAGATATGTGTTTTGGACATCCAGCTTCCATGGTGTGATATATTTGGAAAGGTCCATGCCGGAGGCGTCAGGTTTCGCTTGGACAGCAACCATATCTGTTTGTGGGGGGAAGTGAGCTCTATCGAAGTGAATGAAGTATAAGTCTGAAGGTCTATCTGGTATTTAGAAGCCATGTATATATGGCGTCTACTTTTATATTCTGTCGTTTTGTCGATAGGCAGCCATTGCAAGCATGCTACCCGTAGAGAACTGACATGTGAAATAGCTGCTTGCATCGGCAGCGTTGGCATTAGTTATACAACGGATGAATGTCCAGTAGAAATTGCCTCTGTTTGTCCATGTGGAGGGGGCCCAGCAAGCTACTCATTGGGATATTCCGCATCCGGTGTTGCTCTGTGGAGAAATCGGATGTTGCTTGCTTCTCAACGCATGCGGCTCAGCTGAAGAGAACTTGCCAAGGCACAACCCCACAAAGGCATGCTGCGAATAATGCAACAAGATGAGAACAATCTTCCCGAAGCTAGTGTCGTGAATGTTGTAGAAAAAACCACCATTATCATCACGTGTCTTCTGGAATGGGGCTTAGAAACATGCCGGTCGACCACATCGTAGTAAAGTACCAGCTAACATGCAAGCTCATAAAAGTCGTCTCTCTAATTGAATTGGTACAGTCGTCTATGTCTGCTTCTGCTTTTCGTTTTCAGTAGCGAGTGCTTGCGCATTCGCCGACGCCGACCCCTTGGGTGGACGACCGCCCAGTACGCGAGCCTGTTCATTATATGATATGATTAGACAATTGCCACATCCTGGGTCAGTGTGGTTGAGACAAATCTTACCTCGGCGCTCTGAATCGCCGCAGCGTCTTCCCTCGTGATTTCTTGCGCAGGTTTCCGCGCCACGTCCCCCGTCTTGGCGATGAAGTTCTGCTGCTTGTCGTGCATGCTCTGTGCCGTGGCCGCCGTGCCGCCCTTGATGGGACCGAAGCCCGTGAGGTCGGTCTCGGCAGATGCGAGAGTCGATGCCTGGGTCTGGGTGATGGGCTCGCCTTCGGCTGCCTGCTCACGGATCTCGTTCTTGTTGGGGAGCTGAGGGTCCATTTTGGCAGTGTCGTTGATGTGTGAATATGGGGGACTCGGCGTGATGAGCAATCCGGGTTGGTGGTAGATACTGGCTTCCGGTCAAATCGTTTTAATTTCGTGAGTGAGCGGACCTCTTCTTCGCCATACCCGGCCCTGAACACTTCTTTTATGCCGTAGTCGTTGCCGATGATATCATGCTGATGATGTGCCGACATTTGGGACTGTCGCCTCCATTCTGACGTTGCGGTGGGTCAATCCCGCTTCCTGAGATGGATCGATCTCGATTGACCCATCTTCACTGGGTCCAAACGACATGCTGTTTGACCACGACTTTAGGTGTTGCGCCGTTTGTTCGCATTGACGCCATGTCGTGAGAAAAATCTCACATGCAGTATAAGGATGGAATCTTGAGACATGGAACAAACAACAGATCTAGTCCTAAAGATGGATATTGAACCCTGAACTCAAAGAGCATTGGAAGTTAGCTGAGAAAGGACCCAGTTATCCACTTGAGACGCACGTAAGAAGCCAACGTGGTCAATCAGAACAGGCAAGTTGTATCTTCTGCGGATAAAAATCTTGGAGACTTGAGGAGCTCCCGATCTGGATGATGGTTCCCAAAGACGCCATTAGCCAAGGAATGGAGGTTATAAGAGCAAATCATTCAGAATGGATGGATCTGCTCTGCTTCTGTTACATTTAAGAACTCTTCAGGCGATCAATCTGTTACACACACAAGGCGGAAAGAGCCGGATCTTCCGCCAGATGAGATATTTCTCAATCATTTCAACCTGGAGTCTTTTTGTGTTTTGGGTAGTTCACGTTTCCATCAACTAGGCCTCATGTAAAGAAGGTGTTCGAAGCTCAACAATCTGAGACGGTAGCAACTATGATATATATGTACATTGAATGGGATGGGAGACAACCTTTTTTCTTCTTCTTTTTCCTGATAAATTTCGTCCGAGCCTAGCCAGAGTGGCTGTTTAAATGTGAAGACGTACAAAAGAAAGAGAGACGAACGAAGAATACTCTCGCATTCGTTGTGTGTTGTCCTCGCGGGAAGTCGACGGGTCCGTTTAGTCCTCGTTGCCCGACTAGTCGTCGACGTTCTCGGGGTCCTCGTCGCGGCGCCAGGGACCTTTCTTCCCGCCCTTTCGGCCGCCCTTCCGGTCGTCGTTCCAACCGTCTCCCCAGCCTCCTCCGCACTTCTTCCCACCCTTACAACCTCCCCCCCCGCCGCCGCCGCCTCCCCAACCACCGCCTCCCCAACCGCCGCCTCCTCCGCCGCCGCCTCCCTTGCCGCCGTGTCCTCCGCCGTACCCGCCCTTGTTGAGCATATCGTCCCAAGCGCCATTGTTCTTGTTGTCCCCGTCACCGCCGTCGTCGCGCTTGTTGAGATCGTTGTCGTCGTGGTCTGCATCGTTCGGTTGGTCCTGGACATGGCCGTCGTTCCCTCCACCACGACCGCCTCCGTGACGGCCCCCGCCTTTGCTTCGGTAGTTTTCGTAGTCGTCGTCGTAGTTGCAGCCTTTTTTGCCTCCATTCTTGTCGCGTCTGCATTTGTTATTTCGGTCTCGGCGCTTCTCCAGCTCATCGCGCTTGACGATGGCGTCATTGAAGGGCTGATGCTACTGTATTAGCCCTGTCTTGTTGGAAGAGGGTTTCTGAAGCAAAAGTCGACATACTGATATGTTGTCTACATTGTTAGGCTGTGTGGAGGCGTGACCATCAGCAGTTAGACCAGCAGAGGGTTTATCAACGTGCATAGATAGGGGGACAAAGGTAATGACGGCCTGAATCCACTCACAACTGGCTCAGGAGCACGCTTTCTCTCAGTTAGTTCATGGTTCATTCCAAGGAAAAGATATAAAGAGGGCTCCCACCTTGACAATGTCCACTGCATCAGCACCAAGATCAACCGGCGCCGCCACAGGAGCAGCAACAGCGACAATGGCACAAAAAGCGATGCCAACCGTGGCAGACTGACGAATAGATGGGACATGCATGCTGGCGAGATGCAGCAAGGATGTAGATGGCAGGTGAAATGGATGAAGCGCTGATTTCAAAGCTAGAGCTGGAGCAATAGTGAAATCGATCCAAGACAGTCTGCTCGTGCTGAACAGAGGAATCCACGGAGAATCCAGGAAAATGTCTGGGTATTTATAGATGATTCAACAATACTGACTGACACCCAGAGGGAGTGTCCTGGTTGTTGTTAACTACCCAGGATGATGGAGGCTCTGGGCAAAGCCTGGATTTCCGGCCCTTCGAATCCTGACCCAAAAGCTTTGGCTGCTTTGGGAGGAAGGCGACTGTCAACTTTGTTGCCCGAATACGGCACCGAGTGTTGGGACGAGGAGCCTCGCAGAGACGTGACTTGCAAAGTTTACACCACGCAAGCCCAAGGAAAACAATATCCGAATTACCAGAATGTCAAACAACCACATGACGGAGCAGGAAGCACAGCCGCCCAAAGTTTCGGTCGTCCGATCCTTCACCAAAGCAAATCCATGTCGAAACTCACCCCCACGTTGTCGGGAGGCACACTGCGATCTTTGTATGAGACACCCGTGATTTCACATTTCATTTGGACGAACAATGGTAGGAGAACCACTGGATTGAGAGCAGTGCTTTTGGCGGTATTATTGACAGCGTCTAATGAAGCAGATGCTGTTTGAGAGGTCGGTTGTGAGTCTTGTTATTGCTCGATGGGGAACGTCAGTAACTGTTCCATCCAAGAGACATCCATGATCCAAGACGGAGTCAGCACCAGTTGCTCCGCCTGTATGAACTTTCGTGATGAGTGTCAAAAAGATCCAAGAACTAGCAAAGCTTTTGGGCTGAGGGCCTTGCCACGCACACTGCATGGTCCATGGGGTCCACGGAAGCTTATCCTCTCATGCCGATTACGATCTGGCAGCGCAAATGGCCAGGAGGGAGGACGAGAGGATCGATATACTTCGACTCGAGCATCGAATTTCCATCGTCAGCGTTGGATATCCACCCATGCCGTCTATGCACCGATGTCAAGTCAAGAAAAAAAATGGGATAGACCATGTAGCATGGTACAACTCTGACCCGAACAGATACCGGCCGCTCAAAACGCCACCCGGCATAACTTCTTCGTTGTTTTTATTTTATTTAAATTCGCCTCAACTTGCATGCCCATCATGCAATAGTGACGGACTGAAAGCCGCACCACACGGATGAATGATATTACTGGTATAAACGAGCGGGAGGATTGGTGGAGAGAGAGCAAGATTTCGCGCCGCCTGTTTTAGAAACGCAAACCTCAGCCAACCTGGCCGCGTAAAGTCGTGTTGCTAAAAACAAAGTTAACACGGACCCTCCGAGCCGGGGTGCGCGACTTTGGCCAAGTCTACCATACAATGTGATGACAGAGCGGAGAGCTTTGAGTTTGCTTGGCAGAAAGTCGATCTCATGATCAGCAGCACCCGAAAGCGTATTCACGCATGCCGGCCGGGATCCCTCCGGGAGACTTGGTCCTGAGTCTTGACGTCGTATGACTACATCCAAGGACGCCGCGCCAGCTTGGAAGTACGATGTAGGTGCGCGACAATAAACGAGAGCGAGATGACACACACTGGCAGAGAGATGGAATCGTCATGATCCGTCGTCTGAATGCGAGTGGACGCTTCCAGGCCGAGCACATGTCAACGGACCACCCGGGGCGCTCCCCGCAAGAGCCATCCAGCCTCGACGGCTTTTGCCTCTCGCTTACACACAAATTCCCCGCGAACCACTCAGCTCCAGAGTTGGCGAGTGTTCCAAGATGGGCTGTGATTTTAACGTTCAGCTTGGATTTGAGGGCGACGATAGACTCTATTTCTCGGGTCCAGGACTTCAATGTCATGCAGAATACCATCATCGCTTTCTGCCGGGGATCATCTGGTCGATAGGAAGTCTTGTCTTGCTAATCGCATGGCCAGAGTCTTGAGCCTAAGCCCCTCTGTTGCAGGATCAAAGCTCCTTGTGGGCCGCATGCCAACGAGATGGTCAAGCATACACCCATGGCTGGGTCCCGAAACTGGAGCATCACGCTACGGGTATGATCCTTGATGAGGGACAGTATAGAGTTCACCCGATGATGTTGTCGATTACACGTCTGTCAGCATTCGACAACAACGGCTTCATGAGTGAGCAGCCAAGTACGAGAAAGTACGTAATGGTAACCTTGCGGGTGTGCATCGATCTTGATGTTCTTTCCGCTTGTTTTTCCTTGAGAGAGGGGTTTAGCTTCTTTCTAATCCATTTGCCAGCGAATGGTTCGAACAGACGAGCGGACGACCTACGCCGGACATCTCGGTGACAAAGAGGCGAGACCTGTACTCCAATTGATTGTTTGTCATGATGGCCTCACGCAAATAGGGCCATTCACCAAAGCTCACGCAACAGTTGGCACTGGAATAGCATTTATTCCATTCCTACTCCAGGCAAGTCTGCTCTGCGCCAAGCAACAGCTGCTCTGTGCGCCGTATTGATAGAGAGAGATAGGACTACGGTCTGCTTTACTTTACCAGAATCAAGCCACTTTCAACTCATGATCTCTTTACCTCTATAGAGCCCCTTACATCATTACTAAATGCTGCTGCAGCGCTTCAACCCTTCCCGCCCAAGTAGCCCTGACATGACCGTCGCCATGGAGATGTGCTGCTTAATCTTTTTCAGAACAGTTCTTGCCGTCAACAGTTTTGCGAGCACTTTTATGAATCAACCGCGAGTTACTTCGTTTGTGCGACAAGTGTCTGTCTCCGGTCCTATCCCCCCCTCCCCCCATAGCAAGACTTCTTCTCGGTCATCCGTGAAATCACACTGCTTCGCGTCGGCCATTCTCCGGACCCTCAATTGCAAGGGGGGGGGGGGGGGGGGGAGTCTGACGCAAAAGCGGAACCGCCCTCGCAGGCAGCAATGGCGGCCCTGTCTCGTGACAGGAAATCAGTACCCGCCTGCTCGGCGATCTTCAGGCACGGCGATAGGCGGTGCTCGTTGTCAGGCTGTTGTTGGTTAATGATCCTTGCATCAAAACCGGAGCGACAGGGGGCTAGAAAAGCGATGGCAATGAATGGCCAGGAACGTTACATCAAGTAAGACCAAGGCTTCTTTCGACATTCGGATACCCACAAGAGGCAGCAGTCGAACCTACCGACGAAGCATGGAAAAGAGAGAGGAGACTTCTAATTTCCTGATGGGGAAACACGCCGCGGCAGTCTTGTCAGCTTGCCAAGAAGTGACGATCGCGCTACTGTGGCTGGACAATTCAGCACTAATTGACAGGGCCGAGTTTGTCTATGGATGATTGGTTAGTTGCCCCAGCTGATATTGATGTCCGCCTGGTAGTCGTCCGGGGGGGTCTTCTTCACGTCATCCGGGCTCCCCGCTCAGCGCCGTACAGCCACGATTAGCAGCACCGCATGTCCCTCTCCATGGGAAAGGCTTCTGCTTCGCCGGACATAACTTATAAATGACCTCTGATAATCCTCATTCTCTTCACTTTGAACTTGGTATACCAACTTACTATCCTTCACCACAAACTCGCTGCCAAACCTCACCACAAACAGGGCAATCTCAATTTCAACTGCCAACGTCATCGCATATTCATCATGGACTACGAGAAGGGCAAGTCGTTTGGAGCCTCGAGCTACCCTCCCTCTTACATGAGCGACCACCAAGAGGCGCCGGCATATCACACCCCTAGATTCAACTACGCGGCGACGGACTCTAGTACGCTGGTCCCCGCAACCGCCAGGTTTCCTCCGACGTTCAGCTGCTACGGGCAGTGGAAATGGAAGGAACTGTACACCCTCGGCCCGTCCTCGGACGAGAAGTTGTTCGCCGTCTCCTTCGACACCAAGCTCTTCTCCAAGAAGCAGTCGCTCTTCCTCCACGGCGGCTCGAGCGACAAAGCGCCGATCGTCGCCACGACGAGCAGGAAGTCTCACGGGTGGCATGACCGGGCCACCATCACCCTCCACAGAGACAACGGAGACGACCAGGAGATCCAGTTCGAGAGGCCGGAGAACGCGAGCTGGACGAAGAGCGAAGTGCGCGCCTTCCGCATCGAGGTGCGCAAGGGGGTCGTGGAGGAGTTCCAGTGGAGGACGTCGCACGGGGACGAGATCAAGGAGCTCGCCGGCCACTCGTACGGGTGGAAGCTGGTGCACATGGGTCGACCGCAGCACGGCGGCGGCGGCGGCGGCGGCGGCGGGGGGCAGTCCTTCGGCTACACGAGCGACGGCCACGAGGTCGTCGCCGTGCTGGCCCACAACATGTCGTGGAGCATGACCAAAGGGTACAACTTTGGCTTTCTGGGCACCGGTTTGACGGGGATTTGGGGCGCCGAGTGGGAGACGGCGGCCGTCATTTCCGGCTTTTGGCTGTGGCATCTTTCGCTCACCAACGCCGGCGCCAACTCTTCTGCTGCGGCCGGCGCATCGGCTGCGGTGGCCGCATGCTAATGTGGCAGGGAGATTTCGGATTGTGTTCACATCTAGCAAACAAATTATACCCTATGATATTACGATATAGAAGTCTTTTCCGTCAGTAAATGGCCTGACAAATATCAATGTGCACAGTGTAATGCAATGAATTCCTCTTTGCGTGTTGCATGTGAGCACTGGTGACAACATAGTTGCTTCATTCGAGTTCAATAATACTCCAATAAGAGATAACAGAAAAGGGGCCTCTTAAGGGCCTCTATATTACCACCTCCTTTTGTGTCAAACCGGCCGCGAGACCCACCAGAACACGTGTCAAAGTTCTTTCGGTTGCTCAGGGTAGTTACAGAACAAACAAACCTAAAGGTGAAAGACACGGAAGAAAACAAGTCTTATGCCCGGCTCTGAACACAAGATAGAATTTCTACAACAGCAGATCAGTTCCGAAGAAGCCCACCCACCGGATCATAGGCATCTCGTTGGCCAACTTTGCATCTGGCCGGTGGACATGAAGACTTTGGTTGATGGACCAATCCTAGAGGATTCATAAAGTGATGTAACAAGATGTGAATACTGAACGAATTCATGTCTGTTTCGTATCAACTGGCGTTGCGCCACATTGATCCCAGAGTCTCTGAGTTCCTGGCGTCGTAGAACACCTCAATCCCCACGACACCACAACGTCGCAACGTTGCTTTTCCAGAGGTCGATAGCCTCGCCACCAGAGTCTCGGCCAAGACTTCCAGCGCCCTCGTATTATTGACCGGACTGTCTTATTCCAGGGCTGTGCACCAACTAGTTGATTCCCTTATAAAACATCGCCAAGACTATACATCACGTGACCATCAGAGCGCGCGACTCAACACAATAACCGGCCCCTGTCCCCCCCAAACATCCCGTCTCACATCATTTTTCTGTTTCCTCTCAAACACAGCGTTTCTCATCATTCAACATGTTACCTCGGATCAACCTCTTCGTCTTGTTGACCCTGGTAGTCACACCGGTGCTGACCCTCGACGTGCCGAGCAACGTGAAGGACTTCTACAGCTTTGTCCGAGGCCGGAACAAGTGCAAACACGCCCTCTCAAAAGGGTTTCACAGCAGCGAGGGGGACAGTGGAGGTACGTGCCCCGTCAAGCTTGGACTCCGTTGCGAGAATCGGTGTTGACGGACGAGTGTGAGTGAGTTGTAGACTTCGTCTACTGCGGAGATTACCTGGACGAGTACCAAATCATCTACCTCCAAGGCAAGAATGGCCAGCTCGCCAACATGGACGTGGACTGCGACGGCGCGCAGGGCGGAGGGGACGGACGATGCGCGAGCTCCACCGATACCCAATCTGAGACGACATTCCGCGACACTCTGAGAGGGTACGGCACAGGCGGTCGAGACCTCAATGCCTCGCTGCATTCCTACGTCGTCTTCGGCAACGAGGGGACGAAGAGCGGCTGGCCGACTTTCGACCCGACCCAGCACGGCGTCCGGCCGCTCAGCCTCATGGCCATCGTATGCAACGACAGACTGGTAATGGAACTCTTGCTGATCGTTGGGTGGGGTGTGGGACTTTTTTTGATTTTTTTGATCTTGTTCTGACGAGGCGACACGCCCTAGGTTTACGGCATCTGGGGAGACACCAACGGCGACGACGGGCCCGAAGCCATGGTCGGCGAGGCGTCCATCTCTCTAGCTACCGCTTGCTACGGCAACAGCGTCAACGGCAATTCGGGGCACGACGACAACGACGTCCTGTACATCGCCTTCACGGGGGACGAGGCCGTTCCCGGGGCGAATGGCGCCGCCTGGAACGCCACGAACTCGGAGGTTTTCGCCGACAGCATAACGGAGCTGGGGAACAGGCTTGTTGCGCGCGTCGGGAGCGGCTGTGGCGGCGGTCCATCCGTGGAGAAGTGGCCCATGTATTTTGCAGCCGTTATTGGGATTGCCCTGATCATGAGCTGAGGTTGGTGGGAAGCGGACATGGCCCCTTGGAAATTTCACTCTGACCACTAGCTGAGACAGTCTTACATCGTCTTGTTGGAGTATTGACAAAGGAAACGGATCATACTGGGCGAGAGATGCTCGTAATGTATAGCTAGAGTCCCTTTCATGTAGCTTGTTGTCTACAGGAAACTTAATAATTATCACGGGCTGGCAACTCAATTGGGCCTGAACCCCGTGTTGGCCCTCACGGAGTTGCGAATTCATCGTCTTTCGACTTTCAATTTGTCGTGACCCCCCGGCGGCGGACGGCTTGGCTTTCAGAAATGGTCAGATCCTTCTGTCAGCTACGCATTACATTTTCCTGGACTGTCAGCAACTCGACGAAGCAAACCCACCGGGCGACCAGGCTGTTGACACCCAGCTAGAATCATTCCCACCAATGTGTAATCCAGATGGCACAAATATAGATTTGTAATGCGTAGATTTGGGCCGAGGAATACGTTTTTGGATTGCCTAATCATCGGTTAGGCGATGGGTCCTCGCGGCAACGCCAACGTCAAGTTCTTATGATCCGCACAGTATGTTCACCATTTCTTTTTTATCTAGGCACATCAGTAACTTGTATGGAATCCATGGTTCTGGAGTGAACAAGACCGAATTATGTATTAAGTGGAAGGCTTCAAACGGGAGTGATGTTTATGAACTGCCGGAGACGAAGCATCCCGAGATGGGGGCGGCAGCCTCTGAAGATTAAGTTTCAGATTGTCAGAGTAGAGGCGTTCTCAGCCTTTCAAAATATATAGAATAGGCAAGAGCTTTATTTAGTTGAAGCCCCTAGGGACGTAACGCAGCTGTCTTCGAGGTAACAAACTGTGACTGGCAGACATCAAATGAGAACGGCGTGACGCATCAGAGCGACTTCACTACGCAGCAACAGACCCTAGGGATATTAATTGTATGTCTAGCTGTCATATTTGAAGATGATGAAGCTCAGAAAAGCCTGCTTAGATGACATTTAGGTGTTGAAAGAGGTCGTTAGCAGGGATACCAAGGTTTTGCTTGGCTAGACAGCAGGTGACGCGCCCAACTCCGTCAACTTCAGTCTCAAGTTTTCGAATACAAGAAGTCGATGTTTGGACCTACATACTTAGTTTTCGATCAGATAAGTGATGAGGAACCCCGGCCGGCTGCTTTATTTGAACACTTGCAGCCAGCAAATGGGCTCAGCATTGTAGCCCCTCAACCGCAAGATGACGACGACCCACGTTTACTTCACTTTTACTCTGCATCATAAGCTACCCACCATGACTGCAGGATAGTAGTGCTTCTTTTTTTGTATCAAAGAGTTACTTTCAGATCTAGTGAGTAGTGCGTATGAGAGGTATTGTTGATTGCCCTATTTGCTTTTGATTAGTAGTAGATAGACTCTTACTAGCTGCTACCCCGCTCTTGGCAGTTTCGGTGTCCATCTTGCGGTTGAGGGGGAAACTTTCCCTCCTAACAGATGGCTTCATGCCGCGGAATAAATAGAGTTGAAAAGACGGCCCCAGACTTTCGGCAACTAAACCTAGTACCTACTACTTGTCCTTCAAATACGCGACCCCGATCGTCTTCCCTGTAACGTCAAAATCAATATACTTTCCTCGGAACCAGCTTTGACCAATCACCCAGATCCTGAAATTATCGATGCCCGTAATGGTAGCCGTACAGTTGTTTCCACCGTTCACTGCCTGCTTGAACGCGGCTGCCTCGATGCCAAAGGCATCTTTACTGCCGGAGTTCAGACCGAAAGTAATCGCTGGCGGCTTATCGCATGGATAATGGCCTGTCATCACCTTCGTACAGCCCGGGAGGGAGAGGTTGACGGCTTGGATGCCTGCGGTTTCGAAGAGCTTCGCAACCTGGGCTATTGGCCTGTCACGCCAACGCATCAGTATGCTTTTCCAAAGAAGAAATTTCAAAAGTTTGAGCAGGCGAGGGAAAGACTAACCCAACAACATTTGCTGTCCCCGAATCCAATAACATAGTCTTGTTTTTTACTACCAGCTGCTCCCCTACACGTACGTCCCCTCCCACAAGCCATTCCCCCTTAATCGTCGCTTTCGCTAACGACCCCGAAAACAAAGTTTCGTCAACCTCGCCAAGGACTTGAACCCCCGTCCCATCTCCTTTGAAGGCGAGTCCAAAGCGGCATTCTTTGACCGTGCCCTGGTCGCATAGCTGGTGGAAGAATGGCGTTGCTTTAAGTCCGGATCTGTCGGATGATCCTAGACCTGCGACGCCGTCACGTGGGAACTGCGTTACGGTGCCGTTGTCGGGAGGCGGGGTGAATTTTACCGAAGCGAAGGTTTGGATGGGAACACTTAGGTTGGCGAAGGACATGGAGTCATTGAAGACGGAGTAGGAGATCTGATATGTCGAGCTTGAGTCAGTGGCTAATAGCAGTACCCTACCCCGCAGCTTTTCTTCTCTGATGCTGACGGGAGGCTCGGATATGCAGGGCAACAGCAGCCAAAGTCGTGAGATTCCAGGGGGAACATACTTCTGCGACCCCGCATCCATTTTCGAAGACTGTGCCGTACCCCAGCGTGCCTTGCCGTTGTAGATTGACACTAGTACTGCTGCCTTTATACCGATCCGGATTGACGGCTAGGTCTGAGGAGCCCGTGTCTATGAGCAAGCTCAGATTCTTAGACAGGCCGACATCGAAACTACCGAACCAGAAACCCTTGTCTGATGTCAGCAATGATTGCGAGTAAGAAGGGCCTGGGGATGCCCACTCCATCGAAAGTCTCGGGAACAACTCCTGTCCCAGGTGTTACGCAAGACCCGATCTTTGAAGCAGCATGGAGACTCCGTTTTGCGACTTGCAACGGGCTGGAACCCGATGGCCGACGCTGTGCAATGGGAATGCGGGTAGCAGAGACAGTGAGTACTGCCGAAAGTAGAGAGAAGATGAATAAAAGGAGGAGCGGCATCGTCAGTAACTGGATTCTTTAACGATGAAGCTGAAAAGGCACTGATGTGTGGTAACGCAGAGCGGCCCCAGTAACGTGCTGGAGGGAAGAAAGTGATAGGATGGTGATTTTGGTCTGAGCTGCATTTATACTTGAGTTTTTCGCTTGGAAGGTTTCTCCGAGAAACCTCATGTCTAGATTTAAAGCTGAGGCGAGAGAAGCTTTCACCACCCTCCTTAGGTAGGTAGACATGAGCGGTTTAGGTGTCTGTGTACCAATAGATTCTTGAGTAAGATGTAGGGAGAGTTGGTGGGCTACGGTCACACATACTAGCTTGCTTGGTCGCCCTTCATCAGTTGCTTCACAAAACTTACATACACAGCAGTGATCAATTTGAGGACTTGTGTATCATAGACCAATATCAATCAACATCACTCTTCATAGACTGCAGTTCAATTTCCCCGAGACTCCTTGCACCGCCTCACTTCTGTCGAGACGACAGTGTTAGTATCACAGGGTCACTCGAGTGAAACAAACGGCTAGATCAAGTAAGGGTATCCGTATTTCAGGTGTATTACAGAAGAGAGGATCTAAGGTGAAGGGCAGTAATCAACAAAGGCTGTAATATAGCTGGTCTGACAGAGATAAATCCGTGTAATCTAATCAGACCAGCCAGACCGTTGTCTCCACTATCCCATCAATAATCCGGCCGGCATTCCAACAGATAAAGCCGGAGGGCCGACAAAAAAGCATAGGATGGATGGGCTTATATTCTGGCGACGCTCATTTCAAATGAACCATTAACAACAGTGAGCCAAGCTGATGCGTGTTGCATTCTAACTCAACAGGCTCAGCGTCCCAGAGCGGGGTTTTCAACATCTCCTGCATAATCCAATCTTCACGCATGTGCTCAACGCCTCACATTTCTGCTTGATGACGTTGAAGCAGTAAAGAATTCTGCCATGAGCCCCCATCTTTTACATGAGTTGTTCAAAGCAATTGCGCCTCTTACTTGGATAACCAGTCTCCAAATTCTCTTGCAAACCCTTCAAACCTTGCGTGGATCTGCCTGTGCTGTTCGGGCGTTGGCTTTGCTACTTTGTCGACGACAGATACGCACGCAATGTTAAAGGCGCTTCCAGGCCTTTCGGAGATGGGTGCACTAATTTCAACGTAAGAATTGGTAATCATGGTGAAATGGGGTAGGTATGTGGTCACGGTTTTCCATTATTACTGTCAAGCGGTGTCAACCTTGTATTTTGCAAGGCTGTGATGTGGCATTGCGCTGAAGAGACAGCTTTTCTACTCTTTGTTGTAGACAATAAAAGAGAGGGTTAGATGTTACAAGCCTTGCAGGATACTATTAGTGGCCTAGACTATAAAGGATTTAGATGGTAGAGAAGAGGACTCCTACAATAGAATGCCTCAATAAACCCTAAAGATAATCTCCTAGGGATGCTAATAGAACACTGGAATACTGGAAGAGGGATCTGTTAAGGTATGTATACGCCTCTAGCTTCCTAGCCTAAGAAAGAAGGAGGGCTAGAGATAAATTTAGGTACATCTTTGGTTAGGCTCTTTACTTTGTATAGCGACCCTGACACCAGACTCATGGTGGAAATTTCAATCACTGACCTTAAAACCAAGCGCGTTACTTGGAAGGAGAGTAGTACTTGTAACGTTGTGCAGGGTTCACCCTATGATATGTCTTCCTGTGATGAAGATGGACACCCGTGTGCTGATTCTAGGGCTTGGTCTGTTTCAACTACGCCTTCCTAAATGCGGGGAGTCTGCTTCTGTAAGTCAGACTCACAGTGACACAAACATTGTTCTTCACCTTGCGCCGAACAGTTCCAGGTCTTAGCAATCTTTCAGCCCAGCAAGACTAGGTGCCCCCTATCTCGACAAGAGAACCCTACCGAGGGCCTATCGACCAGGCTTGACAATATGTTCCAATCGATAGCAGAGCTTAATTTACTCCATTGGTGACGAGTATCGGCCTTTGCAAACGTCTGAATGTGTGACTTGCAAGTGCATTCAGCATTACTGCTGTGCATTTGTCGTGAGACCATACATTGAAGGCTAGCAAACTGCATTAGAAAGTAACTTGAATCACATAGCTGCAAACACAGCACGAGGTCAGTGGAAAGGACTAAAGTATACGGAGCGAGCGTGGCAGAGGAGTCTTGAAGTCGGAGTTAAGGGAGCGTCAAGAACAGATTCCACTCATGATGAAGCCATCACGACACAAACGGCGACAGAGCCTTTTCCTGATCCGGGAATGGAAAGACTTGCTCGACCGACGGAGAGATTGCCCGTTGGTTAAACCTTGCCATGTGGTTACATGGATCCGATTCGTTCCGCCGTCTTCGGGTCCATGTCCCTTCGTCCCATCCACCATCAGACAAAACATGACTAAACCCGAGTTGGGAGCTTTTCGGAGTGTAAGCCGCTCCCATGCCGGGAGCTCGCTGCAACAAACCTCTTATGCTACACTCGCGGAAGCTTAACCCCCCCTTCGGCACTCACCTTGACCAATGGCTCGAGTGGGATGTAGCTTTGGGTTTGCTTCGTGATTCTGTTCCGATGCAGCTGCACAATGCCTCGGAGGGTAATCAAAAAGAATCCCACATGGGGTCAGGTGCTTGTTTGTCTTTAAATGCAGTGACTTGCGTGTCGATCTGCTGGATAGATTCCTTTCGGCCTTGTTCCCTCTCGTCGTGTCAGTGTAGCAGATCGGCGAGGAAGTCATCAAGTCACGACTCACGATGCTGGCCATTAATTTCTTCTCTTTTGTGTTGGGCTTTGCGCTCTTCCTTGGAGCATCAGGTGATTATGTCGCTGACCTTTCCCTCTTGGCCTTTACCGGCACGCCGGTCGGCAAGGTCGTCCCATTCGATGGCCGTAAGTGATTAGTGCATCGCAAGCCACGAGACTCCAGCTGACGAGCCCAGTCGATCTCTACGTATCGATGCCACGGAACCAGAGCGGCAAAACCAACGGCACAACAGCGCGAACCCGGTTTGGGGTTCTACTGTTGACTGATATCTATGGGATCCAATCAAGGGAGAACAAACTGTTCGTCCCACCAATGTTCATCGTCTGAAAGTCTGTGACGACACAAGTCGCTGACCCAGGAACCGCCAGTCTCGTCGATAGCTTCGCGCGCGCGGGCTACGTGGCAGTCGCCCCAGACCTGTTCGAAAACAAACCGAAATCCGAGGACCCCATGGCGAGCTTTAACGGGACCGAGTTCTTTAGGGCGCATGGTCCCGCCGTCACCGACCCGAAAGTCGAGAAGACCATCGCCTACATGCGTGACAAGATGGACATACAGAAGATTGCGTCTACGGGATAACGTCGGGCACCCACTTTTCGCCCACCCCCCCATTTCGCCCACCCATAAATGAGGCTATCCCCATCATAACCACCAAGTTCAATTAACTATTGACTTCGTCTAGATGCCACCACAATACAGCTTTCAGCTTCACTAGGTAAATCAGACTCGCTGGATTCATCCGTGATACCCTCTTTTTCGCCAGCCTCAATTTGAGCCTTCTGGATGTCCTTGATATTGGCGAACTTGGTGTTTGGGTCGATCTGGACTGTCCTTCTTTTCCTTGCTGCATTATTGGTGACTTGGGCCTGCAGGAGCTCAAGATTATGCTGGGCAGTTGCCAGCTTATAGGACTGCTCGCTGAAGCCTTTTTTCACCTTTATGAAAAGGAGGCGTTGAGTACTAGCATCATTATCCAGCTCTGTGAATAGCTTCAACTGGCCAGCCAGATCCTTCATCTTCCTTGGCGTCGACCATGCCACTGCAGACGATACAGAAGCCCATCCTTCAGCTCCCCTGCCTTCCTTGACTTCCTCCTTGCCTCCAGACTGCCCTTTGCAGGTCTGATGAGATGATGCTGATGGTGTTGGTGTTGATGGGAGCAGCAGACGACTCATAAGGGGCTTTGCCATAGAAACAGGCCATAGTCCAGTCCATTTCCACCCACTTTTAATGTTCTGGATCGTCATCCCTGCCAGGGCAGCCTTATAATAACAGCCTAGGAAGTTCCTCTTGCCTACAACAGTAGAGTCATTCCAATGACTAAGGTATCCAAGCTCCTTCCTATAGGCTGCCTTTAATGGGCCAAAGACTGACTGATCAAGTGGCTGGAGGACATGGGAGGTATGTGGTGGTAAGAACAATAGATGGATGTTGTTTATATAGCAGAGCCACATAAAGTCCGTCGTTGTATGGCTCCCATGCCCATCCAAGACCAGCAGTCTAACCTCCTCCTTGCCCTGAGGGACAGTCTGAGGGATGAAGACCTTCTGCAGCCATTCAACTGCAGTGGCATCTGTTGTCCATCCATTCTCTGTTGCTGTAAACTGCCAGCCTTCATAAGGGCCAAGATCCAAAGGAAACCACTGCTGCTGGACTGTTATACCCTTATATATAATGAGGGGATGCAGTCTGTGGCCCAGGGCAGAGATGCATTCAATAATAGATACCCATGCCCTTGATCCAGGCTGTTTCTTGCGAACAGACTTCGTCTCAGACATGCCCAGCACCAGCCCATTAGATCCTTGCCCCTCAAGGATACCAGTCTCATCCATGTTGTATCTGTTGGCTGGTTTAATGCTGATGATCTCTGGCATGGCGAGATGCTTGAACCAGTCCCTGATGACCTCAGTAGATGCCCCATTAACACGTCTAGAATCGATAGGGCGACTTCTCTGGACCTTGACTGAAGGATTCCTATTCAGAAAGGCTGTTATCCAACCTTTCCCTATAGGCTCTGTATCCCCCATAGCATGGAGGATCCTCTCTGCGAATAGCTTCACTTGCAGATGGGTTGGAGCAACACCAAGGGCATGCTGAATGCGAATCCATTCAGCCAACTTAGCCTCCTGACCTATAGAGAGTCTCTGATGGTCAGCAAAGGCAAGTTGCCTTGGTTGGCAGCCCTTGATGCGACTGCGAAGTGTTGAACGTGGCACACCCCATTCGATTGATGCTTTCCGGAGGGACTGCCCATTGGCGACTGCTTCCAAGGCCTGATTGACCTCATACTCGGTATATGCGCTCATAAGGGCAAGAAAAAGGTATGCTGAAAAAATGAAGCCATTCGGATAAAAACTGTAAATGTTGTGATGGTTAGAAAAAGGAGGAGGTTGGAGGTTAGGTGTGCTGATGAGGGATTTATGGGTGGGCGAAATGGGGGGGTGGGCGAAAAGTGGGTGCCCGACGTTACTGCTTCGGTGGTCGCTACGCCTTCCGCGCTCTAGGGTTGTCTCAAAATAAGGGCGTGCAAGTGGCCTTCGCTGCCCATCCAACTCTGCTGGGGGACGACGAAATCAAAGCCATCAAAGGGCCGGCTAGTTTGGCCCTTGCTGGTAGGTCCCCTATACCCCCCCCCCCCCCCCCCCCCCCCCCTTTTTATGTTTGACTATCTACCCGCATCGGGAGTGTGTAAACGAGACCCGAGTCTTTTTTGCTAACCCCTCGCAGAGGATGACAAAACTATGCTGCCCAAGAGGAGAGTCGAGATCGAGGCGGCGATGGGCACAACAGGCCAGCCGTATACAATAACACTCTACGGTGGGACGCCGCACGGGTTCGCCACAAACCCCGACCTCAGCATCCCCGTGCAAAAAGCCGCAAAGGAAGACGCGTTTCTGCAAGCTGTGCGGTTCTACGAGACTTGGCTATGAATGAGCTGCACGTTGAGGGGGCTCGGGTATGTGTTGGTGTCTCGCCAGTATGTAATCCAGTAATGCCGAATACCCGTTGAGTAAAGCGTTCTCTTGACGGGGGCTACGATGATTGATGTACAAAAAAGTCTTTCCAGGCATATCGACCTCTCTCTCAAGAAAAGAATCCCTTCTACCTGGAACAAGTGACAAGACTTGGGATCCGGAACAAGCCACGGGCACTCTTCCTGACCGGCTTCCGATCTTCCGCATCTCCCAGACTCACCAGTAGCATGGCGCAACTAATATCCAGCGTCAGCAGGCTGCATTAGTGACGGTCGGGAAGTGGGACCAATCACAACATATTCCGCGCCCAACTGCGACGATGACATGCACCCGGAGACAGCGATATAAAACTCAATGAGATATTTCCCTAGTATTTATATCTCATTCGAGGCCTCGAAACTTAAGTCGAGTTTTCGCGATTACTGAGCCATTTAAGCATAGTCGTCCATTCTCTTCGTATCTTCTTTCGTGTTCGACTCCATCCATCCACAATGGCTTCGAGCTTCAGGAACAGAGTCATCATCGTGATTGGCTCCGCGTCTGGCATGGGCCTCGCCGCGGCCAAGACCCTCCTCGCCGAAGGGGCCAAAGTCGGAATGTCCGATGTAAACGGCGCAGCCCTCGACAGAGTCGTCCAAGAATTAGACACGGAGCAACAAACCCGAGTCTTCCACAGAGCCGCGGACGTCACCGACCGCCAGTCCGTCAAAGGGTTCCTGGAAGAGACGAAGTCCCGTTTCGGCAGCGTCGATGGCGTCGCCAATTTCGCAGGGTGCGGCGGCCACGAGCTGGGCACGCAGTCGATCTGGGAGACCAGCGACGAGGAGTTCGAGTTCATCACGAGCCTCAACATCCGAGGAGCCTTCCACGTCCTGGCCGAAGCCCTCAAGCCCGGGTATCTTTCCCACGGAGGAAGTTTCGTACACGTCGGGAGCATGTTCTCGCTTCAAGGCTTCTACAAGGGCGCCGTCTTTGCCGGCTCGAAGCATGCTTCGTTGGGAATGGTCAAGAGCGCAGCCAAGGAAGTCGGCGGGAGAGCCAGGGTCAACTGCGTCTTGCCGTGAGTGTTGTGTCATTTTTAGATCTCGTCTTCTCCATGATTCAACTGACCCGCTTCAGTGGTGCGATCGATACGCCAATGCATCGGGCCAATCTTGCTCGAGTCCCGAAGGACTTCCCGGCTCCGACCATTGTTGGAAAGGCAAAAGAGGTCGCGGACGTGACGGTTTTTCTGCTCAGCGAGAAGAGCGCGTTTGTCAATGGGGCGGCTTGGAATGTCGATGGCGGTGCTGCTTTGTGAGCGGGTTGCGTTTCTTTTTAGCTTATTTATTATAATACGAAATTGATTGGAAGCAAGGTATGGATGCTCCTTTCGAAGCATGTTTCTCGCATTGCTTGAAGCCTAAGAACACTTCTCTGCATGTCGCTATTGAAGCTATTTTTAGGGTGCGTAAGACTTTCAGCTCTATGATAGCTCCAGCAATCCTGTTCTGAAATAATAAGCTCTGCTTCACTATTCCTATAATAATGCTATCCTTTTTACAGAGACTTATATATTATAAGTTAGAGCACACAGTAAGGTATAGGAGAATAGGGGAGAAAGATGCTTAATTCTATATAAAGTAAAGAGAGTAAGTTATTATTAGTTATATATATGTAAGTACGTAAAGTAGTACGTAAAATAACTAATTTAGGGAGCTTCTTGCGTATAAGAGTATTCCTATAATATACCCCCTAATTATTTAAGTAATTAAGTAATTAAATTCTTTATACTAATGCATAATAGCCCCTTAAAAGTAATTCCTTAAGTACTTATATAATTATTAAGTAAGTAAAATTAAGAATAAGTATATTGTAGTATATTGTATTACTTTTATTAATAATTTTACTTTACTTATATAACTCTTTCTAAAATAAGTAAGGGAGTAGCTAAAAGTAGTATAAGTAGTATATAAGTAAATATTCTACTTTACTTATTATTATTTCCTTTCCTTCCTTCTTTATACTCTTATTAAGTTATTATAAGTAAAAATTTAAGCTATTTTTACTATATTAGTACTTTTACTATACATTTTTACTAATAAGACTTAGTATACTAACTACTTATATAGATAAATTTTAAAATAACTAATAAGATAAATAGTAACGTACACGCATAGCGAGTCGGCCAACATAGCGAGCCGGCCACTCCTTATCGCTAGAAAAAGCCCCTTTTCTAACTATTTATTAAAAAGTAGATTCTTAACTAATAAAGACCTAGTTTTTAGTATTAGATAACGATAAGAGTTAGATTTTAAGAAATAATATTGTAGAAATTATTGTCTCTTCCTAACCCTAGGTTCTTAGTAATCCTCTTATCTAGAGGCCTAGATAAGAGGTAAGCTTAGTAATATAGGCTAGAAAGAGATAATAATTTTAATACTATTATTTCTTAAAATCTAACTCTTATCGTTATCTAATGCTAAAAACTAGGTCTTTATTAGTTAAGAATCTACTTTTTAATAAATAGTTAGAAAAGGGGCTTTTTCTAGCGATAAGGAGTGGCCGGCTCGCTATGTTGGCCGACTCGCTATGCGTGTACGTTATATTTACTTTTATACGCGTATAGAATAAGTATTTATAGTTACTAATATTATTTATAGCTAATTATACTAATACCTCTAAGGAAGAGGAGGAGTCTAAGGACTTTTTCAATTTCCCTTCCTATAAGTATCTTTTTACTACTACTACTACTACTACTACTACTACTCCCTCTACTCCTATTACTACTACTACTGTCAGATTGGCAA
This sequence comes from Colletotrichum higginsianum IMI 349063, assembly GCF_001672515.1. Taxonomy (NCBI): domain Eukaryota; kingdom Fungi; phylum Ascomycota; class Sordariomycetes; order Glomerellales; family Glomerellaceae; genus Colletotrichum; species Colletotrichum higginsianum. Next base: position 441,383 of record NC_030955.1, read on the forward strand.
GGGTAACCGTGATGGGTCAATTGTGCGTATATTAAGTGTGTGTAGTGTGTAACTGTTCTTGTGTGCTGCAGCTGCACCCTGCCGCCCGACTAGGCCTTTGGCAGCCCCTTTCTTAGGCGCCTAAGGCCACCACGAAGCCCACTGCCCGGGACGAAGCCTGTGGCAGGCCCTTCGTTGCCGCCGAGCGGCCGGTTATGCTGGCCGATAAGTCCTATCTCCGACGCCCTTCGTGGCGCCCTTCGTGTGCGTTACCCTCCAATTCAACACGCCCCCTCAGGGAAGGGCTTCTTGACGGCCTTTACGGTCCACGGCCGTGAAGGGCGACGGCCCCTTCGCTCCGTTGCTCCTTGAGCGCGCAAGAAGGCGTTTCCTGCGTTCGTTTTGACGCTCACGGGGCGCGCGGGAAGTCACAGGCTTCCTCCACGGCCCATACGTCCTCCTTCATCATCTCGGCCTCCAGTCGAGCCTCGTCAGCAGCCAGATCTCTAGCGCGGTTGCTCTCGAGAATGACCTTCTCGTTGGTCATATTGAGCTGTTGGATGAAGGCGTCGTGTTTTGTCATATCCAGGGCCTTCGTGAGGCCGTCTGCCATAAGCTCTGCAGACGGGGTATATGCGACGTCTACACGCCTTTCGGCGATTTCTTGACGCAGCCAGTGGTTGTGTATATCGACGTGACGGAGCTTCGTACGGAGCTTCGAGAGCTCACTCGTAACCAACTTAACCGTCTGTTGGTTATCGCATTGTATACGTATTGTCGTGGGCTTTTGCTCTTTTGAAGCGTACGTCGCGCGCTCGCCGAGCTCACTGGGGAGCTGGACTTGTAAGCGCGAAATCAATCGGCTTGCGAAAAGGGCTTCCTTGGCGGCCTGCGTGAGCGCTAGGAGCTCTGCTTCAGTTGTTGACGTTGTGACGGTATCTTGCTTGTTGGCCCGCCACGCGACGAGGCCTCCGAAAAGCTTCATGGCGAAGGCCTGGGAGCTCTTTCGGCATAGTGTATTGTCGCCAAAGCTCGCGTCAGACGCCACCTCAAGGGCGTCATTCGCGCTGCCTGGGGCGGCGCCGAAGCAAAGGCAGAGGTATCGCGTTTTGTATAGGTATCGAAGGACTCTGTCAGCGGCCTTCTGGTGGACTTCGCTTGGGTTTTGATTGAATCTCGCGAGCCTGCTGGCTGCGAAAGCGACGTCCGGCCGCGTCATCACAGCGGCGTATAGGATCGTCCCAACTTTGCGTTGATAACGGTTGATTTCGCTGGGTTGCGCGTTGCCTTCACGCGGCAGCAACTCCTCCTTTGCCATCGGAGTGTGCTTATGAGAATCGTCGTCTAACACGTCAGCGCGCGTGGGAAGCAGTTTCTTACACTTCTCGGCGTATACCGCCTGTGAGAGCCAGAGTCTCCGTGTCGCGCGGTCGCGAAGGATCTCAAGGCCTAAAAACCATTGAAGTTTTTCGCCGCCTTCAAGGTGGTATTTGCCTTGAAGGGCACGTATCTCGGCCATTGCCGCAGGCTCATGGGCCTTCGGAAACGCCAATACGCAGTCGTCAACATAGAAGAAGAATGTGACCTGGCCCTTTTGCCAGCAGCAGTCTTCGCCTGCAACGCGTTGAAAGCCTTGCGCCAACAGCCCACTTTCCAGGTGCCTTTGCCACAGCAGAGGTGACCGACGCAGACCGTAGAGGGCTTTCTGTAAGCGTAGGACTACGCCTTGTTTGCGGTATCCTGGAGGCATCTCCATATATACCTCCTCATCGATATCTGCGTGCACAAACGCATTCACTGCGTCGTATTGCAGCAGCTCGAGGTTGAATCGGGCGGCCAAAGCCATCAGTATTCGGAATGACATACCTGCAAGCGTTGCGGCGTACGTATCTCGCGCGTCTTTCGCCTGTTGGTCTCCACGTATCACGAGCCTTGCCTTCACCTTCGTGAGGCGGCCGTGCTTGTCAAGCTTGTATGTGTATACCCAATGGCAACCAAGAATCTGGTTGCCGCGCGCGGACGCTTTGGAGACCTCTCGCCAAGATCGCGAGAGCTCGTGACCTTGTAGGTGACTCCTTTCAGCATCTCGAAAGGCGCTTTCAAGCGGGTGAGTTGCCAGCTGATTGTGTGATGTGGGAAGAGGGGGCAAGTCTTTCCAGTGGGTGCCACGCGAAGTGGCTGCTTCAGTGACGGTTCTTGCGTCGTTACTACGCCTGCGAGCATGCTCAGCGGAGCGCGTAGGAAGCCCCTTACTGTCTGCCTTTAACTGCTTCCAGCCCGAAGGCCACGCGACTGCGAGCTGTTGGAGCCCTGTCTCATGCGCTTTTAGATCGTCCGCCGTGCTGTTAAAGCATTCAATCACGGGTTGATCTACACTTGCCGCTGGGTTCGGGTGGCCAGCCCGCTTCAGCAGCGTACAAGTGCCATCCATCAATCGTTGCGTGGTCTTGTGTTTTTGGTGCGTGCGTCCCGCCAGAAACGCAGCCTTGAAGGACTCGCGTAACGGCTTCGGCCACGTCTTTTGTGTAGGAATGGTATTACTGCCGTCTATGGGCAGATGAGATCCCCTTTCTCGCCCCCTCACGCCTAGCGCAGTTGTAAGCGCAGTGAAGAAAGACGCTCTCGGCGGCGTCGCCGGCGGGGTTATCAGTTGGAATCTTGCTTCGGTGTGCGGTGCCGGCCCGGAGGGCCCGTCAGGGCGGCCTTCTCGTGGGCCTTCAGACCTCCGGTCTTCACGGCCGTGGACCTCTGAGGGCCTTTCGACTATACGGTCGTGAAGGCCAGAGGTCCTTTCGACTTCACGGCCGTGAAGGGCAGGGCTGCCGTGGGCCGCCCCCCCAGCTCGCTCGGCGTGCTCTGTAATCTCGTCTGCTTCTTCGTCAGCCGTGTGCGTAAAGCTTGTCTCGCGCGCTCCTTCGCGCACAAGGCGGTCAATAGTCTGCTGTATTTCGTTGAGATCTAATTCTCGCACGCTTTCAGCAAGGCCTTTGAGATCGCCATTGAAAACGGCGCCTTCGTTGAAGACGACGTCGCGCGTTGTGAATACTTCACCACGAAGAGGGTTCCATATGCGAAAGGAGTTGCTGGAGCTGTAGCCAACGAGGTAACCTATCCAAGCACGTGGGGCAAGCCTTTGCCTGCGCTGTTTGTGAAGCTGGGTATCTGCAGTAAGCGCGTATGCTTTGCAACCGTATATTCGAAGGTGTGAAAGGTCGGGCCTTGCGTAGGGAGCCTTTTCCTCAATCCAGAAGTGCTCATGCCACAGCTGGTATGGAGTCTTCCAGCCGCGGGCTGCCTGCGGTGTGCGGTTATAAAGGTAAGTGGCTGCAGTGTATATTTCAGGCCAGAGTACGTCTGGAAGGCTTGCGTCAATTGCCATACTGCGGGCTTTTCGCTTTATAACAGCAGCAATGCGCTCTGCAGCGCCGTTTTGCGCTTGGGTATTCGGAGCGCTCGCCTCAAGGCGTATACCGCGTGCTTCGAGGCTCGCGACGATTTCATGGTGGCGAAGAAGTTCGTTATCCGTCTCGATGACCTTTACGCGGCAGTCGTATTGGGTGTCAAGGAGCGCAAGGAAGTCTGTGATTGTCGTGAGCAGGACGTCTGTGGTCCTTTGGCGTAGGTAAAAGTCCCAAGTAAGGCCACTGCCTCGGTCAGAAAACAGCATGCAAGACTTATACCCTGCGTAGCCTATTTCGAGGTCGTGAAAGTCGATGGCCAAGCGATCGCCAGGCTGCGCTTGAGCAGCTGACTCTCGTGGGCTTCGACGGATCATTCGATGGGCTTTGCCTTGAGCGCAGGCGTCGCAGTCCACCGTGGTGATCTGTTGACCTTCAACACCTTGAAGGCGTACTCCACGGGCTGCGTTGACGATCCTTTTGAGCGCTTCTGGGCCTGGGTGCCCAAGGCGCTTGTGCCAAGTAATAAGGTCGCCAAGAATAGGCTTCCGGCGCGTGGCCGTTGTGTATGCGTGTCTCCTGCGCGTAGGAGGTGCTTCGTCTAACCGAGCAGCCGGCAACGGCACAGCTGCCGCAAGCGCGGCCTCCGAGCCGAAAGGCCGATGGTCGAGCACTTGTTGGTCGTGGATTTCGTCAACGTACGCAACGAAGGACCTGTCTGCCCTTCGAAGGCAGTTATTTCCTGGGCTGTTATCCCACCAAAGTCCTCGTTGCCTGAGCTTCTTGAAGGATACGAGGTTCGCGGCCAACCCAGGGCAAAGGGCCACTTCGAACAGGGTGAGCTTCGTAACGCTGTTGCTACGTGCCTTTAGGTTGATCTCCGCGGTCCCATACGCTTCGATAGGCAATTGCTGCGCGCCAGCCCATAGGAAGTCTCCATGGGGCGCGGCTCTCAGCGTCTTGAACCATAAAGGACTATTGAAAACGTGTACTGTAGAGCCTGAGTCTAGTATGGCTGATCCTGCAAGGTGGTATTGATTGTAGGCAGTGTGAAAGGACGCTGGAGATAGCTTCCCTCGGCAGCTACCATACAGTCAGTTAGGTAGGTTAGCTGCTTGTCTCACCTGCCTCAGGCGCTCCGCGAGTTCTGGGTCGTTTCGGACGCGCTCATCGATAAGGGCTTGAGTCGTTCGGTTGAGTGGCTTGCCATCCCTTCGCAGGTGAGGGAGCGCGTAGAAACACTCGTCTATTTGGTGCCATGGGCCAAGGCACAGTTGGCAGCCGTTGGTGCGCTTGGCAAAGGGTATCTCAGTGGCGCTCGTGCTCGACCTTTCGCGCTTGGCGTGTACGCTTGCCTCACGTGAGGTCATTGGCGACGACGACGAGGTTGAGGCTTCAGTTGGCACACTGAAATCCCTTGGCGGTTGGCTTTGCCAACGGCCTCCGCGGCCACGGCCTCTGCCGCCGCGGGCCCTATTGTTGTTGCCACGTTCTTCTTGGGAGGCATTGTTGCCGAGGTTGGTTGGGCCAAAGGCGCCTCGCGCGGCCTTTCTTATAGGCTCTGCGTCGTCTGCGGTCTGAAGGAAGCGTCTGACGTCGGCTAAAACGCTCCCTGGCGTAAGGGCGTCCCTTTCGGCTTCGCGGACGTGGGTTTCGTGGTATACGTATACCCAACTTGAGATATATGATCTCGCGAAGGCCGTTGTGAAAGGCGTGAACCAAAGGCTTGACGTCTGGGCCTGCGGCAGGCCGCTCGCAGAGGCTTCATGGAGCGCCCTTTCCCACTTCGTGATCCAGTCTTCGACGTCTCGTCGGTTGTTGAGGGGTTTTCTCGTGGGCGCCGTTAATACGGCATCGTACGCGACTTGCGCGTTGTTTCTGCGTTCGAAAGGGCGTATGCCGACGCGGGCCTCAAGGGCCTTTATCCATTGATCGACTTCCTTATCTGAGGTACAGCAGTGAAGCTTCAAGTCGATGGATACCGTCTGGCGAATCCATTCTTGAAGGTCACAGTATCGTTGAAGGCGCTTTTCTTGCGCTCTAAGCTCTTCGTTATATTCTGCTCGTCGGGCACGGTATAGGGCAAGGTCGGAGGGTGAGAGATCCTCCATTCCGTGCGCCCGCGGCGTATCGTTGTCGGTGTGCGGCAACAGGGTGCCTAGCTCCGAGGCCGTCGGGGTGACCGTTGCCGAGCGCGTTGACCCCGCCGGGCGCGTTATAACCCGCGGGTGGTCGCTTGGAGAAGGCTTTATAGGCTCTTCAAGGTATTTCTCAAGCGTCTCGTGCGTTTGGCGCGTAGCAATCGATGGGTCAATTGCGGCCCAGAGCTTATAGGCCTTTGCTTTCGTCTTCAGCTGGTCGAACCAGAGGACCCAATCGGTGGTCGCGTTGAGGACCGTTTTAGTGGTATCATTGCTCATCCTAGCGTTATAGGCACTTGTGAATAGCTTTGCGGTGCTCGTTACTGTCGGTGTATAGGCGTATGAGACTCTTAATTGTCAGATTGGCAAGGGTAACCGTGATGGGTCAATTGTGCGTATATTAAGTGTGTGTAGTGTGTAACTGTTCTTGTGTGCTGCAGCTGCACCCTGCCGCCCGACTAGGCCTTTGGCAGCCCCTTTCTTAGGCGCCTAAGGCCACCACGAAGCCCACTGCCCGGGACGAAGCCTGTGGCAGGCCCTTCGTTGCCGCCGAGCGGCCGGTTATGCTGGCCGATAAGTCCTATCTCCGACGCCCTTCGTGGCGCCCTTCGTGTGCGTTACCCTCCAATTCAACAACTACTACTACCCCTATTACTGCCTCTCCTATAGGCTTCTCTCTAGAGGAGCTTATAGTAAAGACTCTACTGCCTACCTATTAGGAGGAGGAGGAGGAGAATAAGGAGGAGGAAGAGGAAGAGGAAGAGGAGGAAGAGGAGGAGTAGTAGGAAGAGAATAAGTTTTCCTCTAAGGAGGAATTTAAAATACCTACTCTAAAGTGTAAGTTATATACATTTTAATATTTATACTTAATTAATTAATTCTCTAAATTATTATTTTCTCTTTACTCCTACTTAGAAGAGTAAGGAGAGTATTTTTAAGTATAGTAAGTAGTTATATATATATTTAGCTATTAGAATATATATTAATAGTTATATAGCTCTTAAGAAGAAGAGTACTACTAAGTCTAAAGAGTATAAAATTCTATACCTCTCTTACTTAAAGGCTGCCCTCTATAGTAATAGTATAGGCTATTATTTAGAGAGTAGTAGAAAGTACTATTTATACTACTTTAGTAGTTAGTCCTCTAAGGACTGCATTCTAATTACACTAGTATTATAGACTTTTGCAGTTAAACTCTAAGAGGAACTTAAAAATCTTAATAATAAGACTATAAGTCTTATATATATTTTTATATTATTAAGGTTACTAATAGTATATATAGTACTTTAGCTATTTGCAAATAGTTATTTATAGTTTAATTAACTATAGTAATAAGATTACTAATAATATTTTATCTTTGCACTTTACTACTCCTACTACTTCTACTCCTACTCCTATTCCTAAGTTTGCAATTATAAATATACTATATACTCTTCTTAAGTATATAGTACTAAAGTAGCCTATAGTACTATTTAACTTCCTACTTATAATTACTATCTTACTAGTTGCAGTTACTATACTCTCTAGGGCTAGTACTCCTTATAAGGAGTATAAAGCTTACCTCCTTAAAGTAGTTAAGCCTCTTATTAGGGATGCCCTTATAGCTCCCTTAGGCTAATACTTTAATAAGTATATAAAGTAGCTATTAGGGTTAGTATTCTTATATACACTCTATAGAGTAGAATTTTACTTTCTTCTAAGTGTAGCTTAAATATAAGACTTTTTCTAACTACTATTTATTATTAATTATATAATGTATATTACTAAAGTTGAGCTATAAGTAGAAGTTCTTAAACTTTAACTATAATAGGTTCTTTATTAGATTATTAGTAGGTATTTTATTTATAAGTATATATACTACTGTAAAACTTCCTTTTGCATACTCTTATTGTAATTATATATTCTAAATATTAATATATTAAAGTTGTATTATAATTCTTTTACCCTTATTAATAATAAAGTAAATAGTCTAAAGGTTATTGCAGTATACTTTCTACTTATCTTTTAGTATAAGATTAATATTTTAGAAAAAGTACTAGAGAGCTATTACCTCCTTTATAGTATACTTAAAGTAAAGTAGCTCTACTTCTATAGTTAATATAGTAATTGTATTCTAGTATACTACTTTCTACTAAATTAGCCCCTTAAATAGGTAAATAAAATACCCTTAAGAGAATTACCTTATTAATAAATTATTTATAAAGCTTATATTCCTAATAATAAGAAGGGCTTAGGCCTTTAGATTACTACTATAAGATAGTATAATAAATTTTGTATAGTATAAGTATTAAATGTACTAATTAATAGCTATAGTATACTAAGCCCCTAGATTAGTAAGAAAGTATAAGAATTGTGCGTATATAAATGTAATATTTAGCTTAATTATTACTACTAAATATAGTACTAATTTAACTTTCTCCTAATAGTACTTTACTTCCTAAGGTATTACCTGCCCCTTATTTAAAATAAGGGTAATAAATAGTAATAGTATTAAAGGAGGAAGGCTATTTATAAAGTTAAAGTACTTTACTATTCTTTTAGTATAGGTATTTTAAAGGAGATAAATTTTCCTTTATTATCTATTGTAAATAATGCGCACACTTAAATAGTATTCTAGTAGGCTCTCCTTAAGTTTAAACTTATCTTTAATACTATTAATAATTCTATTAGCCTCCTTTTTGTAGCTCTTATAATAAATAACCTTAAAATTATTAATATAGAATATAAGAATTACTTTTTTATTAGCGGATTAGTAGATATATTAGTCCTTATTGTAAGTAATTATTAAAAGGTCCTTAAGAGTATTTGTAAATGTAAGAAACTAGAGAAGGGGAGTATTATAAAGGCTGTATAGAGTATATTTTAGCCTTATAATTTTACTTAGTATTCTATACTCCTCTAGAAGCTCTATATAGACTATATTATTACTTTTAAGTATTAAATTAAGAAATGTATTTATAATATTAAATTATTAGATTTTAAAATTAAATTGTACTACTAAGGCTATTATAATTTAGAAGGTCTTTACTGCAAGTATTAATGTATAAGTACTCTATAAGGGGTTAATTAGTTAAAAATCTCCTTAAATGCAAATTTGCGCCTTATAGTAGTTAAAATTCTTATTCTTATTAAACTTATAAGTAAAGACTTATTTTAGTAGTAGTATTTAAAAGGAAGGATTATAAGTAAGAATCTCCTATATATCTTTATTCTAAATTTTACTTATTTTAACTATAGTTACTTTAATAAATATAGATTTAACTATAGGAGGGAGATTATTAAAATTCTTCTATTTTATTAGTAAGTTAATAAGGAAGTCCTTATAAAGCTTAAGGTCTTTACTAGTTAAAGAATACTTAAAATAGACCCTATTAACTACCTCTCTTAATACTTTATAAAGTATTTTATATTTAAAATTACTCTCCTTAATAGTCTTCTACTAATTAAGTAGGAAGGTACTAAAAAGGTATTCCTAGGAGTATTATCTATATGCAGTTTTTTAATAGACTTAAATTATTGTATAAATATATTTACTTCTTATTACCTTTAGTAAGTATAGAGTTATTAGCCTTAGTAAATAAGAAATTGCGCAATATATTTGTCTATTTAGAATTTGTAGTTAATATTTACTATTAGTATTTAGCCTACTAGGTGCAGTTGCACTAGTTAAGAATAGTAATAATTCTATAGATAAAAGAGAGGATTCTAGGCTACTTCTACTATTAATTATTATTAACCTAGTTGTAGAAGTAGAGGTCTCTATTTTACCCCTAAGTATAATGTAACTTATAGGGGTATTAGGGAGTATAATAAATACTACCTTTACCTTTCTTATATACTTAATATCTTAAGTAAAATTAGCTAATTAGTTATTCTTAACTATAGGTTGCAGTATAGTTAATATAGGAGGTATATTATCTTTTAAAGTAATTATACTAAGTAACTTAAGGAAGTTATTTAAAATAGTAATAGACTCCTTAATAACCTTAGTTACTTATTGTACTTTAGGGCCTTAAATAGCCTCTTTCTCTTAAGCTTTATAGTAGAAAGTACTCTTATTAAATTGTATATTACGTATTATTATAATCTACTTAAGTATAAGTACTTAAATTCTATATAAGTTGTATATTTATAGTATATAACCTATAAGGTATTTAATATAATTATAGGGAAGTACTTTAAAATTCTTTCTCTATATACTTTTCTCTTAGTCCCTCTATAATAAATATACTTTACATTTATATATATAGAGGCCTCTCTAGTATAGTTGTAGTAATTTGTATTATAGTACTAGAGAGTCTACTTACTACTAGTAGAAGTATTACTAGTACTATTTAAGTTCCTTTTTAATAGGAGACTCCTAGTTATTTAATTCTTATAGGCTAATATTATAAATGTAAATTACTATAAAGACTACTTTATTATATAGCCCCTTAGGAAGATTTACTATAGTATATATTTTAATAGACTTAATAATAATTAAATAACCTACTCTTTTAGTAGCTCTAATAGGCTTCTTTATGTATAGAAGTAGTATTTCTATTTTAATTCTAATTAAGAAAGTCTACATTTTGTATACTCTTATAACTTTAGAGCTAAGGAGTACTACTTTATTATTATACTAGAATTTATATATATTAAGACTCTTTTTATATTGCACTTAAGCTTTAATTATTTAAAGAGTACTAAGTATAAGAGACTTAGTCTTATATGTAAGTAAGTAGGCTATAATAAAACTTAAGTACTTATTGTAAGTTATAAGAATCTATTTTATTCCTAATAGTAACTTTAGGAAGTTAAAGAGATTCTAGTAAACTCTATACTATAAGTATATTACTTTTAATTTAAATAGTCCTCTTAAAATAATACTCTCTATATATATAATACTGCAGTTTTTGCATTTAAGCTAATTTAGGCCTTTAATTTGTATACTCCTTACTCTCTAGACTAGGTTGCAAAGTCCCTCTAAACTAAGGTAATTTAATCTAAAATACTAAAAGAGTGCAGTATTAGCTCTCTTGTGCGTATTTTAATATATTCTCCTCTATAACCCTTAGTTAGTAAATACTAGAATGCCTATTAGGCTAGTAGGAATAGAGTTCTTATAAGTGTATAAGTAGTTAGAAGTTAGCTTATATTAAATAAAGACTAAGTTATACTTCCTATAGAGGTTAATAATTATATTACTATTATTAATTGTCCTATAGTATATAGTATAACTCTACTTATAGTATTATAGTTTACTCTTAAGAAGGAGGGTCTCTAAGGTAATATTAATATAAAAGCTTTTAATAATAGTAATATTTATAAGTATAAGATTTTCTATTACTACCCCTTATAGGCTATTAATAATACTCTTAATAATGTAAGTACCTCTCCTACTTATAGGAAATAATAAAGTACCTACTTTAATATAGTTATTAGAGGTAGATAGCTTATAGAATTCTAATTTTAAGAGGCCCTTATTATTAATAAAGTATATAGTACTATAGCTATTTATAACTGTACTCTTAGAGAGTAGATAAATACTACTAAGAGTTATATTAAAGATTGCGCAAGAGGTCTTAGAGATTTAAAGAGGTTTAATAGTAACTACTATAATACTACTAGAATACTCTAAGTCCTTAATATTTCCTAAGTAGTTTAAATTAGGAGTTATTAGGAAGAGTCTTCTATTAAACTTTAGCTATATATTTAAAATTAACTTTTAGTAAGTAATTTTCTACTTACTAATTATAACTTTATTTTAAATTTACTTTTATTACTCTTTTATAAAGTTAGGGGTCTTTTAATTATTATTAACCTTTCCTATAAGAGTGTATAATAAGTAAATGTATTAGTAAATAGTCTAATTATAAGTATAACTATAAGAGTATATAACTTTCTAAGTCTTATAAGTATTTACTTATTTATTAAATTAGCTAGTAAGTATTAAGTATGCACTAACTCTAAAAGAGCTCTTCTTAATTATATTATTGTAAGTTATAATACTAAAAATCTATTCTAACTTTAAGACTAAGAGTATTAAGTACTCTAGCTTAAAGTTTTTAATATATATTTTATATATGCATTTACTCTAGGTTAAATTTAACTTAATTTAAATTACATTAAGAAAGTCCTTTACTATAAGCTTACCTTAAACCTTAGGAATATTATAAGTATAAGCTTAAAAGTAGGCTACTTACTAGTCCTTATACTAGTATATAGAATTTACTCCTCTCTTTATATACTTAAGGACTTATTAATACTCCTCCCTAATTGTAGAGAGAGTACTAAAGTTATTAAGTATAAAATTTACTTTTAAATATTAAAGAGTTTATTAAACTATAATTTTACTATTAGTACTTACTTTTAAGTATACTATTATAAGAAGTATTATACTTATAATTCTTATTATTTAATTAAGTACTATATAAAAGCTTTTAATATAATAAGTGCACAATAGAACTATTATACTATAGGCTTTAACTATAATAGTTTAGTCCTCTAGAGTATTTAACTATAAAATTATAAGTCTCTTAAGCTTATTAAAAGAATATATTAGTCTCTTAGGAGGAGGAATTATACTTTTAGAAGTAGGAGAGGGGGGATAATCCTTATTCTATACTTTCTTATAATTCTTATATTTCTAAAGGTTAAATTTATACTACTATTTAGTAGTAGTCTATTTTTTAACTACTAGCTCTTTAATTATTAGAATTCTTTCCTTAGTAAGGGACTTAAATAGTATATTCTTAAGGTTAAAGTTAATAAGTAACTAAATACTTAATTCTTAGTATTAGGATTTTAGTACTTAGTATTAAATTAGCTAATTATATTAATTAATTAATTTAATTATATTAAAGAGTATAGAAGTATAGTCTAATATATTAGTAAATAGGAGACTATATAAAATATACTCTTTATAAAAAGGGTATTAATTAATAATTAAAGTTAACTAACGTACACGCATAGCGAGTCGGCCAACATAGCGAGCCGGCCACTCCTTATCGCTAGAAAAAGCCCCTTTTCTAACTATTTATTAAAAAGTAGATTCTTAACTAATAAAGACCTAGTTTTTAGCATTAGATAACGATAAGAGTTAGATTTTAAGAAATAATAGTATTAAAATTATTATCTCTTTCTAGCCTATATTACTAAGCTTACCTCTTATCTAGGCCTCTAGATAAGAGGATTACTAAGAACCTAGGGTTAGGAAGAGACAATAATTTCTACAATATTATTTCTTAAAATCTAACTCTTATCGTTATCTAATACTAAAAACTAGGTCTTTATTAGTTAAGAATCTACTTTTTAATAAATAGTTAGAAAAGGGGCTTTTTCTAGCGATAAGGAGTGGCCGGCTCGCTATGTTGGCCGACTCGCTATGCGTGTACGTTATACAATAGTAAGTAAATTTAAACTTATAATTATTATAAGTTAGAGTATATAGTAAGGTATAGGAGAATAGAGGAGAAAGATACTTAATTCTATATAAAGTAAAGAGAGTAAGTTATTATTAGTTATATACATATAAGTACGTAAAGTAGTACGTAAGATAACTAATTTAGGGAGCTTCTTGCGTATAAGAGTATTCCTATAATATTATACTACACTAAACCCTTAGAAGAAGAATAAATACTATTTGTACTAGAGATTTATCCTATTTTAGTATATAGGTACTCTTACTATTTTAGGTAAAAAAACAGTAAGTAGGGAATTACTATATATAAGTAAGCTGTAATATACTTTCTGCAGTAAGTCTAGAAATAGCTATAGTAACTAGCCTAGTAAGAAATCTAACTAGAGTTGCTTATTAAGTCAGTTAGTGCGCGCCACCTTAGCTACAGAAAGCTGTAAACAGCCTGTATACTAGACCTCCTGCAACCTAAGCTTAAGAGTCTAAACTAATAGTATAGACTTTTATCCCCCTACAATGTTTTTTAATCTAAGAAATTTACCATTGCTTCAGCCTTGTTACCAGGCTTAGCGTCTTTCCATCGAATATTCTTCTTCTTTCCAGGTTTCAAGGTACCACCAAACTCAATATCAACAATATCGAAATCATACACATTCCATTTGATATTCTTGTTTGACTTGTTGATGACTTGGACGTCGATATTGCCCATAGCAGACGTGACGATCTGGAACTCCACGTTGCGAATCTCAAAGTCGGAAATTGTCGAGCCCTTATTTTTCGTTGGAATGGTAAATTTTTTCCTCTTTATACCGCGCTCGGCCAGCTCCCCAGCGCGCTTCTTAGCCTGATTAACCGAGGCGCCGAGGTCCTGAGCGCTTTGCTTGGGCAGGCTCGGGGTCTTGGACTCGGGGAAATCGAGGACGTTGCCCTTGGCCGGGTTGTCGGTGCAGCGCTTGTCCCCCTCGGCGACGCAGACGTTGCCGGCCCGCATAGAGTTGGTCTCGGCGGAGGCGGGCGCGGCGGCCAATGCGACGGCGAGGGCGGCGAAAATGGTGGGCTTCATGGTTTGCTAGAGAAAGAAGAAAGGAATAGATGATTGTGTGACGAGTTTGGAGGAGGCGTAAGATGGGAGGCGTGCTGAAGTGGTTACAAAGGATGTTAGGTATGACTTTATAGTGGCGTGCGTTTCATTCGAAAGTAGTCGTAGAGCGTTAGCAACGCAATTAAACAACTCATTAAACCCTTTCATTGCATCGCTAATAATCTATACAGAGCTAGGTTTGTTAATTTCAGCGTAATAGTCTATACTACGAGTCTTATCATCGGCCATTTCCGTATTTATGTCTGTAGTCTGTGTAATAGTTTCTAGCGAAAGTAAAAGATCCCTGCTAGGTACTTCTAGCCTATCCCCTCTTTTACCTCCTTACTAATAGTATTCTACTAGGCTGCTAATGTTAAAAGTAATAGGGATGTTTAAAAAGCTTATCTCTGTGTGTTACTAGGGAGATCCTGTTAACTGCTGTTACTGTTAGATTGGCAAGGGTAACCGTAATGGGTCAATTGTGCGTATATTGGGTGCGATGTGTGTAACTATTCTCGTGTGCTGCGGCTCTGCCCTGCCGCCCGACTAGGCCTTCGGCACCCCCTTTCCGAGGCGCCTAAGGCCACTACAAAACCCACTGCCCGGGACGAAGCCCGCGGCAGGCCCTTCGTTGCCGCCGAGCGGCCGGTTGTGCCGGACGATAAGTCCTATCTCTAACGCCCTCCGTGGCGCCCTTCGTGTGCGTTATACCCTCCAATTCAACAGCTGCCACCTCTCTAGGGCACACAGCATTAAGAACTCTCAGAAGGCAGCCAGTTAGCAATAGGACCAGATCCACAGCAGTATCCTACTATAGAGCTAGTTACACAACGGCGCGCAGGGCTATTAGACAGCCCGGTCTCCTACACCAGAGGGTCAACGCTGCCTCGCAAGACGGCCACAACCGGCGGCAACAACGCGCCCGCTGCCCAACATGCCCTGCTTGCCGCGGCGCATGATGCAGAACAAGCCCACCTCGCCAGCGATCCCTGCGCCACCGCCACTGCCACTGCTGCAGGCCCTGTCGATATGGCGTTCCAAACAGGCTGGATGCATCGCACCGGCTGGCATCTCATTTTTAATAGTGCCTGCCGCAACTTCCTTGTGAAGATGTCAGAGCTGCCAGCCGTCGGCCCAGGCGCCTGGGACGCCGGGGACGACATGCCCTATAGAAGCACCCTAGAGGACAAGGCCCAGTTATAACGTAATAATCATGTCAGCTGTAGACGGCGTCTTTGACCGTTGCGAGGATACAATACAGTCCATGGACGTCTCCATGCGCTGCTGGCTCCGCATCTTGGAGCCCTACCAGCTGTAGAAGGCCCCGTCTCAGCTAGTCAGCCGGCAGGCCACCACATGTAAGTACTGCTGCCTGGTTGCTAGTTGTTTTATCATTGCTTGTTAGCCGATGCGTATTAATCGTGTGAAAGAAAATCGTGTACTAGAATTGCTGTGTCATCAACACATTGTGCATTATGCATCAGTAGTCTGTTTCACTGCATACTGTATCCCCTCTTGAACGTAAAAGAAATAAGAAATGCAAGTAAAAGGGCGACGGCGGGATTGTTCATTCAACTGAGACACGCAGTGAGTGCTTCCTGAGCCACTAACATTTCCTTGCCCAGTTCGTATTTAAAGAGCGAAGAGGCCTCCCGCATTTCCCTTCTTTTCGCAGCATCCTGCCAGCTCCAATGGCCAACCCGTGTGTCTCTCAGCGATGCGGTCTTTGTGGCTTCAAACTTCAAAAGAACGACAAGATCGTTGCCAGTCAGCTATACCCCGCGTGACCCAGGAGTAGTCATCACGTCCCGCTAATCTCCTTTGTAGTGTTCTAGGATGGCCAACAGTCTGGAGAATTGAGCAACGCATTTTCGATGGCTGACGATAAGGAAGCTGCTGTTCTGCCAGTCAGCTCGCGACCCGCCTTCGGCGACAAGACAGCCGGGTTTATGGTGGAGGACAATCCTCTTACCCGGTTGTGACCAGGTACTTGTCACCAAAAGCGACGTGAGTCTCCAGCCTTTTCCCCCATCCACTATTCCACGGTGTAACAAAAAGCAGGGTTTCAAGATTCGCGGCATTTCCTCGCAGCACGAGACGGCTAGTTCTAGCTCGAACCAGACCCTGTGGGCTGTGCTTCCGTCACAAGATGTGCGAATATTCTCGATTGACTCGGCCCTACTAGAGCGAGCCTGGCCACAGCTCATGTCGGTGCTGCCGTACAACGAGCCAGAGATTTCCGCATACTCGCTCTTCTGGAACCTGCGCATGAGGGCCTTGCACGCCCATGCCAAAGAGGGCGGCAACACAATGTACCAAGGCCAAGACGATGGGATTTGGGTGTACTCTCCGATGGAAAGGGGGGAGAAAATACGCCAAATCTGGAAACAGGGCGACAAGAGAAGTTTTGCCTTGATAGTAAGTGTCTTTCTTACGTGCCGGCTGATCTGGATGAGAATCTAAACCTTTCTCCAGTTGAGAACGACTAAAGATCGCGTTCTTCTCTGCGGCCCACAGCCCAAGAAACAGTCCTCAGATCCACCACCAACCCTGCTTTGGAGCGATTCTCTGCCCTCCACTACAGACAGAGGCAGCCGACTATTTTTTCCAGAGCTCTCCGTTGGGGGTGCGCCATATGGCTATAGAGACGCCTGAACCATCTCCTCTTCTTCCCTCTAGCCACCTGCTTGGCTTGCGGGAACCGCTGTCCCACTATCCCAGGTCGTTTCCCCTTGATTACTACTTCTATTCTTGCGTCAGCCTGTCTCATCTGGACTTGATCGTCCCATGTCGAGTTCTTGTTCGAGGCGCCCGAAGAATCACCGGCTTGTTGCTGCTGCACACGAACGGCACCCAGTCCACGGCTGGACAAGTTCGGTTGGATTGCCTTTTGAGAAGCCACTTCAAGCCAGCGGTCTGCAAACGTTATGGCTCGGCTTCTCCAAACGAGATCACCGTCCGTTAGTGTCTGGTTTGGAAGTATCAGCACCGGGACCGAGGCAAGGTATATGTTGTTGGTTCCAAGTTGATCTTTGCGGTGTGTTGGAGTGGTGGTTTTCCACGACACAATGCCAAGTGCATCACAAGGGCAAGTCAAGCCCCCTCACTTGCCTGTAGCTGGGAGGGTGTTCTGGCAATTCGGCGAAGTTAAAGTCGGCGTCGTTTTGGATGTGAGTAATCCACCCAATCAGTTGCTACCTAGACGGGCCTGGCACTAAGTCTGGAGAAGCTTGAGATGAACGATGACTATGAGCTTGTGAAAAACGCGTACAATGGCGTACTTATCGCCCTATTCAATTTTCGTTGACCACGTGGGCCGACTATATCAATATCCTTGTTCCTAAAAGGGTGCTCAAGATCCACTTGATTGAATATGACCAAATGTTCAATGTCCACAGAATTGCAGGCAGATTTGCTCTTACTACATCTTGTTGAAAGCGGCCAGTCTCCTTTTGATGTGGCCGAGAACTTTGGGAACATTTCGACCAGTTGCTACCTTAACAACAGAGACATTTGGAATAAAGGTGGGAGCGAGGCTACACGAGTATTATCTCCTCCGCCTTATGTATAAAGAGATCCGTACCCCCTTTATGTGCGAAAAAGACAAACGCTCCGACTCGCACGTACGATCCGGACTCCTTCGTGGGATGAACAACAAGACCCCAGCCAGTCCGCTTGTGTTTTGGATCCGCGCAGTATCGGCACGTCTCAATGCTCTCATAGCCGTCGGGAAATGAACTTCCGCCTACCTCCGCGTCACTCGGCATCCAGTCGTCAAAGTCTTCATCATCGCAGTCCGCAAACCACTTCGCTCTCCTCCACTCCAACGTTGCCGAGCAACAGCTCGATACCAAAAACAACCGCATGCTCTCTGGCGTCTGCACCGACGTCTCGCCGACGCCCCAGTCGAGCATGCAAGTCCCGATCCCGCCCGAAAACCTCCCGTACGACGGACGACAGTCACCGCTGGGCCCTAGGGACTCCCTTCTAACGTCCGAAGGGAACGGGCACATCCTGCCCTTGATCTGAAGGAAAGCTCCGTTGAGAGGTCTGAAGAGGTTGCTTCCTTGAAGGTCCATGCGGTAGTCTATGAGGTCAAACTCGGGGCGGACGTGACTTGGCAGCGAGACGCCTAGAAAGTACGCCTTTTCTTTCTCGCCGGCGGCGGAGGCCATCTCTTCGATCTCACTCGAAGCTGCGAACGACCAGTCAGGCAAATGCTCGTGGTACGATGTCCGCGACGCCCAGCTCCACGAGGGCGCGATGTACGGGTCTGCGTGCTGCAAGCTGTCCACTAGTGAGGCCAAGTCGCCGGGTAACGGCCGTGCGATTTCCCAAACCAGTTGATGATGGAGATTGTTTTTCCATAAGCCTGCAAGATATGTGTCGCCGGTGATCGCTGCGAAGGCCTGGGCGAGACCAGAAAGCCCGGGGAAGATGTCGGTACGATATGTCCAGATCCTCCTCTGGACCTCGCCCACATAGGTCCATTGCCGATACACCTCTCGCACGCTCTTCGCCGAGCGATCCATCTCGTCAAACCCCTCTCCGAGAGCTTGGTTTATGGCGGCCCGCAGTGGGCCATGCACTTGATCGGTGCCAACGTCCCCGTTCTCTGACTTTGTCTTGGTTTCGCAGACAAAATGGCTCATCAAAGGCCCGAAAATGATCATGCGGGGTGAGAGGACCAGTTCTTGGAATGTCCAGCCCCTCTGGTCCCACGAGGAGCGGCTGAGATCCAAATACAGTGGTGGCCCGGGACGGGGATAGCCCATTCTGTCCTCATCACTATCGGTAGAAGAGGGGACGAGCTTGTAGGTTCCCCTGATATGCTGGTGGCGCGATGATTGGAAAGCGACGTCGAGACCTCGCGGCCGTACTCCGAGATAGCCTTCGAGACAAGACCGAGAAGAGACGGGACAGATGGCCACAGAGCAAGAGTAGTAGACCTGGCCCATCATCTGACTCTCTCGGTCCCAATCTGCCTTGTCTCCTTGAATGATGCAAAGAGCGTCAACCCAGAGGTATCGAATGTCGAGCGTCCTGCAGACCTTGACGGTGTCCCGCACGACAGGGCTTAAGGAGCTAAGCGGCATCCCTTGGTAGTGGGTTGACATGGTGTCTTTTGTAGTTTTGGTTTGCTGTAGAGCATCTTCTTTGGGTCCCCAACAATAACTCAGTGCCGCATACTCCACATCGTCGACCGTGCGCGAGTTGAGCATGTCTTCTGTGACGACGAGTCGAGGGACGTCCTTCTCGCTCTGGCCGACATCAATCAGCCTGGTGGGCAGGAATGATGATGCTGGTTTGGCGTGGCCGCAATCATCCTCGCAGCTCCGGAGCTCTGACTTGAGCCATTCGACATTGTCCGGGTCCAAGGGCTCTGAGGCGCACTTCTCGTCCAACCTCAGCCATTGGAGCACGTCATCTTCCGCAGACTTGTCAGCAGTCGAATTATAGCGGGGCAAGGGTGATGATGAACTTACCGTTGCTAGTCTCGATGCCGAAATTAAGAACTGCAACTTGGTTCTCGCGGGTCCCCCTCGCGACCTTGTAAACCTCGCACCTCCAGAAAGCCAAGCCAGGATCTGTAGCGGAGACGTCCATTGCATCTCCTTGTCCGCCCCATAGGTATCCCCCTCTAACAAAGACGTCGCCCTCGTAGTCTACGTTTCGTCGGAGAAGCGCTTCCCGAACGAAGCCACACATGCTGCACCCGGCCCTGGAGGATTCAGCCATTCGGGGCAAGTCGGGCAGCGTGTCTTTCCAACCGCGCACGTGCTCCAGGATGATTATCCTGCCTCCCTCTCGAGAATGTCGCAGAGTTGGCTCATTGTTCCAGTTCGTGCCTTCGGAAAACTCATCGGCGCTGTCGTTGAAGAGAACAACAGAGCACTGTTCGCAAAATTTTGCAAAGCTTTGGGAACCAGGTTCCTGAGACTGCTCGAGATCCATGTCTTGTTGCGTGAAGCTGAAGTTGAAATGGCGCGTGCTGTTCTTCTGTCTTTTCAATGTCATATCCTACGAAAAAAGAAGAGAAAAAAAGATGTTGCACGTGGACTCGACAGAAGGAAAATTTGAGAGCAGGCACACTAACAAATAGTCGCAGCACTTCGATGCAGGCTGATAGAGAGTCCAGCGGGTTGGAACGAATCGGGGAGAACGGTGCTTATGTATTCGCACAAGAGCCCATGTAGTCCCTCGTATCTGTATGCGGAGCCATAACGGCCCGCTGCCTGTTGCATGTACCAAGCTCCTTCTTGAATGTTATTGCCTGGTCGTGAGAGATGGGTCTGTCGAACGAGCATCAGAAATAGTCACCACACATACCTATTTCCTCCGAAATCAGTCTCAACGGCCAACATATTTGTCGTGATGGGTACAGACGCCCTATACAAGCCATAATTGCTGCACTGATTGTGGATCCACTTTTGCGCCATCATCACAATATTCTAACATGGTCTTGGATGAAAGCTGCATCAAAGCCCCTCAAGTTCTAGTTCTGGTTTGTATTCTAGCAGCTTAAGAGAAGCTACGTTAATCTTCAGATTAGTCATTGAATATCACCTTTTGTTATTATCATAGGTCAATCAACACTGTAACTCTGCCAGCGAGCGTCCCGATTATGCTGACACGGTTTGTTACACACCGGGTCATGAGGAGGCCGGGGACGTTCACAAGTTCGCGGCTAAATCCCCTGACGTGGAAAACGTAGTGTGGTACAATTGCCCCACTGATGGTAAACTCAGTGGCTTAGTGTTAGTCTTGACGTGATTTTCTCCCACACGTTGGACATGTTGACATGAGCAACGGAAGTACTTGCGAATGGACGGGTTGTTTCGAGCCATGATGTGAGATGGGATAAATCGGCGAAGCGTTGATCATCGGCCAGAATTGCTGACGTCCCAACCTGAGGAGGTAGTTCTCTCAACGTACAAATGTTCGTTGAATGGCAAAGACTGAGTACACAACTGAGCGTTCGTCATTGGAATCAAGACATCAGTGAGATTCATGCATGCACCTAGACTACCCAGTCACTACGGCAGATTCTATTGCCATTTTGATAGGTAAGCCGTTTTTAAGTACTTTCTCGCAATCAGTGATCGTCTAAAATTTGAGCCCCCCAACGAAGCTGAGAATGTCATCTCGCAAACGATTTGCATAGCTGATGAAAAGAACTTTGAGAAGAGTTAGCATGTGCTTCCCCCCCTCCCCCTTTCAAAGACGCAGTTAACTTACTGTGGCCTCCTCCTTCGTACACCTTGACTTGTGCTCGAGGAATCAGCTTTTGTAACGGCTGCACGCTGGACTCGACAGGTACCCCGCCGTCATCTTCGCCGTGGATCAGAAGAAAGGGCGTATCGGAGGTTTGTCCAAACTTTTGACGTCCTCCGTCAGATCCTCAGTCGTGAACACCTGTAGGCATCGCTCGACAGCGATGGGGTCTGCCTCAAAAAAGATGCCTTCGTAGAAAGCCATTTGCTTGACTGACAGCGAGCCCGTTGTTCCAACCCCAAGAGGGTCTATAAAGACGTTGGCGACGAAGCTGTACCTATACTCTCTCAATGACAGCAGTGTCGAGTCCCAGGCACCTCGGGGCAAAGCCCTGGGGTTGCCGGGAGAGGCGACAGGATATGGAAGGCAAGTACTGATCCAGATCATTCCCTGACAGCTGGTCAGCTTTGTTGTGTCAAGTTGGTTCTTAATTGTCCTACTTACACGACAGTTCTCCTGGACGTAAGTGCTGTTAGAGTACGCTGAGAGCGCCTCCCCGGTGTCAGGTCAAGGTCTTGGTATTCTGTCGAGACATGAGATAGGAAGTTACAGAGGTGGACTTGCAGCAGAATCTTAAAACCCAGAAACCATGCCTTGGTCTTGACATGCAGTTAAGAACGGTGGCCACGTCATTGATAGAACGACCAAAAAGGACATTGGGCGATTCGAGTTGGGTAAAATACCACGTCCAGTCAGGGAGAATGGAAACAGCCGAGGACACAATGTGCCAAGTTATGGCTTCTTGCAAACAAACAACGCAGGTAGCTGGTTGAATACGCAACTGAACGTTTTCCTATCTAAACGCACCTGGTCTTGGGCCTAGCATTGGGAATCGAGCTACCTGTTTCCTCTACTCTCTGGCATACATTGAATATCTGTACGGTAGTTCAAGTTATTTCTTGATCAGGACAGCACCTGCCCAACAAGACCCCGGGTTGAGGCGCTCAGGATACAAGTCCAACATGCGCTCGTAGAGTTCTTCGGCCGTATTGGTTGCGGCACTGATCTTTTCCACGTTCTCCAAGTACGTCCTTGTTTCCTGGATCGATTCAGGTCCAAAACCCTTGCTTGGATCGCTGTGTCCACCGACAACATGCTCAGGCTTAAGAGCCGCGATCTTGTCCAATGCTTTGATCCACTGTTCCCGATGGGCTGCCGTTCCCGATTCACCTAGGTACGGGTGGGTATTTGCGTACACAGCGTCGCCTGTCACAGCAAGCTTGATAGATGGAACCCAAAGAGTCGTCGAGTCGTCCGTGTCTGTGTGGCCAGTCCTGACTACTTCAAGTCTCTCGCCTTCCAGCTCGAAATATTCCTTGGACAGCGGCTGAGCGATCTTGAGCGTTTGAGGGATTTGGCCCGGAAAGAGCCTTTTCCAGAGACCGTCCAGACGCTCTGGTGCAGTCTCGCGCTCCATCCGAGACACGACCTCGGGAATCGCAACCAGAACTGCATCTGGGAACCGTTCGAGGATGGGTGCGCTGCCAAAGAAATGGTCTCCGTGGGCGTGAGTGACGTAGACGTGTGTGATGTTGTACCCGGTTGCGACGACCCAGTCCAAGAGCTCACGGGAGGCGTCGGATGTCAACTGCGAGTCGACCAACACAGCATCTTTGGCTCCATAGATCAAGGTAGACGACGTTGGAACCCACTTCAGCTTGTCGTGTCCGGCTGGGCCGGTTCGGGTGGCCGAACCACGCTTACTGAAGAAGACTTTGTACTGCAAAACCATGTTTGCACAATATTGATGATTCTTTTGGGGGGAGGTGTCAATCAATAGTAAATAGAGGTAGTAATGAAGATGCCGCAGGAACATTCCAAGTGCCATTGTATATACATTTCTCACAGGCTCCCAAGGAAATACCTGTGCCTCCTCCAGGCAGGTTTCGTTTTCTGTGGATTTGTCATGGCGTCTTGTACGAGTTTGAGCGGTCTTGCCGACATGCTTAGTGATCCTGCCGCGCTCCGGAAAATCACCTTGTTTCCGCATGCGTTCCCGATGCGTTGTAATCAATCTCTCGGTTCAACGATGATGTTTATTTACGGGGTTCTGCGCGTTCTTCCCGGCCCTGTCTTCAAAAGCCAACCGAGGCAGGTTGGAATAAGCTAACAAAGGTGTGTGTAGCTTGCATGCTTCGCCAGTCGAAGATCTTGGACGTACAAATGAAAGCCTGGTGAGTAATGCAATTGTTTTGTAATCAACGGACGCAAGCGCGATACTTGCACGGGGCGTAGAAAGAAGGATTAGTAGTCAAGTGGTAAAAGACATGGTATGGCCTCTTTCAATGCTACATACGCGGATTCAAACCCCGTCTAGTCTAAGCGGACTGATATAACAGTTGCCCATGGCTGATCGGACTTCGTTTGCGGACGATGCAGGCAACATTCGAGGCAAGCGTTGTTTCTTCTCACGAGGGGCCAAGAGATGGCGACTCTGCCTGACACAGAGTCGTAATACGCAAAATTTCAATTATAATATTTCCTCTCCCCAATACCGTGGTTTCCAGTTTGTCATTCATCCATAAATGCCTGTTTCCTTGTCTGAAAAACTCTCCGTCGTCTGCGGCGCGTTATTTTCTCTACGCGGCCGTAGTCTTAAGATCCTCTCCGATCAGGAATACAGGCTCCTTGTTGCTGTAGTTGGGGACGTCCTGCATCACGGCGGCGGTCTCGGGCGAGGCGAGGGCCTTGTGGACGGTCTCGAGGCTCTCAAAGGTGAGGATGCCGGCAAAGGCAAACTTGGGCTCCTTGCCGTCCGGGGTCGCCTGGTATTTGGTGACGGTCCAGCTCAGGCAGCCCGAGGACTTCCACTGGGCGGCGGCCAGGGGCATGTGGCGGTTGACGTAGTAGTCGATGTCGTACTTGGCGTCGGCATCGTTGGGGTAGAGAACGCTGACGGTGACGGGCATCTTGGCGGTCCTGTGGTGGATGTTTTGTTGTTTCTTGTTCGTTGTACTTTGAGAGAGTGTTGTGAGTTGGCGGTTGATCCTTTGTCAAAGTCTTTAAGAGGTTGGAAGAGACAATGACATGTTCTAGACTTCGACCGGGGACGCGCCCGTGGGATAAATACCTCGTCCGACGGTGTCCTCGTCCCCTCACTGACGTAACCATGAACTCCAACCTGCGGCCAGCGGAGACTTTGCTTACCAATTTTATCACCATGCCAGACCAGACCAGACCGTCCTCGTTTAGGGTTTCCACCTCGTCCGCGTGTTCCGGGGCGAATAGAGATGCATTGCCGCCCCTCGAACGGGGTAACAGGTGTGGATAACGTTGGGGCCCCTGTGCTCTGTGCGCTGTGCTTATGCGAGTGTCTGTCTGGTTTTCTTCATTTTGCGTACTCATCAGCCCGGAGCCCCTCGGCATCCCACGTTTTATGCATTTAGACAGCAGAATGCAGGGATCATGGGATGATGGATGTTCCCGGCTTACCATCATCCCACATAGCCTTGGATCACACCCGTCTTACCCGAATATGCATACATTGTCGACTCGGAGATGGGGTTTCTCAAAAGATCGAGTATGCATTCGAGAGTATCATGGGACAGTAAGGCTTTGCATCCTGAAGAATCAGCCGGAGAAACTGTCGATGAACAGGTGATTGTGGCCGCTGGATACACTGCGCGCTACCCTTACCAACACCCATGGATCTCATCCTCACCAAGGTATCATTGAGCAATTCTTATTCGTACACAGTTGCATACACCTAACAGTGGCACGACCTGCCATCACTTTTGACTCTGTAAGTCTGACACATAACCCGCCCTCAGCTGCTTTACGATAACCCATTCAACGGCACTAATTCATTCAAGTCAGCTCTGCATAACCACCGGGGGAGCAGTTGTGCCGAAGAGGGACTCACGCAAGAAACATACTAAAGACTAAGTCAGCAAAGGTTGTTGCAAGAAGTAAACCAGGGGGGGAAACTTACACCACCATCACCACAGTTACGCGTGTTTCCTTCGGGACGAGTGCAGTCGCCTCGAAAAATGTTGTAGTCTCCTGCCGGGGAGTTGGGCGCGTCACACTGGCTTCATGTAAGATCACCATACGCGCATGCCAACCTCATCTGACATAGTCTTGACTTACACAGAATTGAAACCTCCCGCTCCCCTGTGATTAGAGTTGTTGGTTAGTTTTGATCGGGGCAGAAGAGGATAGTAAACGCCGACGCCCACTCACGCATGCGAATTTTGTCGAAATGCCGTACGACGTGCACCAGGCTCCGTGGACGGCGGGTGTCAAAAGGGCAACGCTGGCGACAAGGCTGAAGAACTTCATGGCGATTGTGTCCGGAGGGAATAAATGCACGTAATAGTGAGACGAAGGATCAACACGAAGCAACGAGATGAAAATGGAGAGAGATGCACGCCTTCTTTTTCGTTAGGGAACTCATCCCGATTAAATACGGCCGAGCGATATCTACAGGAATCACGAAGAAGTGAACTAAACCTGTCTTGGCCTTGATTTCTGATCGAGTGTAACTCCCCGTTTGGGGCTATCAATATCCGAGCACTATATTCGAGATGCCCCGGGTGCCATAGCTGAAAGTCTGAAAAGTGGACTGGTGAAAGAGAGGTGAAAGAATGCTGCTGATCATATGATTTAAGCTTATTGTATACTGCTTGCGAGTCTGATTCATTGTACACTTCCTGGGAACCACACCTAGGTCTAGCAACTACCGTTACTTGCTGTTGAGTTTGTAAAAGCAGACTGCTCGTCATACTCGGCGCTGACTTGAAGAGTCGGTTAAGTTGCTCATTTAGAACAACCGCCCAGTGAGTGGCTAGCCCTACTTCACTGCCAGTTCCCACTCCATCTCACATTTGTGTGGGCATTTCTTGGGCGGCTAGTCAGTGACCTCCCCCCTGGTCTTGGCGGTGGTCGTATTCACACGGGGACCACGCTCTCGGAGGCATTAACGGGGGCAGGGAAGTCGGACTTTGCAGCCCACCGAGGCCGCTGCGCGAGGCCCCAGAACCTTGTCCTGTAGAGGCTTAGCAATGAGACGAACGCCCAGGTGAAACCCGGCGATTGGAGAGAATAGTAATCAGGGCGGACGCGAAAGGGCACCAAATTGATTTAATTGACACATCTAGTCAGTGAGTCTCAATTCGAACGAGACGGATCTACGGTTTTGTCTGTTTGAATCTCTGTTTCGGCTTTTGCTGTGCTCTCTGTAATGCTGCTGACACGGTCGAACCCCTGGCCAGACTTTCCATGGCGGGGCTTTCAGTCGATTCGAGACTTGGTACATACGTGTCCTATTACTTTGACCTTTTCCGTTTTACAATCGCAGAAGCTTTAAGCAGAGTAAAGGGGGGCCGAGTGTGGCCGGAACTTGTCTCCTGAGGTCTCGGCATCACCAGGTGACAAGGTGAAGACACGCCATGTATCTCGGTAGATAGTTTAGCCACGAATGACTGGCGGAGAACAGTCGAAGGAGGATAAATTGCGCCACGAGTAATGTGAATGAATCCTTGGCTCAGTCAATCTATCAAGTACACTTTTCGGAATCAAATGACAGTCGTGTTATCCGCCCACTGCCCTTCCCCACCAACAGAATGATCAGTAATCCGTGGCTCTCTACAAATTGCACACTCGTGTGACGACGGATCCAATCTTGTCCAGGCCCTCCTTGACCGCCGGTCCCAGCCCTTCGATCTGCCTCGCCGACATGCCCCGCCGGAGGGTGGCCGCCTCCGACACGAAGCCCTTGAAGGCGCCGCGGATGGCCAGGCCGCCGAGCAGGATGCCTAAGACACCCATCGGCGCGCTGTCCGGGTTCTGCGCGATGTCGTAGGCGCCGAGGGCGGCGCCCCCGAGCTCGGCGATGACGACGGCGATGCGCGCGAAGACGGCCAGGCCGGTGACGGCGCTCGCCGCCTGGCCCAGCCCCGGAATGATGAAGAGGATCGCCGTGAGCGCCAGCAGGATGATGTTCTCGCGCTGCTTCTGCTGGATCTCCTCGCCCATCTCGTAGATGCTCTTCATCGCCTCGACGGCGGCCCGCACCATCAGCACGGGCATCGCCGTCGCGTCCACGGCGTCGGCCGTCGGCTCGAGGAACAGGCCGGCGTCGACCTCGGCCGCCGTCAGCGAGACGAAGCCCGCGAGCTCGCGGAGGTTGCCGAGCGACTTCTCGATCGAGTCCTTGGGGTTCGGGATCTGGAAGCCCGGCCGCAGCGCGGGGGCGCCGATGAGCTTGCCGTACTTGTCGCACTCCTGGGGCGGGATGCAGGGGGCGAACTGCACGACGGAGCCGGCGATGTGGTACTTCTCCTCGAGGAAGGCGGATACGCGTTCTTGCGGCCGAGCTCGGTGACGGCGTCCATGTAGGCAAACCACTCGTAGTCGTCGTGGATGAGGATGTCCGACCCGGCCTTCATGTCAGTAGTCTTGTCATTGCCGCTGGCCGCGATAATCTCGTTGACCTCGGCGTTTGAGATGTACCCGGGGGCGCCGGTTTAGTGTCCCTTTCGGACCGGCGACTCGGCCGACGGGCCGGTAAAAGTGCAGGACGGGCCCGTACATCCGGGGTCGGTCATGCGGAACGAGCGGCCGTAGTTGGTGACCCTGACGACGACATTATTGGAGGGCACGCCGGCCTTGGTGATCATGGAGACGGCGTTGATCGTCTCGGTCATGTTGACGTGCTACCGCAGACAGTCGCCGCCCAGGCAGAAGGGTTGATGACGAGTTACACCCATGACTGCCAGGAGCGGCTGTTCTAGGGGAACCAGTCTCGAATTTGGACGCTACACAAAGGCCCTCGGTCGTTTCGCATTGGTCCCAGATTTTGCAACAAGTCTTGTACACTGAATATACTTACTGTAGGACCGTACATGGCATTCTAAGAAAAAACGCTCAGTAGTCAGCTTTGGAGACATGGATGGATGGATTCGACAACTCACCTCGACGGGTGCCGGCGTCGGAGGACTTCCCGTGCTCAGGCATATATTGGTCCCGATACAGAGCAGCATGCAGCCGTTCCAGCCCCAGGTCTGCTTGTTGAACCCCTCCAGCTTGGCGACCGTGAGGCTGTTGGCCGCGGCGATCATGGCGCACGAGTCGTCCCGCTGGACAGCGTTCGCGTGGCAGCTGCCGTCGGCGCCGGGCTTAAGTGTGAAGTCCGGGAGGTCGCCGCGGCCGCAGCAGACGTGTTGGCCCGGCTGCAGGCTCGAGCAGAGGTCCTGCTTTGGGTTGAACTTGGTGAAGTCCGTGCCGGAGACGCCGCATTTCGTAGCCATCGAGGCGCACGGCACGGGTCGCCCCCTTCCACCTTCTTGGTCTGGCACGTGCCGTCCGGGGTTGGGGGCCGGCGTGTGCTCCGGGAGGCTGCCGGACGAGCAGCAGACGAGCTCGCCCGACACGAGCGTGTTGCAGAAGTTGGCGCGTGTGTTGTACTTCTTCAGGTCCGCCTCGGAGATGCCGCACCTCTGCGCCACGGCCCAGCAACCGTCCCCAGAGACTCCGGGTACGGTAAATATTACGTCACTCTTTCATCCCTTGGGCTTACATGTGGCGATATATTAAATTTCTATTAAAAACGGGATTCCAACCATTCCCCACACCCTTTGGTCTCTACACACACTCATCCACCTAACACTGACATGGAGCCCGAGATCGTCAAACTTGCAACAAAGATATACATCACAACCCCAAGCACTTTTACCAAGAAAGAATACGCCCCAGCTGAACGGCCAACGGATATACAGGGCAAGCCTATTGTATGGAAATGGGCTTCTGAACGCCTTCAAAATGAAGGGATGGCTTTGGCCCTCATCAAAGACCACACCACAATCCCTGTACCAAGAGTTATTCAATGTGGCCCAGACAGTGACGGCGCTATGTGTCTGGAGGTCCAATACATCGATGGTATTCCTTGCGATGTTGCTGGAGAAAAATGCCGGATGCCGCTCGACCAAGCTCATACCACCGGCCATTGCCCGGAGTGTCAGAAGATCGCATCCGAAAACACAAACATCTTTATCGAAACGGAGGTCATACCGCAGCTCAGACTACTCAGGTCCAACAAGACTGGGCTTAACGGTGTCGTCATACCGCCCCCTCGGATTGAGCAGTTTGACTGCAGGGATGTGTGGCCCCCCAAAAAGTCCTCAAAGGGCGAGGAATACGTCTTCTGCCACGGCGACCTCACTCGTTCCAACGTCCTACTTGACCCCAATACCCTCATGGTCAAGTCCATCATCGACTGGGAGTCTGCAGGGTTTTCCCCAGAGGAACTTGAGCTTAGCCTATGGCGCCTAAACTACGACGAATACATGAGAACATTTGAGGACACGGACAAGATCAAGCAGGAAATCGAGCTCATAACGGCCTAGACGAATGACAGGATGGTTGATGGGTAAAATCGCCGAAATCCGAAGGGTCTCATTGCTCTCCCATCTCTGTGCCACTGTTCTCCGTCCACTCTCGCCAACCGATTACATGCGTTGTTCCTCAACCCCCATCCATCGCGAAAAGTTATGCCCACGTGCCTGGGTGGACGCCGTCCATGAATGATAATCTGCACACTTAAAGACCTACAGGCAGCCAAAAGGTGCATGCGTCTCCTTCTTCCTGTTACTCAGCTGAACAATCTGTTCATCACGCATGTGTTTCTGGCCCTTGCTAGCTCGAGAGGTTGCATGACTCCTGCTCCCATTGCCCTCGAGCTGCATGAGCAGTGAAGCTTCACTGACCTCCTGAATATCTAGAAGGCCTAGACCTCGCGGAGAGCTGCTTTATACAGGTCGAGTGAAGTACCCTGATACGACCGCGCTCTGCCTGTCTTATCTATAAGGAGCCCCACGAATCGAGTTATGCCATGGTCATGATAGCGACGCTTTTGCATTTGCGCAAACGTGGCAGGGTCCATCTGGATGTTTATACTCTACGTCCTCGCTTTCTTCTGTCTCCTAGCTCTCAATGTGGTCCAGATTTTCTTGCCTATATGGATCTAGAAGCATTTGCCCAGCGCCGGCGGTCTACGACTCCAGTCGGTCTTACTACAGTTTATCGACAATACGCAGGAAAATAGTATACCCTTCATCCAGCCCCTGTTTGACAGATTCACATTTAACATAGTGTCTAATAAGAAGGACCCTAAATTTCGACGCTTGATTACAAAGGCCGACTCCCTAACTACTAGACTAAGTAAGAGTAATTGCAGTTAAGCTGCTATCCATCCTTGCTACCTTATTCTTAACCCTTTAGATAACAATGTCATCAATTTTCCCCTGTGTTTTGATTCGTATAGTGTAGTACTGTACCTTTTCTTCTATCGCGAAGGCGGTGCAGCACTGCAAAGGGGATAGAGACCACGCAGTGTATAAACCGCCCTCCGGCCACAAGGGACCCAACGCTAACAAGAATCAGTTCATACCAAAGCCCGAGTTCAGGGCGGTTTCAACAAAAGTATTCATGCTTGCTTTCACAGTTAATTCTTCGGCTTGTCTGCTAGAGACCAGCCCGCACCAGTTGTATGTTCCTTTTCGTCAGCTTCAGCCCCAGGCTCAACGCAGACTTAGCAACCTAGCTTATGCATCAGTTAGTTACTCCTGAGGCAATTTTATTAAAAGAGACGCAGAGTCAGGTAGGGGCTAACTAGATTATTCAGGTTCCTCCTAAACAGCAACACAGTTAGAGCGCCACCTACTACTTAGAGCTTTTACTTAACACTAACTATTAAGGGCATGCCTTGTGGTATTGTCTTTGATATTAGATTATGAGAAAGGCTCTAGTTTAATATGAGGGACAGTATAAGAAAAGTGCAAGAAAGTGAGTTAAGTTGAACGTTCTGTCTAAGTCTGATCAGCCCTATCCCCCTTATATCCTTTGCGCAATTAGACCTAGCTTACATAAGTACTTCTCTAATGAAAAGAAAGAGATTCGCACTGATCGGACTAGTCACCCCACCCTCCTCCAATATACACACCTCTGGAGGCTTCATTGGACCGGCTGTCTGTGAACTCAGACTTTGATTCAAGACACATCTTTACCCCAGTTGCCTTCTCTCTCCCTCCTTGCTTTCTCGTGTCCCTCCTCCCACCACTTTCAAGTCATGGCCGCCACTCTGCCAGCTCGGCCAGTCTATGACCCGCAAGACGTCGGCGATCTTCTGCAGCAGCGCCTTGAAAATCGCGAATACATCCACAAAGCCGCTGTAGACGCCTTCAACGGGAAACAGGTCCCGTACCCGCTAGGCCAGAAGTCAATGCGTCTCTGCGTCGTCCATGGCATCAGATACCACGCGGACTTCTGCTTCGGCCCGGCCGCCGACCTCCGAGGGTCGTTGCCGTTGTTCACTCGCACCCTTAACGCGAGGGCCATCATGAGCAACCAGATCCCGGACCTCGATCTCGACCACCCCGACGACTTGCCGTACTGTATCTGGTACCCGGATGTGCCATCGGGAGACACCCTCAGAGACCTTGCTCGGCGCTACCCCTTCCTGGCCTACCATGCCGCACGCGCCTGTGCTGTCGCCGGATACACGGACGTCTACAAAGAGATTGCCCAGACCGCGAATCTCCTTCCCGAGGTTGCCATCGCCGAGCAAGCGCGGGAGAGCGGCTGCCTCGACATCTTCAATCTCATCATGGATGCGCCCGTCCGCTACAAGGTCTTTGACGACTATGCACTCACAGTCAGCACATCGGCACCGAAACCCGCGTTTCTGAACGCCGACACGGCCGTCCGGCCTTACCTACAGGAGACGCAGAAGTTTTCGACCCCTTTCGGTCTGCCATCCGACGAGGGGACCGGCGCAGAACTGGCCGACGCGGATGAGCTCTTCATGTACGAGTCCAGCCGCGGCTTCATCGAGCCGACGTTCAACATCACCGAAGACATGAGCATCGATCTCGTCGGCGACGACGGCATGATCGAGACCATCAAGAAGGTGGCTCCTCCGGCAGACGAGGCGGCGCTGAAACTGTTCTGTCAGCCCCTCCCGGCGGATCTCACGACGTGCCACAAGGACCTGCTCATACTCATGGCCGCCCACAGCGGCGATATTGACAGGTACCACCGGCTTCGGCGGCCCAGGCTGATAGATACTGAGATCCAGTGCATCGTTCGCGGGATATGTGAGGGCATCCCCCCCTTTGCTCACGACGCTCCGATAGCAAAAGGTGAAACTGACTGACACGGAATGGCAGACCACAATTCCCTGTTCGCGCAGTGGTGGAAGACCCAGCCTTTTCCCGAAGAATACGAGCGGGATATCCGTAAGGCCATCTCGGCCCGCGGCGTCATGAACAACGATCTCTCTTACATCCTCTCCCCTCAGGGGGCCGACCCCCGGCTGATCTGGTATCCCAGCGTCGCTCACCCAGCGGCGTATGAGACCCTGGTCCGGGTCAAGCCCTCGATGAGGCATGCGGTTGCGCGGGCCGCCATCTACGCCAACTACCAGAGCCTGTTCGACAAGTTGATCCAGGAGGACGGCGACGACGGGGGCCCGGCACCCGTGGTCCCGGACTACGAGCTGCTCAACGAGGCCCGGCGCAGCCACAACGCGCATTACCGGAAGACGCTGGAGCGCATAGCGGCCGAGCGCCAGGCCGACATGAGCCAGCGCCGTCCGGACCCGCTTGTGCAGGACCTGAGGTCGGCGATTCTGTGCTTCTTCGTCCGAAAGGGTGACAGGGTGCCCCGGCTCCGCGTCGGCACGAACACGGGGCCGGGTGATCCATACACTGTGTACAACGGCATGGAGTGCGACGCCGCCGGCGTGGAAATGTACCTGTCCATCCCGGACGGGTGGAGGCTGCCACTGCCGGAGGGGTTCGACTCGCCGCTGACGATAGAAGGGAACACGCTCTTGGAGTACGACTACAAGATCTGGCCGCCGGTGTTCGAGGAGACGGCTGTTTCGAGGGATGGATAATGGGGTCATAACGTGTGGCTAGCCACAGAGACCAAGAGCCGATGGGCAGAGAAAATTGAAAGGGAAACGGGGCAAGCCCTGAGGGTATTCGACTTCCTGGTTTTGGTGACGGGGATCGGGGAATGGCCTCATGTATATTGCTCAAGTATCCGAGCGGCGAGCGGCGAGCGAGACTCTCTTTTTATAACACACGTTTCATGTACTTGCTCACTACATGAAGTACTACTTGGCAGTATGTTTTGTCAGGTTGAACGAAGGTAACGAAGTATCAACCGAGCCAAGTTGAGGCAACAACAGTCGACTCTTTCTTCTGATATAGAGCATCCCCGTCACACCGTTTCTGCAACCGAAGCAAGCCTGAAAGTGCTGACGGGGTTTAACACTATCCGCATCGAGTCAGCAGGAGCTTAGCAGAAGATGAGATGAGTTCAACCATGCACTTACACATGCAGCAAACTAAGAACAGAGTGATTAGCACAAATTCCCCCGAGAGAATAGCATCGACCGAGCGATGCACATGGGAGACTTACCCCGTACAAGTCGTTGCCAGCTCTGTTCTTCACCGTGCAGCGTCCGCCTGTTGTCCCGCACTCGCGGTACGTTGGGAAACCTTGCTTGCGATTCGGCGCGCTGGCGGTGTTGCCGATTCCGTCGCACTGGATCTGGGTCAGCAAGTCGATGCACTCCAGACTGTTGACCGGCATGGGCGCCGAGAAAGGGGCACTTACGCAATACACATACTGTCCCTTTTGTCGAGGTGAGAGGCTTACTTCTACTGAGAAAGATCCTGCTAGATGACGTACCTGGGCACAGCGGATCGTAGGGTCCGCGTCTGTTCCGCCGTTGCAGAAGTACTGCCCGTTGACGGCAGTGAGTCCCGTAACCAGGAACAGGCAAACGGGAAGGTATCTCATGGTTGTTTGAAGGCCAGGGGGTCGATGGTTCGAGGGTTATCTTGCAGCAAAGACGAGCGAGTACCGAGGGAACGGGAGAGTGGGAAAGATATAAATAAGAATGACTTCGTTCCCTCTGCACCGAGCTTTTCTGGTCACTAATACGGGCCGCAAAGCCGGCTCTACTCGTTCTTCATGAGTTCCGCGGTCCCCGACTGTTCTACAGCCGCCGGTTTCTAATCAATAATTAATAACGGCCACGGGAGGTGCGGCACCGGGGTCTAAACTACAACAATACTACTCTCTCTCAGCTACCACTGTACCTGTCTGACTCGAGCTCCGCAGGGCGGACGTCGGCAGAAATGCTCAACTAGTTCACCTACAGAAGGAATCTATGGGGTATGTGGACCCGGTTTTATGGCCGTTACAACCGTGTACGAAGCCAATGTTGAACTCTTTTTGTACGATGAAAGTTTAAGATCCCTCCCTACCAGGTATCTTCTACCCATCCCCAACCTTTACGTACTTCTGGCAGCCTGCTGGCCTAATAGTCAACTTCCCTCCTCATGAGATGTGCTATAAATTCTATAAATCGCACGGTCGTATTGCGGGGATAGACACAACGGTGGTTTTTTAACTTACCCCTACGACCTTGTACAGTGGTCGTGAAGGGTTTGGTCGCGTGTAAGATGTCGTCTTCCTCAGTGCTACATCAGTCTGGCAGCCAAGAGTTGGAGAGAGCGACAGCAGCAGGGCAACTGCCGAGCGGAGCTTTTGATATTACGCTGCTTCGGCATAATTGTTCTTAACGACTGCTTGGGGTAGTCAATATATCAAGGTTCGTGGTAGCATCATACGACTCAATAGTGAGCGTCCCAGAATGGAGCCGAGTCACTCACCGCCGCAGTCGCTTCCAATGTATTCTAACTAATCACCCCTATCCCCACCTTGGCAAGTTCCAGACGCCGAAGTGTGATGAGGCCCATTCGGGCTTGATACCGAGGCGGAACAGGCGTCCCCTGTCTACTTCTGCCTCCGTTGTCCAGAGGCTGTCATCATCGTCCGGGTCCTTGACTCAAACCAAGCGCCAATGAGATGACGAAAGAGGGGATCGTCTTGACTTTGGTACCAGCTGTCCTAACGTAGCCTTCGAGACAGCTCCATCGACCCGCTGTACTCCGGGTCGCCATGTCTCCCTTTGAACACGTCGGGTGGTGTCGTAGGCTCCATTCGTCGCGGCTTCTTCACGGTCCCTCTCGCCCTCCATATCCTGTACCTGGAATCCAAGCTCCGTTCCCCCTTGTGTTCCAGCGGCGTCGTGTGTTTCCACTCCACCAGCTCGAGGTCCGATCTCGACCCCCTCGCCACCGGCGCCGCCACCGTCACCGCGCCGAGCCGCCGTATCATCGACTCTTCGTCCGTCGCGAAGCGTGCCGGCGCCGGCCGGTTGTCGCGGAACAGAGCCCGCAGGATCGGTATCGTTGCCGCGATAATGGTGACGGCGCTCTCCGCCGCGCCCCAGATCACCAGCTCGACGGTGTCGATGATGTCGAACGCCCCGATGGCGGCGATTGTCCGTATCTTGATAAACGACACGGCGCCGGCGCTGGTCGGCATTAGAGAGTCAGTCACGTTGTTCCTTTGGAAAACAGAAAAAAAAATACCCGTCGTTCGTCGCGGGAACTCACAACACTCCCATGCTCATGGCGATCAAGACACCGAGCTTCTCCCTCTTGGTCATCGTGAGACCCCAGATGATCCTCCACGGCAAGACGGCCAGGACGATGTCCATGGCGCCCGAGTACGCCGCCGTGAAGACGTTGTAGCCCATCACGACGCTCTTGGGCCAGCACGTGCCGGGCGTCGAGGCCGTCCGCCACGTCTTCTCGACGGGCCAGCACTGTATCCAGGTGAAGAGCACGCTGAGCCCGAGGGCGACGTTGATGGAGACGATGATGAACCAGACGAGCCGCTTCATCCAGCGCTCCGGCGACTCCTGGGCGATGCGCAGCAGCGTCAGCGCGAACGACGTCTTGCTCCACGCCGCCGCGATGATGGAGAGGGACCCGGCCAGGTTGGCGTACAGCAGCAGCCAAGACCAGTTGCCCGGCGTGATGTCCCAGTTGTGCTTGCCAAAGTCGTATGAGACGTCGACGGTGATGAAGGCGCACAGGGCCAACATGGCGCACTATTCGTAAGTTTCAGATTTGTGTATCTTGTCTGTTTCTTTTTTGGACGCTCGACTGGGGGAAATGATGAACCTACCCATGATGCAAACAAGACGTGGTCATCCAGCCAGAGCCCTCGTCCGCGCGAGAACTTGCAGTAGACCCGCAGGCCGATGAAGGCGCCGGCGACGGCCGCGAGCGTCCATACCGTGGCGAGGAGCCCGGGGCCGTAGTCGTCGTGGGGGAGATCTTCCCAGGGCACGCCGTCCATGGTGGTGTTGTCGATGCTGGCGGACACGGCATGGAGAACTGCCTCGATATCGCCCCAGCTGCCAAGGGGGGAACGAGGGGGGACGGGGAAGGGGGATCAAGTTGATAGTAATTGAAGATGCAATGGTTCAAGAGGTCGAGGGGGGTCCCCTTGGACAAGGAGACCGCGGGTCTATGCCTGGTCTATAAGAAGCATCATATGAACAAACGCTCATCATGTTGTACCTCCCCGTCCCCTGATCATCGCCGCGCATCACACTTCGAGAAAAGGAGTTCGGACAAGACGTCGACAAAACGCCACCGTCACGACGGAACTCTGATGGTTTGTGGGCGGCGATCCCGGCCGGGGGTGGAAGTGCGTCACAACATCGTTCGCGTGTTCTCATCCGCCGGTTCGCGATTGGGAAAGCAGGGGTTGAGGAGCAAGGGGGGGGGCTATACAGCGTACACGCCCCTGAGTATCAAGAGCAGAGAAGCGAGATGAAGTTGCACTGGGAGCGTGTCATCCCACGCGATCCGCCCGGCCGAGAGGTCAAAGCGGGCAGAGACGAGAAACGGGAGACGGACCGGGGCCTCCCGCTGCGTGACAGGCGGTGCGTGGTGGATCTATCGTTGCGAGGGGCTGGAGGTATGAAAGGGAAGGGGTCTTCTCAGAGACGGCGTTCTTCACGATGAATTCTGATAGCTTGTCGACAACAGGGGGGGGCTTGTTTCTCAAAATCGGTCACATTGATTCCCCAGATATCGTCCCATCAACTATGTCCCCCTCCCCCCTCGAGTTCGATTCTGCCCCAGAAACACCTGGACGAACCCACGATCCAACTTCCCACCGATGAACTCGGCGCATTAATGCCGTAGCCTTGCTCGGAAAATAACCTCTCCTCAGTCCCCTCGTGTTTGGGGCTGACTTCAACCCGGTGGAGTGATCTCGGCCCAACGGCCCCAATCGGGACCGGTTGCCATGCGAACCCCGGTCCGTACCAAAGACTGCGCCGGATGGCAATGGCCATGGTGGTTTCATTCGATCAGACTCGGTCACTGGGCTTCCGCTTCGGGTACAGAAAGACGCCATCAGGAGGTTCCCTGAGTCGAGGCACATGGCAGCGGGTTTCATCACTGGATTCAGTGTTTATCGTCCTCCGCGCTTGGATGCCCCGCGGGAGCGCGTGTGAGTTAACGAAGTGGCTCAGAATAATCGGTGTCCCGGACCGCCTCCCGGTGCCCTCGACATCTTGGGGAGCCACAAGCGGTGTGTGAAGACATGTCTGAGACCCCTCTCTCCCAAGATAAACCCACTGAAGCCGAATGCAGTCCTGCCGAAATTGGGAATTTCTTTGTGCATGATGTTGCCCTTTCACAATTTTGTTTCTGACGGGACCGCAAGCGGACGTTGGAGCGGGATACCACGCTTAATACGGCCTGATATGAATCTAGAATCGATCCATCGACTCGGCCTCCCAATGTGACCGCAACCCGGGAAACACTTTCCGCTCTTCAGTCAGTCCAGGCTTGATGAAACATGCTCGCTGGCCTCAGTCAGGGTACTGTACTCGCCCAAACATGTGGCAAAAAGGGCCACAGCATGACTGGTATATGGTTACTAAGAGCAGCTTATTTGATTTGTAGGCCGGCCCATTAGGAAAACGTCACACTGCGTCCAGCATGATTTCCGTGAGGCATTCATCATAGACCATCGTGGCCATACCCAAGAACTTCTCTTGGACCCTCTCACTGGAGAGTGGTTGCTCGTTTTCCTGCAATGGATACGCCATGAGATCCTCGACGTCGCCCAGGCCCTCGACTCCGATGCACGACCTCTTCAATTCGAACTCAAACTCCCTCTGTAGCGTCTCGTCGACGGTGACAACGATGCTGTCGCAGAGGTCCGAGACGGCACGCGACTTTTCATCCAACCGATTGGGCCGTCAGGAGTTTCTCGGGCGGGGCATCCGAAGCATCGCCTTGGACCAGGACTACTGGGATGATGCTCATGCTAGAATGAATGACTCCGATGGTGAGGGTATCGCCAAAGTCGAGCATGTGTGCAAACGCCCCGGCTAGCAACGCGACAATGGGAATCGGATACGTCTTCCCTTTGGGCCTAGACAGCACTCTTCCCAGTCGATCCTCCGTGAAAGGACTCGATTCACCTGATGAGGTACTCGCTTGATTCCGAATGAGCTCTACGGCCGGCTCCGGCACCTGATGTGGGCGATGACGAGGTCAGAGAGCTTTTCGAGTGCTCAGGGCCGGACGTCTTCGGATACTGTTGCGGATGAATAGGGTCGCAAAACTTCTACGTCGTGTTAGCCTTGAAATATTGGAACCGACTGCCTTCCAGGCCTCTCCTGGTTACCCCCGTGCGGTGAGTAGAAGTCATTTCGAGTATGGTGGGGAGAATTCACCAACTGTGATTCTCAGTAGATCGCTCTCGGGAGGTCACCAGTGGATTGCCCTCACGTCTCACGCCTGCATTGCTTTCACATACCCGATCGGCTTTCGGTTATGCATCAGCAGCGACGTCACGGCGCCAAATGCGGGCGACATGCTGTGCGACCGCATCGTTAGCGGTGGAGGAGGAACTCAGGAAATGGCGACGCTCAGCTGGGCGGCCTCGACCACGAGGCAGAACACATCGTGTTTATCATCCAATAACCACGATTTTGAATCTGTTATCAATGCATGTATGTTCAGCTCGTTCGGATACATGGCCGAGTGATGTAGAGGGTTCTCGCATAAGCTTGACACGTGCTTTCTGTCCCGCGGCTCTCCGGGGTCATCCGGGACAGCCGGCGCCGGCTGTGGAGCCTGACCGCCGGTGACGGCCACCGCGACACCGGTTGGAGGCCTCCGCTGCGCCCCCACAGGAGACACAGGAGACACGGCGTACAGGCATGAGCAGAATCACTCGTAGGTCTTTTAATGGTAAACGAAAACGGTATGGGTTCGCCCATTGTGGCATGCAAGAAACTTGCCGCTGTCAGGCGGAAGAGCCCTAAGATAACGACAAATGGAGCACTCGCAGCCGTGACGGCGACATATGCCGATAAAGCCGCATGGGATTCAATTTATCTCGCATTCTCCGCATAAGTTCCTGCTCCAATTGCTTCTTTGCACTGCCTGCTTCAATGACAGCTGCTGGGGACGAGTGTCAGAACCTGCCCATCAATCCCCTGGAGGATGACTGTGGCGTCGGGCGTGTAAGCTGACACAACAACGTACGCTTTTAGGTCTCAAAACCCCGCCCCATTTTGAGTCAAGTCGAAGCTCCTCTTTGTAGATCTCAATCCTCTGGGAGATCAGCACTAGACAATTTGTGGTGTTGGTGGCCGGAGGTGATTCCGGATCCTCTCGGGTGGCAAGCTGTGCCGGACGCGCCGAGTACGTGCGCGGATTCTCGGAACTTTCCCATATGTTGTCGACTATGCGACCGACGGGATGCGTGTCGCACAATAGTCTACGATCCAGGCATGCTGGTCGTGTTACGAAGCATCATTGGGACACAGATTGCCTCGATCCAACAATGATAGCCAGAGTGCCAATCCGAATTCCCACCCACCCTTCACCTTGATAAGCCTGTTTCTCCCCTCCCCCCCTCCTTCTCGGACGCAGCCGCTCTTTTCAATGCTTGGAAGAAATCCTGCATATCCGCTGCCGGTTGGTTGGTTGGCGTGGCCTCTGACCATATTCTGCACATCCGTGTATGGGCCAGCCCCCAACGTGACCAGGATGCCAGTTCTGCATCATCCAAAAGGTTCGTCTGACCGCTCCAGGGAGAGGGCGCTGCGGTTGCTGACAAGGCACTCGTGGCTGGCCTTCCTATTCCAGAACGTTGTGGTGGTTACGTTGGCTGCACGTTAGGGTTGACCATCACCATGCAGGCAATTTTGTATGCATGTAAGACCGAGCCCCCCCCCCCCTCCACCAAACTGCCAGTAAGACGATGGGAGGCTTTTCAATGAGGCGACAGGTGGGCACAGCAGGGAGAGGACGGTGTGTTGCACACGGGGAAGGCTTGTTTGCTGGGGTTCCTTCATAGAGTGGGAGACCCCCCTTCATCCCCCATGAACCGTGGCTCCGATTCTTCTTCTCCTGTTCTCCCCCCTTTTCTCCTCCACATCTGGATGCAGAACAACGACTTCTGGTCTCGAGTCGAAATCCGAAACCCGCCAGCTATCTCCCTCCGTCGTCGCCCGAAATATGTTGGCGTCGCTCCTGATGGCGGCGCTGGGCCTGGCCGCCCGCGTCCTCGCGCAAGAAGCCGCGTGCTACGCGCCCAACGGCGACCTGGCCAACAACGAGACGTACGTGCCGTGTAACAAGCTCGGCATCAACCAGTCGGGCGTCTTTTCGAGCTGCTGCGCCCTCGACGGCCCGCCCGACCAGCGCGACACCTGCTCGTCGTCCGGCCTGTGTATCAACCGCCAGGGCCAGCCGCAGCGGGGGTACTGCACGGATCGGACCTGGAAGAGCAAGGCTTGCAACCACGTCTGTACGGATGTCCAGGTACGGGGGGGTTCTTTCCGCACCACAGCCGCCGACGCGTTGATAATCTTCACCGGTGAACAGCGCACTGATCAGTGGTGTTTAGACTGGAGGCAATCCCGGAAACATCAGCTTCATGACGGCTTGCAATGACGGAACGGCCAAGTATTGCTGCGGGAGATCGAACACGACCTGCTGCGGTACGGACGCCGCCTTCTCCATCGCGACGCAGGAGGCCGTGTGCACGGCAAACTCGACAAGCTCCGACGGCACCACGGCCGAAGCCTCGTCCCCGTTCAAGGGCGCCACCATCGGCCTCGCCGTCGTCGCCGGCGTCTCCCTCCTGGCCGGCCTCCTTTCGACGACATGGCTCTGGAAGCAGAACAAGAAGCTCAAGACGGAGCTGGCCGAGAAGACGGAGTCGTTGAGCCGGCCGATGGAGCCGCAGTTCACGGGAGCCACGAGCTCGTACGCGGGGACCTCGCCGCAGCAGACGTACAAGTCGCATTACGGCACGTCGTCTCCACCGCCGCCCATGTCGCCCAACTCGGATTACCGTCACGGGAACCTCAATAGGTACTCCGAGCTAGACGCGTCCGCGGCTGTGGCACGGAGCGAGATGGGCTCGCCGTCTCCGTATGACCAGCCGGGTCGAGACTCGCCGGTGCCGGGACACGGAAATGGACATGGAGCTGGAAGCTATGGCAGCCCGATGCACTCGCCGCATCTGCCGCAGTCTTGAGGACGATGTGAGATGGACCGATGGTTGGATTGGTGCACGCGTGAGTCTTACCAAGGTTTTTGGTAGGATTTCGAGACTACGAAAGGTACTTTTCATACGGTTTTGTAACATGTGATGCCTCATCGTGAATTGTCACAAAATGGGTTGTGTTGGGACTTTAGGCAACAGAGTCACGGACTCATGGGCCCAGGCTTACTTGGTACTGGCGGAGTCAATCGCAGGAGTGACCTTTGGTAAATACCGTATTTTTCTTAAAGTCATTCGATGACTAGAGGTCGTTCAGCTGGAATGCCCGAGTCCTCTGCTGCGTGTCCGGGACGGCTTCGGGGACTCTCGGCCCCACTCGGACCGAGTGTCCGGACCTGATCCCGAGGGTCGGAACGCCAGACAGTGAACGATAGAGTAGCATGGTGTTCTTCCGCATTTTGAAATTGTACTTCACCGCCGAAATGTCCAGTGCCTTGTCAAGAAAATAGAGAATATGTATTCTGGGTGGTTGAAAAATATATGTACACGAAATTCTCCATCTCTTTCAGGACGCTATCCGGAGCAGTCCAGTTGTGTCTTTCGACATCTCCTCCCCGGCTATTGACTCGGCCATTTCTTAAACGCACTGGCTGTAGTAGTCGTTTTGCTTCTCGCAGGTGAGGCCCGTCTGGCAGGCGGTAGCGCCGGTGAATCCGATGCCACCGCACTGAGCCCAGCGAGCGGCACCGCCAGCTGCGGCGGCGGCGGCGGTGGGAGCAGCCTCGGCTGCAGCACCACCGGCGCACTTGCTCTTCACGCTGGTGACCAGGGTGGAGGCAGGGGCGGGAGAAGCAGCAGGGACGCTGGCCTTGGGAGTCGTGACGGGAGCGGCGGGGGCAGAGCTCTCGGGGGTAGGCTCGGCGGCGGGAGGCTCGCTGGTGGGCGCGGCGGCAGCAGCAGAGGTTGGCGCGGCGGCGACGGGGGGCGCAGAGGTAGCAGGGGCGGCAGCGCCACCGGTGCCGGCGGCGGCGAGGAGGCTGGAGATGCTGGTGTACGCGGGCTTGGGCTTGAGGTTCTCGTCCCAGGGGAGGGCCTCACCGGTGCCGGGGAAGACGGAGGGGATCCAAGAGTACTTGTCGGTGAAGTCCCAGATGGTGACGCCGACGCACTCGGGGACGTCCAGGCAGGCGCCGACGACGCTGACGTAGTCGGTGGCCTGCTGCTCCTGGGCGGCGGCGTCGGCGGGGATGGCCTTGTGGCGGATGTCGAGCTCGGTGTAGGCGACCTCGGTGACGCCGGCGTCGACGTAGGACTTGAGGACGGCGGCGAGGGCGGAGCGGGAGCCGGCGCTGCCGACGATGAGGTGGGCCTGGAGGCCGAGGCCGTCGATGCGGGCGCCGGCGTCCTTGACGCTCTTGATGATGTTGAGGACCTCCTTCTGCTTGCCGCCAGCGAGCTCGATGTTGTAGTCGTTGTAGTAGAGCTTGGCGTCCGGGTCGGCGGTGGCGGCGGCCTTGAAGGAGATGGGGATGAAGTCGGTGCCGAGGACCTTGTAGAAGACGCTGTCGCGGTAGGTGCCGTCCTCGTTGAGGGCCTCGTTGACGACGTCCCAGGCGTAGCACTGGCCCTTGTAGTGGCCGGCGACGTTGGACACGTGGGTGTCGATGATGGCCGTCAGCTGCTCCTTGGTCCAGGTGCCGGACGAGACCCAGCTGGGGAGCTGGGAGTGCCAGACGAGGGTGTGGCAGCGGAGGAGCTGGCCGTTGGTCTTTGCGAGCGCCGCGATCTCGTCGCCCGAGGTGTAGGAGAAGACGCCCTGGCTCTTCTCGGTGAACTGCCACTTCTGGCCGTTGCCGGGCGTGATCTGGCCAAACATCTTGCTGTCCTTGAGCATCTCGACGTAGGCGGTGTCGGTGAGCTCCGAGTTGTCGGTGGCGGTGCCGAAGTACTTCTTGCCGGCGGCGACGGCCAGCTCGTGCAGGTTGGCGCTGACGCCGGGGAGGGCGAGCAGGCCAGCTGCGGTGAGGGCGGAGAAGCGCATTTTTGGAGAGAAGTGTTATACTGATGAAAGAGAAAAGTGATAGAGAGAGAGACTTGTTGGAAAAGAACGTGGACTTGTTAACGTCTAGGTAAACAGAAAAGAATGAAAGTAAACGGCGAAGAGACGACGAAAGAGAGATCAGACGGGTAAGCGTCGTGAACCCCGGCGGGGATGAAGGCCGTTTTTATTACTTTTGGACGTTTCCTCCTGAACAATGCTAAGCTCTACTGCCCACGTTCCCACCCTCTCCTCCCTCGCTTCCCATCCCGCTCCAATCTACTCAAGGCTCCAAAGCTTGGCCTAGTGTGGCCGACGATCCGGTAAACTCCACCCCCCTGCGATGGGGATTCCGCGGGTTTGCGGGTCGTAGCTCGCTTCCATCGGCCAAAAGCCTTGAAATAGCCTTGAAAAGGGGGGGAGTTCAAGGTGATGGGAGGTCATACATAGTAGAGGATCTCCCGTTTCGTTCTCGGGATCCCAACACGCCGCAGGGATGATGCTGGCGCGCGGGTGAGGGAAAGATGCCGACATGGGCCGTCTTGTGGCCTCACCTGAAGGTCACAGGAAAGCTTCTCACTTTGTCACTTATTATCCAGCGAAGATCATTCGTAGGGGACATACAGCGATATAAGGGGGGGGACCTATAAGAAGGGCAAATAACCAGCTCATGCATGCAGCATTTGTGTCATCCGATCCAATGCGGCTTAACCGGCCGTCTCCAGGGCCCCCCGCCGTGGCCCCTGAATTTCCGTTGCCTCGGACGCTCCACATTCATCGCTCTTTTTGGGTGTGATGCCAGGATTGCAATTTGTTTACGCGAAACGCGCCATCTTTTGCGCTCCCAAGCACATCACCTTATTCGCGACTGAAACTCCCTGAATAACATAAAAAGACGGAAGCTGGCGGTAGCTGAATATGGAATCTACGTATTCATGAATGACCAGGAGGCTTACTTTATTGAGGCGGGAAACGTTGACGTCAGACTTTACTGGTATGCGTAAGTGTGGTTGTGTTGGTCGGTAAGCGAGGATGTTGAACATAAGAGACTCTCGCAACTCACCATGAGCTGCAATTGAGCTCAACACGAGGGGTTCATAAATGCTTAACTACAACAACTAACAAGAGCGGAACAGGTCACATGTAGCCTTGAAGGGTCCCTTGGG
Source organism: Colletotrichum higginsianum IMI 349063 (assembly GCF_001672515.1). NCBI lineage: Eukaryota > Fungi > Ascomycota > Sordariomycetes > Glomerellales > Glomerellaceae > Colletotrichum > Colletotrichum higginsianum. Next base: position 486,281 of record NC_030955.1, read on the forward strand.
ACAAGCTCAATCACAGGAACAAGACGTCCAACATCTTTCTCAAGTACCATTTCATTTTCGTTCTTATTTAAAAACTAATTGTATCGCTAAGTATTAAAGATAGGAAGGTAAGGTCATCCATCAAGAAGTGAAGCGCGTCCGTCGTCATTTGATTATTCATTATTGTCCAATCTCGCCCCCCCCACATCCCAAAGTCGGAATGATACCAAGAGTTCATCGGTCATCGTGCGTTGTTGTTGTTGTCGACTGGTTCCCTGCCAACTTAGTGCCGGAACCAAGCCGCTGCGTCATCCCCTCCCCGAGCTTTCCTGGGAGAGAGTGTGTAATGAGAGTAGTTGTCCATATTTAGAAGACGATGTCGGGGTTGAGGCCGATGACCAGGACGGGGTTCAGCTTCACCTGGGCGTTGCGGACACGCGCGAGAATGGAGTCGATGGTTGCGGCGGTCGCGTTGGCGGTCTGGAGGACGGCGGTCGCGGTGCCGAGGGCAAGGTTGCTGATGGTGCCCACCGTGGCGAGGACGGTCCCCAGGGCGGCCTGAGCGGCGAGGTAGGTGGGCAGCAGAAGGAGACCGGTGAAGCCGCTGGCCTGCTGTTGAAGAACTTGGAGCTGGGCGGTGATGGCTCGAGCAAGAGCCTGGGCCGTGCGGACAAGCTGGGAGAAAGGAGGAGATCGTCAGTGAAACTCGTTCCATCCATATCTGTCTGATACGAGAAAGAGATTCTGGACAAGTGGAACTCACGTCTTCGGCAACACCACCAATATCAGGGAGAGCGGGAACAGAAGGAGTGCCAGGAGTACCGGGAAGAGTAGGGGTAGTCGAGGGAGGGTTCTTGAGGATATTGACAAGCTCGGTGATCTTGGCCACGATGGTGCCCACGTTGGCAGTGGCTTGAGCAAGCACAGCGCTAGCCTGGGAGATTCTCTGCGCACACCGTTAGCATGACCGTTCGTCCGCAAGGATGGACAGGGCTGGAGAGAAACTCACGCTGAAGAGGGTGTTGGTGGTGGACACGGTGAGCTGGTTGACAAGCTCAGTAGTCTTGGCGATGTCGGCGCGGAGGAGGTCGAGGGTCGCGAAGATTGCCTGCGTGGGCAGCAGCTCGTTCGGGTTGATGGTGATCTGGGGGATGACAATGACGGTAGGGCCGATGGTGGCTCTCGGCGCGATGGCTCCCTGGACCGAAGCCATGGAGAGGGCGGCCACGGCCACGGCGAAGATCTTGGTCTGCATCCCGGCGGTTTTGCTTCTAGAAGACTAGGAAAAAAAGCGAGAGGGCACACTTGAAAAGAAACGGGCGAAGGGGAGGGGCCTTTATAGAAGCAGAGTCGCCAAGGAGGAGCAAGCCGAGAGGGTTTGTGGGCGTAAGTTGGATGATGAAGAAAGAGAGAGAAGAGAGAGGCAGAGAGGAATAGCGGACAAGACTGGAGGCGTTTGGCGTCTCTTATAGAACGGAACGCCGTGCTCTCGTTGACGATGTCCACCTCTGTAACGTTTAGGATAACGCCGCCAAGTCCTCTGAAAACGTGAGTGTGTTGTTCCAAGGTGCAGGCGGATGAGAGAATGGTGGCGTACTGGGAGGTGCCTCCTCCGTGAGCTAAGAGTTCCACGAGCTCATCCGACGGCCAAGTCAAGTACTCTCAAGATGCGTGTTTTCCAAAGTCTTTGTCAGGTTTGTTTACACCCCCCCTCCCACACACAGAGAGATACACATACGAATGGGCAGAGGAACTAACCGGCTGAGGCGGACTAAAAGATGTTCCCGAGGTACGCATCGGGGGTCTGGACCCAACTCCAGAGAGATTTTGCGTTCCTTGGGAGACCCCATCGTCCGTGATCTCCAACCGTCAGTCATGACGAGGCAATGAGGCACCTTTTGCGGATCGTTGGGAGGCAGGGGAGGGGGGGGGGGGAGGAAGTGTCATGTTTTGATGAGAACATACATAACCAAGGCGCTAGTCCGATCATCACGAACTGTGAGGTATCTTGGCCTTGGCCCCCGTCCGAGACTGAAATAGCGGACGATATATCAGGCTCGGTCTTCATCGAAGCGAGCCAGAGGTCGTCGTCGCTGTGATGTGATTGTCAAGCACGATAGCGTGACGAGACGGCTCGCTCCTCTTGCGTGCAAGGCAAGACAATCCCGTGTCGACTCGAGCTGAGGAGGCCCAGAGGGATCCATGACTTGTAAGACAGCCGTCTCACTGGGGTGTCCTGCTCACAATGATGCTGGGGCGGGTGAGGCGTCCCGTCAACCCTCAATTCTCGGGGCTCCCGCTTGGGAAGGGGGACTCTCTAACCGAAGATCTGAGCATTGCCGACATAAACGCTGAAAGCGGACATGCTGGCAAAGATCCCTCCCACCCCCATCACCGAATCAGGTGTTGGCGGTAGCCCCTTCGGCTCGACATGTCTCAGGATCTGCTGGAGCTTCCCGGGGACACTTGTCTTGAACCTATTCAGTTGTCTCGCGAATGAGAGTGACTCTGCATAGCCCGCCAAACCCCACATTCAACGGGAACAACCCTTGTCGAGGCCGAGACGGGCTCCGACGTTATGAGAATTAGGAATTGAGGCAATGGGTGATAGGCGCCCGCTTGGCTGATGCTAGTCTCTCCTTGGCTGGCGAGCTAGGCTGGCGGGATATAGATGACAGCGGATAGCCGGGAGCCTCCCCCCAGCGGACCGCATTCATCGACAGCGGAGGTGGGGAGGGGATGATCGAGCCGGCTTCGATCACCGGGATAAGCTTATCCTGTAGCAGAGAGCACAGAGGCGGAGGTCCAGCCCTTTAGTCGTGGTATATTCCGTCAATGGCTCTCTCCGAGACAACGTTTGCGGCCGTACAGCGACGGGAACCTTCCTACATGCTATCGCCTATGGCGACGTCGGACTGGGTGAGTGGTCGAGATGACTAAAACCTGCCTCACGCTGCATTCCGATCTGGGGGGTCAAACACTGGGACGGGCCGATTTCTGAGTGCCTTTAATTCAGACCCTTAGTTCACGGTGATCCATGATATCTCCCTAGGCAGACGAACCCTCCGCATTGCTCCGCTGCTTTGATGATCCTTGCTTCCCATCCGTCAAGCCACATGGTTGGGTGCCTTCAATCCCTGCAGGAGGGCCATGGAGAAAGGGAATGAATAAATTGAAATGCCACGGACATTGAAGATTATGCTGATGCGCAATATGACAATCCTCTATTACCGTGGGCACTGAAAAAAGATTCCATACTGTAGAACGACTGGCGGTGATGTGTTGGCATTCCACGCATTCTTTTTACTTCCCGTTATGCGGCTAATTTGATTCACAAGTCCTCTCGACCCCCTCAGAGTTTCCGTCTTACACCATGTCATGTGCCACTCCAATGACTCCATGCCCGTTGGTCAATTTCCTTCTCCAAACTCGAAGCCCAATGCCAAGGTGTGGCGATCTCCCTTGCGAGGACAATGGTAGACGGTTCCAAGGACAGTATATTCAGGGATGGAATCGTCCATGAAAGACGAAACACCTTCCCTCTCCGTGATGTTGTGCGTTGATGCTCCCCCCCTCCCCCACCATCATCACTTGAGACACGCTTCCGGTGGTGTATGCTTCCGGCTTAGCGTGAGCAACAAGACAGCATCATCATTGACACCCCCTCCTCTCCCCCTAATGAAATTTGTCTAGTCTGTCCATTGAGACTGGATCACGGATGGCACGACTTCTATTATGCAACTCCGTAGTCCAGTAATTAAGCCACCAACGTTGATGATCTTCCCAAGCGAGGTGCAGCAACGAAACGCTTTCTATGTTGGGAAGTTGGGGAGAGCTGGGGGGGGGGGGGGGACATTCTGTTTCCAGCCATTGGAGAGAGGATGTGTGAGGTCATTACCTCGGGCTGGACGGGAAAGGAATCGGGCTTCACCGGCATCATCTTCAATGTTCACATTTTGCCAAGCCGGCCTTCGTCATTCGATGCCGGACCTTTGCAGGTCGGATTGCAGATCGATCAGCTTCCCCAGCAGAGGTCTTGCGCGGAGACAAAAACCTTAACAGAATAAATACGGATGCCATCGGGATGCAATAAGAATGCATCAAGGAATACGAATCTTGCCTGATGATTGTCCCGAACCGGGAATGGCTTCAGGGTCTGGGTTCCACAGAATAAGCGAGCAAGGATCAAATCTCGTCGCCGTGTAAGATGGCTTCGAGAGCAAGCTGTGGGCTACAGACGGGTTGAAGCCACGCGTGGCTGCAATAACACTCGATTTTTTCATGTTGGAGAACACTGACACAGATCGGAGGACTGTTATTTATGCCGCATCCATCTAGACATAACGTGCTGCGTTAACAAGCAAGCTCAACATATGATCCGTCTGCACACAATTCACAAAAAGAAAACCTGCATGCAAGAACTCATGGTGGAAAGCTTGATTGCTAGTGACTCGACTGAATTTTACAAGTCTCCTTTTCCCTCCCACTCGTTGACATCTTACCTCGAATTACACTGCACCTTGCGTTCATCTTCATCCTCAACGCTCTCAGCGTCAACATATGGATGGTGTGGTTTCAAAATTCCTCGCTGGCTGGATATTGAATGCAAGTCATGAGACTGATCTCGCGGAGAACGCTCTTTTCGGCCGATGACCGTGTCTCCTCGAGGTTGCACTGCGAGAACGCCCAATTCTGTGCCACCCTAGCAGGCTAGTCAGCCTGCCGTCTAGGACCGAGCATAAATCATAGACTGGCGGCCTTTACTTACATTGACGTCAGTTCCTCGAGACTGATCGCCTGATTTGCCCTGGGAACTTGGATAGAAAGAGGCGAAGAGCTTGCGGAGCGGCGGCAGAGAGCAGGCAATGATGCCGAGACACGCCTCGAGCACCGACCAGAGCACCGTATGGCCCCAATTGTCTGTTCATCACGGGGGACAAAAAGACCCGGTATCAATACTATGTCGCGTCGATGGAAATAGAGACGTTTGAGGTCTGCTTACAGAGAGACTCGTGCGGGTGAGCCTTGGTGTCGTAGGCGTGGTAGTATCCCATGCGCACGAGACCGGCGGCGCTGCCGATGATGCCCAGGCTGAGGATGACTTGGAGCGAGATCTTGCGTCTCTTGGGCATCTGGAGGCCCTGGAGCATGAAGAATGGCGTCACGGCACACGTCCAGTCCACCATGGCCAGGACCACGGAGCCCGCGTAGCTGACGAGCATCCACCCCTGCGGCATGCGACAGTAACCCCTTTGCGAAGATTGTCAGCCGACGAAGAAAAAGAAGAAGAAAAAAAAGAGTACAGGCGCGATGAGGATAGTGTGTGTGTGGCCTACAGCTTTTCATTCCAGAGAGCCGGTATGGGGGAGCAGCTGACAAACATGATGACCATGCAGATGAACCCGTTGGTCCCCAGCACCACCATGTTCCCCCAGATGATGTACGCGTAGACGCGGGTCGAGCTCAGCCGGAGGATCATGACGGCCATGGCCAGCTTGGTCAGGATGGACGAGGCGAAGTAGATGACCTCGAAGTAGAACATGTCTTCCTTGACTCGGATCTGGTAGTAGGCGAGCATCCCCTCGGGGACCTGGGCGTCGCGGGCCCCGAGCCCCCAGCGAGTCGCAATGATGAGGAACGCCACGGAGGGCCAAAGGGGAGCCTACGCGAGTGAATGTGTTACTATGTAGGTAAAGATCCACCCTCTTTTCAAAGGTGGCATCGGAGCCCGGCTTCACATACCCATCCGGCGACGGCGAACGTGTCGTCCCAGCCCCATGTTCGCTCCGTTCCCGACAGCTTAAGCCTGACGTAGATGCGCAGGGCTATCACGAGCGTAGCCAGTGCAGACAGGATGTATGTCACAATCTGAATGACACTTGAGAGTCCTGCCACTGGTATCGGGGGAAGGTTATGGGCAATGTCTGACAGACGTTCGCCCTCTTCGCTCCGAGCAACCCAGGACTTCATGCCGGAGAACTCCATGTGGTTGCGAGGGGGACGTGGGCAAGACGAACGAACCTCTTCCGCATCGAGACAGAAACGAGAGAGAACATAGGACTCTTCTTCTTCTTCGGCAACTACTCGTCGCTTTGTGGAAAACGACAAGACTTAAGTATGTCAGAATAATCGAGATCAACAGGTCCACTCGCGATTCCTGGGGTCGACCAAGGAAGGCCCAAGGCCCAACGGCACGTAGTGTGTGTCCCTTCAGCACCTCTTTTCTCTTCTTCATTTTTGACCAGGATGCAACAGGGATACGAACTAACAGGCCGTCGAGGAAAAAGCGAGCCACTTTCAAAGTCCCCAACGCCGTTGGACGCGCGTTGGAACCAGGTGCAAAGACCGGGGGGGCTGTTGGTTCGTTAATTATTGCAAAAGAATCCCACCACGTTCTCGCCTAAGCCTTGACCTGACCAGTCCCTCCCAGGATTCTCAGGATTTCCCCCCTCTTGGCGGAGACCAACAGTGGGAGCGGCTGGCGCCGTCGAATGTGACCTGTCATCAGCATCGGTGACGAACCAGTCCTTGCAATCAAAGTGACAGTCGTGATGGGTTGGGACCTGCAGAAAGAGACAGGGGGGGGCGGGTGAGTGGTTTTCCAGAGCGTCCAACAGTCCAGAAACATGCCACAGTTGTGACAGGTTTCTCTCTGTTGGGGGTTTGCTCCGAAATTGGGGTTTGTCGAAAGAGGAGTGCTGCTTTTCTCTTTCTTTCTTTCTGCAGCAATCCTATATATGCCCTGTCGCTGAAGACAAGAGACATAACCTTCAAACGTGATCACCGGGTCGTTGGAACATGTTTGGTCTCTTCTCCGGCCAGCGGAAGGCGCCGCAGCGCGTGTCGACCGACCGCGTGGTCCCAGTCGGGTTCTTTGACGATACTGTCATCTTCAGGACGTTCGTCTTGTACACGCTCTTCGTCTTCGACGATGTACTGGATGCCGCCAAGCTTCGCGGGTCTCTCGAGAGTGTGGTGAGCCGTCCCGGCTGGGACAAGCTGGGGGCTAGGCTCAGGCGAAACGTAAGACGCCCAATCTTAACAGGGTGTTGTCTTCACGGAGTTGATGTGTCTGACGATGCTTTTGAGTAGGATCGTGGAGAGCTCGAACATCACATACCACAAAAGTTCTCCCGGGACCGTCCCGCCATCGGCTACGACCACGTGGATCTAAATGACGTGGCGATCGAGGACCATCCTTCGGCATCGCGGATCCCCCGTCCGCCATCCGATGGGAGACCGGCAGTTGTGGGAGACCCGAATGAATTGGACGACCTCATCCATGGTCCCCGGATCCCGAAGGGGCTGGATGACTACCTCTACGAGGACCAACCCGAGCTCGGCCTCCGAATCGTGTCTTTCAAGAACTCGACAGTTGTCGTACTGCACTGGATACACCTGGCCATCGACGCCGTCGGTATGAGGTCCCTCATGCAGGCCTGGATGCTGGCTCTCCAGGGAAGGCATGAGGCGATACCGAAACCGCTCGCCGCCGAGCAGTATGCCTTGGAAGACGTCGGAAAAGCTCCCAAGGAAACCCATGTGCTCGCTGACCGGCTCCTGTCCATGCCGGGTCTCATTTCATGGGTGGTCCGGAATGCGTACGGCCTCGCCTTTTGCAAGAAGGAGCATCGCATGGTCTGCATGCCGGCGGCGTACCTCGAGAAGCTGAGGGAGAAGGCTCTGGTGGAACTTGCTGCTGCTGCTGAAGCGGCCAGCGAGGGCAGAAAGGACTCGCCGTTCGTGAGTGACGGCGACGTCCTCGTAGCGTGGGCTGCGCGTCTGTCCATGTCAAATCTGCCGAAAGACTCTGAGAGATTGGTGAGTCGTCCGCCCGAGGGAGGGAAAAACAAAACAAAATGGGCGGGCCAGCCATGTTGACGATATTGATCTCCTACAAGGTCGCCATCCAACAGGCATATCAGTGGCGGCCGGTCCTGAAGGACCTCATACCGCCCGAGCGACCATTCCTCAGCAACTGCGTCGGTTTCTTGGTCACACTCATCCCGGCAAAGGACCTTCTCCAGAAGCCGCTCAGCTACGCGGCGTCGCAGGTTCGCAGGTCTGTCAAGGAGCAAGGCTCGCGCGAGCAGGTCGAGGCGTACGCCGAGCTCATCCGACGGGACCCCGGGAACAGGGCGCCGCCGTTTCTCGGCGCGAGCTCCATGCAACTGATCGGGTTCTCGAACTGGCAGCAGGGCAACGTGTACGGGCTCGACTTGTCGTCCGCTGCCGTCGGGCCGCGGGACGCGCCGCTGATGCCGTCGTACGTGCAGAATGTGCAGGGGCCGTACAACTTCACAGACGGGATCATCATCGTGGGCAAGGATGCAGGGGGGAACTACTGGATGTCGGGATATAGAGTCCAGGGGCTCTGGGAGTTGATGGAGAGAGAGATGGCTAAGGAGGAAATATGACGATTGTTGGGTTTGATCCATATGGGCAGAGTGTTGAAACCCCATGCAATGTCTTCGAAACGTTCAAGCCGTCGTATGAGATTAGAGATGCAAAGATATAGAGCATCTTGCAACGTTGAGCCTCATGTAGCACAGCGTGAACACAACGAATCTCGGCCACATTTTTGTTTTTAAGGTGAGAGTACATTGAAGTTTTTTACTGTTCTATGATTGCATTGTTTCTAATAACATGTTACAGGGAAACCCTTGTGTATCAGAGCTCTGAAGATAAGTCCCCTTATGTACTATTTTATGCAGTTAAATGTATATAACTAGACTACATTTTATTCCTTTATATTATATAGTATAAGCATCTTTCTCCTATATTCTCCTTTGCCTTACTGCGTGCTCTAAGTTGTAACACAACACCTAACTGAGCGACATTATTTATATAACCAAAAAGGATAAAAAACATATTCCAGTTTTTTAACCTGCATTGTTTGCGGAGATACGATGGCTCTTAGCTGGGCTATCATTATAGAAGCGTATCCTTCAATATGAACTGTACTATTACTCTTCTTCAATATTCTCTTTGATCAACACGCAGTTGAGCGAGCATCGAAAAGACAGGTAAAGAGTATCTCTAGACACTTCAACTCGGACACTAAACCGTCCCCTCGTTCGCGTACTATTATCTGCCTTCCCCCCCCCCCTCGAACTTATCAAAAGATCCCCAACGCCTCGGCCTTGATCGTCATGACCTCGTCCCGCAGCCTCGTCAGGAATGGCGGCTCGGGCAGCACCACCCCCTCCCCGGCAAAGTACGCCACGCGCCTCTCCCACGCCGCGAGCAGCAGGTTCGCCAGCGTCATGTTCTCCTTGTCCTTGAGCTCCCACAGCTCCCCGCGCAGCGCGTACGTGCGCTCCATGACCGCCCAGACCCTGTCGGCCAGGGAGCCCGCGACGCGGGTGCGCAGCTGGGCGCCGAGGTAGTAGAAGGTCTGCATGCGGAAGTCGATGTCGGCGTGCCAGGCGAAGCGGCGGCCGGCGGCCTGCCGCGCGAGGAGGGCCTCCTCGTTCGCCGCGAGGTTGATGCGGAAGAAGTTGTCATCCGGGCCGTGGACCTCGGTGCCCCATTCCGAGGCCTCCTCCATCGGCGTCACGATGAGCTGGGCGATGCGCGAGAGCGCCTCCCGGCCCCAGCGCGCCATGGCGTGGAGCGGGTTCGTGGCCGGGTCGGGGCACAGTCGGTCCTCCAGCGGGCCCATAGTTCTCTGTTCCTCTTCCATGAAGGTCTGGAGGAGGTTGATCGTTTCCGAGCGCTCGGTCGAGGAGCTGCCGTACGGGTGGGTTGGCGATGGCATCTGGCTCCATAGCACGTCGTCGATCGAGAGCAGCCGAGGCAGTGCCAGGACGTGTTTCTTGGCCTCGTACGTCATGATGCAGAACGACATCTCGGTCGGCCCGTCACGGGGCCGGGGCTCGACGATCATGGCCGGGATCAGATCCTCGTCGTTGACGTTGAGAGGGATGCGGGTGTCCCGGCCGCTGGGTAGCAGATGCGAGCCGGTCCCAAAGGCGCCGCCGGACCTCAGTTCGAGGATGACGATCTGCCACCAGAGACGCCGCCGCATCTCGCACTCGAAGGGGGAGAGATTCGCGTGCGACCCGTCAAGGTGGAGGCGCATGCGGTAGGCGATGTTGACTACGACGCCGTTCAACACCCACGGGTCGTGCAAGCCATACCGAGTCTGCTGGAACAGCTGGAGCGGTATTAGTGATCAGGGATGATGTCCCTTATGACAGACTATATTTTCAGCGAGCGACTATAAAATGGACTCACCGAATACAAAGCCAGGCTCCGCAGCACGTCCAGGTTGTGGTTTTTGAGGTAGTTCATCTCGGTGAGAGCCCTCTTGAGTCCCAGCGTGTATTCAGCGACGGCATCGCTCTTGCAGAGGCTCAGCTTCTCCCAGTGCTCATGTTCCGACAGCGATCCCGACGCCGTCAGGAATACCGAGAAGAGAAGAGCCAGCGTCGCCAGCGGAGTGTTGGTGAAGTTGTTGGCGGCCTCGACGACGCGCATGCGGAACGTCGGCGCGTGGATGATCTTCGTGACGGGGTCGACGCGGTCGAGGAACACGTCCCAGAGGACGTTGATCGTGTGCGCCGACGGGACGCAGACGGGGGGTTGGGACGCGGACGACGAGCCGTTGGAGTCGAGGCTTCGCCGGCCGTTCTGAGGCGCCTCCACGGCTGGTAGCCACGTTGCCTGGTCGAACTCGACGTCGATGAGGGCGCTGATGGTGTGGAACTGCGTCTGTTAGAGACTCTGGCAGGGTCACTTACAGCGTGACTAGCTTCGATTGGTTTGGCGGTATCACCACGTCTGACTGTAACTTACGTCCTCAAAGACAACGGCCATGGCCTTGCTGTCACGGAACTCGAGACCGCCGTTCCATGTCTGAACGAGCTGCCCCTTGGCAACTTGTGCCCGGGGCGGTCTGGTTTCTGCAGACTCCCGGACGCCTTCCATCTCTACGGTATGGGACTGCGGGCAGAAGCGCGGGTCCCGATCCTTGCCTGGCCCCGGCCCCGTCTCCGGCTCCGGATGTACGCCATGCTGGCTCAGGAGGGACTCGATTCGGGCAATCTTATCGTATAGCTCGTGGTGGTTACGACGCCTTGGCTTGCGAAGGGGACCGGGAGGCGGCGGTAGGCACTCTTGACCAAGCTGGAACGAGGTTAGCGGCGGGAAGACAGCCAGGAGGAGGAGGAGGAGGCAGAGGGGGAGAAGTGCGGCAGTGCTTCTCTCTCTCTCCCTCCCCCCCCCCCCTTTTCTCTCTCCCTACATCTCCACAAGGGGGGCGGACACACTGTCATACAGGATAGGCATGGGTACTCTCGGTCACACTTTATTTTCCGCCGCCGGCACTCGACGCAGGCGGGCTTACGCGTGGGAGGGTTCTCGTCCACAACGGCGACAACGGCCAACGGCATCGCAGCCTGGCTGACGGCTGGAGCCGAGACCTGGGCCTGGGCTAGCGGGTTTGCCATGCTTGGACTCTATCTCAGCCTACCTACCGCAACACAGACTGTTAGTTAGACAGACTGTTGTCGACGAAGGGGGTGGTGGCTGTGTGAGTAACTAGTCGGAGATGGGGTATAGCGGTTCTCTTCCCCCCCCGAGTCTCGGAGGTTGCTCACTAGGGGAAAGGGGCTGCGGTATCCTGTGGAATCGTGACGGGATATCGAGATTCTAAAGGAGGGCTGGGTAGAGACGTATCTGGGTTCCTACATAGTAGAGACCTGGATGGAGACCCTGTCAGTGCCTAGCCGAAGTCGGATGACATCTCCCTTGCCAAGAGCGGCACGGCACGACATGGGGGGGGGGGAGGGGGATGGAGATGCACAGTTATGGAGCAATGGTGTCTTGCCGAGCCTCCCTATTCGCCAACCAGCTCGAGCCGTTGGGCACATTGCAGCTGAAAAGGCTGACGAGGACGAATGAGAGGTCATGTAGGCCGTCGCCCAAAGGGTACTAGCCGGCGCCGGAAACTTTTTAGAGTCCGGGAGTGCCAAGAGTGGTGAAATGAGGCACGATTCCCCGATGGATGAATGGTGACTTACATACATGGTGGTTGTTCCATGGATACACACGTCGTTGCTTGGCCGGCCGGCTCTGGCAAGGAGTGGGGGGAGGCAGTATATGCATCGAGTGTCCTCCTCGACTGACATGGATGGCGATGTACCGTGTTTTTTTGATGAGACAAACAGTCATTCGAGAGAGTAATAAGCCTTTGTAGGTAGTAAGATCCCTCCACCTCTCGCTCTTGTCACAGCATTCCCGTTGACTCGACAATGCCGCCGTTGGCAGGAGAATCTCAACCCTCCATCCAGCATCTAGGAGGTCTGCAGTCTTAGCTGCCTGGGCCTGGTAGATTACGGTACATGAAAGTGAATCACGGCTATAGAGATCTACCGCGAATCTGCCTGATGCAACAACGGCCTTACAGCAATGCCACCCAGGGACAGGGAGCACTTTATCACTCCTACTTTTGAGCAATGAAACCACACATCCTACGTACGACCTGCCTCAATGTCCCAGCCCGCCGATCACCCGTCTGTCACCACCTCCCCATGCTGCTGCATATCCCGCCCAACTTCCTGGTCCAGCTGAAAACCCTCATGGCCCAGGCCTGCACTAAGCCGCACGCGGAACTCGTTTATTGGTCGTAGATCCCTCGCCAAGCGTGGCTCCGCGTCCCTCCCCCCCCTGACCGCGTCATTCTGTGATGGAAGATGGCGGCCGGTATGACAGTATCCAACGGGCGGGAACGCCTTACAGGGTCAGTTCCAACCTCGCAAGACTTGCGGCCGTCCAACCTCTTGCAGTGCCTCACTCGTCGTGGTGGAGCTGTCGTCATGACGTGAAACATTCAGAGAGAGGGACAATCCTTTGGGATATAGGTTAGGGGGTCAATAGGAAACTTGCCTGTCTGAGCTGTCTGCCCCTGATACGATCGACAATCTCATGTTTTCCTTGTCGACTTACACGCGGTTGATTGTTGCTGGTTCTTAAGTATACCTGACTCCTGTCCCACCAACGCATCACAAGAGGCTTCTCCTGTCACCGGGTCACACGTTTCCAACATTCATTTCTTGCTCCGTCTTCACACGGCCGAGGTTCTCACTCTATAGTGACCAGGACCACGATCACGATCACGATTTAGATAACACACCCTTGTGCTACTACTAATATTCCCGCCTAATACAACACCATAGACCAACCCCACCGTCCATCATCTCTCACCATGTCAACCAACGAGACCTTCATCCCGACGTACGAGACGTGCAAGGAGGTCACAGACGAGTGCCCCGTCGAGTTCACGGTGTACGGGACCGACCTCTCCAAGCCGGCGGCGACCTTCTTCGGCATCGCCTTTGGCGTCCTGCTCGTCTTCCAGCTGTACTTCGGCATCCGCTCGCGGACCTGGTCCTTCATCATCTGGCTCGGCATCGGCACCATCTTCGAGGTGCTGGGCTACTGGGCGCGCACCAAGCTCGCCGAGAACCCGTGGGACCTCGACGCCTTCACGCAGCAGTACCTCACGCTGCTGCTGGCGCCGACGCTCGTCGCGGCCGCCATCTCCGTCACGTTCAAGCACCTCGTCATCTGGTACGGCGCGCAGTGGTCCGTCCTGCGGCCGTCGCTGTACCCCTGGGTCTTTGTCGGCACCGACTTCCTCTCCATTTTCATCCAGGTCGCCGGCGGCGCCATCACGGCGGCCAACGCGTCCGGGTCGAGCAGCGAGTCCATGGCCAAGGCGGGCGAGAAGCTCGTCGTCGGCGGCGTGGCGTTCCAGGTGGCCAACATGGTCTGCTGCGGGCTTCTCATGCTCGTCTACATCGTGCGGCGCAGGTCCGGGCTCGCGCGGGGCGACCGCCTGCACGAGGACGCCTCCCTGATCAACAGCGACGGGCAGTCCCTGTCGCGGGCCACGGCGACGGAAGAGGAGGCCGGCCGCGTGCGCAAGTTTGTGTATGCCCTCGTCGTGGCGTACATTGCCATCTTGGTCCGTTGCTCTTACCGGTATGTTTGGACATGTGTCCGTTCTGAAAGGATTCTTCTCGTTTTTCCCCTTTTTTTTCTTTTTCTTCTTTTTTCTAATTTTTTTTTAAATACTTACTGACTCGTTTTGCCATGCAAGAATCGCCGAGAACATCCCCGCCATCTCCCTAAACATTCTACGCAACGAGCCGCTGTTCCTGGGCCTCGACAGCGCGATGATCATGATCGCCGTCGGTGCCGTCACCGTCTTCCACCCGTTCATCTTCTTCCCTTTCTTGAAGGAGTCGAAGCACATGAAGAAGCGGAGCAAGCAACACGGTGACTACCGGATGCAGGACATGTCATGAGGGGGCCCCTTCGTCCTTTACCCCACCGGATAAGCCACAGGCGGACGTTGTTGCCTTGCCGCATTCTTTGTATTACTTTGGTCACGGAAATGATGGATCGTGGGGGGCGGGGGCTTGGAGGCCAGGTAATGGAATGCGAGACCAATAATTTGCTGGAGTTTGATTCAAGGGGGTATGAGGGGAAGTCATGCCCATGTTTCACACTGATTCCTGCATCATTGGGGAGGCACTGATTCCGAGGGATGGTTCGGACTGCTCGCTCGAGCTTCGGGCGAGACAAAGGAGGCGGCCGCATACATATCATATCTCCATGTCTCTGTGGCAATGAGACAATGACATGCTGCGGCCAACACAAGAAGGACGTGTTTTTAGGTAGTGGTAGCGAAGACTTGAGCATATGACAAGTCATGACATGACACTCGGATGAAGCAGTGGTCAAAGTGTAATTTCAAATAGAGTAATTAAAATGCATGTTTTCAACAATGTGTCTCCAGAACTAGAAGTCGTCCTTTTGGGGCTCTTGGAGTCTTTCCTAGATATAAACTATATTCATCTATAAGGATATTGAGCGATGCTTGAGTCTGGCTCGGATAGAGTCATAGGAACTGCCGTTTAACTAGAGACATTTCTCTAAGCAGCTTATTGCACATAATCGATCATTCCTAAGGCAAAGCTCGGACCATCAAAGGGATCGATGGTCCGTGCATTGCTTATGTCATCCATCATCTTTCCTCGGCTCCGTCATGTAAGTCAATGAATCTGTTTCTGTTTCTAAATAGTGTATGCAGATGAATAGGTGTAGATAACCATGTCTTGAACGGTGGCTCGATGGGATACGCGGTAATGTTATATAGTTTGATAGAGGGCTCATGAATTCGTCATCAACTTCGTCTTTTCGTTGTCTTTTCTTCCTGTTCTCGAAATACCCTGCTCGTTAAATCTGCATTAACCCGATATTGCTGCTCTCGCTTCGCTTGATATCCCCAAATATGCGTCTTACACCGGACCAACGGGCTCTAGAGGGAGCTCCGGCCGAGGCCGAGGCCAGTCCGACACCCGGTCAGCCGGCACGGGCTGCCACGGGCAAACGGGTCGTCTTCACCGGCGGCTCCGGCGTCATCGGCCCCTGGGTGATCCAGGAGCTGCTGCGGCACGGCCACGAGGTCCTCAACCTCGACATCGTCCCGCTCGACAACCCGGCCGTCCACACGATGAAGTGCGACGTGACGGACGTCGGCCAGGTGTACAGCGCGCTGCACACGCAGATCCACCTGACGCAGCCCCTGGCCAAGGCCGCGGTCCCGGACGCCGTCATCCACTTCGCCGGCTACGCGCGGCCGATGCTGGCGCCGGACAACGAGGTGTTCCGGGCCAACATCGCGGGCATCCACAACGTCGTCGAGGCGGCGTGCAAGCTGGGCATCAAAAAGGTCATACTCGCCAGCAGCATGACCGTCTACGGCGTCACCTTCGCCGAGGGCCGCCGCGCCTTCGCGTCCTTCCCCATCGACGAGGGCGTCGAGTGCAACCCGACCGACTCGTACGCGCTGTCGAAGCTGCTGGGCGAGACGGTGGCGCGGAGCTACGCCACCCGCTTCGGCGTCGACATCTACTGCCTGCGCATCGGCCCCATCGTCGAGCCGCAGGACTACGCCGCGGCCTTTGCCGCCTATCTCGGCCGGCCCGAGGCGTGGGACGTCCACGGCTGGTCGTACACGGACCCGAGGGACCTCGGCCAGATGTGCCACCGTTGTCTCGAGTCGGACGGCCTGGGTTGGCAGGTGTTCAACGCCACCAACGACGAGATGACCAACGACGAGAAGACGGCCGAGTTCCTGGCCCGCGTGAGCCCCTCGACGCCCTTCACCCGGGAGATGGGCGAGCACGAGGCGCCCATCTCGAACCGGAAGATCCAGGAGATGCTGGGGTTCAAGGAAGAACATCCCTGGAGGCGACACTATCCAGCTCCGGAGTGAGCGAGATGGGGTGGGGGGGGTGTGAGATAGAGGTACGAAGTTGGGCAAAAAAAGTCGGAAATAGGAACTGAAACGAGACCACATTTCGTCTCTTTTTTTTCTCTCTTCTGTCATCAGTTCGGGACGCCGGTAATGGTTGGAGTTTGATGTACAGTCATCTCAGTTTAATTCCGCCCACGCACGGGTTTTGTCCCCCCCTCATACCTCGTCTTCTTTGACGTAGAGAACAATGTCTGCTTTACAATATCGATGCAGTGGACGAGGGAGGTGTCAATTGAGGTGGTGAGGGAGCGCAGTTGATTGCAATCCGGTGTGGTAGAAGACGGGAGTAGCTCAACCCGGCACCTGAATGCCCTCACCAGTCACGCCCATGGGTTATACACAGCTTGTTTCCTCGAGAACGGCTCTGCAGCTGTGGGCCCTGAACCTCGTTAAACATTGGTGGTTCAATGAAGGCTTGGCCGTCTTTTCAGCATTGTCTCTGGAGGTTCGATGTTGAAATTGATCAAACAGTCTCTGTATCGGCAGCTTGAGTCGGCAACATGGGGGTGGAAGCTGACAAGAAGCCTTTGTGCGATTGCAAAACCAAAGTTGATTGGGATTGGATCTGTTTAGTTGCAATATCATGATATCCTCGGAGCAGGGGTATGTATGGCTTACTAAAAGGACGAGGCAGAGATGACGAGGTCTTTGTCAATCTTTCGTCTTCCATCTAACCAAACGATTCCGATAGTAGCTCTTAGAGTACGAATTTGACACGCCATTTTTCATGCCTCCCGTGGGACCCTTTCTTTCCCACACTTCGGGTGAGCCTTGAAGGAGGGGGGGTGGTTCACTGTTCGACATGCTCCAACACGTGTTCGGGTACTCGACGAATGGAACTTGGGCAGTGTCGGGGAACAAAAGCGGGCCATCTAAACTCGGTAGACGGCCCGTTTGGAGAAAAGGATCTAGCAAAAACCCCCTTGGGTTGGACCAAGACGTGGTTGGTTGATGGCGACTGACGCGATGGAACAGTGACATACACACCATGCTCCTTTGGGCGAGCTGCCGATGTGTGTGGACGACGGGCCCGACCCGAAACACGGCATCATGCCTCGGAACAAGTATAAAGCTCGTTCGTTCACTGTGTAACAATTTCTCGCGAGAACCTCTGTCGGCTACGGGAATCGCAAGGGCTTGAGCGGGCGCCCCGAGACCGTTACCGTAGGCCCGGTGCAGCCCTCCTGAGACACGCATTCCCCAGGCCCTGGGCTGGAAAAGAAACAAACGAGGCAGCAAAGGAGACAGGTCCCTTTTGTTCCCCATAACCCGCGCCAGTTCCGCAGCGGACACTGGGATCTATGTCGTACGTGTCGAAGCCGTCTACGAAGATGGCCCTACAAGAGCGTCCGGACCCTCATCACATCCACCGGGCTCTCAACAAGGACACTCACCCGGCCAGCAGCAACACGGCCATGTCCCCGGCCCACCACCACCACCACCACCATCGGTCCCTCCTCTCGGCCACGGACGCGGCCCTCAACTTCGCCGCCAGCTTCCACCGCGACGCCCAGGCCTGCCGTGGCACGCTGGAGCGGCGCCGGCTGCACGAGACGTACCGCGACAAGATCCTCGCCGTCGACGGCATCGCCGCCAACGTTGCCGCCGCCCTGCTGCCGCTCCTCCGCGGCACGGTCCAGAACAGCCTGGAACACCACGAAGACGACAACGACGACGACGACGACAAGGACGACTACGGCATAGGCACAGGCACGGGCACAGGCACAGGCACAGGCACAGACAACGGCAACAACCCCAGCCGTTGGACCGACTTCGACCGCCTCGCGCAGCGCGGGAGGAGGATGCGCGACCGCGAGAGCCAGCACCTGCAGCACCGGTCCGGCATCATCGCCGCCTGGGGCCCCGAGTGCTTCGGCCACTACGGCTGGCACGCGCTGCCGCTGCCCCTGCTGCGCCAGCTGCACGACCTGGCCGTGCTGGTGCCGCGGTGGGGGGACGTCGTCGAGCTGCTCAACGCCAAGATGCTGGCGCGCCACGAGCTGCGCGTCGTCGGCGGCCGGAACAAGGCGCTGAGGGTCGGCGAGCACTCGCCGGCCTCCAAGGTGCAGGCGGCGCACTCGCCCGTCGAGCGGTCGGATATCCTGGCGGCCCTCGAGTGGGCGCAGACGAGGGCCGTGTCATCGTTGTCGTCATCGTCGTCGGCGGCGGGGGCGGGGGCGGGGGCGAGGCGGGGGGTGAAGAGGGCGGCGCGGCGGATCAACGGGGTGCCGATCCGGGAGTTTGGCCTGAAGCGGGATGCGTTTGGCATGGTTGTGCCGTTGGATGAGTGCGAGACGGAGGACGGGAAGGGGGATGTCGTGGATGGTGAGGGTGAGGTTGATGAGGTTGATGAGGATGCGGACGATGTCGAGGACGATGCCAACGACGGTCACGGTATTGTTGGTCACCTCACCCGGCCGACGAAGCGGACCAGACTATCAGCGTCGTCCACCAGATACGGTCTCTCCGTCTCTCCGGATGGTAAGGATAACCGTTGGACTCGTCATGGTAGAGCTCGTGGCAATGACAGCTCGGGTTCCGAGCCGGAAGATCCTGGAGAGTATGAACTGCTGGAACAGTCAGAAGAATCAGGCGCAGAGAAAGGAGACCAGGAGGCTTCCAGGGATGAGTCCGGCGACAGTGACCGCACATCGCCGGGTGCAACACGGGTGATGGAGAAGGGGATCAAGAACGTTATCTATGCCGTTACAGGGACAAAAGAACATCCCGTCCTCAGCAACGGGCCCGGGGATGCACAAGAGGCCAGGATGGGCGACACGGCTGGTGGAGGCGTAGAGGCAAAGACACCCAGTCTCGCATCATGGTCAGAGGACGAGGAAACGGACTCTGTGGCCGACGAACAACCACAAGATGCAACCAGCCCGGGGGGTACAGAAAAAGGGGTCGAAAGCGAAGAAGAATCTGGCGAAGACGAAACCATGGCTTCAACAGCGGCCAGAGACGGGGCGGAGGAAGAGACAGGGACCTCCAAGAGCCGGGACGAGCACCGTTGCGACTCGAAAGACTCGGATGATGGGTATCAGGGGGAAAGAGGAAGTTCAAAAACAACTGTGGCGCACCAGCAAAGGATGCAAGAGGAAAAGACCCCCAGGACAATCTTCCCGGGCCCTACCTCGGTATCGGGTGCGGTTCCCGCACAGAGCCGGGCAGGGATACCATCAGCCTTTCAAGACCCGGCGAGTCACCCGGTGGCAGACCGGACGCTTGCATCGTCACTCAATACTGTTGCAGCGGTCTCGAAACTGGGACACTACCTATCTCCACCCCTTACGAGCGGTTCCGACGGCACCGGACAGGCTCCGGCAGCGCCGGGATCGGGCCCGGTCTCCACCGGAAGCAGTTCGCCACTACCACCATCACCACCACCACTACAGCAACAACAACAACAACAACAACAACAAACGATACTCCAAGCTCTGCAGGCCCGTCACACAGAAACCATCCGCCGGCTCATCAAAGACCTCCGCCGACCGCACCCCTCAGAAGAGGTCACCCGCCACCGCCGCCTGCAACTCGACTGGATAGGCCCGGAGCGCTGGGCCCGCATCTACGCCGCGCCGGACCCCTGCGGCGGCCGCCTGGGCCGCGGCTGCGTGCCGTCGCCCGACGAAGCGGACGCGTGGTACTTCACCTGGGCGTCCTTCCGCGAGCACGCCGAGGCCGGCGGCGTCTTCGGGCGCCCCGTCGTCGTCCGGCAGGAGTTCCAGGACAGCGGCGCCTACGACGTGGTGGACTACGTCGACATGCTGTGGCAGCGGTTCCCCGAGAAGCAGGTCGACGTGCAGGACGGCGCGACGGGCGCCACGTCGTCCATGAGCCTGGCCGAGTACTGCCTGGCGGTGGCCGACGTCGACCTCGGCTCGGCCGACGCCGCGGCGGCCATCAGCAGCGTCACGAACCTCCGCCGGCTGGCGCGCGCCGACGAGCCGCTGCTGAGCAGGCTCCCGCGGTTCCGGCTCCTCTCGACGCTCGCGGACCGCGTCGCGGGCACGGTGGGACGGGGCGGGCACTTCATCATGAACGACGTCCAGGGGTGTCTGGGCTTCGACCTGCTCTCGTTCGCCGGCGCGTTCTCCGGGTCGTACGTGGACCCCCTCGTCGGCAGCTGGACGCGGTGCCTCTCGGGGGTGCAGATCGTGGCGGTGGCGACGGACCTCGACGACGCGGACTGGCGGCGGTTCGCGCGGGAGGGCCGGGGCTGGGCGCCGCCGCCGGGCGGGGTGGGCGGCCGGCTGATGGTGCTCGAGCAGGACGACGTGCTCTTCATGCCGCCCGGCCTGCGTGCCGTGCGGGCGACGTTCGCGCCGGAGCCGTGCCTGATGGAGGGCGGCATGCTGTGGGACGAGTGCAGCATCGGGGAGATCCTGGAGGGGCTCGTCTGGGTCGTCGAGAACCGGGCGTACGCGGACGATTCCATCCACGTGGCTTTCCAGCTTTTCCCGCTCGTCGACGCCTTGGAGAGGTGGCTGGACGACGAGAACTACGTCGGCCGGCCGTCAAGCCAGGCCGCGGCGGCCGAGCGGTACCAGACGGTCAAGGCCGGGATCCGGACGCTGCGGTCCCTGCTGCGGGTGACTCCGTGACGGGGTCATGAAGAAGTAGATGATGATGCTTGCTGTTCTGCCCCCCTCCCCCGCCGCCATACGAAAAAGAGTACACGATATGATGGAGCCATGACTGATGACTTGCTGATATGTTTGCCTAGAATTATTAGAGGGTACACATCCAATAAGAAAAGGGTTATTATTTTGGCGAAAGTGGCCGCCTGTACATACACATGTTAATCAATGCTTGTATATCTCACTGCCACGTTTCCGTTTGCAATGCGGCTGCAACAGCCATGTCACCAGAACGGCCCAAGGGAGGCGATCTGTCTCATCAGTCGGGCTGCCGCTAAAACAATAGCACTGAGTCGCGCGTGAGATGTACACGGTTAGCTTCCTCAAACGGCCATGAGCGGGAAAGATGCTGATCCCTACCATCTATCGTCGTCTACTCTGCACTTTCCACCTCAAATCCAACAAGTCCTTTCGGCCAAGAAGGGAAGCATCCATCTCATCTGGTGGACCACAGTCGTGAAAAAATGATGGTGGGGTTGAAGGATGCCAACCGCATGCCATACGATATCCGCCAAGTCCCTCGTCAAGGGGGCAGCAAGAGACACAGGGACTGGAGGCGAGTTTCTAGGCCTCAGTAGCCGAAACAGGTTTGAATTGAAGTGATGGAAATCATTTTCCAATAATCCAGATGCCCCCTCCCCACGAGTTGGTTCCGTGCAGACAGTTGAGCTACCCGTATGGTTACGGCCGGCAACATACCATAACATACCACGACATACCCACGACAGACATAACATGGTGTAAGTGAAATGACATTCCCCCCGGAGCACAGACCATCGATCGGGAACCCTGGTCCGTGCAGAAGCGGCCTTTTCCTCATCGTGTTCCGCCAAGCCGGCCCTATGTGCGCCTCCGTCTCTCCCAGCCGACGTGCATCATTCGTGTGAGCCGCCCCAATACGTTCCGATGAACGGCGGCAAAAGGTGGTCACTCGCCAGTAATTATACCGGTCCAGGGAGCCGAGTGTGTGTAAGACAGGTAGGATGGTCATCCATGTAAGTAGGTAGTAGGTAATGTTGATACGGCGGGAAGGGTGGTTCAAAGGGGGTTTAGCGTGGAGATTGGGATAGACAAACACATCTGGTCAAACATTTCTCGGTCTGCCTTTGTCTTGTGTCTGTGAATGTGTAGATATACTTAACCACGAGCCGTTTCCGCGTGCTCTTCACCACTGTGCAAACGTCAGGACGACTCTCTGCTTGACCTTTGGAAGCTTTCAGGCACACCAGAGGCTGGATCTACCGATACATCCTCATCTGCCACTCTCACTCTCACACTCACTCTCGCTCTCATACTTACACTTACACTCCGTCTCACTCACATAGGAGATCTCTCGCCCAAAACCCAACGAAGCTCAACACCACAAGAAACCCTTTGATACAAGCGAAACCAATTTTCAAGATAACCACCCAAAAAACAAAACTACTCCTCCTCCCCTCTTTCTTATCAGTCTACCAGAGACTCCAAACGCCTAACGACTTTACGTTACTTCTCTCCTCCGAGAAGTCATCCGCAGAAAAAGCAAACCAAGATACCCCTTTTACGTTTTACATGACTGCCAAACATACCCAATAATGGCACCAACTACTACCCCCCAAAACTTCACCCAGGCATCTGCAGAGGCTTCCCTGCTCTGGCAACGCCACTTTGAGAAGCTCGATGCCTCGTCGTTCCCCGTGCTGCCGTCTCATCTAAAGAGACCTCATGCCGCCGCCGAAGCCGAATATAGCATCGATTTCCCGGCGGCGGCGGCGGTTCAGCAGGACCAGGACTCCATCACCTCCGTGTGCCGGGCCGCCCTCGCCGTGCTTCTCGCCCGCTACACCCATGCATCTGAGGTCTTGTTCGGCATTGCGGTCGAAGGTCCTTCCGGTCCGACCCAGAACGTGTTGCCTACCCGTGTCTTTTGCGACCCTCACCAGAGTGTTTCCTCGCTCCTCCGGGCCGTCTCCTTTCACGACGCCGCCGTCCGCGGGCTCAAGCATGCCGGCCTGAACCTGGACAGCGTCCGCCACGCCGGAGACTTTGGCGCCGCCGCGTGTGAGTTCCAGACCGTGCTGGCCGTCACCTCCTCCAGCAACATCCCCACCACCAACACCGCCACCAACAACAACACCTTCAAGTCACCCTCTCTCGACCGCGCCCTCTTCATTACCTGCCGCTTGGCCAAGGGCTCGGCGTCGATTCTCGCCAGGTACGACGAGAGCGTTCTCGACGCCCGCCAGGCCGGCCGTTTCCTGCGCCAGCTCGGCCTCCTGATCAAGCTGTTCCAAACCGCTACCGACGTTGACCACTTACCCCTTGGCGAGCTCGACATCCTCACGGCCGAGGACCGGACCGAGATCCAGGGGTGGAACGCGGCGCCGCTGGTGCGCCACGATGTCTGCCTCCACGACGTCGTCGCCCGCCGCGCCGCCGAGGCCCCGGACAGCCCGGCCGTGTACGCCTGGGACGGCGAGTGGACGCACGCCGAGCTGGACCGCGTCTCGTCTCGCCTCGCGGCCCACATCCAGTCCCTGAAGCTGGACGCCGGCCACGCCGTGCCCCTCTGCTTCGAGAAGTCCAAGTGGATGGTCGCCGGCGTGCTCGCCGTGCTCAAGGCCGGCCACGCCTTCGCCCTCGTCGACCCGGCGCACCCGGCCGCCCGTGTCGCCCAGATATGCCGACAGACCTCGGCCACTTTTGCCCTCGCGTCCCGGCTCCACGCCGGCACCTTCTCCGGCCTCGTTTCCCGCACCATCGTGCTCGAGGACGCCCTGCTTGAATCTCTCCCCGCGGCGACGGCAGCAGCCCCCTTCACGCCAGTCGCGAAGCCTCACGATCTGGCCTACATCATCTTCACCTCCGGCAGCACGGGCGAGCCCAAGGGCGCCATGCTCGAGCACCGCGCCTTCGCCTCCTGCGCCCTCGAGTTCAGCCCGGGCCTCGACATCGACAGGGACACGCGCTCGCTGCAGTTCTCCTCGTACGCCTTCGGCTCCAGTCTCGCCGAGACCATGTGCACCCTCATGCAGGGAGGCTGCGTCTGCATCCCCTCGGACCACGACCGCATGAACGACGTCGCCGGCTTCATCCGCCGCGCCCGCGTCAACTGGTCGACCCTGACCCCGTCCTTCGTCGCGACCATCCCGCCCGAGAGCCTCTCCGGGCTCAAGACGCTGCTCTCCGGCGGCGAGTCCTTCTCGGCGTACCAGCGGGACGCCTTCGCCGGCCGCATCCGCGTCATCAACGCCTACGGCCAGAGCGAGAGCTCGACCATGGCCGGCGCCGCGCGCGTGTACGCCGACACCACCGACCTGCAGAACATCGGCCGCGCCCTGGGTGCCCGGTACTGGGTCACGGACCCGGATGACCCGGGCCGGCTCGCCCCGATCGGCGCCGTCGGCGAGCTGCTCATCGAGAGCGCCGGCATCGCCCGGGGCTACGTCGTCCCGCCTCCGCCGGAGCAGTCTCCATTCCTCGACGCCGCGCCGGCGTGGTACCCGGCCGAATGGCGTCAGACGCAGCGCGCCAACGGATACCGGTTTTACCGGACCGGAGACCTCGTCTGCTACAGGCCGGACGGCACCGTCGCATACCTCGGCCGCCGGGACTCGCAGGTCAAGATCCGCGGCCAGCGCGTGGAGCTCGGGGACGTCGAGAGCCATCTGCGCAAGGTGCTCCCGGGTCATCTGACGCCCGTGGCCGAGGCCGTGAAGCGGTCCCGCGAGGCGAGCAGCGCGTCCCTCGTCGCGTTCCTCTTCGGTCCCTTTCAACCGCACGAGGCCAAACACGACGGACAGGAGGCCTTCATCCTGGACAGTGGCACTTCTCAGCGTCTGAGGGCGCCTCTGCAGAAGGCCCTGCCTGACTACGCCGTCCCCTCGTATTTCGTCCGCATGCGGCAGCGTCCGACCATCGTCACGGGCAAGACGGATCGGAAGGGTCTCCGTGCCATCGCCGCCAAGCTCATCGAGGACCTCATCCAGAGCGCCATCTCCTCTCATTCGGACGGTGCCTCCTCCTCCCCTTCTGTCGATGACGTTGAGCCAAAGACCGCCGAGGATCGGCTGCGGCAGATGTGGTTCCGCAGCTTGCAGCTCCCGGCCTCCTCCAACAGCCAAGGGGCCAACTTCTTCGAACTCGGCGGCGACTCCATCGTGGCCATCAAGCTCGTCAACATGGCCCGGTCCGTCGGCATCGAGCTGACCGTCACCGATATCTTCCAGAACCCGACGCTGAAGGACCTGCTCACGACGATCCGCCAGGACACGTCCCGGGACGGGTCCGTCATCACGGCAACGCCGTACACGGGGCCCGTCGAGCTCTCGTACGCCCAGGGCCGCCTCTGGTTCCTGGACCAGCTCAACCAGGGCTCTTCGTGGTACCTCGTCCCCTTTGCGGAGCGTCTCCGCGGCCCCCTCCAGATCGAGGCTCTCACGGCCGCCTTGCACGCGCTGAAGCAGCGCCACGAGACGCTCCGGACCACCTTTGAGGAGCACGACGGCGTGGGCATGCAGGTCGTGCACGAGAGCCACGTCCGGGAGCTCCGCGTCATTGACGTATCCTCTGTCTCCGAGAGCCATGAGGAGATCCTCCGCCAGGAACAGACGACGCCCTTCGACTTGGCCACCGAGCCCGGCTGGCGCGTTGCCCTGCTCAGACTTGGAGACGAGGACCACATCCTCTCCATCGTCTTCCACCACATCATCTCGGACGGCTGGACCATCGATCTCATGCGTAAGGAACTCGGCATCTTCTATTCCGCCGCCCGCCGCAGCGAGGACCCCCTGGCTCAGCTGGCCCCCTTGCCCATCCAGTATCGCGACTTCGCCCTCTGGCAGAAGCAGGAGGCGCAGGTGGCCGAGCACCAGAGGCAGCTGGACTACTGGACGACCCAGCTCAAAGACAACTCCCCGGCCGAGCTCTTGTGCGATAAGCCGCGGCCCGCGATGCTCTCCGGAGACGCCGGGGAGATCCACTTTGAAGTGTCCGGCCGTCTTTTCTCCCGTCTGCAAGCCTTCTGCCGCAACCAGCAGGTGACCCCGTTCGCCGTTCTCTTCGCGGCCTTCCGCGCGACGCATTTTCGGCTCACGGGCGCCGAGGACGCGACGATCGCGGCACCCGTGGCAGGCCGAAGCCGCTCAGAGATCGAGAGCCTGCTCGGGTTCTTCGTCAACACGCAGTGCCTCCGGACGGTCGTCGAGGCGGACCAGACGTTCGGCCGGCTGGTGCAGCAGGTGAGGGCGACGTCGACGGCGGCCTGGGAGCACCAGGACGTGCCGTTCGAGCGCATCGTCTCGGCGTTGCTGCCCGGGTCCCGCGATCCCTCGAGGAATCCGCTCGCCCAGCTCGTCTTTGCGCTGCATTCCCAGCAAGACTTCGGCCGCATCCGGCTGGAGGATGTCCAGGGCGAGTCTCTGCCCACCGTGACGACGACGCGCTTCGACCTGGAGTTCCATCTGTACAGGGAACAGGACCGGTTCAGGGGCCACGTCCCTTTTGCGTCGGACCTGTTCGAGAAGGCCACCATCAGCGGTGTCGTCGACATCTTCCTCGAAGTCCTGCGCCGCGGCCTCGACGACCCGGATACGCGTATTGCGACACTGCCCCTGGCTGACACGGCGGCCATGGCAGAGGTTCACCGGATGGGCCTGCACAACGTCGAGAAGACGGACTATCCCCGGGACGCCAGTCTTGTGGACCTGTTCCGCGAGCAAGTCGTTGCTCACCCACAGGCTGTGGCTGTCATGGAAACCTTCTCCAACAAGACGAAACTGACTTACACCGAGCTGGACCAACAGTCTGACCGACTTTCCGGCTGGCTCCGTCAACGCCGTCTCGCCCCCGAGACCCTCGTCGCCGTTCTTTCTCCCCGGTCCAGTCTCACCATTCTGACATTCCTCGCCATTCTCAAGGCCGGTTTGGCGTACCTCCCGCTCGATGTGAACATGCCCCTCGCGCGCGTCGAGGCTATCCTCTCGGCAGTCAAGGGCTCCACGGTCCTGTTCCTGGGCGAAGACACGCCTCGACCGGAGATCAAGGTTGCAGACGTTGAGATCGTCTCCATCACAGACGCCTTAAACGACAACGCCACCACCACCGCGGATGCCCGCCATGCAGGCGATGCCTCGGCCGGCCCCACAGCCACGAGCGTCGCCTACGTCATGTTCACCTCCGGATCGACGGGCCAGCCGAAAGGGGTCATGATCGAGCACCGCGGCATCGTCAGGCTCGTGAGGCAGAGCAACGTCAGCACCAAGCTGCCGGAATCCCCGCGTGTTGCCCACATGTCCAACACGGCCTTCGACGCCTCGACGTGGGAGATCTGGTCAGCCCTCCTCCACGGCGGAACCCTCGTGTGTATCGACTACTTCACGGCGCTGGACAGCAAGGCCCTTGCAGCATCCTTTACTGAGCACCGCATCCAGGCCGCCCTGCTGCCCCCGGCCCTGCTCAAGCAGTGTCTGTCCAACGCGCCTGACATGCTGCGCGGGCTGGCGCTGCTCTTCGTCGGCGGCGACCGGTTCGACGGCAGAGACGCCATCGAAACCAAGGCCCTCGTGAGGAACGGCGGCGTCTACAACGCGTACGGTCCGACGGAGAACACCGTCATGGCCACCGTCTACGAAGTCACCGACGAGGACACCTGCTTCGCGAGCGGCGTGCCCGTCGGCCGCGCCGTGAGCAACTCGGGCGCCTACATCATGGATCCCATCCAGCAGCTCGTGCCCGTCGGCGTCGTGGGCGAGCTGGTCGTGACCGGGGACGGCCTCGCGAGGGGATACACGGACCCGGCGCTCGACCGGGACCGATTTATCCACATCTCCGTCGCCGGCCGGGAGGTCCGTGCGTATCGGACCGGCGATCGGGTCCGGTACCGGCCCACCGACGGCCACATCGAGTTCGCCGGCCGCATCGACCAGCAGGTCAAGATCCGCGGCCACCGAATCGAGCCGGCCGAGATCGAGCAGGCGGTCCTCGCCCACGGCGCGGTCCTCGACGCCGCCGCCGTCGTCCGCCGAGCCAAGGACGCCGCCGGCTCCGACGCCACCACCTCGGAAGAGCCCGAGATCATCTGCTTCGTCGTGGCGCGGGACGACGACGCCGCCGTCAACCACACGCCGATCCGCGACGACGAGACGCCGGGCAAGGTAGGCAGTAGAGACGACGAGTTTGCGAGACTAATGGAGAAGCAGATCTGGCACCGCCTCCGGGCCGTGCTGCCGCGCTACATGATCCCGTCGCGCGTGCTCGTGCTCGAGGGCGGCATGCCCCTGAACGCCAACGGTAAGGTCGACCGTCGAGAGCTGACGCGCAGGGCGCAGAACATGGAGAGGAGCAGCATGGCGTTGGGCGGCGGCGGCGGCGGCGGGGCGAGGGAGTCCCCCGTGGCGCCGCGCAACGAGGTCGAGGCCGCCCTGTGCGAGGAGTTTGCCGATGTTCTCGGCCTCGAGGTCGGCATCACGGACAACTTCTTCGACCTGGGCGGACACTCCCTCATGGCCACGAGGCTGGCCGCGCGCATCAGTCGCCGCCTCGAGGTCCGCGTGACGGTCAAGGAGATCTTTGACCAGCCCATCCTCCTCGATCTCGCGGCAACCCTCCGCCGGGGATCGACCCAGCACAGCGCCATCGTCCCCCGTCCCTACGAGGGCCCCGTCGAGCAGTCGTTCGCCCAGGGCCGCCTCTGGTTTCTCGAGCGTCTGTACCCGGGCCTGACGTGGTATCTCTCGTCCTTTGCCTCCCGCCTCGTGGGAGACCTGAACGTCGCGGCGCTGCAGACGGCGCTGCTGGCGCTCGAGGAACGGCACGAGGGACTGCGCACGACGTTCCAGCAGATCGACGGTGTCAACGTGCAGGTCATCCAGCCCTTCGTGCCCAGGCAGCTGCGCGTCGTCGACATCCCCGGCGGCTCCGAGGAGCAGCTGATGCTGGCCCTGAAGAAGGAGAACTCAACCCCGTTCAACTTGGAGGACGAGCCCGGCTGGCGTCCCGCGCTTTTCCGGCTCGGCGAAAAGTCATACGTCTTGTCCATCGTCATGCATCACATTATTTCGGACGGCTGGTCCCTCGATATCCTCCAGCGCGAGCTGGCCACCTTCTACGCCGCGAGCCTCCGCAACAAGAACCCGTTATCCAGGGTGAGCCCCCTGCCCATCCAGTACCGTGACTTCGCCATCTGGCAGAAGGAAGACGCCCAAGTGGCCGAGCAGGAGCGTCAACTGGCATACTGGAAGGGCCAGCTTGATGGCAGCCAGCCTGCGACTCTGCTGTCTGACAAGCCCAGACCGTCCGTCCCTTCCGGCACGGCGGTCGTCCATGAATTTACCGTGGACGGCGACACGTACCGGGACCTCCAGAGATTCTGCCGGAAGCAGCAGACGACGCCCTTCTCCGTGCTCTTTGCGGCCTTCAGGGCAACGCACTTCCGCCTCACGGGCGTCGAGGACGCCACCATTGGTACTCCCATCGCCAACAGGAACCGCCAGGAGCTCGAGGACCTCATCGGATTCTTTGTGAACCTGCAGTGCATCCGAACCTCCCTGGCCGACGACGAGACCTTTGGGACCCTTGTCCGGCAGGTCGTCTCGGCCACGGCGGCGGCCTCGGCGAACCAGGACGTCCCCTTTGACCGGCTGGTTGCCGAGTTGCGGCCCGGGACGCGCGATGTCTCTCGACACCCCCTGGTCCAGATGACGCTCGCCGTGCACTACCAGCAGAACCTCGGCAAGCTGCAGCTCGAGGGGCTGAGTTCCGACCCCCTGAACGCGGCCGAGACGTCGCGGTTCGACCTCGAGCTTCACTTCTTCCAGCAGAGGGACCGTCTGCAGGGCGTCATCATGTTCGCCAGGGATCTCTTCGACCCGGTGTCCATCAAGTCCATGGAGACCGTCTTCTGCGAGGTGCTCCGGCGCGGACTCGAGGATCCGTCTGTGCCGATTGCTTCCATGCCGTTGACTGACGGTCTCTCGGCGATCACCGACAACAAGCTCGACCTCGTGGCCCGGACCAAGTATCCGCGGGACGCCAGCATCCCGGCCCTGTTCCGCGAGCAAGTTGCCCTCACAGGCGACGCCATCGCCGTCAAGGACAGCACTTCGCAACTCACCTATTCCGAGCTCGACCGACAGTCGGACCAGCTGGCCTCCTCGCTGGTCCGTCGAGGCTTCGCCCCCGAGACCATGATCGGCGTCCTGGCCCCGAGATCCTGCGAGGCCATCGTGGCCCTGATGGGAATCCTCAAGGCCGGTCTGGCGTATCTGCCGCTTGATGTCAATGTGCCCCTCGGCCGTTTGGAGAGCATCCTGTCGTCCATCGAGTACAAGAAACTCCTGCTACTCGGTGCCGGCGTGCCCGTGCCAGCCACGCAGCTGGACGACGTCGAGTTCCTCACCATCGCCGAGGCCCGCGACGGTGACGCCAAAACCGCCGTTAAACAGCTCCCATCACCCACGGCAACCAGCCTGGCGTATGTCATGTTCACGTCCGGTTCCACGGGTCGTCCAAAGGGAGTCATGGTCGAGCATCGGGGTATCGTCAGACTGGTCAAGAACACCAACATCCAAACCCAGGCCCAGTCTGCCGTTCCCGTCGGCCACATCGCCAACCTCGCCTTCGACGCGGCCACCTGGGAGATCTATACCGCCCTCCTCAACGGCGGGTCCCTCATCTGTATTGATCACACAACCGTCCTGGACGTCGCTGCGCTGGGCCGCGTGTTCGAGCAGGAAAAGGTCAAGGCCGTCATGTTCACGCCTGCGCTGCTCAAACAGTGCCTCGCCGAGTCCCCGTCGACCATCAAGGGCCTCGAGCTCCTATTCGCATCCGGCGACCGCCTCGACGTCCAAGACGCCCTGACGGCGCAGGCGCTGGCCAAGGGCGGCATCATCAACGCGCTGGGCCACACGGAGAACACGGTGTACTCGACGGCCTTCCACATGCGGCCGGCCGAGCTCTGCATCAACGGCGTGCCCGTCGGACGCGCCATCAGCAACTCGGGCGCCCTCGTCCTCGACCCCCAGCAGCGTCCCGTGCCGCTCGGCGTCATGGGCGAGCTCGTGCTGACGGGCGACGGCGTGGCACGCGGCTACACCGACGCGGCCCTGAACAAGGGCCGGTTTTTCGACATGACGACCGCGGACGGCGAGACCACGCGGGCGTACCGCACCGGAGACCGCGCCAGATACCGGCCGGTCGACGCCCAGATGGAGTTCTTCGGCCGCATGGATCAGCAGCTCAAGATCCGCGGGTTCCGAGTCGAGCCGGCCGAGGTCGAGCAGGTCCTGCTCCGCCACCCGGCCGTCCGGGACGCCGCCATCGTCATCCGGAAGCAGCCGGAAGACGTCCACAGCGTCGAGATGGTCGCGTTCCTCGCCGCGAGGGATGACGAGATGGCCGAGATCCCGCAGAACGAGATTGCCAGCCGCGTCGAGGGCTGGGGCAACCACTTCGAGACGAGCACCTACGTCGACATGGACCAGGCCATCGACGCGTCCGTCGTCGGCAACGATTTCCTCGGCTGGACGTCCATGTACGACGGGACGGATATCGACAAGGGAGAGATGCAGGAGTGGCTGGACGACACGATGGACACGATCCTGGACCACCAACCGGCCGGCCGCGTGCTTGAGATCGGCACCGGCAGCGGCATGATCCTGTTCAACCTCGGCGGCGGCCTCGAGAGCTACGTCGGCCTCGACCCCTCATCGTCAGCCATCTCTTTCGTCCAGAGCAAGATCCAGTCCGTCCCCGCGGTGGCCGGAAAAGCCCAGGTCTACGTCGGCACCGCAACGGACGTGCCCAGCCTCGACGGGCTCCGGGCCGATCTCGTGGTGACCAACTCCGTGGCTCAGTACTTCCCTTCCATCGAGTACCTCCTGCAAGTCATCGACGGTCTTACTCGGATCCCTGGTGTGAAGCGTCTTGTGTTCGGCGACATGCGGTCCTGGGCCATCAACCGCGACTTCCTGGCCTCCCGGGCGCTCCGGGCCCTCGGGCCGGCGGCCACCAGAACCGAGATCCGGCGCAAGATCGCCGAGCTCGAGGACCGCGAGGAGGAGTTTCTCGTGGACCCGGCCTTCTTCGCCGGGCTGACGAGCCAGTTCCCCGATCGAATCTGGCACGTCGAGGTCCTCCCGAAGCGCATGAGGGCCACCAACGAGCTCAGCGCGTACCGCTACCAAGCCGTCATCCACGTGCGAGGAGGGCCATCGGGCCGTGAACCTCAGCAGGCCGTACACGTCGTCGACCCGGATTCCTGGCTCGACTTCAAGGTGTCCCAGCTCGACCGCAGCGGCCTGCTCGGCCTGCTGCAGGGGTCCCCCAATGCGCAGACCATCGCCGTGGGCAACATCCCCTACAGCCGCACCATCGTCGAACGGCTGCTCGTCGAGTCCCTGGACGAGCCCGACGTGCCCGGATCCCTGGACGGCGCGGCCTGGATCTCGAGCGTGCGCGAGGCCGCCGCCCAGTCGCCGTGCCTCTCGCCCTTCGACCTCGTCCAGCTGGCCCGGGAGTCCGGGTTCCGCGTCGAGCTCAGCTGCGCGCGGCAGCGCTCGCAGAACGGCGCCGTCGACGCCGTGTTCCACCGCTTCGAGCCGGGTCACGACAACGGCCGCGTGCTGGTGCAGTTCCCGACGGACGAGCTGCCGCAGGCCCGGTCCCTCGGTCTCATGACCAGCCGGCCGCTGCACCGCCAGCAGAGCCGCCGGGTCGAGGCGCAAGTCCGCGAGTACCTCCAGACGCTGCTGCCGCCGTACATGATCCCGAGCCAGATCTCGGTGCTCGATCAGCTCCCGGTCAACGCCAACGGAAAGGTTGACCGAGGCCGGCTCGCGCTGCGGGCCCAGACGGTGGTGCCGAGGGCCCGCAAAGCCACGGCCTACGTCGCCCCGCGTACCGAGGTGGAAGGCATCCTCTGCGAGGAATTCGCCGACGTCCTCGGCGTGCAAGTCGGCGTGACGGACAACTTCTTCAACCTGGGCGGCCACTCGCTCATGGCAACGAAGCTGGCGGCCCGTCTGACCCGGAGGCTCGAGGCGCGGGTTTCGGTCAAGGATATCTTCGACAGGCCGGTCCTCGCGGACCTCGCCGCCACCGTCCAGCAGGGCTCCAAGAAGCACAACCAGATCCCCTCGCACCCGTACGCCGGCCCCGTCGAGCAGTCCTTCGGCCAGGGGCGTCTCTGGTTCCTCCACCAACTCGGCCTCGGCGACTCCTCCGGCTACCACATGCCGATCGCCGTCCGGATGGCCGGCCCGCTTAACACGGACGCGCTCCGGGCCGCCCTGGCCGCCCTCGTCCGACGCCACGAGACGCTGCGGACGACGTTCGAAGAGCACGACGGCGTCGGCGTGCAAGTCGTGCAGCCGGCGAGCGACACGAACGGCGACCTCCGTGTCATCGAGGTGGCCGACGGCCGGTACGAAGACATCCTCAAGCACCAGCAGGCCAAGCCCTTCGACCTCACGTCGGAACCGGGCTGTCGCGTCGTCCTGCTGCGCCTGGGGCCCGAGGATCACATCCTCTCCATCATCATGCACCACATCATCTCCGACGGGTGGTCCTTCGACATCCTCCAGCGCGAGCTGACCCTCTTCTACGCCGCCGCCCTGCGCGGCCAGGAGCCCGCCATCTCCCCGCTGCCGATCCAGTACCGCGACTTCGCCGCCTGGGAGAAGCAGGACGCCCAAGTCGCCGAAAACGAGCGGCAGCTGGACTACTGGAAGCGCGAGCTGGCCGGCAGCCAGCCCGCGACGCTGCTGTGCGACAAGCCGAGGCCGGCCACCATCTCGGGCGACGGCGGCCTCATCGAGCTGTCCGTCCAAGGTCCCGTGTATGAAAACCTCGAGAGGTTCTGCCGCACCCACCAGGCCACTTCCTTTGCCGTCCTGCTTGCCGCGTTCCGCGCCACGCATTACAGGCTGACTGGTGACGATGATGCGACTATCGGCACCCCTATTGCCAACAGGAGCCGCTCCGAGCTGGAAGACCTCATCGGTTTCTTCGTGAACACGCAGTGTATGAGGATTGCCATGGATGATACCCAGACGTTCGACGGGCTGGTCCGCCAGGTTCGCTCGACAGTCACGTCCGCGTTCGAGAACCAGGACGTTCCCTTTGAGCGCATTGTGTCCTCCCTGCTGCCCGGGTCCCGGGATACCTCGCGCAACCCGCTGGTACAGATCATCTTCGCCGTCCACTCGCAGAAGGATGTCGGGAAAATCCAGCTCGAGGGCCTCACGGGGACGACGTTGCCCTTCACCCCGACGACGAGGTTCGATTTCGAGTTCCACCTCTTCCAGGAGGAGGGCCGGCTCCGGGGCAACGTATTCTACTCGACGGACCTCTTCGAGGAGAAGACGGTGCGGACCGTGGTTGATGTGTTCCAGGAGGTCCTGCGTCGGAGTCTCGAACAGCCGCAGGTCCCTCTGTCTGGCCTGCCTCTGACCGATGGACTGCCGGCCCTGCGCGATCTCGGCCTGTTGCAGGCCGCCACGCCCGAATACCCCCGGGACTCCAGTGTCGTGGATCTCTTCATCCAGCAGGCCTCGTCCCACCCCGACTCCGTTGCCGTCAAGGATGCATCGTCTCGGCTGACCTACGCTGAACTCCACAAACGGTCGGATAAGCTTGCGTCCTGGCTGCGCCAGCGTAGGCTCCCCGCCGGCTCCCTCGTCGGGGTGTTGTCCCCTCGATCTTGCGAGACCATCGTCGCCCTTTTCGCCATCCTCAAGGCCGACCTCGCCTATTTGCCGTTCGACACCAACGTGCCCACCGCCCGCCTCGAGGATATCCTGTCCGAGGTGTCTGGCGAGAAGCTCGTGTTGGTCGGGGCCTCGGTGCCCATGCCGGACCTTGGCGTGCCCGACGTCAAGCTGGTCCGCATCGTCGACGCGATGACGGCGTCTCATCAAGGGCAGCAGAACGGCTTCGTCGCAGCACCCCCGGGCCCGAAGGCCACCAGCCTCGCCTATGTCATTTTCACCTCCGGCTCGACCGGCCGCCCCAAGGGTGTGATGGTCGAGCACCGCGCAATCGTTCGTCTCGTCAAGAACACAAACAAGCACCTGCAAATCGGCGCCGGGTCCAGCATGCCGCACGTCTCGAACCTGGCCTTTGATGCAGCAACGTGGGAGATTTACGCGCCGCTGCTCAACGGCGGCACCCTCGTGTGCCTCGACCAGATGACGGTCCTGAGCCCCCCGCTGCTGCTCGAGGCCTTCCGCGTCAACAAGATCGCCGTGGTCTTCTTCACGACGGCCCTGATGCGCCAGCTGCTCGAGGAGATGCCGTCCATCATCGGCAGCCTGGACGTCCTGTTCACCGGCGGCGAGACGATGCGGCCCCAGGACGCATTCAAGGCCCGCGGGCTCGTCAGGAAGGCCCTCTGCCACGTCTACGGACCGACAGAGAATACCGTCTTCAGCACCATGTATACGATGAGGTCCGACGAGGGCTGCGTCAACGGGCTGCCCATCGGACGCGCCATCCATAACTCGGGCGCTTTCGTGATGGACTCGCGCCAGCAAATCGTCCCTCTGGGGGTAATCGGCGAGCTCGTCGTCACGGGAGACGGGCTGGCCCGCGGGTACACGGATCCGAGCCTCGACCTGAACCGCTTTGTGCAGGTTACCGTCGAGGGCAAGTCCCTGCGCGCGTACCGGACGGGTGACCGGGCGCGCTACAGGCCGGCGGACGGCGAGATCGAATTCATCGGCCGCGTCGACAACCAGATCAAGATCCGCGGGTACCGCATCGAGACGGCCGAGGTGGAGACCGCCATCGCCGGTTTGTCCGGGGTGCGCGATTCGGCTGTGGTGGTCCGGACATTTGAAGACCAGCAGCCGGAAATGGTCGGCTTCGTCACGGTCCACTCGGAGACCGAGGTGGGTCTTCCGGAGGCCGAAGACGGCGACGGCGGTGATCCGAACGGCCCCACTATCGCCGCCGCAACGGAGCGCGACGTCCGGAAGCGTCTCCAAGCCGCCCTGCCGTCCTACATGGTTCCGTCGCAGATCATCGTCGTCGATCACATGCCCCTGACGGCGAACGGCAAAGTCGACCGCCGCGAGCTGGTCAGGAGGGCCCAGACGACTCTGCGGACCAGCACGGTCTCGCTCCGCGTTGCGCCCCGTAACGAAGTTGAAGCGACGCTCTGCGAGGAGTATGCCAAGGTGCTGGGCATCGAGGTCGGCATAACCGACAACTTCTTCGACCTGGGCGGCCATTCGCTGATGGCGACGAAACTCGCCGCCCGGATAAGCCGCAGGCTGGATGCCCGCGTATCGGTCAAGGACATATTCGACCAACCCGTCCTCGTCGACCTTGCGGCCGTTATACGTCCCGGGTCAACACTCCACAGCCCCATAACTCCCATGCCGTACTACGGCCCGGTCGAACAGTCCTTTGCCCAGGGGAGACTTTGGTTCCTCGACAAGCTGAACGCCGGTGCCCTATGGTATATGATGCCCCTCGCGGCGCGTCTCCGGGGCCCTCTGCGTGTCGACGCCCTGTCCGCCGCGATCAACGCGCTGCAGGAGCGCCACGAAACCCTGCGCACGACGTTCGTCGAGCAGGACGGCGTCGGCGTGCAAGTGGTGCACCCGCCCCGCGCCGTCGAGCTGAAGGTCGTCGACCTCTCGGCGGCCCGTGACGGCGAACGCAGCTACGTCCAGCCGCTCAAGGACGAGCAGACGACGCCCTTCGACCTGGCCTCCGAACTGGGCTGGCGCGTGACGCTGTATCGCCTCGGCGAGAACGATCACGTGCTGTCCATCGTCATGCACCACATCATCAGCGACGGCTGGTCCGTCGACATCCTCCGCAAGGAGCTCGGCGCTTTCTATGCGGCGGCGATCCGCGGCGAGGACCCGTTGTCCCGCGTGCGGCCCCTTCCCATCCAGTACCGTGATTTCGCCGTCTGGCAGCGCAACGACGTCCAGGCCGTCGATCAGAAGAAGCAGCTCGAGTACTGGACCGAGCAGTTGGCCGACAGCACGCCGGCCGAGTTCCTGTGCGACAAGCCGCGGCCGGCCATCTTGTCCGGAGATGCCGGGTTCGTGGAGATGACGATCAAGGGAGCCGTTTACGAGAGCCTGCAGTCCTACTGCCGTGCCAACCACTTCACCTCCTTCGCCGTGCTGCTCGCGGCCTTCCGCGCCACCCACTTCAGACTTACCGGTGTTGAAGACGCAACAGTCGGCACGCCCATCGCCAACCGCAACCGACCCGAACTCGAGGACCTCATCGGCTTCTTCGTCAACGCCCAGGGGATGCGCACCGTCATCCAGGACGACGAGACCTTCAACAGCCTCGTGCGGCAGGTCCGCACGACGGCGGCGGCGGCGTTCGAGAACCAGGACGTCCCCTTCGAGAGCGTCGTGACGGCCCTCGTGCCGCCCAATGCGCGCGACGCGTCCCGGAACCCGCTCGTGCAGCTCATGTTCGCGCTGCACTCGCAGCACGACCTCGGCCGGATCCCGCTCGAGGGGCTGGCCAGCGAGCGCCTCCCGACGCCGGCGACGACCCGGTTCGACCTCGAGTTCCACCTGTTCCAGGAGGAGGGCCGGCTGGGCGGCAGCATCCTGTACGCGTCGGACCTGTTCGAGCACGCCACGGTGCAGGGCATCGTCGACATCTTCCAGGAGGTGCTGCGTCGCGGGCTGGCGCAGCCCGACACCCCGATCTCGTCGTTGCCGCTCACCGACGGGCTCGACGGCCTGCGGGCCACGGGTCTCGTCGACGTCGAGAAGACCGAGTACCCGCGCGAGTCGAGCATCGTGGACGTCTTCGCCGAGCAGGTCGCCGCGGCGGGCCCGGACGCCATCGCCGTCAAGGACTCGACTTCCGCGCAGCTGTCGTACGCGCAGCTGGACCGGCAGTCCGACATACTGGCGTCCTGGCTGCAGAAGCAGAAGCTCGCCGCAGAAACGCCCGTGGCCGTCTTTGCGCCCCGGTCCTGCGAGACCATCGTGGCCTTCCTCGGCATACTCAAGGCCAACCTCGCGTATCTCCCCCTCGACGTCAACGTCCCGGCCGCACGACTTACCTCTATTCTTTCTGCCGTCGACGACGGTAAGGTCCTCCTCCTTCTCGGATCGACCGTTACGAGACCGTCCCTTGATCTCCCCCACGTCACAATGGTGCCCATCAGCGATACCCTCCGTGACGCCCCCAGCAAGTCCTCCATCCAGCACCTCCCCAAGCCAACCGCCACCAGTCTGGCCTACATCATCTTCACATCCGGGTCAACGGGCAGGCCCAAGGGCGTGATGGTCGAACACCGCGGGATCATCAGGCTCGTGAAGAACAGCAACGTGGTCGCCAAGCTCCCGCCCGCCGCACGCGTTGCCCACCTCTCCAACGTTGCCTTTGACGCGTCCACGTGGGAGATCTACTCGGCCCTGCTCAACGGCGGCACCTTGGTCTGCATCGACTACTTCACGACCCTCGATCCGGCGGCATTAAACACCCTCTTCCTCAGGGAGCGGATCCAGGCCACGATGCTGCCCCCGGCCCTCCTCAAGCAGTGCCTCAAGCCCATGGAGGCCACCCTCGGGGCCCTGAGCCTGCTGTTCGCCGCGGGTGACCGCTTCGACGGCCCCGATGCCGCCGCCGCCTCGCGCGCGTTGGTTTCCGGAAGCGTCTACAACGCGTACGGCCCGACGGAGAACACGATCCTCAGCACGATTTATGAAGTGTCCGGGCAGGACCCCTTCGTCAACGGCGTCCCGATCGGCAGGGCCGTCAGCAACTCGGGGGCGTACATCCTCGATCCCAGCCAGCAGCCCGTCCCCGTGGGCGTGATGGGCGAGCTCGTTGTCACGGGAGACGGTCTCGCCCGCGGCTACACGGATGCCGCCCTCAACAAGGACCGGTTCGCCCAGGTGGCCGTCAACGGGCAGGTCGTCCGGGCGTACCGCACGGGCGACCGGGTGCGTTACCGTCCGACGGACGGCCAGATCGAGTTCTTTGGCCGGATGGACCAGCAGGTCAAGATCCGCGGGCACCGCGTCGAACCGGCCGAGGTCGAGCAGGCCCTCCTCACGCACGCCGACGTGCTGGATGCCGCCGTCGTGCTGCGCCGACAGGAAGGCGAGGAGACGGAGATGATCGGGTTCGTGGCGGCGCGCGGCGACCAGAGCCTCGAGACGCAGGAGGCCGGCAACCAGGTCGAGGGCTGGGGCAACCACTTCGAGACGAGCACGTACGCCGACATCGAGACCATCGACCAGTCGGTCGTCGGTAACGACTTCATGGGGTGGACGTCCATGTACGACGGCAAGGACATCGACAAGGGCGAGATGCAGGAGTGGCTCGACGACACCATGGCGGCGCTCCACGACGGCAGGCCGGCCGGCCGCGTCCTCGAGATCGGCACGGGCACCGGCATGATCCTCTTCAACCTCCGGGGTCTCGAGGGTTACGTCGGCCTCGACCCGTCCAGCTCGGCGGCCGGGTTCGTCAACGGCAAGATCCGGGCCATGCCGTCCTTCGCCGGCAAGGCCCGCGTCGCCGTCGGCACAGCTCTCGACGTGGGCAACGGCGGCCTCCTCCTCGACAACAACAACAACAACAACAACAACAACATGGTCGACGCCGGCCTCGTCGTCACCAACTCGGTCGCCCAATACTTCCCCTCGGGCGACTACCTGTTCCAGGTCATCGAGCACCTGACGCGTCTCCGGGGCGTCCGGCGGCTCTTCTTTGGCGATATGCGGACCTACGCCACCAACAGGGACTTCCTCGCGGCCAGGGCCTTGCACGATCTGGGCTCCGGCGCGACGCGGGATGACGTCCAGCGGAGGATCGCCGAGCTGGAAGAGCGCGAGGAGGAGCTGCTGGTTGATCCGGCCTTCTTCACGGGGCTCGTGGCGCGTCTGCCGGACCACGTGTGGCACGTGGAGATTCTGCCGAAGCGCATGAGGGCGACCAACGAGCTCAGCGCGTATAGATACGCGGCCGTCGTGCATATGAAGAACCCGGAGGACGACGAGACTAAGGAGAAGACGCGGCGACAGCCCGTCCACGCCATCGAGACGGACGCCTGGATCGACTTTAAAAAGTCCCAGCTCGATTCTGCCGGGCTTCTCAACCTTCTCAAGTCCAAGTCCAAGTCGTCTTCCTCTACCATCGTCCCCGTCGCCAACATCCCCTACAGCAAGACCATCGTCGAGAGGCTGCTCGTCGAGTCCCTCGATGAAGACGACGAGACGCAGCGCCTCCTCGACGGCGCCCCCTGGATCTCCTCCATCCGTGATCTTGCACGGAGCTACGCCGCCCTTTCTGGGGCCGATCTCGCCGACGTTGCCGACCAAGCCGGCTTCCGCGTGGAACTGAGCTGGGCCCGGCAACGATCCCAGAACGGGGCCATCGACGCCGTCTTCCACCGCCGTCACCTCATCGGGGATGACGACCACAACAACCACAAGAACCACCAACAACAGACCCGCGTGCTCTTCGACTTCCCCACGGAGCACCTCGGCCGTCTGTCGAACCTCCTCGCCAACAGCCCCCTCCAGCGCCACCAGAGCCGCCGTCTCGAGACCCAGGTCCGCGACCACCTCCAGACCATCCTCCCGCCGTACATGGTGCCCGTCCAGATCGTCGTCATGGACCGCCTGCCCCTCAACGCCAACGGCAAGATCGACCGCCGCGAGCTCGCGCGCAAGGCCAGGGCGGCGCCGCGGACCAAGGCCCTCCTCGCCGCCACGGAGCGGGTCGAGCCGCGCAACGAGGTCGAGGCCGCGCTGTGCGACGAGTTCTCCGCCGTCCTGGGCGTCGACGTCGGCATCACCGACAACTTCTTCGACCTCGGGGGGCACTCGCTCATGGCCACCCGTCTCGCCGCCCGCCTGTCCCGCCGGTTGAACACGCAGATCTCGGTCAAGGACGTCTTCGACAACGCCCGCATCGTCGACCTGGCCGCGTCCATCCGCCAGGGGTCCAGCAGGCACAACGCCATCCGGGCTCTGCCTTATACCGGCCCTGTCGAGCAGTCCTTTGCCCAGGGCCGCCTGTGGTTCCTGGACCAGCTGGACCTTGGGGCATCGTGGTACATCATGCCGCTTGCCGTCCGTCTCCGCGGTCCCTTGGACGTCGAGGCGTTGGCCTCGGCCTTTCGTGCGTTGGAGCTCCGGCACGAGACGCTCCGCACCACGTTCGAGGAGCAGGACGGCATCGGCGTCCAGGTCGTCCACCCGTACGACCCCAAGGATCCTCTCCGGATCATCCATGTCCAGGACGGCGGGAGCCATCTCGACGAGGCCCTCCGGAAGGAACAGAGCCTCCCCTTTGATCTCTCGACCGAGCCCGGCTGGCGGCCGGCCCTCCTCCGCGTCGGTGACGGTGACCAGGACCACGTCCTCTCCATCGTCATGCACCACATCATCTACGATGGCTGGTCCCTCGAGATCCTGCAGCGCGAGCTGGCCTCCTTTTACGCGTCTGCTGCCCGGGGCCAGGACCCCCTCGCCCACGTGCCGACGCTGGCCATCCAGTACAGGGACTTCGCCGCGTGGCAGAGGCAGGAGGAGCAGATCGCCGAGCATGAGCGGCAGCTGTCCTACTGGCGCCAGCAGCTCGAGGGGAGCCAGCCGGCCAGCCTGTTCTGTGATCGGCCCCGTCCGGCGGCGCTCTCGGGCGACGCCGGCATCGAGTCC
This sequence comes from Colletotrichum higginsianum IMI 349063, assembly GCF_001672515.1. Taxonomy (NCBI): domain Eukaryota; kingdom Fungi; phylum Ascomycota; class Sordariomycetes; order Glomerellales; family Glomerellaceae; genus Colletotrichum; species Colletotrichum higginsianum. The sequence continues at coordinate 527,878 of NC_030955.1, forward strand.
GTCGTCGTCGAGGGCCCGACCTACGAGAACCTCCAGGCCTACTGCCGGGCTCGCCAGGCCACCCCCTTCATCGTCCTCCTCGCCGCCTTCAGGGCCGCCCACTACAGGTTGACCGGCATGGAGGACGCAACCGTAGGCACGCCCATTGCCAACCGCAACCGGTCCGAGCTCGAGGATCTCGTCGGTTTCTTCGTCAACACGCAGTGCATGCGCATCACCATCGACGAGGCCGACGAGACCTTCGAGTCCCTCGTCCAGCAGGTCCGGGCCACGGTCAACACGTCTTTCGAGAACCAGGACGTCCCCTTTGAGAGGATCGTCTCGGCCCTGCAGCCCGGGTCGAGGGACACGTCGCGCAACCCGCTGGTGCAGCTCATGTTCGCCGTGCATTCGCAGCAGGGGCTCGGAGGCATACAGCTCGAGGACGTGTCGAGCGAGCGTCTACCCAACGCGACGACTACACGCTTCGACGTGGAGTTCCACCTCTTCCAGGAAAAGGGGCGGCTAACAGGAAGCATCGTGTATGCCACTGACCTCTTTGCGCCGGCCTCGATCCGCGGCGTCGTTTCCGTATTCCAAGAGGTCCTCCGCCGCACACTGGATGACCCCAAGGCGGTCCTCTCGTCTCTCCCGCTGACGGATGGCCTGGCCGAGCTTCACAGCAAGGGACTCCTCTCCATCCCGAGGTCGCCGTATCCGAGAGACGCCAGCGTGGCTGACGTGTTCCGCGAACTGGCCCTGAGCCAGCCCGATGCTCCGGCCGTTGTTGATGCCTCGTCCACCCTGTCCTACTCGCAGCTGGACCAGCAGTCCGATACGCTGGCGGCGTGGCTTCTCCGACGACGGGACATGGCTGACGAGGCGCTGGTCGGCGTGCTGGCGCCGCGGTCCTGCGACACCATCGTTGCGTTCCTGGGCATCCTCAAGGCCAACATGGCCTACCTCCCGCTGGATATCAATGCCCCGGTGGCCCGTCTCAACGCCATCTTCTCGACCCGTCCGGGACGCAAGCTGCTGCTTCTCGGCAACGATACCCCCGTGCCCGACTCGTTGGCTGAGGACGTCGAGACGGTGCGTCTCGGCGAGGCCCTCAAGACCTCCCTCGCCATCCCGCCCACCGCCTCGAAGCCGTCCGCGACGAGCCTCGCGTACGTCATGTACACCTCCGGGTCGACCGGCACGCCAAAGGGCGTCATGGTCGAGCACCGCGGCATCGTGCGTCTCGCCAAGAACACCAATGCCCTCGCGAGACTGCCCCCGTCGGCCCGCATGGCCCATATGTCCAACATTGCCTTTGACGCCGCCACCTGGGAGATCTATTGCGCCCTGCTGAACGGGGGCACCCTCGTCTGCGTCGACTACTTCACCGCCATCGACGTCAAGACGCTGCAGGCCCTGTTCGCCTCCCGCCGCGTGGAGGCCGCCGTGTTCCCGCCGGCCCTGCTCAAGCAGTGCCTCGCCCTCGCCCCGGCGACCCTGGCTTCCATGCAGTTCCTCCTGACCGCCGGCGACCGCTGCGATCCCCGTGACGCCGCCAGGATCAAGTCCATCGTCCCGGGGACCTTTATCAACGCCTACGGCCCGACGGAGAACACCGTCCTCTCCACCTTCCACGAGGTCACCGACGAGCCCTACGTCAACGGCGTCCCCATCGGCCGGACCGCGACCAACTCGGGCGCCTACATCATGGACGCCCGCCAGCAGCCCGTTCCCATCGGTGTTGTCGGCGAGCTCGTCGTCCTCGGCGACGGCCTTGCCCGGGGATACACGGACCCGGCGCTGGAGGTCGGCCGGTTCGTCGAGATCTCCGTCGACGGCCAGCCTCCGGCCCGGGCCTACCGCACCGGCGACCGCGTCCGATACCGACCGGACGGTCAGATCGAGTTCTTCGGCCGCATGGATCAGCAGGTCAAGATTCGCGGCAACCGCGTCGAGCCGGCCGAGGTGGAGCAAGCCATCCTCCGGCACACGGCCGCCTCCGACGCCGCTGTTGTTCTGCGGAGACGCGACGGCCAGGATCCCGAGATCGTCAGCTTCGTCGCCGTCCGGTTCCCCAACGGCATCATCGCGCCGCCGGAGAACGCCGAGGCCGAGGCCGCTCAGCAACAGCAGCAGCAGCAGCAGTTCGCCTCCAAGACGGAGAGAACAATCCACCAGAAGCTACAGAGCGTCTTGCCCTCCTACATGGTGCCCGCGCAGATCGTCGTGCTCGACCAGCTGCCCCTGAACGCCAACGGCAAAGTCGACCGGCGTCTCCTCTCGAGCAGAGCCCAGACCATGGCTGGCTCGGCCTCCTCTTCTGCTGCTGCCGCCGCCGCTTCCACCCGCGTGGCCCCCCGGAACGACGTCGAGGCAGCGCTGTGCGAGGAGTACACCAGCGTGCTCGGCGTCGACGTCGGCGTTCACGATAGCTTCTTCGACCTCGGAGGGCACTCCTTGCTGGCCACCAAGCTGGTCGCCCGCCTCAGCCGCCGTCTGGACGCCCACGTCTCCGTCAAGTCCGTCTTCGACCACCCGGTCCTCGCCGACCTGGCCGCCACCATCCGCCGAGGCTCCAAGAAACACACGGCCATCGAGTCCACCGAGTACCGCGGTCCTGTCGAGCAGTCCTTTGCCCAGGCCCGTCTCTGGTTCATCGATCAGCTCGACCTCGGCGCCTCCTACATGATGCCCATCGCCTTCCGCCTGCGAGGGCCCTTATCTGTACATGCCCTCCGTCTGGCGCTCCACGCCCTCGCGCAGCGCCACGAGACGCTCCGAACGACCTTTGAGGAGCGCGAGGGCGCTGGCGTACAAGTCATCCACGACAACAAGAGCCTCGAGGACACCCTCCGAGTCATCGACGTGCCGGCATCGTCGTCAGCGTCAGACACGGACGAGGCCTACGCCTACGCCGAGATCCTCCAAAAGGAACAGTCCACCCCCTTCGACCTCGCCAAGGAGCCCGGCTGGCGCGTCTCCCTGCTGCGTCTGGGCTCCGACGACGACCACATCCTCTCGATCGTCATGCACCACATCATCTCCGACGGGTGGTCCATCGAGGTCCTCCAACGCGAGCTTGTCGCCCTCTACGCCGTTTCCCTCCGCGGCCAGGACCCCCTCGCCCACCTGAGTCCGCTCGCGATCCAATACAGGGACTTCACCGTCTGGCAGAAGCAAGAGGCCCAGACGGAGGAGCACGACCGCCAGCTCGAGTACTGGACGAACCACCTCCAGGGCGGACAACCGGCCAAGCTGCTTCTGGACAGGCCCCGGCCCGAGGTCCTGTCCGGCAGCGCGGGAGCTGTTTTCCTGAGCGTCGACGGCGAGGTCTATGATGCCCTGCAGACCTTCTGCCAGGCCCACCAGACGACGTCTTTTGCCGTGCTGCTCGCCGCCTTCCGAGTGGCTCACTTCCGTCTCACGGGCGCCGACGATGCCACAATCGGCACGCCCATAGCTAACCGCAACCGGGCCGAGCTTGAGGATGTGATCGGCTTCTTTGTCAACACGCAGTGCATGCGCATCGTGATCGACGACGAGGACACGTTCGGCAGCATCGTCCAGCAGGTCCGGTCGACGGCGGCCGCGGCCTTTGAGAACCAGGACGTGCCCTTCGAGAGGGTCGTTTCCGCCCTGCTACCCGGCACCAGGGACACGTCCCGCAACCCGTTGGTGCAGCTCATGTTCTCCCTCAACTCGCAGGAGGGCCTCGGCCGGATCCAGCTCGAGGGCCTCGCGGGCAGCGAGGCGATGCCGGCGGCCGCCACGACCCGCTTCGACGTCGAGTTCCACCTCTTCCAGGAGGCCGGCCGCCTGGGCGGAACGGTGCTCTACTCGTCCGACCTGTTCGACCGGGAGACCATCTCCGGCGTCGTCGACGTCTTCCAGCAAGTCCTCCGCGAGGCCCTCGCGCACCCGGAAACGCCCCTGGGCGCGCTGCCGTTCGCCCGCGCCGAGGAACAACTCCGCGACGCCGGCCTGCTGGACATGGAGGTGACCAACTACCCGCGCGACGCCAGCATCCCAGACCTCTTCCGCGCCGAGGCCCTCGCGAAGCCGCGCGCCGTCGCCGTCACAGATTCCTCCTCCCAGCTGACGTACGCCGAGCTGGATCGCCGCTCCGACGACCTCGCCCGCTGGCTGAGGCGCCGTCGTCTGGACCCGGAGACCCTGGTGGGTGTTCTCGCGCCTCGTTCATGCGAGACGGTCGTCGCCTTCCTCGGCATCCTCAAGGCCAACCTCGCATACCTCCCGCTCGACGTCAACGTGCCCTCCGCGCGCGTCGAGATGATCCTCTCCTTCGTCCCCGGCCGAAAGCTCGTCCTGGTCGGACCGGACGTCTCTACCGATACCACCTTGTCGGACGTCGAGTTTGTGCGTATCGGCGCCGCTCTCAACGAGGTTGCCGGCTCCAACGGCTCGGCCAAGGAACCCGCAACGTCTTCCCCTCAGCCGGGCGCCAGCAGCCTCGCCTGCGTCATCTTCACCTCCGGGTCAACCGGAAAGCCAAAGGGCGTCATGATCGAGCACCGCGGCATCGTCCGTCTCGTCAAGGAAACCAACACGCACCCGCCGACGGAGACGAATCCCTCCGCGACGGCCACCGTCTCCCATGTGTCCAACTTGGCCTTCGACGCCGCCACATGGGAAATCTACGCGCCCCTTCTCAACGGCGGCACCTTGGTCTGCATCGACCGCATGACGGTCCTCAACTCCTCCGAGCTTGCCCGTGTGCTGTCCAGCCAGCGCGTCACCACCGCCTTCTTCACCACGGCGCTCCTGAAGCAGGTCCTCGAGGAGGCCCCCTCCATCATCAGCGATCTGGACTATGTGTTCGCCGGCAGCGAGTGGATGAGGCCACAGGACGCCCAAAAGGCCGCCCGTCTCGTACGCCGCTCGTTCCGCCACATGTACGGCCCGACCGAGAACACCACCTACAGCACCGTGTTCCAGATGCCGACGGCGGCGGCGGCCTCGGAGAAGGACGACGAGCAGCGGGAGCACTGCGCCAACGGCGTCCCCATCGGCCGCGCCGTCAGCAACTCGGGCGCCTACATCACCGACACCAAACAACGCCTCGTGCCTTTCGGCGTCATGGGCGAGCTCGTCGTCACGGGCGACGGTCTCGCGCGCGGATACACGGACCCGGCGCTCGACCGGGGCCGTTTTATCCACATCTCCGTCGCCGGCCGGAAGGTCCGTGCGTACCGGACCGGAGACCGGGCCCGCTTCCGGCCGGATGGTCAGATCGAGTTCCACGGCCGCATGGACCAGCAGGTCAAGGTGCGCGGTCACCGGATCGAGCCGGCCGAGATCGAGCAGGCGATGCTTTCCTATGCCGGCGTCGGCGATTCCATCGTTGTCGTCGCGCGGCCGGACGACGCCGGGGACGCCGAGCTCGTCGGCTTCTTCACGGCGCAGTACACCAACGGCGTCGTCGTCGAGAAGGACGGCCCCTCGGCGGAGGAGCTGTTCTCCGCAAAGATCGAAAAGGCGCTCCGACAACACCTCCAGAAGCTCCTCCCGTCGTACATGGTGCCCTCGCGCCTCGCGCGTCTCGCCCAGCTACCCCTCACCCCCAACGGCAAGGTCGACCGCCGCGAGCTGGCCCGGCAGGGTCAGACGCTTATACTTGAAGGCAAGTCGGCCTCCGCCGACGACGTCTCGGAGATCGTCGCGCCGCGCAACAAGATGGAGAGCGTCCTCTGCGACGAATTCGCCGCCGTCCTCGGCGTCAAGGCCGTCGGCGTCACCAGCAGCTTCTTCGACCTCGGCGGGCATTCGCTGATGGCCACCAAGCTCGCCGCCCGCCTCAGCCGGCGCATTCACGCCCGCGTGTCCGTCAAAGACATCTTCAACCACCCCGTGTTGGCCGACCTCGCCAGCACGATCCAGCAGGGGTCGACGCAGTACAGCCCCATTGTCGCCGCCCCCTACGCCGGGCCCGTGGAGCAGTCCTTTGCCCAGGGCCGTCTGTGGTTCCTCGAGCAGATGGAGCTTGCTGCATCGTGGTACGTCGTCCCACTAGCCGTGCGGTTGCGAGGACGTCTCGATGTCACGGCGCTCGGCGTTGCGCTACAGGCGTTGGAGCATCGTCACGAGACGTTGCGGACGACGTTCGAGGACCGAGACGGCGTCGGCATACAGATCGTCCAGCCGGTTCGGAACAAGGCACTCAGGGTTATTGATGTTTCTTCATCTTCGTCTTCTTCCTCCTACAACGACAACAACGACGACGAGAAGAACAACGCCACCTACATCGATACCCTCCGCCACGAGCAGACAACCCCCTTCAACCTGTCCGCCGAGCCCGGCTGGCGCGTCGCCCTCTTGCGTCTGGGCAGCCAAGATCACGTCCTCTCCATCGTCATGCACCACATCGTTTCCGACGGTTGGTCCGTCGACATCCTGCGCAAGGAGCTGGGCCAGTTCTACACCATGGCCGTCAACGGATCCGATCCGCTGACCCAGGTCGCCCCCTTGCCCGTGCAATACCGCAACTTTGCGACCTGGCAAAAGGAGCAGGCCCAAGTCGACGAGCACGAACGCCAGCTCGCCTACTGGAAGGACCAGCTGCACGGCAGCCAGCCGGCCAATCTGCTCTGTGACAAGCCTCGCCCGGAGGTGCTCTCGGGTGCCGCCGGCGTCGTCCAGCTGCACATCAAGGGCGAGCTGTTCACGGCCCTCGAGTCCTTTTGCCGCAGCCACTACACGACCCCCTTCGTCGTGCTTCTCGCCGCCTTCCGCACTGCCCATTATAGGCTGACCGGCACCGAGGACGCGACGATCGGGACCCCGATCGCCAACCGCAACCGCCCCGAACTGGAAGACTTGATCGGCTTCTTCGTCAACACGCAGTGCATGAGGATCCCCGTGGACGCCGAGACGGAAACCTTTGACGGGCTCGTGCGAAAGGTCCGGTCGACGACGACAGCCGCGTTCGAGAACCAGGACGTGCCGTTCGAACGCATCGTTTCCGCCTTGCTGCCCGGCTCCCGAGACACATCGCGGAACCCCCTCGTCCAACTCCTCTTCGCCCTTCACTCGCAGCAGGATCTGGGCCAGGTCCAGCTCGACGGTCTCGTGGGCGAATCGGTGCCGATGGCGCCCACGACCCGCTTCGATCTCGAATTCCACCTGTTCCCCGAGGACGGCGGTCTCGGCGGCTCGGTGCTCTTCGCCGAGGAGCTTTTTACTTCGCAGACGGTCCAGAGCATCGTCGACGTCTTCCACGAGGTCCTCCGCCGCGGCCTCGAGCAGCCCGACGCCGTCCTCTCGGGGCTGCGCCTGACCGACGGGCTCGCGGCCCTCGGCGACCTGGGCCTGCTCGAACCTACCAAGACGGACTGGGACTACCGCCGCGACGCCAGTGTCGTGGACTTGTTTTCCGAGCAAGTCGCCACGCGTTCCGGCGCGGTGGCCGTGACGGATTCGTCCTCGAGGCTGACGTATGCCGAACTCGATGAACAGTCCGACAGAGTGGCGTCCTGGTTACGCCGCCGCCGGTTGGCCCCCGAGACGTTGATCGGCGTGCTGGCGCCGCGATCGTGTCAAACCATCGTGGCCTTCATCGGCATCCTCAAGGCCAACCTGGCCTACTTGCCCCTCGATGTCAACGTCCCAGCCGCCAGGAACGAAACCATTCTCTCGACCGTTCCTGGGCGCAAGCTGGTCCTCCTCGGTTCCGATGGTGCGGCCGCCCCCGAGCGCCCATTCGCCGACGTCGAGCTCGTCCCACTCGCCGACGTCCTGGCCGCGAACATCGTGGACCGCGACGATGCCAGAGTCGATGCTCCCCCTCGTCCTCACGCAAAGAGCCTGGCGTATGTCATGTTCACGTCCGGCTCAACCGGCCTCCCCAAGGGTGTCATGATCGAGCAACGCGGAATCAACAGGCTGGTGAGGCAGAGCAGCAAGATGTACAAGATGCCCCAGCACCCGCGCGTGGCTCACCTCTCCAACACGGCATTCGACAATTCCACCTGGGAAATCTACATGGCCCTCCTGAACGGCGGCACGGTCGTCTGCATCGACTACTACACCACCATCGACAGCAAGGCCCTCGAGTCCGTCTTCACGCGCGAAGGCGTGCAGGCCACGATGATGCTCCCTTCCCTGCTGAAGCAGTGCCTTGCCCACGCCCCCGGTGCGGTTGCCGCTCTGGATATCATCCTGGCCGCCGGCGACCGCTTCGACGGCCGCGACGCCGTCGAGGCCCAGGGCCTGGCCCGGATCAACGTCTACAACGCCTACGGACCGACCGAGAACACGGTCACCAGTACCGTCTATGCCGTCCGGGGCGACGAGGGCTTCGCCAACGGCGTGCCCATCGGCCGGGCCATCAACAACACCGGGGCCTATATCGTCGATGCCCGCCAGCAGCTCGTGTCCATGGGCGTCATGGGAGAGCTGGTTGTCACGGGAGACGGTCTCGCACGCGGGTACACGGATCCCAGTCTCGATACGGACCGCTTCGTCCACATCCGTATCCCCGGCTACGACGAGCCGATCCGGGCGTACCGCACCGGTGATCGGGCCCGGTTCCGCCCCGGAGACGGTCAGATCGAGTTCTTTGGCCGCATCGACCAGCAGATCAAGGTACGCGGTCACCGCATCGAGCCGGCCGAGATCGAACAGGCCATGCTGGGCCACCCGGCCGTTCTCGATGCCGCCGTGGTCCTCCGCAAGATCAAAGGGGAGGAGGCCGATGTCGTCGGCTTCGTCGTCGCCCAGGGTGTCTCGGCCGCCGACTCGGACGCCGCCGCCAAGACGGAGAAGACGATCCTGCAGCGCCTTCAGACTCTGCTGCCGCCGTACATGGTCCCTGTCCAGATCGTCGTCCTCGATCAGATGCCCCTGAACGCCAACGGCAAAACCGATCGCCGCGAGCTCACGCGCGTATCCCAAACGGCGTCCAGGAGCAGCAGCAAGGAGGCCTCCACCCGCGTGCCGCCGCGCAACGACACCGAGGCGGCCCTGGTGGACGAGTTCTCGAGCGTGCTGAACGCCGAGGTCGGCATCACCGACAGCTTCTTCGACCTGGGCGGCCACTCTCTGATGGCGACCAAGCTTGCAGCCCGTCTCAGCAAGCGCTTCAACACGCGGGTGTCGGTCAAGAACATCTTCGACCAGCCGCTCATCGTCGACCTCGCCGCCAAGATCCTCCAGCAGCAGGACTCGGCCCAGCACAAGCCCATCGAGACGAGCGAGTACTCGGGCCCCGTCGAGCAGTCCTTCGCCCAGGGCCGTCTCTGGTTCCTCGAGCAGCTCGACATTCGGGGCACCGGATACCTCGTGCCTCTGGCCGTGCGACTTCGCGGCCCCCTGCGCATCGAAGCCCTCGAAGCCGCCCTTTACGTCCTCGAGCAGCGTCACGAGACCCTTCGGACCACATTCGAGGGTCACGACGGCGTGGGCGTGCAAGTCGTCCGGCCCAGCCAGAACAGGCCGCTCAAGCTCGTCGACGTGCCGGCCGGCGAGGATTTCAAGGAGCTGCTTCAGCTGGACCAACAGAAGCCTTTCGACCTCTCCTCCGAGCCGGGCTGGCGCGTCACGCTCTTCCGGTTGGGCTCCGGTGGCCGGGACCACGTCTTGTCGGTCGTGATGCACCACATCATATCCGACGGCTGGTCCCTCGATGTCCTCCAGCGCGAGCTGGCCACCCTCTACTCTGCCGCACTCGAGGGCAGAGAATCGTCGTCTCTGCTGCATGTCCTCCCGCCTCTCCCCATCCAATACCGTGATTTCTCAGTCTGGCAGAAACAACCGGCCCAGATGGCCGAGCAGGACAGACAACTCGCCTACTGGAAAGACCAACTCGACGGCAGCCACCCGGCCAGCCTCCTGTGCGATAAGGTGCGCCCCGAGAAGCTATCCGGAGATGCGGGTCTCGTGCAGTTCAAGATCCAGGGGCCTGTATACGACAGGTTGCTGCAGTTCTGCAAGACGAACCAGACGACCATGTTCACGGCCCTCTTTGCGGCATTCCGCGCCACCCACTACCGTCTGACTGGCGTTGAGGACGCAACAATCGGCACGCCCATCGCCAACCGCAACAGGCCGGAGCTGGAAGAGATGATCGGCTTCTTCGTCAACTCGCAGTGCCTCCGGACGACCGTCTCGGACAAGGCCACCTTCGCCGACCTGGTCAGCCAGGTCCGGACAACCGTGACCGCCGCCGCCGAACACCAGGACGTGCCCTTTGAACGCATCGTGTCGACCCTCCTCCCCGGGTCCAGAGACACGTCCCGGAACCCGCTGGTGCAGCTCATGTTCACCTTCCACGCGCAGCAGGACCTCGGAAAGCTGAGCCTGCAGGGGCTCGACGGCGAGCCGCTGTCCATGGAGCCCAACACGCGATTCGACATGGAGTTCTACCTCGCGCAGCAGGACGGCTGCCTCGGCGCCAACGTCCTCTTCTCCACGGACCTCTTCGAGCCCGATACCGTCCGCGGCATCGTCCGTCTCTTCGAGGAGGTCTTGTCCCAGGGTCTCCAGCAGCCGGACACGCCCATCGCCGGTCTTCCCCTGCCCTACGGCATCGCCGAGCTCCGGGAGATGGGCCTGCTCGAGATGCAGACCACGGACTACCCGCGCGACGCGAGCGTCATTGACGTCTTCGCCGAGCAGGTCGCCGCCCACCCGGACACGACGGCCGTCACCGACGCCTCGTCGAGCCTCACGTATCGCGAGCTGGACAGGGAGTCGAGCCGCATCGCCGCCTACCTCCAACGCTACCACCGCCAGATGGCGCCCGAGAGCCTCGTCGGCGTGCTGGCGCAGCGCTCGTGCCTGACGACGGCCGCCTTCCTCGGCATCCTCAAAGCCAACCTCGCCTACCTGCCCCTCGATGTCAACGCCCCCGCGGCCCGCATCGGTGCCATTCTATCGGCGGTCCCGGGCCACAAGCTCGTCCTTGTTGGCGCCGGAGTCCCTACTCTTCCAGCCGAGTCTCGGGATGTCGAGCAGGTTCAGATCAGTGATGCCCTACGACTTGGAGCAGCCGTCAACCCTCGTGACTTGCATCCTCGTCCCGCGGCCACGGCGTCGAGTCTGGCCCACGTCATCTTCACGTCCGGGTCAACTGGTAAACCAAAGGGCGTCATGGTCGAGCACCGCAGTATTATACGGCTCGTCAAGTCCACCAACTTCATGACGCAGTCTCAGACCGCCCAGCCCGTCGCTCATATCTCAAACCTGGCCTTCGATGCCGCCACCTGGGAGCTTTTCACGGCGCTTCTGAACGGAGGCACCGTTGTGTGTATCGACCATATGACCGTGTTGGACCAGAGCGCCCTCGGCCAGGCCCTCAGGGCCAACGGTGTGACAGCCGCCCTTTTCACCACTGCCCTTCTCAATCAGTTCCTCAACGAGATGCCTTCTGTTATTGCCGGGCTCGATCTGCTCATCTCCGGAGGCGAGGCCATGCGACCCAAGGATGCCTCCCGGGCCTGTCAGCTGGTCAAGCAGGCCCTATACAACGCGTACGGGCCCACGGAAAACACAACTATCAGCACCGCCTATCGCATAGACGCAGACGAGAGCTTCGTCAACGGCGTGCCCATCGGGGGGGCCATCAGCAACTCCGGATCCTACATCATGGACGCGCATCAGCAACTGACGCCGATCGGCACCATGGGCGAGTTGGTTGTGACCGGCGACGGCCTCGCCCGCGGCTATACCGATTCCACATTGAACGCGGACCGATTCGTCGAGGTCGATATTGCCGGCCGCTCCGTCCGGGCGTACCGGACCGGCGATCGGGCCCGGATCCGGCCCAGAGACGGACAAATCGAGTTCTTTGGCCGGATGGACCAGCAAGTCAAGATCCGAGGTCACCGGATCGAGCCGGTTGAGATCGAGCAGGCCATGCTCAGCATCGACATCGTTGTCGACGCCGCTGTCGTCTTCCGGAAGCAGGACGGCCAGGACTCGGATATTGTGGGGTTCGCCGCCGCTACTACCGCCGAAGCCGGCGCCGTGGACCCACAAAACTCCGCGGCGGACGCGGAACGGGAGATCCGGCAGCGTCTGCAGACCCTGCTGCCCCCGTACATGGTCCCCGCGCAGATCATCGTGCTGGAACAGCTGCCGCTCAACGCCAACAAGAAGGTCGACCGCCGCGAGCTCGCCCAGCGGGCCCTCGCCGCGCCCAGGAGCCGTGCTTCCGCCGCGCGCGTCGCCCCGCGCAACGACGTCGAGGCCGCGCTCTGCGAGGAGTTCTCCGACGTCATCGGCGGCGGCGTGGAGGTCGGCGTCACCGACAACTTCTTCGACCTCGGCGGCCACTCCCTCATGGCCACGAAGCTGGCAGCCCGCATCAGCCGCCGCTTGGACGCCCGCATCTCCGTCAAGGATGTCTTTGATCAGCCCGTCCTCGCCGATCTCGCAGCCATCATTGTCAGCGGATCCGCGCTCCACGACGCGATCACGTCAACACCCTATGCCGGGCCCGTGGAGCAGTCGTTCGCGCAAGGACGCCTCTGGTTCCTGGACAAGTTCAACATCGGCGGCGCCTGGTACATGATGCCCCTCGCCGTACGCATGCGAGGGCCGCTCAACATCGACGCCCTGACGACGGCGCTGCGCACCGTCGAACAACGACACGAGACGCTCCGCACAACCTTTGAAGAGCACGAGGGCGTAGGCGTGCAGATCGTCAACGACACTTCCTCCGGTCCCCTGAGAGTCATCGACGTCTCGGACGAGGACACGGACGGCGGTCCCATCCCCCTCCTGCAGCAGGAGCAGCACGTCCCCTTCAACCTGGCATCCGAACCGGGCTGGAGGGTCTCTGTCTTCCGCCTCGGCCCGGAGGACCATATCCTCAGCATCGTCATGCACCACATCATCTCAGATGGTTGGTCCGTCGACATCCTGCGCCGCGAGCTCGCCGCCTTTTACGCCGCGGCGCTGCGAGGCCACGATCCCCTCGACGAGGTGGCCCCGCTCCCCATCCAGTACCGCGACTTCGCCGTCTGGCAAAAGACGCAGGCCGCCGAGCACCAGCGACAACTGGAGTACTGGACCGAGCAGCTGGCCGACAGCTCCCCCGCGGAGCTCCTCTGCGACAAACCGCGCCCTCCCGTGCTGTCCGGCGAGGCCGGCGCCATCCAAGTCAAGATCGAAGGGCCCCTATACGACAGACTGCAAGACTACTGTCGAACGCGCCAGGTCACGCCCTTTGCCGTCCTTTTGTCCGCGTTCCGCGCCGCCCATTACCGTCTGACGGGCGCCGAGGACGCCACCATCGGAACCCCCATGGCCAACCGCAACCGGCCCGAACTCGAGGAGCTCATCGGCTTCTTCGTCAACACGCAGTGCATGAGGATCGTCGTCGAAGACGAGTCCTTCGACGGCCTCGTCCAGCAAGTGAGGGCCACGGCCGCGGCCGCCTTTGAGAACCAAGACGTCCCCTTCGAGAGGGTCGTCTCGGCCCTCCTCCCGGGCTCGCGAGACACGTCGAGGAACCCGCTGGCCCAGCTCATGTTCGCCGTCCATTCCCAACAGGACCTGGGCCGCATCAAACTCCAAGGCCTCGCCAGCGAACCCCTTCCGACGACCGTCACCACCCGCTTCGACCTCGAGTTCCATCTCTTCCAGGAGGAAGGGTTCCTCGGCGGCAACGTGCTGTATGCCGCCGACCTCTTCGACCCGGCCACCGTCCGCGGCGTGGTCGACGTCTTCGAGGAGGTCCTCCAGCGCGGCCTCGCCCAGCCCGACATGTCCATCGCCAACTTGCCCCTCACGAACGGGCTGTCGGCCCTGCGGTCCATGGGCCTCCTCGACGTCAAGAGGCCCAACTACCCCCGCGATTCCAGCATCGTCGACGTCTTCCTCCAGCAGGTCATCGCCCATCCCGAGCGCATCGCCGTCAAGGACGCCTCCACGTCCCTCACATACGGCCAACTCGATGAGAAGTCGGACCGCCTGGCCGCCTGGCTCCGCAAGAAGCACATGTCGACCGAGACCATCGTCGGCGTGCTCGCCCCGCGCTCGTGTCAGACGACCGTCGCCTTCATGGCCGTCCTGAAGTCGAGCCTCGCATACCTCCCGCTCGACGTCAACGTGCCGGCCGCCCGGCTCGAGTCCATCCTCTCGGCCGTGCCGGGACTTACACTGGTGCTCCTCGGCGCCGACGTCGCGACGCCCAACGTCCGTCTTCCGGCCATCAACTTCGTTCCCATCTCCGAGGCCCTCGCCGCGTTCCGCCCCGCCTCATCCGAGGCCCCCGCGAGAGTCTCCCTCCCGTCCCCGACAAACCTCGCGTACGTCATCTTCACCTCGGGCTCGACCGGCAAACCCAAGGGCGTCATGGTCGAGCATCGCGGCATCGTCCGCCTCGTCAAGAAGAGCAACATCGTCCGCGAACTGCCGGACGCGACGACCATCTCCCACGTGTCCAACGTCGCGTTCGACGCCTCGGCCTGGGAGATGTACACCGCCTTGCTCAACGGCGCGACGCTTGTCTGCATCGACTACTTCACTACCCTCGACAGCAGAGCCCTCGAGGCCGTGTTCGCGCGTGAGCACATCCGCGTGGCCATGCTCTCGCCCGCGCTCCTCAAGCAGTGCATCGCCAACATCCCCGACACGCTGGCCGCCCTCGAGATCCTCTACGTCGGCGGCGACCGCCTGAACCCGTCGGACGCGAGGGACGCCCAGGCCCTCGTGAAGACGGGCGTCTACAATGCCTACGGTCCCACAGAGAACAGCGTGGCCAGTACCATCTACAAGGTCCAACCGGGCGACGCCTTCGAGCACGGCGTGCCCATCGGTCAGGCCGTGAGCAGCTCGGGGGCGTACATCATGGACTCCCGGCAACAGCTGGTTTCCATCGGCGTCATGGGCGAGTTGGTCGTCACCGGCGATGGACTCGCCCGCGGGTACACCGACCCGTCCCTCGATGTCAACCGCTTCCTGCACGTCACCATCGAGGGCCAGCTCGTGCGGGCCTACCGGACGGGTGACCGGGCCCGATACAGGCCGTCGGACGGGCAGATCGAGTTCTTCGGGCGCATCGACCAGCAGACCAAGATCCGCGGCCACCGTATCGAGCCGGCCGAGGTGGAGCTCGCGATGCTCCGGCACCCGGTCGTCCGGGACGCAGCCGTCGTCATCCGAGGCAACGGCCCGGACCAGGAGATGGTCGGCTTCGTCACCGTCGGCGCCGACGAGTCCGTCCAGGACGAGACCAGCAAGCAGGTTGAGGGCTGGGGCACGCACTTCGAGATCGGCACGTACGCGGATCTCGAGGCCAACATCGACCGCTCCGTCATCGGCAACGACTTCCTGGGCTGGACCTCCATGTACGACGGCACGCTGATCGAGACGGCCGAGATGCAGGAGTGGCTCGACGAGGGCATGGTCGCCATGCTCGACGGACAGCCGGCCGGCCGCGTGCTCGAAATCGGAACGGGTACCGGCATGATCCTCTTCAACCTGGGCCCGGGGCTCGAGTCCTACATCGGTCTCGAGCCGTCCGCCTCGGCCGCCACCTTTGTGAACGACAGCATCAAGACCGTCCCGTCGCTCGCGGGGAAGGCCGAGGTCCTCGTCGGCACCGCGACAGACGTGGGCCAGCTACGACAGGTCACGCAGTCCCGTACGGACATGGTGGTCACCAACTCGGTGGCCCAGTACTTCCCGTCGGCCGACTACCTCCTCGACGTGATCCGGACCCTCGTCCGGCTGCCGGGCGTCAAGCGTCTCTTCTTCGGCGACATGCGCACCTACGCCATCAACAAGTGCTTCCTGGCCGGCCGCGCCCTGCAGTCTCTGAGCGAGACCTCCTCCGTCAGCAAGGACGGCGTGCGCCAGAAGATCACGGAGCTCGAGGAGAACGAGGAGGAGCTGCTGGTCGACCCGGCCTTCTTCACGGCCCTTCTCGACAAGCTGCCCGAGCACGTCTGGCACGTCGAAATCCTTCCCAAGAGGATGAAGGCCACCAACGAGCTCAGCAGGTACCGGTACTCCGCCGTTATTCACGTCCGAGGCGAGGAGGAGCCTACGCAGATCGTTCACGAGGTCGAACCGGAATCTTGGATCGACTTCCAGGCATCGTCTATGGACCGTAACCGACTTCTATCACTACTGAAATCATCCTCTACCTCTACCTCTAACAACAACATCAACAAGACCACCACCACCACCACCACCGTCGCCATTGGAAACGTCCCCTACAGCAAAACCATGTTCGAGCGACTCCTCGTCGGATCCCTGGACGAAGACGACGAGTCCCAGCACAGCGTCGACGGTCCGGCCTGGGTCTCCAAGGTGGCCGCCGCCGCCGACGAGATCACGGCCCTCTCGGCCCTGGACCTCGCCCAGATCGCCGAGGAGGCCGGCTTCCGCGTCGAGCTCAGCTGGGCCCGGCAGCGGTCCCAGAACGGCGGCATCGACGCCGTCTTCCACCGGTTCCGCTCCGACAACGACTCGCGCGTCCTCGTCCGGTTCCCCACCGAGCACCAGGGCCGCCCGGCCAACCTCCTCACGAACCGCCCGCTCCAGCGGCTCCAGAGCCGCAAGGTCGAGGCCCAGATCCGCGAGCAGCTGCAGACGCTCCTCCCACCCTACATGATCCCGGCCCAGATCATCGCCCTCGACCAGATGCCCGTCAACGCCAACGGCAAGGTCGACCGCCGCGAGCTGACGCGCAAGGCCCAGGCCGCCCCCGTCAGCAAGCCGCCGTCGGAGCGCGTGCAGCCGACCAACGAGGTCGAGGCCGCGCTGTGCGACGAGTTCGCCAACGTCCTCGGCGTCGAGGCCGGCATCACCGACAACTTCTTCGACCTCGGAGGCCAGTCCCTCATGGCGGCCAAGCTCGCCGCCCGCATCAGCCGCCGCCTCGACGTACACGTGTCCGTCAAGGACATCTTCGACCACCCGGCGCCCGTCGACCTCGCCAACAAGATCCTCGACACCATGCTCCAGGGCGGAGCCGGCGGCAACGGCCGCCCGTCCCGCCTGGTCGACGCCGAGCCCTTCCAGCTCCTCCCGCAGGAAGACGCCGAGGCCTTCGTCGAGAGGGAGCTCTCCCCGCAGCTGGACCCTTCCTACGGCACGATCCAGGACTCGTACCCGGCCTTGTGGACGCAGAAGATCTTCGCCCAGGACGGCCCCACGGGCGAGCCGCGCGTCCCGACCCTCTTCATCGTCGACTTCCCCTCCAACTCCGACCCCGGCCGGGTCTCGGAGACCGCAGCCGCCCTCATCAAGAACTTCGACATCCTCCGCACCGTCTTCCTCTCCGCGTCCGGGCAGCTCTACCAGGTCGTCCTCGACCACTTACACGTGCCCACCGAGGTCTTCCACGTCGACGACGGCGACCTGACACGCGCGACCCGCGCCCTCGTCGACGCCGACGCCCGCGATCCGCTCCGTCTCGGACACTCCATGCTGCGCATCGCCATCCTCACGGCCAACAAGACGCAAGAAAACGGCGGCGGCGGCAAGGCTCCTTCCACCGCCGTGCGAATGGTTCTCCGCATGAACCACGCCATCTACGACGGCCTCAGCTTCGAGCACCTCCTGCGCGCCCTGCACATCCTCTACGTCGGCGAGCGCCTGCCTACGCCGCCCCCGTTCGCCCGCTTCGTCCAGCACATGATGAGCACGCGCGAGGAGGGCTACAAGTTCTGGCGGTCCGTCCTGCAGGGGTCCTCCATGACCATCATGAACGGCGTGCAAGAGGGCAGACACAGGGACGAGAATCGCCCCAAAGGCACGTGGCTGTCCGAGAAGATCATCAAGGCGCCGCACCATACCAACGCCGAGGGTATCACCCCTGCCACCGTCTTCACCGCCGCCTGCGCCCTCATGCTCGGCCATCTCATGGGTACGAGGGACGTTGTCTTTGGCCGCGTCGTCTCCGGCCGCCAGTGCCTCCCGCTCAGCAGCCAGCACATCGTCGGCCCTTGCTCCAACGCCGTGCCCGTCCGAGTCTCCCTCGACGACAACGACGCCGCCGCCGCCGCTGCCGCCGCTTCCCCCGGTTCGCGGAACCTCCTCCGCCGGGTCCAGCAGCAGTATCTTGACAGCCTTCCCTTCGAGACGCTCGGCCTCGACGACATCCGCGACAACTGCACCGACTGGCCCGCCACCGTCGACAACTTCAGCTGCTACATAGCCTACCAGAACTTCGACATGCACCCGCACAGCGGCGGCGACGACGACGACCAGCGCATCCAGCTCGGCCACCTCGACCGCGAGGCGGACCAGCGCGCCCCCAGCGCCGTCGACCCGGCCCTCGACAGGGTGACGGTCTCCGACGTCTCCATGCACGACATCGACATCGTCGCCATCCCCGACCCCGACGGCGTCCACCTGCGCCTCGGCCTCGGCATCAACCGCCGCCTCTGCGACGAGGACGAGGTCGACCGCATTCTGCTCGACCTCTGCGACAGGCTCCAGGACCTGGGTTCCGTCCTGCAGGAGCCGCTGCCGGCGGGTTCCGCCAACGGCAAGGCAAAGGCCGCGCCCATTGGCGGCGGCGGTGACCAGCTCGCCTCCAACGGGGCGAAGAAGAACGGGTCCAACGGCGAGAAGCACACTGTCAACCGTCACGCCAAGATCGCCTCCAATGGACCCAGCAAGAACGGATCCGGTGGGGAGGTTAAGAAGACGTCCAACGGCGAGACCAAGCTCACCTCATTATCATGAACGGTCATCAGAGCAAGCAGGCAAAGCAAGAACCAATTACACACATTGTCAGCATCATCATCAACATTGGATATCTCGCCGACGTTGGGCCAAAAAGACTATGCTTTCACCTCCATCACACAACGCGAAACCTTCGTCATTACAGCCAAGCAGCTGCGAGTCGCCATACACCACGTAGATGTAATTGCTACGGCATGTCATCTCCCAGATCCGCGGCCAGTGACGAGAGAACGTCAGGTCGGCGAGAACAGAGAGTAGAGAGAATAGGGAGAGGCCGGAAATGCGGCAGGCGTTCAAGAAGTATTGGTTCTGTTTGGGCTTCGAGAGAAATTTGATTCATGTTTTTGGAACGCTACATTGTTTTTTTATCCAGACGCTCGCATTTCGACTGTCCTGTGCTGGCCTTGACCGCATGTTTCTCATGTACAAAGAAAGTTATTGATTTCATTGATTTCATCGATTTCCATTGCTCCACATCTTTCAAAAACTCAAGTGACACATTTTCCCAATTTGGATCTCCATTCTATAAAGGAAGTCTGTCGTGACCTGTAATAGCCTCATCCACTCTAAAGTAATGAGCATGCAAGCAGCCAAAACGAGTTGTTGATACCACCACCGACGTCTCGTCCTCGCCCGTCGCGTCGTAGTGCATTCAAAGTCCAAGAGTATACCACCGAGTGGACACTGCCACTTACACCGAAAGCAATAAAATTGACTCAATTTCGCAAAGACAGGCGAGCTGCAGCTCAATATGACAAGTCATCCCTCACCCCCCTCCTCCTCCTCCTCGTATCCGCCAGAACTGCCCCCCCTTGGAGCCGTGCCAGAAAGTGGCGTCCACTAGCCGTCCAAGACTTCTGCTCCAGTTCTGACACTAATCTGGATTCTGGACATTCCATCCCATCTGACGACCAAGGGATCCCCCTCGTGGATCTTTCAAAGGCTCGGCACAATCCAACCCGTCGTGTCTAAGCGGAAGGGGTGCCGCTCCTTGTCAGCTCTCAACTCATCATTCATCACATCGAATCTCATCCCATCCGCGTCTCCGACTGCCGTGCTGCGCCGCCGCCTTTCGCGGAGGATGTCTCCGACCTTGCCGTCGGTCACTCCCGAAGTCGCCGAAAGGGTGACGTCGAGACAAATTCCTGGGACAATCAGCAACCCTTTTTTTTTTTTTAGTCGCCTTTTCTCCCCCTCTCTCCGATCGAATCGTAGGCAGCCTCTCCCACCCTCTTTTTCTGAGTTTACTGTACTTCCTAGCCTGCTTTCCCTGACTGTCCAGGTAGTTTGCCAGATTAGGAGAAACTCGCATCTCAGCTGACTCGCTTGCTGTTCTTGGGACCCTCCTTACCGGTCTCGGCCCGCCATCTGTGTAAATGTGAATGTTAACCGATTAAGAGTGGGCGTGTGGAGGCCGGTAAAGTTGTGGTTCAATGATTCCTCGAGAGGACTCATTACAGCCAAGGTCCATCATTCGATTCACTCCAGCCGATGCCCGTAACAAAATGCTGGAAGCAAATGGAATTTACCCAACACTCTACGCTGTATAATTGTTACGACGCCACGGATGACGTGAGATTGAAAAGAGACCGTTATAGATGTGACTGCGCGAAATCGTCATCCAGGGGGGCTGTCGAGGGAACGTGTAGAACAATTGACGAGGAACCGCTGCCGGAGATGCTCGCTCGCTCACTGCAGACAGGCCGGAATCAATGTTACCACGCAGCCACGAAAAGGCGCAAGGTTTCGGAGACTGGGTGATGGAGAAAACTCTTTCTTTCTCTTTTCACGTTGCAGAGGGCGCAGTTCGCCAAGATACCCTATTGGCGAGGGACCCCTTACCGTGTGAAGGTTACATATCGATCTGCCGGGGAGATGCAGTGTCCAGCCGACGTTGCATTCCGGGCCGACTATGGACGACGCACGTAGATGGCGGCAGGATGACATGCGACGCGCCCCCCCCCCCCCCCCCCCCCCCCACACCTGCACTCACTAGCCAGGGTCACTCTGTCATGGCTGCAGGCTGAATCAAACTGGGACACCCGGCCAGTCACAGACACGCATATACACACACAAGCAGAATTCGAGCTCTTGGTTGGCGGCGGCCCACGGTCAGGCAGAAGCGCGCGGATGAGATTCAAACCACGGGTGCCATGATCGACGAGGGGTGGAAGGGGTCCAGGGGGGGAGGGGTCCAGGGGGGGTGGGTGCTGCTGCTATGGGGGATGAGGAGTGCTCCACGCTCATTCTTGTGAGAAGGGGTGGGGCAGAGAACCAAGTCGACTTCATCAATGTATATACGCGGTGAATGAATGGACATGGTCGGTTCATCCGGTTGCGGACAACCAGTCCATCTCGGGGAACGACAGGTCATATTCCAAAGTGTTTTATTTTAACTGGTTGAGTCGGCTTCGGAAACAGAATCCCCCCCCCCTCCACCCCCTTCCCCGCCAACACGTCACGAGCAAACAACTCAACAACCAAAAAAAAAAGCTTCCGTGCCAGCGGCGCAGACGTTAAAAGTCTCTTGGAATGGATCTAGACCCCTCGACGCCACATGATAACACAATCGCATTCCTGCGAGGGGAAGAGGGTGGTCCATCGCCGCCGCGGAGCTGAGCTGCGGTAGGCATGTCGTGTCTAATTCGAATGCGGAAGTGACTCAGTCGTGGAGACGGAGTACAACTCCGAGAAGTATTTCGAAGGGGGGGGGGGGGGGGGGGGGGGGGGGGGGGGGGGGGCGCCGACTGGAGATCTGGCTGCACAAGTCATTTGATATGCCTGTCGTGTCAGAGGAGCCGCGTAGTAGACCAGTAGCATCGAAAAAAGGTGATGGACATTGGTTCGCTGGACAGAGAGGAGAGAAAGAAAGACAGCCCCTTGCTCCAAGGGGGAACATTTCGCGATGGACATGGTAGGTACGTACCTCCGTGCTGGCTTGAGTCGCTAGTCTGCGGGATCTGTGGATCCCGGGTCCGAGCTCATATCGGCGGCGGGATCATGGGGAAAACGGCGCGGCCCCACTCGGGCCTTGTCCGATATTATGGGTCCCGCCCGCCCATGTTAGTTACACGGCCAGATTACTTGATGGTAAGCAAACACATACCCGGACTCTTCTATTAATACACCGAACCGAACAAGTAAATACCTGCGTACAGATCTCGGATACATTGGGGTGGTAAACAGCATCCGTACATCAATCGTCAAACACATCCGGCTCTGGTTTGTTTACACCAAACACCGAACACCGAACTAGGTCGTCCTCGATTCCTCCCATGCGCCACGTAGTGTGCGCCGCATGGAATCAATGGCCGCACGTGTTGCTTGTTGGCGGGGGGGGGGGTTCATATGGTGTTGGCGGGCATGTCATGTTTTCCCGTCAGCTGCCCTCATTGGTTTTGGTTTGCTTTCCATCCGCTTCTACCAGTCTGTCATCACAGGCCCCAAAATGCCCTTCACTACAGGCTGCGGGATATCCCTTGCGTTGCCTGTTCACCCCAAGTGAATGGCGTCAATGGCGTGAGCCCACACACACAAACACACACATACACACAAACGCGAGCATACCTCTTTCTCACTCTCACTCTCACTCTCTTTTTGTCTCTCTGTCTCTCCCTCTCCATGTCTCTCCCTGCACCTCCATACCGTCTAGGTCGAGGGCACAGGGCGCAAAGGGAGAAATCAAGCCCAAACCCCCTGCCCGCAGGCGCCACAGCGGCCCGCTCCACTAGGTAGATGCTGATCGTTCATGCTTGGCGGCCGGAGCGGTTGATTCGGGCTCGACTCGCAGCACGCAGCTTCATCATTCGTGTCATTTCATCGGCCAGCCCCCCTCCGACCTCCGCCCCCCCCCCTACCCTCCCCTCCCACCCATCAGGCTCTCCGCCTTACCGTCGTACTGACGTTCCTGCAGCGAACAACGTCCTCTCATGGCTCCCCTGCGATGCGGCGGCGCGGCACTCGGCTCGTGCATACCGGTGTTCTGCCGCCGCCGCCGCCGCCATCCTGTCAGTTTCGTCTCTCACCTCCCCCCATGCCATTGGATTCGCTCATTTCGCCTGTTGCGACGACGAAGGCTACGATGAATACGGATTGCAGGCAAGCCTCCATTCCTCCCTTCTTTCCTTTCCCGATCCCCTGCTTTTCTCCCTCTCTCCCTTCTCCTCCCCCCCGCTCCGGGACAACACCATCATCGAGTTTCCCTAGGGACGCCCGGGCCGATGGGGCTGACAGCCGTCCTGGTTACACATAACGCTCACTGCCTGCCGCCGAATGGTGCTGTCGCTGCCGCTGTCACGACTCAATCACACCCAAAAGACTTCAGAAATGTCTTAGCTGCCGTCTATTACCGCTACAAGCCTGCTGCATAGAATGGTTCTAGTACGATTGTGGGTATAGATGTAGCATCGTAACGCTAACAGACTTCTTCGACCGGAGGATAATGTGTATGGATGTATGATACTGTACAGTACGATTACATGGTTGCGGGGCAAAAATGTCTCCCCCCCCCCCCCCCCCCCCCCCCCTTCTCCCAAGTCCCACCCGCTTGCATGGGATTCACAGCCGATCTGGCCCGCCACCACGGGGACCGACCCCTCGGCCGTGGCACAGAGCTTCGATGATGGCAAGGACCGTATCCGACCCGTTTTCCTGCCTGGACGGGTTAGCCCTTGCCAGTAGGGCTGTTGTCAGGGCCCAGAGATTTGGGAGCTGCGGGAACACCCAGTGTGATTAGTCGCGAAGGCTTCCGAGTAACTTGCAAGGTGGTGGCGGCGACACTTACATCGTTCTGCACCCTCTGACTTCTCGCCGTCGCCGTATCCGTGACTTCGTTGTTCGCCGTTGCCTCGTTCCCGTTGCCCGCCCCCGTCTTCTGCCGCGCGACAAACGTCCTCAGCTCCTTCACGAGCAGCTCCTCGGCGCCCATCGCGATCTGCTCCTGGAACCCCCGCCGCTCCCACTCGCTCCAGCCCTTGGCGGCGCTCTGCAGCGTGCTCAGCAGCCGCGGCAGCCGCCGGTTGCGGCTCAGCCGTTGCTCCTGGTACAGCGACGGCACGTCCTCGAACGTCTCGGTGTAGTACGCCGCGATGGCCTCGTCCAGCGTCTCGAAACCGACGGCCGCCGCCTGCTCTATGACGTGGCGCACGCGGTCCTGGGACGAATGGAAATCGGGCGTGTCCGCGTGCGCCCTGCCGACTTCTTCTGGCGCCCTTCCGGTGCATTCCGGAGAGAGCCGTTGATGCGTGCCGTGTTCGGTGCAGTGTAAGCCTCGTAGACTTTGAGCCGTGCCGAAAGGGTCTTCCATTGTGAACCCAGTCAGTATATCCGAGGCCGAGCAGGACGGTCCGGGCGTCAGCGGCTCCTTTGCGTCGTATGAGCCGGGCAGCATGTCCCACGGGGAGAATTGGGGAGCATGCGTAAAGGCCGCGGCCGACTGGAACGAGGTGAAGAAGGCACCTTCGTCTTGGATGTGGGTGCCAAAGGGCGCACACTCGGTGGTGAAATGCTCTGGTGGTGCTGACGGAAACAACGGTAAGCCGATAAGCAGAAAGCAGAGAGAGAGAGAGAGAGAGATAGCATAATTCGTGTAGAAATATGGCCAACTTACTCATGAATAGCTCGACGCCGAAGCCGGCAGTGTCATGATGCATCATGGGTGTCGAGTACATCGAGTTGCCCGGCGTAGATGCTGCTGACGGCGACAGTGTGGTGGTTGTGGCGGCGGCGGCGTTACATGTCTGGGCTCTGATGGACTCTTCCACGTATTGCTGGTGGACTTTGACTTTCTCCTGGAGCTTCTGGAGCTTGGCCTTGGAGTGATGACCTGGGACACGAAGACATATGTCAGCATTGACCCCCAAGATGTCTTTTGTGTCACGGCAGATAAGAAGGTACTGGACGTACCATAAACCTTCCGGCCAACGGCGGCATCATGATCCCTCTTTCTCGCCATCACGCTTCCCAAGTTGGACGGCCGGCGGGGGGAGTGTTGGACGTTTTCTGCGGCCTCGCTGCTCTGGCGACTCATATTTGTGTTTCTTTCTATGCCAGACGTGGTTCGATAATGCCTTGCGTTCCCGTTGCTTCTTTTTTTTTTTTCCCAACATCGCGTGGCTAACAGAACTGAGGGAGGGTTCGGGAACGGTTTAATAGACGCCTTGGGGCAACGGCCCGTGTGGATACCGGGTGATACATCTTGGGCTGGAAGTTCAAATGCAGTGGGAGGTCTGGCGCGATCAACACAAGCCCGTTTTGGTCTGGTAAACAGGAGGAAAGAGGATGAATAGGGTGGTAGTATGAGTAGGGTTCTTTCTATGCAAGGTGACTGCCAAGATTATCAGATTTGAGAGACGGGTTTGTATGTGTGTGTGTGTGTGTGTGTGCATGACTGCAGAGAATGAAGACCTGTCAGGCCAAGACACACGAGGGACGAATGTGCTTCAGGAGTGCAAGGCCGAGTGGGCCACGAATCGTTCAAGGCACCTCCCGCATGTCTCAACGACTGGCCGTGGACGAGACACAGGATGAAGATTTCGATCCGCCGAGATTGGGTCGGATATCACATCAGCAGTTGGATACGACTCTCGCCTCGCCGAGCGAAATGCCATCCAACAATTCGAACCCTATACACAGAATAGACCCATGGGGCTAGAGGGAGGTTGATTCGACCACCAAGACATAATCACGAACGAGGGTCCCTGGAAAGGAAGAAGGCTTAAGGTCCCTGGCGCAGGGAGCTCTGCCGTCTTTGGCTGGACCCTTGGATACGGCGGCCGAAAAAGGAGTAGATTCACAGACCGGAGCTACGAGCGGCTGAAGTGTGTCAATTTGGCTCCATCCAAACATATGTTGCGCTCACCCCCCTTCTATTGTCTTACATCGTGATGCTCCTTAGCCGCCTTCCATTCCTCACGCCTCCGCTCGCTGCATATGACCACTTACATGAATGTACGTATGTACTTTTGGGTGCAGCCGCAGCCGACCGTCACCGGCCACCTGCATTGGGAACGGATAGACTGTTTCTTTACGACTGAGGCCTCAAAGTGCCGTCTTCAATGCGGAGCGCTGAGTAAGACGGGCCGCCAGGCGGTCTCATAAAGGGGCGTAGACGGGTGAGTATTAGTGCAAAAACGCCATCGCCGATCCATTCGAAGACTCTGCCCTCCTCCGTCCTTGACATTCGACGCATACAGAGCCTCGAGTCTGTCGACTTGGTACCGACCTATCCGCCCCGCAGCCATCTACCTACCTAACCCGAGTGACTATTCATCAATCAATAAACATTACGTTAGAGAGCCAAGAACATATGCCATGCATCCATTCGGGTAAAGCGCTACGCCCGTAAGCAGCATGACCCGCCGCCGGGCATGCAGGGAGACCCCTAGGTGACCCATGACCTCGTGGAAGGCCACTGGCAGCAACTCTGTGCCTTTTGTTTTTCGTTGAGTCGGTCTGATTGACATGACCGCGACATGAAAGGTAAATAGACAGACAGGATCCGCCGCGGAGAACTGGAATGGGACAGGAATGTGTCGACACGCCCCCCTACCCCCCCTCATTTCCTGAGTCCTCCACCAATCATGCGGACAATGTGGATGAGGTCTTTGGTGACGGATTATCAATAGCTATAACTCATTGCGTGCTCCCCAAGAACACGTCGGTGGTGACCAGCCGCGGATCTACCTTGAGCCTTATAAGGCAACGGCGTTGTGGTTCATTATTCCGCCCGAAGCCAGCGTGTAGCCTGGATGGATCATTGTGGCTTTCCATCCTCCCCCCCCCTCAGTGACTTATGGCGTAGGCAGGATCACGTTCTGATACGTTTACCTATGAAGGGCGGGAAAAGCTGGACGCACCCCCAATGCGGATGCGAACTGCTGCTTCGTCGTGGCGTGATCGTCCGAGACGGGGCCGAGAGAGGAGAGTGGCGAGAAATCACGGACCGCATTGCCCGCCAACGGGCCGGGGGATCGAGGAGCTTCTTTTTCTTTTTTTTTTTCCCTTGAGCCAAGCTCATGCTACATTACAAGAAAGCACGGCGTTGGGTTTTGGAGAGCGTTGAGTCCCAAGTGGCCGCCGTGGAAACAATTTCACGTGGCGCGGTGGCGGGGGGGGAGGGGATCGAGAACAGAAGAAAGAATGCATGAAATGGGCGGAGCATATGATTTTCCAACAGCAAACAAGGCCCATTATATGTAGTTTGACGACGGCCCCATGGGTTCTTCAACGGAGGATTTTCAATCTAATTGTCGACCTGGCAATGTAAGCCAGAACACACTTGGCGACGACCGGCCAGTTTGCGTATGCCCATTTAGACTCTTTTCAGTCAGTGATTATTAGTCCTGGCCCCCCGCCGGTTGTCGAGTAACATTCTATTCCGAATCATGCAAGATCTCAAGATATCGGAGCACGCAGCTTTCAGTCGGCAAGGGCGCCTTTCTTTTTCTGCGAGTATACGTTACACGTAAAACCATCTTGGCCAGTCTCTGGTGGTGGTGCATCTCGATGTAAGACCTGGCGGGAATAGAGTCAAGGAGAGGTCCGTTGAGTCGCCGAGTGAAAAGCTCGGGTGTTGGTGTCTCAACAGACGGGCTTTTTTACGCAGATGACGGATTATGGTCAAGCCTGATATGATGTACCCCAGCTCCCGCTATCTACTCTTCGGGGATTAAGTTAATGCTTTGGACCAGAAGAACGCAAGTGAAAGGGACCTTTAAGAAGAGGGAAAAGAAGAGAAAAAATGAGGACGACATGCAATCATGACTTCATGACACTCGCATGGTGTTTTGACAAGAAGATGAACTGAACACGTACGCACACACACACACACACACACAGAGAGAGAGAGAGAGAGAGAGATGGGCAGAGAGAGGAAGAGAGATAGAAAGGGAGAGAGAGTACGTCTACAAGGCTTTGGCACTAGGTCGACGATAGGCTTAGTCTCGGAGTATAAATCCTTTCCGTAGCCAAGATTGATCAAGAGCTCCACCAGCCCGTCAGCCAGCAGAACTCATGATTGGCGCTTGGCACATCTGCCAGCCCAGTAGAGCAACGGTAATGCGGTCAGTCCCGGCGCCGAGGGGGCCCGGGTTGCATTCCTCTCTGTCTACGTCTGCGTGATGCCGTCTCACTCGCTTCTCTGAGGAGTTGACTGTCTTTGTTCCCTGAGAAACGCTGCGTATACTTACTACCACCCTTTCGCCCCAGGAAACCTGCCTGGACTTGAAAGGATTCTCCTCATTTGCTTCCCATTTTGTTCCCGCTCACCTTCCACTATACCATTAACACACACACACACATATGGGAGTGTTACGAGTTCATAGTCTTGGTTGAGGTTTCCCCCTCTCCTCATCCCTACTTATCAACGTTGACTGGCGGCCTGATTGCCTCCCTTTTCCCTTTTCAGATTATCACCAATTAGTCTCTGTGCAGCATCATCATCAACATCATCATCACAGAGTGAAATTCAGGTAAGCCATCAAATGGTATCAAATCCATCACCGACCGCCGCAGAGGCGGTCGAAGAAGCACAATCATCATTTCCAGCAACGACGGAGAAGCAATCACAGGGAACGCAAACCAGAGACGGACAAACTCGGGAAAGCCGGTACGATGAGAAGGACCCCCGGAGCAAAGAAAGCCCAGGCGAAAAGGGGCCGCCGGGCAAGGGCAAGGGCGAGGGCGAGGGCAAAGGGTCCGAGGCCGTCCGGAGGCGCCCCGAACGCGAACCGGCCTTCCGGGACTACGTCCGCGTCTTCTCGTACGCGACCAAGTGGGATATCGTCATCTACGTCTTCGCGTCCATCGCGTCCATCGGCGCCGGCACGACGCTGCCGCTGATGAACATCGTCTTCGGCAGCCTCGCCGGGCAGTTCACCGACTACTTCATGGACCCGCCGCGCATGACGCGCCCCGAGTTCGAGGACCTGCTCGACCAGCTGTCGCTCTACGTGCTCGGCCTGTTCCTCGGCCGCTTCCTCCTCAACTGCGTCAACAAGTTCTGCTTCCGCATGATCGGCATCCGCCTCTCCTCCGCCGTCCGCCTGCACTACATCCAGTCCCTCTTCGGCCAGTCCGTCCACGTGCTCGACTCCATGGCCCCCGGCGCCGCCGCCAGCACCATCACCGGCACCGCCAACGTGCTGCAGATCGGCATCTCGGAGAAGCTCGGCACCTTCATGGAGTTCAACGGCACCATCTGGTGCGCCATCGCCGTCGCCTTCGTCTGGAGCTGGCGCCTGACCCTCGTCACCTTCTCCATCGTCATCTTCATCCTCGTCGTCGTCAGCGTCTTCCTGCCCTTCATCGTCCGCCTGCAGGACCAGCAGGCCAAGTCCGAGGCCAGGGCCAACGGCGTCGCCAGCGAGTCCTTCAGCAGCATCCGCATGCTGACCGCCTGCGGCGCCCGGGACAGCATGGTCGCCCGCTACTCCCGCTGGGTCGACGACGCCCGCGCCAAGGGCCAGCGCATGGCGCCCCTCCTCGCCCTGCAGTTCGGCCTCGTCTTCTTCGGCACCTACGCCGTCTTCGGCCTCAGCTTCTGGTTCGGCACCAGGGAGTTCGCCGACGGCAACATGACCAACCCGGGCACCATCATGGTCGTCCTCCTGTCCGTCATGATGATCATCATGTCCGTCGAGCGCATCGCGAACCCGCTCATGGCCGTCTCGCGGGCCATGGTCGCCGCCTGCGAGTTCTTTGCCGTCATCGATGCTCCCCGGCCCGACACTGGCCACCTGAGAGACCCGGACGTGGTCGCGACGGACGACATTGTCTTCAAGGACGTCGTCTTTGCGTACCCGAGCCGGCCACACGTCAAGATCCTCGATGGCCTGAACCTCACCATCGAGGCCGGCAAGAACACGGCCATCGTCGGCCCCTCCGGGTCCGGTAAGAGCACCATCGTCGGTCTCGTCGAGAGGTGGTATGATCTCCGCGAGCATCACGTCATCGAAAAGACGCTCGGCGTGGAGAAGTTGAACGGGACTCAGGAGAAGGAGAAGAAGAAGAAGGAGACCAAGAACAAGAACAAAAGCAAAAGCAACAAGAAAGACAGGTCGAGAAGAAAGACCGAGCAGCAACTGGGCGGCGTCATGGAGCCCGTCGCCGCCGCCGCCGCCACCGAAGAAGAAGGAGAGAGCCAGCCCGTCGTCCCTCTTTCGGGAAGCATCACGACGGGAGGACAAGCCCTGACCGACATCGACCTCAGGTGGTGGCGCTCCCAGATCGGGCTCGTCCAGCAGGAGCCGTTCCTCTTCAACGACACCATCTTCCGCAACGTCGCGTACGGGCTGATCGGCTCGGAATGGGAAGATAGCCCCGAGGAGGAGAAGCGGGAGCTCGTCAAGGAGGCCTGCCACGAGGCCTTCGCCGACGAGTTCATCGACCGCCTCCCGGACGGCTACGACACGGCCGTCGGCGACGGCGGCGCCAAGCTCTCGGGCGGCCAGCGGCAGCGCATCGCCATCGCCCGGAGCATCGTCCGGAAGCCCAAGATCGTCATCCTCGACGAGGCCACCAGCGCCATCGACGTCCGCGGCGAGAAGATCGTCCAGGCCGCCCTCGACCGCGTCGCCAAGAACCGCACCACCATCACCATCGCCCACCGCCTGTCGACCATCCGGAAGGCCGACCGCATCGTCGTCCTGCGCAAGGGGCAGGTTGTCGAGTCCGGCACCCATGAGGCCCTGCTGCAGAACGAGTCCGGCGCGTATCACGGCCTCGTCCTCGCGCAGAAGCTGTCGCTTGGCGAGCCCGCCGACGCCGCCGTGGCCAGCGGCGACGACGCCTCGGATCATGAACTGCTGGTCTTGGAGAAGACAAAGAGCGTCGCCGCCGGCCTGCCGGAGGACGAGGACGACGATGAAGACGACGAGCAGATCCAGCAGGCCGCCCCCAAGGGGCCCAACGTCTTCAGCAGCTTCTTCAAGCTCTTGGCCGAGCAGAAGAACCGCTGGATCTACGTGGCGATCGCCTTCTTCGCCGCCTGCTCCGCCGCCGGCACTCCGCTGATGGCCTGGCTCTTCGCCCAGGTCTTCCAGGTCTTCACCTTTGTCGACATGGACACGATCCGGTCCGAGGGCCAGTTCTGGTCGCTGATGTGGGTTGTCCTCGCCGTCGGCGTCGGCGTCGGCTACTTCTTCCAGGGCGCCATCGCCGTCCACTTGCAGCACAACATCAGCGCCCTCTACAAGAAGGAGTACTTCGAGTCCATCCTCCGTCAGAATACCGTCTTCTTCGACGACGACGCCAACTCGCACGGGACCCTCGTCGCGCGCGTCGCCGGCGATCCGAAGCAGCTCGAGGAGCTCCTGGGGCTGAACATGGCCTTCCTCGTCATGTCCGTGTTCAACGTTGCGGGAGCCCTCGCCATTGCCTACGTCTTTGGCTGGAAACTGGCTCTGGTTGCCACCTTCGTCACGATGCCTGTCGGCTTGTTTGCCGGGTACTGGAGGTTCAAGTATGAGCTCGAGTTCGAGAAGATGAACGCCGCCGTCTTCGCCGAGAGCTCCCAGTTCGCCGCCGAGGCCATCGGCGCGTTCCGCACCGTCTCGTCCCTCACGATGGAGAGCGTCGTCCACACGCGTTATGACAAGCTGTTGCGGAACCACGTGGTCGAGGCTTACAAGAAAGCACGCTGGACGAGCGTCCTCTTTGGCTTCGCCGACAGCGTCAACATTGGCTGCCAGGGCCTCATCTTCTGGTATGGCGGCCGTCTCCTCGCCAGCCGCGAGTATGGCCTCATCGACTTCTTCGTCTGCTTCATGGCCGTCATGCAGGGCGCCGAGGCGGCAGGACAGGGCCTCAGCTACGGCCCCAATGCCGCGCAGGCCTCGGCCGCCGCGAATCGCATCATGAGTCTGCGCAGCCCAAACAGACAACAGAGCGAGGCCGCGACGGAGCAGATCCCTGACACGGACGGCGGCGTCAAGATCGAGCTGAAGAACGCCCACTTCCGCTACCCCACGCGCGACACGCCCGTCTTCACTGGCATCGACTTGACCATCCACAAGGGACAGTTCGCCGCCCTCGTCGGTCCCTCGGGGTGCGGAAAAACATCCATCATCTCGCTCCTGGAACGCTTCTATAGCCTGGACAAAGGCGACATTCTCTGCAACGGCAAGAGCATCTACAGCCTCGACGCCGACCAGTATCGCAAGAACCTGTCCCTGGTTGCTCAGGAGCCTTGCATGTTCCAGGGAACGATCCGTGAGAACATCTGCCTCGGCGTCGATGCAGATGCCATCTCGGACGAGCGCATCCACCAGGTCTGCCGCGACGCCTCCATCCACGACTTCATTGTGTCCCTGCCGGAGGGGTACAACACGGATATCGGGTCAAAAGGCTTTTCACTTTCCGGCGGCCAGAAGCAGCGCATCTCCATCGCGCGCGCTCTGATCCGCGACCCCAAGATCCTCCTGCTCGACGAGGCGACGTCGTCGCTCGACTCGGAATCAGAAAAGCTGGTGCAGGCGGCCTTTGAGCGCGCCAGCAAGGGCCGGACCATGATCTGCGTCGCCCATCGGCTGGCAACGGTCCAAAACGCCGACGTCATCTTCGTCTTCGGCGAGGGCAAGGTGTTGGAGAAGGGCACCCATAATGAGTTATTAAAGATGCAAGGCGTGTACTGGCAAATGGTAAGTCGAATACACACGCTGCGGACCATGTTCGTACACAATGCTGACCTGTGTAAAAAAAAACCAACAGTGTGAGAGTCAGGCCCTCGACAAGTAGAGAGGCGGTGTTGGTTTGTTGTCCGATCGTGGTCGTGCGCCTTGATGAGGAATCGGACGAGGACCCGGACGCGGCCCCGGTGCGGCCGGGTTATGGTTGTAAGCGCACGGCCCGTAGCGGGGCCGGATCTCCGTGGGCCCGCGGCCCGGGGGGACGGATGAACCCTGAGGCCCGGCAGCTTTGGTTCGTGTCCTGTCACCGCGTCCCCTGTTCAACAGGGGGGAACACAGTGGAGATGGGAGAAAGGGATTTTACTCCATAGCTGAACCGACGTAATGACGCAGGCTATTGTACATAAATCAAACCTGGGCCTGTTTCCGCTCTGTTCTGTTTCGTCCTCATAGGCTGTCCATCCAGCTCGCTATGGACCCGCTTGTAACAAATAAAAGACTTCTCTCAGGACTGGCGAAGAAAGTAGGTGGTTCATTGTCAGACAATAACAGTACGGCGGAGCGCTGCTGATTTCCAAAAAATGAGGCAAAGCCTGAGAACTTCAAGCTCATGATTTCAACAAATGTTATGAGCAGCAAAGCCCAGGCGCGACGTGGTTGTACTTTACAGAAAATCTCAATCTCTGCCCCTATCTTACATGAGGGTTACAAATCGTCGATCAAGGGGCTCAGTCCCTGGGCGGTGCCGATTTTGCTCTCGAAAAACAGCTTCAGCCTCTCCACCCGCTCGCGGTCCCCCATGAAGCGCTCAAAGTCGACCGGGTTCGTCGAGTTGAGGTCCATCAGCTCGGGGAAGCCCGCGGGGGGCGGGATGTCCCTGCGGACGCTCCACATGCCCGTGTTGTCGGGGCTCTGGTACTCGTCGCCGAGCAAGAAGTTGTGGAGGAGCTTCGCGCCCTCCTTGTGCGGCGCGTCCTTGAGGATCGCGGCGCGCTGGCCCCATGTGACGAAGAAGCCGTCCCTGGGGATGGAGATGTTGAAAGGGGCGGCGGGCGCCAGACCCAGGGAGCCGGTGAAGGTGACGGCGTACGAGTTGTTGGCCTGGCCCATGACGGTGGTCGGGGTCGCGGTGCCGCGGACCCAGCGGGGGTTCTGGGCGAGCAGGTTCTCGAACCAGCTGTATCCGTTCTGCTGCATACTGGGACGCGGTCAGTTTTTTGGGTTCTTCACGTTGAGATTGCAAGACGTGGCCGGCTCTCTAACTCACGCCAGGTCGAATGCATAGAGCACGGCGTCGTCGTCGTTGGGGTACGTGAAGACCAACTTGTCCTTGTACTCGGGCTTCAGGAAGTCCGAGTACTCGACGGGGCCCTGATCCACCTTTTCGGCGTTCCAGATGTTGGTCCAGCCGAAGACGACCACGGCGTACCACGACGCCCAGACATCGCGGAACCCGGGGTGGATCTTGTCAAAGTTCAATGGCTTGTACCGCAGCAGGGCGCCCTCCCGATCCCATCGCGGGTAGTCCTGCAACGTCTGCAGTATCACGCTATCGACGTAGACGTTGCCCGTCGACAGCTGGCGGTCGATGTCGCCGTCGATGTACTTTGATATGTCCACGGTGAGGTTCAGCGTCATGCCGGGGAACCGCTCCTCGAACGCCTGCTTCAGGAGGTCTTGTTGATTCTTCTCGTCGCCACCGTGCCACAGCGTGACGACGCCGCCCTCAGCGACGGCAGCCTTGTGGATCTCGTTGATGGTGCGAGTTTCGACCTGGGGGGCTTCGTGGAACTTGAGAAGCGTGTCGTAAGCATTCACCGGTGTGGCTAGCAGAGCCGAGACAACGAGCGTGAGCAAGATCATGTTGAACTGGAGGTTCGCTTGGTGCCTGATTCTATAAAGAGCGTGTTTGGGTGCGGGATGGACAGATCCCGGGAGCAATTGGAGAATCGGGCAGGCCGCAGGTCTCAGCTATTTATACCCAGCACAACCCAGGATGGTCTTCACGCCGCGGAAGACGTGCTCTGATGCATCATCGGACACCCCTTGGATGCTCCACTTCCTGTGAGCATGTCAGGTGAAGGAGTGAGCCAGTATTGTCCTGGTCCTGGCACGATCACTTACACCGCACATAAGAGTCACGAGTTGTCCAATTTACTGGGGCCCCATCTAGACCAGGTTCTGATGAACGACGTGCTTCTTTTAATGTGGATCTGGTTTGCCTCCTAAGAAAATGGGTCATCCTGGTGTGCGTACAGTAGGGGCCCGTTGGTTTGCGATCATGTATGCCTGTATTTTAGATGGGGATGATCTCAGACTTTTGGGCTGGGACTGTAATAGTTGGCATACGTGTCATGCCCTTCACTGAATGACACCCACCCTTGACGCCAAAGCCCTCGCTACGAACGACCAGTTCTCCGAAGACTACGACCTGTTTCCACACATCCTACTCTCTCAACTTCTGGTTCTGCCGTACGTCCATGCCGGCCACGGGAGAGCGTGGTTGCAAAGATGCTGTCCATCATCGATCAAAGCCTTGGATCATGACTGGAAATCCGGGGCAGATCCCGGAGAACCAATTACGTGACCAACCAGAACATGGTTCATGGATGGCAAATGCGTTTTTATCCGTTTCAGCACTTTAACCCTCTGGGGAACACAGTACAGATCAACACGATGTGTGTGTGTAAGGCCGGTAGGCGCGCGGTTAGACAGGGATCCAGCCACAACATCTCTAGAAGCAGTTAAGAGTATCGACCATCCTCGCGTCGTCGAGTGGAGGCCCCAAAGGGCGCCTTACCGTAACGGGAAAAATTATCCAGATTATCTCGGCCTTGGGTGCCGTGTGGGTGGTTTAAGCGGCTCATGCTCCAATTCGACATGTTTGTTTTCAGTACGTCTCCGGAACATAAAAACCGGTGTGCCATACTGATGGCCTTTTAACGTTACGCATTGAGAATGTCACAAAAACCTCCCTCGGGCTACGGTTCATGCCCGAGTCGATGGGCGGCACTTGGCCCATATAACGGGGAGACAAAACTGGCTTCACTTTATCAGGGGCCAAGACCACATGAAGTGGTAGCAAAGGATGGGTTGAGCTTACTGTCCAAAGAAGACCACAGGATCTTTAAAACCTCGACTAGAGTTAATGAGTATCGTAAAACCAGCTCCGACGTTCGCTGTGCTGTGTCGTACTGTCAACCAACAATCTTTTTGGCTAGTCTTCGCGCCACGAACTCATCACGACTCGTTCAACACAGCAGCGATCCGACGGAGACCTTCCGACACCACCTCCTTCTCGTTCGAGAAGACGATCCGGAACCAGCCCGGCTGTTCGGAGCCAAACAGCTTCCCCGACGCCAGGAACACCTTCTTCTCGAGCAGCGCGCCCATCACCTCCGCGGTGACGTCCCCAACCTCTCTCTCCGGCCGACGCGCGCGGTACGCCTCGCCCAAGTTGACCCACAGGAAGAACGCGGCGTTGGCGCCTTGTGCGTACTCGATGCCTCTGTCTCGGGCCCAGCCGGCGACCAGCTCGAAGTTCTCCTGGAGCTTGCGCCGGTTCTCCTCGATGTACCCGTCGACCCACTCCCGGTCGTCGAGGATGTTGGCGGTCGCGTGGTCAGTGATGGAAGAGGGCGAGCTGTAGATGCCGACGGGGGTCAGAGAATCGTGCAAGGCCGGGTTGTGCTGGGACACGATGGCGCCCAGCCTGATCCCGTTCGCGCCAAAGTCTTTGGACATGCCCCAGAGGACGTGAAGCCGGTGGGGGTCCATGACGCCCGCCGTGTCGATGGAGAGGCACGACTCGAAGGGGACGGGCGCCGGGTCGGTGTCGAGAGTGTTGTCCCAGACCGATAGGGCGTAGATCTCGTCGCTGATGAGGTGCATGTCGTGTTCCTGGCAGAGTCGCA
The DNA here is from genome assembly GCF_001672515.1 of Colletotrichum higginsianum IMI 349063. NCBI lineage: Eukaryota > Fungi > Ascomycota > Sordariomycetes > Glomerellales > Glomerellaceae > Colletotrichum > Colletotrichum higginsianum. Next base: position 564,059 of record NC_030955.1, read on the forward strand.
TCAGCCCAACGATGGTCTCACGCGGGTAGCATCTGCCGAGGGGGTTGTGAGGGTGGCACAGAATGAGGGCGGCGATCCTGGTGCCCCTGGCCTGGGCAGCCAACAACGCATCCTCGTATTTCCGCACGGCGCCCAGACCGAAGGGGTCGACCTCGTGGAAAGGCACCTGCACAAGCTTGCACCCTGTCCGATACTCGACGTCCGGGAAGAAAGCGCCGTAGTGAGGCTGTCCGAGGAGGAAACCCTCGCCCGGGTTCCCAAGCGCCCAGGCCAGATGCTCGATCGCCGAGCTGCATCCGTTGGTGACGGAGATATGCCGCGGCTCAAGACCTGTTGTCGGCTTCAGCCGCTCTGTTAGAAACCGCGCGAGTGACGCTTTGAGACGCTTGGATCCGGTCATGCCATCGCCGTACGTGAAAGAGTGGTTGGGCACGGCGAGGTTAGCGTGGATGTGTGCGGACAGTTTGTCGTGCATGAGTGTGTTTTCCGCGATTCCCAAGCTGACGTAGCCTCTTGGGTTGTCTTTGGGGTCCCAGAGGTCCTTGACGATGGTCCAGAGAAGCATGCCATCATCCGGCTTGGCTGCCACGTTGCCGCGGTTTGAAAGTCCGTACGTCATGGCTCGATGAGTGTGCTGATGGTGAGGAGGAGGTGTCATGTACACTGAACAGAACAGTTTGGGAAAGGGAAGTAAGTGGTCTACAGAGTATATGTGCAGTCATTCATTCAACCGAACCCCAATGACTCAGTCTCAGTCGTCGGTTGATATTTGTTCCCCTCCTTTCGATCCCTTTTGATCTACAGAACGTTATCTCTATCTGCGGGGTGCCGTATGTGGATCGTTCATTTCGGACTGACATCCCAAGTTTCTCATCTTCAGCACCGAGTCAAGCCATACAGTCCAAGGCCACAGTTGTTGTGACTGAATCCATCTCAAAGTCCGGCCACCGAAGGGGACAGTTGCCAGTGAATCCCTATTGGGAAGACAAAAAGGTCGGACCATTGGATTGTGACGAGTTTGAAGTCGGGCTGGTATCCGAGGCTTGGGCGGCCAATATGATAAAGACGGGAGCGATCCACACACAATCACGGCGCGTGTAACACAAAACATGTCAGAAGAAGGGCGCTGGTCTAACTGCTCCGGACTAGTTTACACGCTGAAATGTCGACACATAATCGTCGAGGGCCTGGTGGAATGGCTGGGGAAATCCACCTGAGTTTGCGATATAGTTGTTTGGGGAGATGCTCAGTGATCATCACATTGATCTGAAAGGCGCGTTCTTATCAATCGCCTCTTGTCCTAACGACTTGAACTATGTCAACGCCATGACTACAGAGACCACGTGTCGATCAAAATCCGGCCAGCTGGCCGACGAAGGCTGGGATCCTCTTCAAATCAAGAACCGAGAAATCTTCTTTCGGTCAAGGGCGACAGGCTGGCAAGGTTATTTTTTGAGGATGAACGGTTGGCTTTAAACCTTGTTACCTTTATAGTTTTGAGTATAGCAAGATAGAAAGCATTGAAACACGACGGATATTTGTTTCCAAAATAGACCGATCATCAAAACTGCGTTTCAGCTGGCTTTCACTGCAGTTTTCCCAGTACGTCGTGATATGGGATTGTCAGGTCGGCTGTATCTCGCTCAGACTGCTGGGTAACTATAACGATTTATGACGACTTGCTAATGTAATGTAGTGTGGCAATGTTCATTCATTCAAGTTTGTGGACACCGTTCGAGTCTGCTCCCCTTTTCTTTCTTGGTTTCCACCCCCCAGGAACTCTAGACTTCTGCAGGTGTAAAAGCTGACCGGCTTGAAGCAGGGCCATCCGGGTTTCAGGTTTCAGATACTCTTATAGGTAGCTTTGTGCAGTGTAGTTGAAGAAAGGAGAAGCAAAAGCAAGATTATCACTTGAGGCAGCAAGCTGCTGATCTCACCGGTCACAAACACTTTTAGAAAACCAGGTGTCGAGCCAGACAGCTTAGCAGTATTTCAAAGCGCCTCTCGGGCTTGTAAGTGAAGTAGAAGGATGGACCACTTTTCTTTCTCCTTCACTTGACAGACGGATGATACCACGACGCTCTATAGTATTTTGGAACATTTATAAACATAACCCTCCCAGCACCGTTACAGTCCAGCAGACGAGATAGAGAGACGTACACGTCACAAACATACGTGCAAGTCAGTTAATAGCACCGTTCTTGTTCAAACCTAGAGCCTGGAGCCATACTAATAAACCCTGCCAAGTCTGCTGACAACTCGCATCTCTGCTGTGCCATCCCGTCTATTCAACAAATGCAGCTAGACACTTTCTTCCTACCAGCCAGTTGCTGCAGTCAGCCAGACCATCCGCCCGCCCTCTCTCTCTCTCTCCAGGCCACATGTTGGGCCTATCGCTCTCTGTAGCACGACCCTGCAATCCGACAGGGTCGGTCGAGCAAGCAGATGCGGCGCACAGCTGCAGCCTTGCTGGCGCAGTATGTCCTCGTCCGCCTACCTCAACCCCTGCACAGCCAGCCCATGTGTTCCAGAAGAACGCCTTGCGAGGGGTTGATTTTATCAAGTCGCCGAGTCCCGCACCGGGAGCGGCCGTTGAGTTCTCGCCGTCCCAAGTCTCTCCGCCGTCAACAACGCCGCGAGCACAAACTGATACTCCATCTGACACGGCAGTGAACAGTCGGCATGCCTTCGAGCTCATCGGCACTTGTCGCCGCCGCCGCCGGGAAGCTCAAGGTCGAAGTGCGGCTCGCCCAGGCCATCTCCGAGTTCAGCGTTCTCCTCAAGGACGACGAGGACGCTCCTCTTCACGTCCTTTGACGCCACGTTCAAGCCGCTCGAGGACACCCTGCGGGATCTGGGCCGGTGGATGGAGAAGCGGTGTTTCATCCTCGCTGCAAGGTCCAGCATCCGGGCGCAGTCGTCTAGCCTTGAGCGGCTCAGCCGTCTGCAAGCCGACTTCTCCAAAGACGCCGCCAGGCGGCTGGAGGCGTCGCGCAGGAACCGGCTGTTCCAGGCCATGTGTCCCAACCAGAGAGAGTATGACTACACGTGGCGTCGTGAGCGCAAGAAAGGGACGTCCGACTGGATCCTCGGGCACGAAAGCTACCAGAAGTGGCGGGCGTCTAAAGCATCGACGACGATCTGGCTTCAAGGCAGTCTAGGTCATGGGAAAACCGTGACCATGGCCTCCATTGTGGCCGATCTCGTGTTGAATGCAAATAAAGAAACAAACAGCCCATCTGGTGGTAATAACAACCTCTACTCTCAACCCGTTGGAGTCTGGTAGCTGACTTCAGTATCCAGATGAGTCTGCGGCGAGCACACTGAGGACGGTCTCCCATTACTTCTGCAAAGCAGGCGACCGGACTACTCTACAAGCCGACAGCATCATCGGCAGTCTCTCCCTGCAGACCCTAGCCAGCCCGGCCCTCGCCCCGTTGCTTTCGCGATTCCTCAGCACCTCCAAAGCGACCATCGGTCTGATGCTGGGTGCCGAGAGCTGCATCGATCTTCTTGTACAAATCACACCACCCGAGTGGCTCGGCGTCTTCGTCCTGGACGGCCTCGACGAAACACAGCCCAAGGACGTGGGAGAAGTCATGAGCCACCTCGGGCGTCTGTCGGCAGCGAGGCGCGTGCTCTTGTGCTGCTCGTCCCGGCCGACGTCCGCCATCCAGAGCATGGCGATGAAGGCGATCGGGATCGACTCCATCATCTCCATGGACCAGGCAGACAGGTCCGGCGACATCCGCAAGTACATATCCGCCGGGATCGAGCGCTGGAAGACCATCAGACCATTCCCGCCCGAGCTGGAGGCTCTGGTCATGGACCAGCTCTTTCACCGCTCGCAAGGCATGTTCCTCTGGCTCTCGCTGCAGATGGAGGCCATATGCTCCAGCTTCACGGACGACCTCCGGTCCGAGGCCGAGATCATCGACATGATGAGGGACCTGCCGAAAGATCTCCCAGAAGCCTTCGACCGGGCTCTGCTGAGAGTCGCCGCGGAGAAGAACCACTCCAAGATATTCCAGCTGGTGGCGGCGGCAAGCCCGCCCTTGAGGCCTGAAGAGCTGTGCATGGCCTTCAACATCGAGCCCGGCAACCTAGCATGGAACCCGTCGACTCTGCGGGCCGCCACCGGCCAGCAGCTGATTTCTCAGGTCGGCGGCAGCCTCCTGAGCATCGACGAAGAAGACTCGTATGCCCGCTTCATCCACCACAGCGCGCTGTCGCACCTTGTCGGAGCCCCGGCCATGCCGGCGGCGGCGCCGTTTCACTTTGATATAGCCGTTGCCGAGCTCACCCTCAGCGCGATATGCATCACGTACCTCAACTATCCCATCTTCGAGACCCGGGTCTCTATCGCCCGAAAGGCCTCTTTTCAAAGGGTCCCCGGAGCGGTGGCAAAGTCCGTTACCCAGTGGGCCGGGATCCCCCGCGGCTTGCTGAGTCCCTTGATCAAAGACAGACACACCCGGATATGCAAGGTGGACCTCGAGCGGTTGAACCTCGAGCTGCAGGCGTACCAGCCAAGTTTGCAAAACGAAAGCGACATCTTCATGCCATACGCTAGGGGAAACTGGCTGCCTCTCATCAGTCGTCTCTCGGAGCCCTGGGAGCCTCTCATGGCGCGCCTCTCTGGACGAGACTCTGCAGCGGCTCCGGGCCTTCGATCATGGATCCTCTCCCGTGGTCTGCGGGCTCGTGCCGTTCCGCCACGAAATGGGCCATCGCTAACAATCACAGCTTTCTATTCAGAAGTCTCCTCGACAATGCCAGAGTTTCAGGCTTTAGAGAAGTACTCGACACAACATATCGTATGGCCAGGGAACCTTGGGAGTTGACCAGATCGGGGGAAAAGAGGCGTCTTCGGTTTGGTCTCTGCGGCGCTGACCTCGGCATCCTTGTGCCTCTTTACATTCTTCGCTACAAAACTAACGTCAATGTTACCGTTTTCATGCTTCTGACCAGTCTTGCAAGCCTCCGTTCCGACGCCGCCGCCGCCGCCATCGATTACAATTGGTTCTTAGATCCGGGGTCGGCCAGAGAGCTGCTGGAAACTGCCGCACCTTTTGTCATTCCCAAGGTTTTCGAACACTTTGGAAACCATCAACTGGGGCAACGTGGACAGCGCGATTGTCACTCTGTCGTCACCTTTCTGGTCGACTACCTCCCTGGCATCGACGCTCTCCTGAACAACGGCAAGACAACGTTGCAGACGGCGGTCGGGTTCAAAAACACCAATCTAGCGCTGGTTCTGGCCAGAGATCACGGCGCAAACCCCCAGCTTTGCATCCCGGCGGGGGAGGGTAGTAATAATTGGCGGCTGACCCTACAGCCTCACGTTGGCCCATTGACGATGTGTCTAATCGAGTCCGACATCAACTTCGCCAACAGCCAAGACGAGACCGCCCTACTGATTGCTGTGAGAGAAGACCTCAGGGAGCCCGTGGAAGAGCTCCTCATGAGGGGAGCAGACACCAACGTCGCGGATCATGACGGAGTCGCTCCGCTTCACCACGCTTGCGGCGACATTGTCAAACTCCTCCTAGCCGCCGGCGCGAATGCGGATACCCTGGGCCCTAACGGACTCACGCCGTTGATGATTGCATCCTTCTTCGGGCAGGCGGAAGCAGTCAAGACGCTGCTCGGAGCGGGGGCCAGTCCCGGACGGCGGATACAGGGGCTCGACTCGAGTGGTTCACTGTCACAAGACGCGCTCAACCTGCTGTGGACTGCGAGAACTCACTCTGCGCATGCAGTGGAGACGGCGGAGCTTCCAGACCGAGTTCGGGCGTCGAAAGAGATCAAGAAAAACTGCAACGCGGTTTCCTTGGCTGTTCTGCGTCTTGAGATTTTGAGCGCCACCCATCCAGAGTTCAATCCGTCGTTGCTATTACCTTTCATGGGTCATCGAGAGAACTATCCGAAGGTTTCTTTGCCAGTTTCCCCGAAAGACTCGCTGGAACTCTATCGCAAAAAAGGTCAAGAGTTCTATCCGAGGGACTCTTTGGAACTCTACCGGTCGGACAACCAATTCCATGAGAGGGGTTCTCTGGAACTTCGCAGTAGCGCGCCCTCCAATAGTACCTCAAACGAAGCAACCCGTGCTGTCAGAACGAGCCAGATTTCAGCCAGGGCTATGGGAAGAATTTGAGACGATCGCCATGAGCTTGCTTGGGCTCAATGACAACTTTAAGCGGGGGAATACCGCGGTAAAGCGGCTGAGAGCGTATCGATACCACTCTTTGAATCTAGGGTCGGAATAAGTGTTGACTGTTGAGTCTTCGTGCATGATGGACAATGATAGGAGAGAAAGGGAGTCACCGGTGGCAGATAAGGTTAGTAACTAGCTGGACTTGGAGGAATGTAATCTGTAACTATACGCCCAAGGCTGTGAAGGTGCCAAGTGGTGGATCTGGGCGTTCTGTACTAAACTTGAAGCAACTTGAATCAAGACATGTGCTTTATTATTGAGCATTATGGGCATACAAGGCGGGTATACTGTATTCTAGTGCAGATCAAGGCAGTAAGGGCTTGAACAGATGGCCCGGATCGATCTCTCCGCCGTACGGGCGTCTTTGAACCTTGGCATGGCGAAGCCGCTCTTCAACCGCCGCCGGCAAACCTCAAAACCACGAATCCATGTCAAGGACCGCCGAACCGCCCAGCCTCTTCAAACACACCCAACTTTCCATCCACGTGCGCGGCCATGACTGTGTACAGGTACAGGTATCTGTTATTGTACTTGTGGTCTCTGAGTAAGCAGCCCAACCCCCCCCCTCTCCGTGCGGCTCGTCGAACAACTCACATCGCCCAACTCAACCTACTGGCTCGAGACATCAGACGAAGAGTCTCTCCAAAAAAACTCAAACTCCACCAAGCTCCGTGGATCTGGAGTCTTCCAAAAACCACACAGTACCCGTAGGTTCCAACGTGTTCTAAGACACATACGATGTAAACTTGCAGACACCATCCGTGGTGTGTATTCTTCTGTACAGGGAGTCTGTAGAATCTCTTCGACACCACCACACCGCCATCACGATCGTCGCCATCGCGATCCCGCCATGTCTGTGCAGGTCGTCTGGCCCTTTCTTGCCACGCCAACCAACCCTTTCCCCATCTTCAGCTGCCGAGCAAGCTTCTTCGTTCCCTCCAGGGGAAAGAAAAGAAACTCTGACACGACCACAACCAGGAAAAGCCGAGGGGAAGGGGGGGCCTCGTTCGGCGGCTCCAAAATGGGTTAACGATCGAAAAAGGGGCCCCGGGGATCGAGTTCCGAATCCCGCCTGTTCGCTCGTGCCGTCAATGCCATTAACGAATCTACCATAACGTCTCCTCCAACCCCCTCTCCCCCTTCCGAGAGCCGAGTCACGGGCAGAACAGAAGCCTGCGGATTCCCCTTCTATAGACTTTCAACTCCAGCCAGTTGTTGGCCTCGTCCGCATACACACACACACACACACACACACCTTCAAAACACACAGACACAGACAGAAAAGAGATGCAAGCAGGTGACAAACCCGCACGTGTCGAACAATAAAGAAAAAGAAGAGGAAGAAGAAGAAGAAGTAAAAAAAAGGCTCAAACTTTCAACAGACATCAGCTTCACCGTCCAATCCTCGCCCGTCCATCCAAACGACACACGCCCACGAGGCACGAAAGACGAAACAACCGCCACCCAACATCGGCCGAAAACGCCCCCCTCCCCCCTCCCTCCCAAGTCTTTGCGTTCAGAGCAATTTGTGTGTGTGTGTGTGTGTGTGTGTACTTGGAGTACATCTACCTGTAGTAAGCCCAACGTTGAAGCACGGTTGAAGCCTTCGTCTCACTTCCGCCTCTCGCCAATCTGTTCCTCTCTCCCCTCCCCCTTACCCTCCCTCTTACCCTCCCCGTCCGGATCTGTTTTACTATCCCGGGGTTCCCGGCGGGTAGTGATTCCCACCCCCCCTTTCTCCCCCTTTTCTTTGAACAAAGTGTCGGCGATGACGAAATCTCACTCATGCCCTTTTGCCCCCCCCCCCCCCCCCCCGTTTCTCTCCAAATAGGCCTCTTGTACATCGTATGAGATCCGGAACCTCTCCCGGCGGCTGGGAAGGGCCACCACGTCTCTCTCCCTTCACCTCGAGCACACGACAGCCAGAACTGACGCTGACTCCAGGTATTTCCATAATCGTACATTCATGCCCCCAAACACCACCATCCAACCAGCTTCCAGCCTCTCTCTCTCTCTCTCTCTCCACTCCTATCTCAGTCTCAGCGCCAACCGTGGAGGACCACACACACATGCACACACACACACACCCCTGTTCCTCGCAACTCTGAAGGACCTACCCGCAAGGAAAGTCGTGGTGGCGCAGGCGTCGCAAAAGAAGAAAAGAAAAGGAGGATTTCTCCGATACCTGCTACCTGCTAGGCAGGCAATCATACCCATCCCTCACCAAGCATCCTCCTCGCTCGCCAACCCAAAGCAAGAGGAGACCCCCCCCCCCTTTCTTCCATGAACCGCCCATCCCCACGTGTCGTCGTAGTCATAACCGCCCGTGAAGGGGGATCGTCCACCGTCCCGTTCGCGGCTCCTCCCTCCATCTTCCCTCCATCGGGCCACGCAGTCGAGCGTCTCCCCCTACACATGCTACTACAGAGTCTCCCCCCCTGAGAACTCAAAACACCACACTCCTCGCTGTCAAACCCCCCCCCCCCCCTCCTGTCCTCCTTTCGCCTCCATCATCTCCAAGGCACCCCTGTCTCGAAAAGTTCAATAGCCGTGCTGAATGCTTACACTACTGGCACAAGCCGTCTCGGGGAGGGGGGTAAAGACACTTGGCGGCTCGGTTCGGGATAAACGTCCGCCCCCGTCTCCATCCGCACTGCATTCCCCTCCTCTTAAGAAGACCTTTGGCGTGTACACGAGAGAGTCAGGCGAACAGGCGGCTTGCTTGGGTGTGATGCCGCGGTGATGCCATGTAGGAGAAACATTAGACGAGAAAGGGGGTATCAAGCCAGGGTACAATCCCCCAGAGCACTTTACAGCACATCAGTCTAATCATGCATGGTCAAGTTCACATCAAAGTCGGAACCAGTTTCTCCGAGCATCAAAGTCTTCCATCTTTCTTCTTCAAGGTCCCAAAATATAAAAAAAGTTACACATTTCAGGGAATCAATATTCACACACGGCGGTAGACGTAGTTGTCCAGGTATATCCGAAGAAGAAAAAGAGAGAAAAAAAACACCCGGCACAGAAAAGACAACGCCAAAATACGTGCTATCCCTCCCCCCCCCCTCCCTTCCCATCCCACAAGACTTGTGTCGTGTGTTCTAAAATGCGGGCGAAAGCGAGCGTGGAAACAGCCTAGCTGCAAAATGAATGCGCCGACCGGTTTCCCTAACCCCCCAAAGATATTGGATATTTTGATGATCCCCTTCGAATGATCCGTAGTCATAATGCGTGACCCCGTAAGCAAGCCCCCTCTTCCCATCTTGATTCCATTCCTTCATCCCACTTCCAAATCACATGGATGTTCCATCGTTCGTCTTTCTTTCTCTCTCTCGCTCTCTCGCTCCCTCTCTCTCTTCCTCTTCCTCCCCTCCACATCTGTATTATTACAGCAGAGTATTATATTCAGTTGATCTGTGATGGCACATCGTTCCTCCTGAGCGCTGGCAACGACTCCAGCCGCAGCTCCAGAGGTGGCCGGCGGATGTCCAGGCTCCGGCTGGGCGCGCGTCTACCACCCGGAGTGCGGGGATGCGCAACGTTGACGCGGCCACCACGCTCCGAGATACGCGCCGGACCCTCGTCCGAATCCGAGTCCTCCTCGGCCTCGTCATAGCCATAGTCGGCGAGCCGCGCAAAGTAGTCGGCCATGCCGTCCACGCTGGGGGTGCCCACGATTACGTCGTACTGCGGCGGCGGCGTCTGCAAGGGGAGCTCGTGCCCGGCGTGCGGCGGCGGCGGCGTCTCGGCATCGAAGGCCGGAGGGTTGTATGACGGCACGCGTAGGAGATGGATCGGGCGCGGGTGAGTGTCGGCGTGCGGGTCCATGGAGGTTTGGGAATTCGGCGGCGAGGCACGGCCGGGGCCGCTCGTGGTCGGCTGCGGAGACGGGAGATGTGCCGCTTGAGGCGGAGCGGGAAGGTTGTCGGATCCGTCCAGGACTGTGAGGGCGCCGGTCGACAAGTTGTTTGGCGACCCTTCGGCGGGCCCAGAGATGGTCACCGCATCCGGGCATCCGCACGACGTCTGGCGGCTCTGGTTTAAGCCCACGTCGGGACCCGAGTACTCGGGCAACGACGTGTTGGCTTGCGTGGCGCGGCAGTTGAGGACCGTAAACGGCGAGTCGATGCTGATCTCGAAGTGACGGCGCTTGGTACCGGTAGGATCCTCAGGATCAAGACGGGAGATTCTCATGACAATCTATCGAGGTTGGTTGTGTTAGTTGGGGTGTGCTCTCTCCATGGTGTTATATATAGCCATGTTGGCACGCCAACATTTCATTCAAACACCGTGAATTAAGAAGAGACAGCAAGCATGTTTTACATACCTTGATCCAGTGGTACACGTTGACGTTCTTCCAACTGCAATCGGGATGCAAGCGCAACTCCTTGCTCTTGGCCATGGTCTCGCAAGTGGGCAGCTGGACGTTCATCTCGATCTCGGTCGAGCCCCAGTAGCTCTCCAGACCGAGGTCCAAGTCGCCCAGAATATTGTCGACCGGTTCGGGAAGAGGCTGCGGCATCACGCCATGGCGGGAGGCGTCGGCGGCGCGGCGCATGGCCGCGGACTCGCGGGCTTCCCGGCGCTGACGCGGCGTCAGCTCGCCACCGTTGAGCACGCGGACGTCCGATGAGGCGTAGGCTGCGTCCAAGGGCTTCCCGGCCGTCTTCTCGAGAAGGAGTATCTTCCGGCCCGGGTCCTTGCGCGTCACTCTGCGGTCGTTGGTCCAGTATTCGACCGACTCCGTGACGAAGACCTTGAGCTTGTGGACCTGGACCTTGGCAAGCGGCGTCAGCTTGAAGGCGATGGGGATTTTGGTGCCGATGGGGAACGATTTCCCCGAGATGATGATGTCGTAGTGTAGCTGGTCCTCCCACTGTCGGCTGATGGAGATGGGCTCCGTCATCTCCAGCGAAAGCTGGTCCGGGACGCGCACGATGGCCACCTCCTTGGACCCATGCAGGTTGGGCTTGAAAGCGCCGGCGCGCTCGACCGTCGCCTGCAGCTCCCACTTGACGGATCCATACTGCAGCTTGGTCGTCTCCAGCTGGTGGTGGTCGATGGGCAGCTCAAAGGTGTACTCGTACACGCCAGGGTAAAACACCTTGTAGCCCTTGGCCTGGTTGCCGCTGGGGTTGTCGCCCTTGCCGAAGCTACGCGATTGGTTCGACTGCAGAGACAGACGCTTCAGCTCCTTGGCCGTGAGGCCGCCCTGTTGTTGCCTGTTGTGCGGTACCGACAGCATCGACGGCGACATGGAGTTGCGGGGCGAGCTGGACACGGGCAGGTTCGTCGATGACGAGTTGGAGGAGCTGTTCTTCAGCATGTAGACGCACTGGTTGCCGTACTCGGATTCCCATCCGTCGTTGACGGCGTTGAAGAAGGTCAGGACCTGCGTCCGCAACGATTCCTCCTCGTACAGGTCGACCTTGAGCGGGGGGATCCCCTCGGGCCATTCCGTGCGCGCCTTGCCGACCAGCTTCAGGCTGACGCCCTTGATCTTGACGTTCTTGGTGACCTTCAACTGCAGCTTGCCGCGCAGCAGCGCCGTGCCGCCTTGCGAGTGCTGTCGGTGCCCGTCGTGGTCGAAGCCCGTCAGGAAGATGTTGGGCTCGGCCATGAGGATCGAGCAGCTGACGCCGCTGCCGTGCGCCACGGGCTTGGGGATCTCGGTGACCATGGACGTCACGTTGCTCTTGGCGCTCCGTACCGACATCAAGCTGCTACGCTGGCCGGGTGTGTTGTATGTAGAGCTCATCAGGGGCGGGCGCAGGGCCTCGGCCATGGCGGCCGATCGCAGGGCCATGGTGTCTTCCTCGGGTACCACCAAGTCCACCTCGCGGTAGGTGGAGAGTCTGTTGAGGAGGCTCGTGGCTCTGCTGGGTGGTCTCGAGAGGGTCGGTCTCGAAAGGGTGGACGAGCACGACGCGGATCTGCTGGGAACCTGCTTCTGAGAGAGGGAGAAGAACTGCTTGATGCTGAACTTCAGCGACGACTTCCCCAGCGATGTCGTTGTCGGCGAGACGGCCTTGGACGGTTTCCTCCTCTTGGCGGGGCGTTCGGGCTGCGGCCTGAGTTCGTGGGGTACGAAGCCCGATGGCCACGAGGTGATGTGTATTGATCGTGGTCTGACCTGGCGGGCGCGGATGGGCGGCGTCGGTAGGCGGTTTTGTTGTGGTGTGGGAGGGTCGAGGAGATATCTGGGGCAGTAGTAGACGCCGCCTCGGGTGGATGTAGGAATCCAATTTTCCGTACGCCGAGATCGCTCCGAGTCTGTCATGGTGGTCGGCATTGTTAGACACGGTTGGCTGGCAGAGACGGCATGAAGGACGTGGCCGAGTGACAAAAGAGTCCGCAATCACTCAGCCGTGGGGGGGGAAAGTCGGGGAGGAAGAGAAGGTGATGGCAAGTGAGTGCGGGTATGCCGAGTATAAAAAGTAGCGTGCAACAGAATACGACGGCAGCAACGAGACAGGGAGGTCAAGATAGAGTGAGTGGGTGTTTTAGTAGGCAGGTATTGGTGATCAGGGACAATGGAATAATAGTAGGTAGGACTCGGGAAAGGCTAGTCCGGGGGGGGGAGTGTTGAGCAGATGAAGTGCATGAGACGGTTCTATGCGCTGGCAAAAAGCAAGTGAGGGTATCCATAGGAAGAGGAGACGTGGATGTGTAGGTCGGGTCGGCCAGGAGCGTCGGGCATCGAGGCGAGAGAGTTACAGTAGGGATGATGGGGGTTTGAAGCGGGATGCAGGGTTGGACCGTGATAATGTGCTGCGGTGATGGGACACGGCGCGGTGCGAGCACTCTGCTGCACATGGAGAGACTTGGAGAGACAGGCATGGAGGGGAGGGGGAGAAGGGGGGAGGGGGAGGAAGCATAACAAGAGATATGCGTCTCTAAGCTGAGGTACAATGATGAGACGGATGGAGATGGGCGGTAGAAGGGGAGGGAACAGAGGTACTTTGGAAGGAAAGCAGGGCGTACCGGTAAGATCAGAGTACCAGAGGCACAGAGACACAGAGATAGAGATAGAGTGAGAGTGTCAGAGTGAGCGTCAGGCGTGCATGCGATCAGTCAGTGACAAGAGCCGGGGGGAGGCTTAATCACGTCCCACTCTCGGACCTCCTGCTGGGGGGGGAAAAGCAAGAACTCTCTGATGAGGGTTGTTTTGGCGGAGAAGGAAAAAAAGTCTAGTTGCTAGGTACAACGGGAGGATCAGTATGGCATGCGGGTGCGGGATGAGGTACGTGTGTGTGTGTGTGTGTGTGTGTGGGTGACAATGGCAATGGTCAGAGAGAGAGACAGAGAATGAGCCACAATGGATACTGGAGATTTGAGTGAGCGAGGTGCCCTGCAGCCAGTTCCAAGTCAACGTCGGCAGAGAGATGCTGCAGTACTCAGAGTCCGGACCAGTCAGGTTCCGTCCGTGTTGAGTGGATGTCTCACGTTTTGCCTTCAGACTGCCGCAGTGAAAAGTGAGGATGGGGAGCCCCGCGCGCAACGACGCCACAGGTGACAGGACCACCTACCTGCTGAGGTCGGGTCGTGTTATTACACTACCTGCTTGGGTCTCGGCAAGGGGAGAGTGAGAGTTGTCTGTGGTGTGGGGGGGGGGGGGGGGGGGAGATGATGATGAGATGGGCCAGAGATGGGCTAGAGATGGGCCAGAGTCGAGCCGGCTTCGACGAGTGAGGGGTGTTGACGACAGGGAAGATGTCGACAACTACGACCAAGAAGAGTGAGTGAGGGGCGGTATGCAGGACGTGGTGGGCGGGCAGGAAGAAGGGGTAGGGAGAGCCAAGCGAGGGCGAGGCGAGGCGAGGCGATTAGAGTCGATGACCCGGTAATTGCCCTTGTTTAAGCGGGGAAGTGAAGGGAACACTGAAGGTGAAGGGTACGGGCGGGTACGGGCGACAAGGCGAGCGAACGGGAAATATGAGAGAGCGGAGGGAGGAGGGCGAGGGGAGGGAGGGAGGGAGGGCAAGGGGGGACCGGACCACATGTGAGCGCACGTACGGTGATGAGTGAGCGAGTGGGTGAATTGAGTGAATGAGTGAGTGAGTGGGTGAGTGAGTGCAAGTGACGGGTAACAGGCAATGGCCACAACTGTTGCAACGGTATCCCAACCTACAGTGTACCTGTAGAGGGGTTCTGGATGCCGAATGAGAAATAGTGGGAAGAATTGCCTTTGTCACGCCAGGCTCGTTCTCTCAAGTATCCATCCAACCAAATCGCGGGATTGGTTGCGACGGCGGACTCGACGAACAATGTGCAAGGATGATATGTCGGGCGGGGGGGGGAGGGTATGAAGAAGACAGAAGACGAACAAGAAGAAGAAGCGACTCTGCGACGCGGTCGCTGCGGGTGGTGTACGATGTACGGTGTGCGGTGTGCGGTGTACGCCCTGTGTGTCCCCTACCCTTCCCCCTCTTCAAGGATTCGGGGGGGTTGCGAGCTGTGTATTTTTTTGGGGGGGCTGGCGGGAGGTACGGGGAAGGAGAAGGGCGAATGGATGCTGTCTCCTCTCGGTCTGCTCGCTAGAGCTGGACGAGGCGACGCGGGGGCATGTCATGGGTTGAGATGAGATGGGACGTTTGGAACGAGCGGAAGAAGGAACAACGAAACAAAATCAGTAGATTGAGGTATAATGGCAGGGCAGGGGGGCTGGATTATGGACGGACGTACAATATGGAATAGCTTACACAGGCGCGCGAGGCGGGATGAGATGGAATGGGTGTGTGTGTGTGTGTCTGTCTGTCTTGTTTCTCTATCTCTTTCTCGCTTTTCCCTGAGGGTGAGTGAGTGAGTGAGCGAGCGAGCGAGTGTGCTACGTCTTCCCAAGCCTTTTTGTTTCGTGGACGGAACGCGGCGAGCAGCAGGATAAGACGGCACGGTTAGAATGGCGATTCGGATTGATCGCGTCGTAGAGAGAGATGGATGTATGAAGGACGGATGGCTGAAAAGGAGACGGCGCAAGACGAGGTCAAGTAAGGTACTGACTGACTGACTGACTGACTGACTGACTGAGAAAAGAGCCGGGTGGACTGGAACGGACGGCAACCATGGAAAAAGTTGGTGTTGGCGGCCGAGAAAACACCTTACGTAGCCCGACGGCACATAGCCCAATCCCGAGGGCCATGCCAGTCTGGGCATCCGCAGTTCTCTCTTGGTGTTTCTCCAGGTGTCGACTGACCAAACTAACTAAACTCTCCTCCCAAAGTGTGCTGCTTCCAGCCCCCGGAGACCTCTGATCTGCTTTGCTTTGCTCTGCTCTCTCTGGCTTGTGTTGTTGTTGCTGCTGCTACTGCTGCCGCCCACCGGATGCTCGGGAACTTCCTCAACTCATGATCAACATATGATGTATTGGAGATATTACTGGACCCTTTGCTTGCCACAATTTCTTCTAATCAGGGGGGGGGTGACTTTGGGACTTCTCGTTCGTACGTGTAGTGCTCGTAGTGCTAGTGCCCGCAGCCTCTCACTGCCAGTTCACAGTTGAGTGTAGAATGTGGGCTCTGATGCAGGCTTAGTTAGAATTGAAGGCTGTGCGAATTGCGATATCTTGACGGTGCAAAAGCCATCGCTCTCAGTGTGTACTTGTAACCACATAAGAAAGAGAGAGGAACCCACTGCAGTGTAGCGTGTAAAGTACGAGAGTCAAGAACGGGTTGGCGTGATTCGCGGCCGGGTGTGAAAGACTGAGTGAACGACTCGGCACACAACGGTCCGCAGTGTAGAGGCTTCTTCAGTTGACCTTCTTTCTGCGTCGTTGTCGACGTCCGGGCATGTCCTTGAATGCTGCACTGGTAACAGGCTTGCGCCGTCGGGACTTATCTGCAGGCAATGCCCAGGCAAGTCGTGTGATGGGTCGCGGGCCAAAAGCGCATAGCCGTAAAGCAATATCGGCCTACTATGGACCTTCTGTGTCTTCCCTCCGCTGTCTGCTGGGGAAACGCCCGACGGTGATATCGAATAGTCGTTGTCCCTGATCCGTAGGTCTCTGTTTTTTGTTAATGTTAATGGTGTTAATGGACAACGCATTGTCGAAGGGCCCCTGACCAACTAACTCGCCGATACTCCCGATGTCCTTCTGGAAAAGGAAGAAGATGCGGCGGAAGCCAATTCGTCGTGTCAACTCTGCCCAAATTCGTGGCCGTCATCGTGTCGGCGTGCCCTGTTGGCGTGTCTATTTCGTACTAGTGCCTCTGTAGTCCCAACTATGTGCTGCCTCTTCCGAATCGATCAACACGAATCTGGCACCAAGTGAGTTAGACGATGAACACAGACCCCAGCATGCCGAGGTTTCGGCAGACGTGCCGCCGGGCTCCCTTTTTTTTTTGTCTTATCCGTTAGGGGACAAATGATTGAGTGTTGGTTACTGATCAACTTCGGCCGGCCAGTCTGCATCATCACCTTCCAAATATCGCCGCCGAGGTGAAGCATGTCGTTTTGGTGGATGTCTCGAGCCATTACGAGACTCGACGACGACCAAGCCGCACACATCCACTTTGCGGAGCCACAACAGGCAATGGCAATGCAGGTCACGCCACTCCGGGCGATGGGGACGGGCATCGGGGCTGAAGGGTCCCCTCTGTTGCAACTAACTGCGATTCCGCAAGAGTTCCAAGGAAATCCAAGACCAATCCCTGAAAGACCCTACGTGTCTTGGTAGTCCTGTGAGAACCCCACGCCGCCATCATTGGCTCGTCCGAGGGATCATGAGCCATACTCCTCGCCACACTATCTTGGAAAAGCCGTGGTGGAATCATCTTTAAAGACCTATTAGGGGTTGGAACAAAACGAGGTGCGGCCAAGTGCGAATGAGACACAGCAGAGGGAGCGGAGCGTCTCTGCAAGTCCCATCGTCCGCCGGTGCCACCGGCTCCGAACCGTGCGGCTCCAAACGACCATGTTTCAGTCGCACGCGTGTTTGCATCATGGCTCTGTCCATGTCATATGCTCCTGTTTGTTCTTCTACAATGTATTCTCTCGCATTGAGACGCAATCTCTGCCATCTCAAGTCTGGCTGGTGTTCCAAACCGCGAGATCCGGGTTCGCTAGGCCAACCCAGGAAGTGTTGCAGTGAGACTAGCGGCCGGGGTCACGACAGGGAACCACGTTGCAACAGGAGGCCGGCTCTGCGCCTTGGAAGACGGGCGGAAGACGGGTTTTCCAACGCGGCTTCTCCTCCTACGCACCGCAGTGACTGTGGTGCCCTAGACGGGCAGTAAACACCCAACAGGCGGTTCTTGTAGCGGTGAGAACGGCAGGGCTGGCGATATGAGTGAGTGGCAAAGAGCCTGACGTGGATATCCCAGCGAGCAACTATGCGATGCCCCCCGCCGTCCTCCGTCGCCCAATCTTAGGCCTCGGATTGTGGCACGGCCAAGGGAGTGTGAGAGAAGTTCAGTCGCGAGTCCATCAAGAAGGCTTGTTGGTTGGGGAAGAGAGTGAAGTCCCTGCAGCAGTACATCGTTAGAGCAGCAGCGCTGCAACTGGCGCTGCGGTTTGGAGAAGATGCCAAGGGGGTTTCCAAAGAGGGCGGATTCGCACCGGGCGGGCAGCAAGTGGGACGCCTGGGATAACGACCGCGACTGCATGTGAGCTTGTCAGTCAACATCCTAGGGCAGGCCAGTCAGTGCCTGCCTGTAGGACCATCCAGCATCACCTTAATTGGCAAATGGCGGCGATGACGACGGAGCTTGATGCAGGTGTATGACATGCCAGCAGGAAGAGCGACTCGGCGGGAACTTGGAAGAGCACTGCATCATTCAAACACCCGGAACAGATGCCATTGCGCGTGTGGCTCGTTCGACACGTCGGACACGTCGTTGGCGAGGTAAGGTTGGCCATAACCTAGCGAACGCATCACTGCATCGAATCAAAAGCGAGTCGGTCAATACGGGCGGTCTGGACGCAGTGCAAGTCTTGTGCGAAAGTCGGTAGCGAGCAGCAGAACAAGGCAGAGAGTCGAAACAAGGCTTTAGCGCGAATTGGAAGGCGATGAGAAACAGTAGCGCGGTTATGCGGCATGCAGATAAGTCAGTTGGGTGTCGAGAAAAGAGACGGGTGTGCGATGCTCCGTACTTAGTGTACAAGACGCGTGTGTCTATCTGACTGCGTGTGGGTGGGCGGGTTGGTCGAGAAAAGTCGGATAGATGACAGGTATCTAGATAGCGAATTGCTGTAGTCCCGGCAGTTAGTACCTGGCAGACGCAGAGGGAGTCTGGGGAAAGGGAGAGGGGAATCGATGACTTGTGAGTGAGTGCGTCACTGATTCACTGCATTGTTAAGTACTCTGTAGACTTGTGGTTGTGTGTGTGTCTGTGTGTTTGTGTGTTTGTGCGTGTGTGTGACAGGGAACGTTGGGCAAGGTTCGGGCGAGAGGTCTGACCGTCGCGCGTGAAGTGACGGGTGCCGCGGTTGCTGATGCAGAACCAATGTGTAACTAGGTCGGTCGGTATACGTCCTGTATCCGTACTGTAAGTACATCCGAGCGAGGGTTCACGGAATAGAATTCAAGTCGTCGCATCGCATCCTGTCCTGTCCTCTTCTGTCAGGCAAAAACGGTAGTCGTCGGCGTGGCCGGGTGTTCATCTTCCACTGGCGAATGGGTTAAACGAAGCATTTGATAACTGGTCGTTGTTGATGTTGTGTCTTGTATTGCGAACCGATGGAGGCCAAAAGGTGGTTGGTTGGTGATGATGTGGTGAAGGCATGACAGAGACACACACATACACACACAACACACACAGGGTCGAGCGAAATAGACCAAAAAGGAAAGGTGTACGTACGTACGTACGTGGGGAATGGAAATTCTCGATTCGAAGGGAAGGAAGGTGTGGGGAAGCGCCCCCCTTCCAGCCTTCAGCCACTTCCTTCTCCGGGCACCGCCAACACCAGTACGTACATCGTAGCTGCCATGATCTGGGATCGACGCCGCTGAGGTCATGGCAAGCTCTAAAGTGGGGCTCTGAGTCGCGGATTCGTAACCTGCTGCCGCGCTGCACCCGCACCTGCCCAGCCCGCCCCTGCAAACCCTGTCTGTCTGCGCTGCTGCAGTCGCGATGCATCGTGTCTTGCACCTGCCCGCCCCGCCAGAATGTCGAGCATGTTGGGAAGGGAGCGAGTTCGAATTGGGGAAAATTGAGCAGGAAGGAAGACGACAAAACTGGATGACTGGCGGTGGGAAGGACAAGAAGAGGAAAGAGGAGCAAGCATTCGCTGCCACTTTTAACTCCATGTACCCATGTACCTATGTACCTAAGTAGGTGTAGGTGTTGGTAGCCTGAGGAATGACATCCACCCCTCATCCCCTCCCTGGTGCGCGATGTTCTGATGCCGGCCAAAAAAACCAAGAAAAAAATCCCGACCAAGAAAACCCGCAAGAAAAAAACCCTCGCATCGTCCCAATTGGAAACAACGCATTATCAACAGAGCCCAATGCAGTCAAGCTTGTGCAGTCTCAGAAAGTACAACACATCACAACACAACAAATAGCCCCGGCTGGACAATATTGGGATCCATCACCCATGATTCAATGCACTCACTGACTGAACCAAGGCACAGACACAGGCAAAGGCAAAGGCAAAGGCATTTACCGCACGCATAGGTACGTACGGTAACATCAGCTTCCGGAGCTAGCTCACCGCAATCCACGTCGTCTCTCGAGCTCGAGGGGGAAGCACGAAAAACACCAATCTTCATGTACATGATTGTACATCCGCCGGCACCGGCACCGGCACCGCGATCGGCCAACCTGTTGAACGAAAAGAACCAGAATTACCTTGTCTTCTCCACGTTTCTCGACTCTTCATCGTCACAGACTGTTCAAGATTTGCAGACCCCCCCGGTCCCCGTTCGACAAACCCTTTACCCTTCAGGCACACCTCCGCGGGGGACTGATGCCGATCGGCGGTATCTGCATGTCTCCCCCGGACATACATGTCAGTCCTCGATTGGAGCCCAATGAGCAGCCTCGCCGACCATCCCAATCGTCAATCGTCAACCCGCAATACCACATCCCTCAACGCCGTTGGTCCTCCGAACCCCGTATCGCCCCGTCAGCTTTGCTTCCGGTTCTGTCTCCGAACTGCCGCCCGTTGCCTGTCGCACGTCACACACATCGCTCGGGTTGTTTTCTCGCCGGCTTCCCCAATCCGGCAGCCTCAGCATCGGCATCAACGTCAGCCTCAGAAACCGCGCACCCCTGACGCCGTCCATCTTCGTTTTGTTTGCCTCATCTGCTGTCATCTATCCTTCCATCGCCTGCTTCTCTCGGATCTGCACCGCCAAATCGGCTTCTGTCAGCCACAGGATCCATCTCCCTGGAGATCCCGACAAGAAAACTCCGCGCCAACCACTGGGGCCTGCGAGCGCTAGATTGATTACCTAGGTTGTGTGTTAGCGTGCTTGTACCGACGCGAGAGGCCTGACTATGACTAACCCGCGAAGCGGATACCGGCTTGGGTGGCTCTAATATTGGCTGGCGTCGGGCATTACCGCTCACCCCTAGGGCTTGATAGCGCCTGCCTGTCATGCCATCAATTTACTGTAGCTGGCCTCACTCCTGGTGCGCGCGACCAACATTAGGTCCGCCCCCAAAGAGAACGAGGCAATCTTGCCACGGTCGTCGTCCGGGCCGTGTGGAAGGCGCTGAGTGCTGAGTGGACTCTTCTGAATAAGGCCTAAGGCCTAGACCCGTGTCCCCGGAGCGCCGGCATACCCGTCTGTTGCTCACATCATGGTGCGTGCCATGTCGGAAGCCCGTTTGACGGACGCACCACGCTGCTACCAAGGTGTGCTCCCCTGCCGACACGCCGGCCGACCAATCTGGCCACTCACACACACTCACACACACTCACACACAGCGTCGCTGTCGGCGCCGCCTTGTTTGCAGCTCAACACGGAATCTGCCATGGCTCGCTTTTATGTGCCGGATACGATGATGCATTGCACTCACTGCCACAGCCCTCGATACACATGCCATGCAGCTGCTGCTTGGACCCTTTGGCGACCCCCGCCAACGATACCTGGGTAGCCAACGAACTTACTATCCCTGCGGCGGCAGGGCATCTGCCAAGTTTGTCGAGCTTCTTCGCCGTGCAGATGCAGATGCATGCACTTGGTGCCTGAATCACCGATGTTGCGAATCCTGTGCCTCAGATGGATCATGACACGGCACTGGCGTCGCGCCGCAATGGTACATACAGCCTCGGCCTAGGACGTGCAGCTCTTGTCTCGCCTCCGTGCTGGCGTCGGCAGAACTCTAGAGATCATGGATGTCTTGAGGTCTACCTACAGATACTCTCTTGAAGGATGGATCTGGTCGTCTATGTGTGTCCCAGCAACAAGTGCATTGTCATCATGATGGATATCGTCGGTACCATTGTGGTTGGTTTTTTTCTTTTTTTTAAAGGGAAAAGGGCGCTCGCTCCTTGAGTCCTCGTGTCGTCAAGAGCCATCACGTAGAGCAGAAGGGAAATAAGCAATCCTCTGCCGTCGCTCTCTCTCATGACTGAAGGAGCTGGTGCTCTCATGACATGCGATATGCCAGGCGATGATGTGAATGGCGGACATGGCTCAAAAGACGAGGACCAGAGGGTCGAGTTTCTTCTCAGTCCTGAATGTCCTGATATTCCCACCTGTGTCTGCCTACCGTGTTGCCTCTGGACTTGGAGGCAATATTAGTAAATGCATCGTCCTCTGTCCACCCTTCCAGGCCCTTACCCTTGGACGACCTTCCTCTCGCCCTCCACGGGCTCCTCCCTCCTCCTCCGGAACCCGTCAAGAATCAGCCTCGCCATCTGCCCGTTCGTGATCGGGATCTCCTTGTCCCCGACCCTCTCCCTCCGGACCTCCTCCTCCGAAGCCCAGACATAGTCGGCGTGCTCATCCGGGTCGATCCTCACCTCCATCTCGTCCCCGTCCCCGTCCCGGTCCCCAGTCTCTCTCACCCGGACCTCGAACGCGAAGCGGCAATAGACGGCCGTACCCGTGCGGTTCGTGAAGACGCTGCCGGGCTCCCTCGCGGCGCCCTCGCTGACGACGCGCACGACCTCGACGGCCTCGAGCCCGGCCTCCTCCCAGAGCTCGCGCGCGCAGGCGGCCAGCAGGCTCGCGTCGTCGTCGTCGGCGCCGCCGCCGGGGGTCTCCCAGCGCAGCGGCATGCTGTCGTGGGCGGCGCGCTGGACCAGGAGGACGCGGCCGCGGCGGTCGAAGACGAGGGCGCCCGTCGCGAGGCCGTCCCACGACTTGGCGTTGGCGGCGAGCCAGGCGCGCGCGGGCGTGTTGTAGGGCTCGAGGGAGGGCGGGTAGGCGAGGTCGAAGGCCGGGGGCGGCATCTTTGGCGCCGGTTGCTGGGCTGTGGTGGTGGTGGTGGTGGTGGTCTCTGTCGTTGTTGTTGCTGGTGCTGCTGCTGCTGCTGCTGCTGCTACTGCTGCTACTGCCATGGATGCTGCTGCTGAAGGGGGAGTCGGATTAGTGAATGAAAAAAATGAGTGGGAAATAAGACAGGACGGTTTGAGATAAGCCGGGTGAATTGGAGATGAAATTGTGGTCTTTGTGTTCTTGCGGCTGTGAGATTGATTTTTTAAGTGAGGGTTTCGCGGGTGCGGGATGAGCGGGATTTGGACCTGTCCCCCCCCCCCCCCCCCCCGGGTGGGCAGCAGTAAAGTAGGTAAGTGGTCTGGGTCTAGTTGCGCCTTGGTTTCGGCTCTCTCGCCTTGTCATACGTCTGACTCGGAGGCTGAAAACGCCTCTTTTTGCCGCTGTTGCCTGGATCCTCGATGTAAGCTCTCACGCCCCCGCGAACAACGGCGGCCGGCCGGGCGTTGACCGCTCTGGGGTGCTTCGGTGAAGTTCGCGGTGAACGTCCGTCGTCGTGGCTGGTGTTGGTTGGCCAGTGTCTGTCAGTGATGCACGCCCGGGATGGATGGATGTATGGGCCGGCCGGCCCGGCGGAGTGCTCCATCAAACGGCGGGTGACCGAGAATAGGATGATGACGGAAATCACTTCTTCATCATGTCTTCATCGACGAGACCCCACGAGTGTTGACGGGGGGGGCCTCTCAGTCCGGAGAGTCTTGAGCGGTTTCCGCATTGTGTCGACTCGTCCCCGGATGGCCACATTCCTTCCATGTCATGTTCAAGAACACAACCCTTTCGAAGTGTGTGGTTAGTAGGTATTCAGCCTAGTCCTACGAGGTGGTGAACTAGATTGGACCTGGACCCTCATCCATGGAAATGTCATGATGGATTTCCAGCTATTCCACGCTCTGCACCGCCAGCCATCATCAGCCAGTCCTTAAACGCTGTCCCTGAGTAGACGCTGCCGGTTCAAGGATCGCCTTTGGGAACGCCAACAATGAGGTTGGACAAGTTGACAACCGAAAGAAAACTACCGGTTCTCTTCGGACTAGCCCTGCGGCTGACTACCTCATTTGCTCCATTCAACCACACCACACAGTTCCAAGAAAGACTCTCCCTACCCGCACCAACCCCCCGGGGCCTACATTATCAACCTGTTCCTCAGCGCTCCCAAACAACTGGACTCGGCCTTGCCCTCGGCGTCTGGTGGCCTTTCAAGTTCCGCCCAAGCTTCCGTCTACTTCCTCTTCTTCTTGCTCTTCTTGTTCTGCTTGCGGGCGGGTGGCTTTTCGGGCGCGGACTTGGCGGCGGCCTCTCCTGGGGCGGCAGTATCCTTGGGGGCGGCCTCCTCTGGGGCGACGGTCTCTTCGGCTGGGTCTTCTGGTGCAATCTCCTCCGTTGCGGTCTTCTCTTTCTCTTTTGCAGTCTCGTTTGGCGCAGCCTCGTCTGCAGCTCCAAAGTCTCCCCATGCGGACGTGGACTTCCCGAAGCCGCCGTCCTCATCGGCCTCTTCTCCATCAGCCCAATCTCCCACGTCCCCCCATGGAGATGTGGATTGTCCAACGCCTTCGTCTTTGACCGCATCCTTTTTAGGCGCATTATCTGCTACACTATTCCCTCCGAAGACCCCTACCGGAAATTCGGACTGCCAGACGCGGTCGTCCTCGGCCGCCTTCTTCTCCTCCTCCTTCTTCTCCTCCTCCTTCTTCTCCTCCTCCTTCTTCTCCTCCTCCTTCTCCTCTTCGGAAGTATCCTCTGCCGGCTGCTCGTCCGCTAGTACCGCTGGCCAGCGGACTTGAATCTCCTTCTTCTTCCCTTCCTTCTTCAAGCACCTCGCACACAGACACCACTGCACGTGTTGAGCCTGGGTCCCGAAGGGATCCGTTCCGGTCGGGTCCCTGACGGTATCCTTTCCAGCCGATTTCCTGGCGGGATCTTCTCCAGTCCGTTCGTAGACGTGATCGGTTTCAGTCCGTTCGTTGACGGGATCGTTTTCGGTCCGTTTGTTGACGGGATCCTCTCTGGCCGTCTTCCTGGCGCGATCTCCTTCGGTCGGTCTCTTGGCGGTCTTATCTCGAGTAGGCACCAGAGCAAGGGAAAAGAGAGTGAGCGACTTGCAGGTGGAAGCATCCCTGGCCTCGGTGTGAAACCTGTTCGGCCGGGGACACTCCGCATGTCTCTTCTCCCTCCTCATCTGCCTCCTTTCCTCTTTCGTGGTCTTCTCCTCCTCGCTCTTTTCCTCCACCTCCTCCTTCTTCTTCTTCTTCTTCTTCTTTCTTGTGTCCTTCGTTTGCCTCCTCTCCATCCTGGTCTCCAACTCCCGCCCAAAGATCAGGATGGCGCAGGTCTTGATTCCCGGACGGATGTCAATGGGCTTGCTCTTGGCATTGTTCTTTTCCTTGCATTTGCACTTGCACTTGCAGTCACACTTACACTTGCCCCTCTCCTTGTCCCTACTTTCGCTCTGGGGATAGACAATGCACGCCTTACTGCAGGGGCCGTCGCTGTTGCTTTCACCTTTGTTGTCGCTCTTACCGTTAAGCCTGGAGGCTTTCGGCTTCCTGACCAACTGGAGCTCAGACCACGACGTCCTCTTCCGGAGGTTCTTGCGAATGACCTTCTCAGACATGGTGTAGGTGGAACTGCTTCTTGTGGAGGCGATGATGGCCTCCTCTGTCTGCGTGGGTGCCTGGAAGTCTATATGATAAGCTTCTGCGGCGTAGAAACGCTTGCTTTTATGGAACGCGACACAGGCCTGTCTAGTGAATCATACACCAGCTTGGACCAAGGACTTGAGATCGAGTGCCCCTGGTGCTCCATCACGCATTCACATGCAGTGCATTGTGGAAGCATATATAGGAAAGGGGAATTCGATTTCTGCCTCTCGACTTTGCTAGCTACTGATCCAGCCTGCCTGGCAAAAGAAAACCCCCCTTCCCCCTCTGGTGATTCCAGACGTTTCCTTCCTGAGCCTGGAGCCTTTTTGTCGCGATACATCCCGAGGACTCTGATTCCCTGCCGAAAGCTGACAAACTAGGCTGTCTATTAGTGCAAGGGTAAAAGGCTGTGATGTTGCTTCCCACGACGAGAGACCTGCTTGTATGTACATGCCTATAGGTGCATGTTTATTAGAGCTCAGGCTCTGAAGGTCGGGAAAGCCGAGTGTCAGATAATGACGTTGTGTTTGTCGAACCAAGGAAATGTGGACGTTACATATGCCCTTATTCTCCAGTGCTGGGAATTTGGATCCAGGGAGCAGAAGGTTGCTGAAGACAAGAAAGGGAGGGTTGATGTAGGTCGATCTGTACCAAAGTCAAGAGAAAAGCCAAGGCTGCTCGAAAGAGACGTCTTCCAACTTGCTGGGTGAGAAACGAGCGTAGGTGCAAACCGCCAAATAACAAAAGAAAAAGTGCTGCTGATTCCTAGCCACAAGGGAGTTCCTTGTTCCGCAGAGTGAATGCTGCAACGTGCGAGAAACAAAGATAGCGGTGGCCAATTGCCACAGAGCAGGCATTGCTGATGGGAGCTCTTGTCTGTGCCATGTCAGTAAAATGGATGTAAACATAACACAATGCTGGAAGCCTACCCAGTTTGTATAAAACTAGCTGGAACGGTGGAGTTTGAATCCTAAGTAGCTCTTGCTGCAGTGCTGACTCCTCCCTACTGCTTAGGGGTGGTGGCGGTGTTGTGAGCATCGATGGTGTCGAGGGCAGTGATGTCTTCGACAGTCTCAGAAGACTCGGCATCCTGGGCAGCCTCAGAAGTCTGGGAACCATGGCCAGCCTGGGCTTGCTGAACGGTCTCAGATGCAGCAGAAGAGTAGATGGTTCTGGGAGTGCCAATGCTGGAAGGGGTCTCGGGAGTGAGGGGCTGCTGAGGGCGAGAGCTCACGTTGTTGCTCGGGGCGTTAAGGGTATGACCCGTGAATAGCTGGGCCAGGAACTCTTCGTCAAGATAGTCGGCAAAAGTGTCATCCCAGGAGACGGCAGGCTCAGTGCTGGGTCCAGCAGTAGAGTCAATGTTGCGATTCGAAGAGCCGGCACTCGCGTTGTCGGAAGCCAAAGTGTCAGAGTTGGTGGAAGAGCCGATGGCAGACTCGTTGGAGGCGACATTGGCGGACCCGCTATAGGAGGCTTGGCTTTCAGTCTGACCCTGGTGAGAGTTCTGGGTCTGGATGGTGCTGCTTCCAGAAGACTGGCTCGTACTGCCCATCTCTTCTTCCAGCATCATCCTGCAGTATTCCTGCCACTTCCACTCCTCATGGATGTCGGTCAAAAGACCCTGGATATCCTCAGGGAACATGACAAAGATGTCAGGGTTGATGTTACGGATGACACACTGCAGGTGGATGACGAGGCTGGTCAACTCATTGAGGGTGGCAATAGAGTCGCCCAGTTGAGTCTGGAGAACCTGGCGCTGTTGGGCAAAGGCTTGGGCCTGCTGCTGAATGCTTGACATCTGCGTGAAGAGACTCCGAGCTTGGGTGTGCAGCTGGTAGTTGGTGTTCTGCAGACTGTTGATGATCTGGCGCAGCATAGGCATCTCAGACGAGCTAGATCGCAAGGCCTGGTTGCAGTCGCGAAGTCTCTGGTTCTCGGCCCTGGCGGCCACGAGCTCCTGTGCAACCACAGGCAGCGCTCGGTCTGCACGGCGCTGTGCGCTCATGGTCATTGTGGTAGGTGACAAGGGCATACCCTCGTCACCTTGACCATCAATGCCAAAAGGCAAGCGGTTGGTGTTCTGTAGAAGAAAGAATTGTCAGAACTGGAGAAAAGGGGGCTTTATATAGATATTGGGGGGGGGAGAAAGGGAGGCTCAGGCGATTCAAGGATAGGGAGGGAAGGAAGCAAGCAACAAAGTTGGAAGGAGTAATGCTAGATCAGACCGCATGATGCCGGACCAGACTGCCTCATGACAGAGTAGACCAAGTAGCACAAGAGACAAAAGACAAGGTTGGGATGGCAGGTTATTGCAGATCGCAAGACAGACTGAAGAAAGCACTTGGTCTTCCTCAGATGAACCAAGAGATTGCAGGGTCTTTGAGCTGGATTGTGAAACTTACAGGCTGAGAAGTCTGAGACCCCTGGTTCCGGCCATTCTGCCGGCCACTCATCTGGCCTTGGCCACTGACAGCAGCAATCTCCGAGGAGGAAGGGCTGCCAGCACCAAGGCCACCAGGGACAATGGCGATGCCACCACTGGCAGCAGCAGCGCCAGCAGAAGCGAATCGGGCAGGAACTGGGTCCTGGGGAGGCGAGGCAGTTGCATTGGTAGCTACTTTCTTGCCTTTGCTGCGACTGGTGCTGGCAGCGACGGGCTCACCAGCAACAACGGGCTGCTGAGTGGTGCCCTGGGCGTCGGTATCCTGGGGCGCAGGAGGATGGGCAGCGGCGCCAGGGACGAAGTTGGCAGTGCCAGCAACGCCCGTGTAAGGAATCTTGTAGGGAATGGATCCGTTCCAAGACATGATGGCTGCTGAGATGGGTTAATGGGCGAAGGGATTCCGAAATGAGAAAGAATGAGCGTACCTGAAACGAAGGCAGGTCTGGAGCGAAGTTGCTGGTGCTTAGTGATTCTTGCTAAAGCTTAGTGAAGCTTAGTGATTCTTTGTGATGCTTGATGATGAATGATGATTGGTAGAGGCGTGTTTGTGGAAGAAGTTGGTGGCAAGCGTGGATTGACTCGACGAGTTGGGTTGAAGGTTGGGTTGTGAGAGTAGTAAGAGAAAGGAGAAGAATCTGGGGGGGTAGAAGAAAGGTGGAAGATGTATGGGGCAAGAAGAACTGGAAAGAAGACGGGTAGGAGGGAAATAAAAATAACCCAGAGGGGAAAATATTGATCTTGTGCAGCTAGTCTGCCTTTCTCAAAAGAGTTAGCTAAGGGCGGTCAAGCCTCTGGTAGCCCTGATGAAGTATTTTGATAGACAAGAAGGAAGGAACGCGATATTATGTGGGGCCTGTGCTTCGAGACGGCTCTTTGGGTCAGAGGGAGCCGTAGTTCCTGTAGGATAATGAGGCTATGCAGGTGCTGGTGGTGGTGTCTTTGATGGCTGGGCGAGTGTGGTAAAGCCAGCCGGGCAAATGGGCCAGCAGGAGACAAAAGCCCGAGGAGATTTTACAAGAGCCTCAAACAAAGCCATACTTTACAAATAAGATTTGTTTTGTTGACTGATGCCAGTCGGTTTGCTTGGTCAGACAACGACTTGTCCTGGTCTGAATCTCAATGGGCAGGCCTGGAGGCTGACGATGAGATGTGACCTGGCGAGGCATGTCGTCTCTCCAACATGGGCGAAGAGCTTTTAAGATTGACCAATACTACTTGCTTGCGTCTTTCTCACGATACCTTCATATAGCTTCTGCCTGGCTTGGCCAACAAAACATCTACATTGGTCTCTATGCTACTTACACCTAACTAACTCTGCTGGCGAGGAACGGCAAGGAGAAACACGGGGTCGACGGCGGCTACTTTAGCAATCATGATAGAATCGGCCTCGAAAACAGAAATTTCGAAGCGAGGGCAGTTATTCTCTAGAGATGAGACGCGTTGGTTTCCCACCGACATGCAATGAGTTACCAATGACTGGAGCACGACTGGGTGTGAGTAGACAGGATTTACGCAAGGCGCATCGCCAACCGTTCCTGGAGGGATAAGAACGTCGCCTTTATGATTTAAAAAATAAATTAAAAAGTGAAAACAATGACGCCAAGAAAACACTCCTGTAATGCTTCTGGTAACGCGATACCAAGCAGAACTGGCTCGTCACCCCAGCAAATGTCGAACATGACGGATTGGTCGTCGACAGTTAGAGATCACGTGGTCCCGGAGAGGCGTGAAGAACGTCCCCCCCATCACCGGGTGCCAAGAGCCATGCCAAGGCTTTAGCGGCGGGAGGGACAGGGGGGAAAGGTACCTCTCCCGCACCTGCCATCATCCAGGGGACCAGCGTACAAACTCGCTCCTTCCTGACTCTCGCCTACAACTACCTACCTAGGTACCCAGGTACCTCTACCGATCTATTCTTCTCCAGTCGACGCCATTCTCAGAAAAATACCGTCATCATCCATCCGCCCATCCGCCCAATTGACTCTGCATGCGCATGCGTGAAACCCTCCTCCTGATACCGCAATGGACCCCGTGACGCAGCAAGACAGTCCGTTGTCCGTTGCAGCCAACGTCGCCGGCATTCTCACCTTCGTCGTCGCCATCGTTGCGGCAGTGTACGTCCGGATCACATACCTGCGCAACAGCGATGAAGAGTATTTCCGCGTCAAGGCCTCCCTGTCCTGGTTCAAGACGGAGTCTACATGGCTCTCGGACCTGATCCGCAGCGCCGGCGAGAGGCCCGGGGGCCCACGTCAGCACCAGCCGGAATACCAAATGTACGCCTTCGTCATGGACGACCTGGTCAAGCTGGAGCAGCGCATCCTCGAGCTGCTAGCCGAAGCCGAGACAAAGGCCGCCGGCCAGGATGCGGAGAACCAGGGCAAGTGGACGCTCGTGCCCAAGAGCTGGAGCTTCACTACCAACGTCGCCATGGCCTGGCTGCCCGTCCGTTCCAAGACGTTGGACTTGGTCCGGCAGCGCGAGGCTCTGACGGCTCGGGTGCAGTTCACGCAAATGAGCATGATATCTTCGTGAGGGCCCTTATGATTTTCCCTTTTGTTGTTGCTGGCCGTTGGCCGCCGTAGCTCTAGCTCTAGCTTATACGTGTTGTAGGCGAATTCGAGATTTGGAGTCAAGGATCACGTGGACGGAGGCGAAGACGGGAGACAGCTTTATTCGTATGGAGAAGCAAATCGCCGAGCAGCGAGCCCAGATCCATCGGCTGGAGGATCTCGTCTACCGTCTGATGCATCAGAATCGGCTCCGCAACGCACATGCACACATACACGACCAGTCGTTGACCGACGCCATCAAATCACGGCGAGTGTCCGAGTCTTCGCAGCCAAGCCCAACAACCGAGCCGACGAGGCGGGGGCGCGAACAAAGAGCCAGTTCTCAGTCAACCAAGAGATCATCGAGATCCAAGTAGCGAACCGCGGGTTTTTCATTTGATGGCGTATCCTCCCTGCAACAGGTACGCACCCGCCGCGGCCAGGCTGACAACGGCCACGGCCAGATCGAGCTCCAGAACCGACCAGATCCACACGCAGCCCAGCGTCGGCGCCTGTTTTAAGACGTACAGGTAGCTGAACTTGTTGGTGATGTATATCAGGTGGCACCCGGCCCACGTGCTGGCAACGAAGAAGATGGCCTGCCGAATGGGGTGCTGGAAGCGCAGCGGAAGTCCCGGAACGAGGTTCGGGCTCGTGGGGTGCGCGTGGAGGTTGTAGAAGAGGAAGAAGAGAACTGCGGCCCAAACAACATCAGCATGGGCACATTACATTGTCACCACCTTCGAATCAAAACCCACCAAAGAATGCGAGAAGCGTGCGACTGATGATGGCGGAATACTCGATGCTCATGGCGTACTGGTTCTGAACCAGCACATCGAAAGTGCCGTGGACCATGGCCAGGCTCACGGTCCACAGCAGCGTGTCCATGATGCGTTCCATGGCAGGAGACAGCAAGGCTTCTTCCCCCTCGTCCTCCTCTTCTTCGTCGTCATCTTCGTCATCACTGCTGGCGGCTTTGCTGGGCTTGCCGATCCGGACGGCGCCCTTGGGCAGGTTCTTGTTCCTCGGGTCCTGGTCGGCCTGCTTGAAGAGGCCTCTCTCCTGGGCGAGCTGGAGCAGCGTGGCTTCGCTGGGACCAGACCGATCCGGCTGTGCCAAGGGGATGCTGCTGGGTTCCTTCACCCTCTTTTCCCTGCCCTTCTTTGCCATTTCTTTCGATGCGTCGTACCGTCCCGGCACTCGGACTGCGGAGTAGGCGCCCACTCTCAATGGTCGATAGCTACGAACAAACAAATGGGTATGCCGTCTGGGTAAAGTATCCCTGCAGCTCTAAGGTTTTGACGTCGTCGTCGTCGTCGTCGTCGTCGTCGTCGTCGCGTTTGGCGTTTGGTCGCGTGTCGTTGGATGACAAAGACGCAGTAGCTGTGAGTTGACAATCTGTCTGACTTTCTCCTGACAGCTTGTTCCCCACTGTCCGCCATGCGCTCTCGGCTCTCAGCCCAAAAATTAGAGCTCCGGCCCCTGCAAGACATCGGTCCAGTGACCTACGGACCCCTGCCCGGCGCATGACATAGCCAGCACGTAGGCACCAGTCTCGCCAATCACCGGGCGTCGCTCGCCCCGCCAGGCGGGTTGAGTGCGGCCAAGGACCCCGTTCCGCGATCTGTCACCGCCTGCATTTTCGAGAAGGGAAACGGAAAACGGGTGCGACACACACCCGCACACACACGCACACCGACTGCTGCCCGCTCCGTGACGCAACAGACGAGGAGGCAGAGGCAAATGAAAGATCCCCAGGATGAGAACCGTCCGGGTTGCGAAGCATATCTAATTTCCCAGCCGATCATCCTCCCGCTGTTGTCACCCCACCCAAACCACCGTTGACATTGACCATCACCACCGCTGAACCACCCTACGGATACACTACTTACGCTAGAAGATACTCCTCCGATATTGGACCAGGGTCCAAGGTCCCCCAAATCGCCAGGTGGCATCTCAATCCTCCGCGCCCTCTCTGACTCTTTCCTCTCTCTCTCTCTCTCTCTCTCTTTCTTTCTCTCGCCCCCCCGGCGATGACGGCTACCCAGTGCCTGTTGCCTTGCATCTAGAGCGATTAACCACCTTTGAGAATATACTCTATTCGCTCCGCGTCCTCCGTGGCCGTCTTCCACGTTCAATCCTTGCGCAGAGTTGCGGCCCGCCAACACGCGCCACACCGCATCCACGACACCTACCCCCCTCTCTCGAAGACGACCCCGCCTTGGGAAACTTGAAGCTTTACATTACCCGTTTCCGAACCGAATCTGCGAACTATAAGAGTCGGGAGAGTAGACTCGCGCGACCGGAAATCGACAATGGGCTGGAGTGCTTTCATTGGCGCCCTGCTGGTGGCTCTCGCACCGGCACTGTACATATACTTGGTTCCGCTGCTCACGCCGCGCCTGCCGACCCTGGAGGATAAAAGAATATGTCTCCTAATTGCGCACCCGGATGATGAGGCCATGTTCTTTGCACCAACCGTCCTGGCCCTTACCAAGCCTGAGACCGGCAACCACGTCAAGATCTTGTGTTTGAGCTCAGGTAGGAGAAGACCCGGGGAGAGCTGCTGGAGGGGCAATGCGGCGCAATGGCTGACGAGTGGCGCACTTGTGTAGGTGACGCCGATGGTCTGGGCGAGACTCGTAAGAAAGAATTGGTCAAGAGTGGTATGAAGCTCGGCCTGCAGCAGGAGCAAGACGTCTTCGTCATTGAAAGCCCGTGAGCAAACACCCCTTCCCGTACGATCACCAAATCAACCAACCTGCTGACCACCCCGCCCCTTACCTTCAGCGACTTCCAAGACTCCATGACCAACGTCTGGGACAAGACCAAGATCGCCTCCCTCCTCGGCCGCGCCTTCGCCCCGCAGCTTGCGCGGCAGCGCGCTGCCGGCGAGGAACCCGACGCCAACATTGACGTCCTCATCACCTTCGACTCGCTCGGTGTCTCCTCCCACCCGAACCACATCTCGCTGTATCATGGCGCCCGCGCCTTCATCGCCGCCCTCTCCGCCGACCCGCGCTGGCCCTCCCCTGTCGACCTGTACACCCTGACCTCGGTCTCCGTTGCCCGCAAGTACAGCAACTTCCTCGACGCGATACCCACGCTGTTCTCCTGGGTCACCACGGCCGGCAGCAACCCCCCAAAACCGCCCAAAAAGCCGAAGAAAGATCATGGCGATGACGACGATGATAGCGAGGACGGGGACGAGGACGACAACGACAACTACCACCCGACCGCCCTCGTGTTCCTCAGCGAGCTGGGCTCTCACGGCGGCTGGGCGACGGCGTGGAGCGCCATGACGACGGCGCACAAGAGCCAGATGGTCTGGTTCCGGTACGGCTGGATCGCGTTGAGCAGATACATGGTGCTCAACGACCTGCGGCTGGAAAAGGTCGAGGCCGATGACGGGAACGCAAAGGCCTGACTTGCGCCGCAATGCCATCGTTCCAAAAAAAAAAAAAAAAAAGGAGACCGAACCGGGAGACTCAAAATAAATATAAAGAAAAGGCCCGCATACCACCTATCTAGCATCTCGCACTCATTCCACCCCTCCCTTCTTCATCATATGCAGGCGTTTTATTCATGGCTTTTTTCCCCCCCCATGAGCTTGTTTCAAGTCAGTAGGATGGCATACACTCTTGGTACACATTCATCAGCGTTGCGGGCACAGCACGAAGGGCACTACATAGCCGCATGCATGGTATATACTTGTTCTCTGTCCTCTTCTACATCCGTGGGTAGTGTTTGTTTTATGCACAGAACACACAATGGCGTCTCTGGAGCCCTTGCATAACCCCGTTCGGCATACAATGCCACCCAAGTTACCATACAAGGGCCTTCAAAACCGCCTTCTTGTCCAGCTCCTTGATGTCGGTCTCGGCCGTGGCCGTGTCCGTGTCCATGTTAATGCCCACTTCCTCCTCCCTTGAGTCGTTCTGCACCATGGCCTTCCCGCTACGCAGAAACCGCTCGTCCTCCCCGAACCTCAACTGTCGCCGTTGGCGGACCATCCTTCTTGTGGCGTGTCGAATGGTAATCGGCATGCTCTCGTACGCCGGCTCGCCCGACAGGGTCATCACGGGGATCAGGTCCTCGGGCTTAGTCACGCCGTCAGAGTTGGCGTACTTCACACGGCTCGGGTCCGGGGCCAGTCGTTGCGTTGGCGCACCAGGGACGAGACGCTTCACCCATCTGGTCTTCTGATTCGTCTCCGTGTTTGCGATCCTCACGGTTCCCCCGTTCGTTGTGTAGGTAATCGGATCCGGCAGAAAGCGGTAGAAGTCGCCGACGAAGTGAGGGATGATCTGGGGGGAAAGATGTGGCCGGTGTCGCAAGCTTTTGCTCGTCCGGCGAAGCCACTGCTGGCACCAGCGCTGGATGGTGTACCACATCATGTGCTTCCTGGTCTTGAGACGTAGATGGCGAGCAATAGAGCTCGGCGGAGGCGAGGGATACAGCGATTCGAACAGCGCTTCCTCGACCTCTTCACACAGCGAATCGTACTCGGTACGGCGGTGCTTAATGGCCTCCCAAGCCTCGTCGAGCCTTCCGGCACTGATCAACGATTTGACGTAGATATCTATCTCGTGAAGGCCGACTTCCGCCATAAAAGGCTCGCCCCGCATGGTCTCCCACAATGAGAGCACCTCATCCGCGCGAATCATTCTGTTGGTGTCGCCCATTATTCTCCATTCCCTGTTGGCGGGTGCAGAAGACAGTATATAAGTCCATTCGAGGAGCGAGGACCAGGAGCTTTGCGGTATCGGGATTTGCCATCGCTGAGAGATGTACATAATCAGCTTTTGGGCAAGAATAACGTGACCGCTACATCCGAACGATTGCACGATAGCGTGGATCAGACGCTCCGTCGGCTGCAGTAATGGGTTCAAGTTTCTCCTCTGAACGCCACCGACGATTTGTGCTGCTCGATGATCCTGCAAGTCCGTGATCTTGATCTTCCATGTCCGCCAGAGAAGTCCGATCATATCCCGGAATGAGCCCGCACGCGCGCTTGCCAACAGATACGCGCAGTAAAACTCCTCGTCCACCACCTTTCGCTCTCTCTGGATATAGCGTCGGAGCCGTCTCACAGGTGCGGGCAGACTAAGAAGACGGTGCATGTCGTGGGTCGGCAGCCAGCGAGCGCGGCCGAAGCTGTCTCGCTTGTGTGAAGCAATACTCAACCGCAATTTCTCGAGTGGCCAAAGCAATCGGGTTTCGGCGAATCCCTTTCTGCGTCTGGCCATGTTGCGCGGGCGTAACCGGAACCTAGCCAGATCATTCTGGGTGTAGGTCGGGTCCGTGAGGAACCGGGTTTTGAAGTACTCGGCAAAGACCAAACCGTCTCTGGGATTGCCAACGACGTCGCCCTTCATTTCCCCGTGCCAGATTCCCTTGGCCGCCTCGAAATCAGAAGCAGCTCCGGCGCATCGCAAAAGAACGACGTAGTCTGCTCGCGAGGGGTCGCTGCCTTGGTAGGACCGCAGGTCAAACAGAGAGCGCAATGCGTTGAAGGCGTTCCTGTAGATCTTTCGAACACCATATTGGTCTGCAACGGACGCGACAGAGCTGAACTGGCCAAGGCCACTCTGGATGCGCAGACCGTGGGTCGCGTCGCTCCTGGGTCCGACTCGGGAAGGGTCCAGAGACCGCACAATCTCGGAAAATGCAGTGGGCGAAAGCTTTTGTAATGCTTCGGCAACCTCGATCGGCTGTGGATGGCGTGCAAGTGCAACGACGCCCCTCAAGATGGTGTTTGTATCCTGCGACTGGACCGCCTTGAGCACATGCGCAAGGTGGACCCCGGGAGACTCGGCATACTTCTCCTTCACGGGCGCAATCGCGGCTTCGAGGTAGTGGGATTGGGACAGCGCCCTCGTCGAGAGACTCGGCTGGGTTCGGAGGGCGGATGGTCTTCTTGCAGGGGCTGCCGTGGACCAAAGACGATATTGTCGAGGGACTCTTCGCATGCGAGCCGACAAAACTCGTGAGGGGATACCGCGAGGAAGGGAGCAGAGAGGGAGCGGAAGCAGCTGTCGAGCGCCAATGGCCTCGACAACAGGTATCATGATGGAAGAATGGGATATTCTCGGTTCATGTCCAGTGAGCTGGTGAGGAGGAGGAGGAGGCCAGAAGCGAAGGTGCAGCTGTGAGAAAGTGTGCGTAGGCAAGAAAAACAAAGTCGTTGGAGGAGGACAGAGAAGAGGAGGTAGGTCAAGCGTAAGGTAAGGTACCTGACTGTAGGTAGTTTGCCATTGCGCCACCTCCTCCTCTTCCTCCTCCTTCTCGCTGCCAATGACAATAGCCCCAACAGCTTCTCCAACTTCTCTTCTGCCGCCTCCCCCTCCTTCTCCTTCCTCCCTGCCTCCTCTGGGCCCCGAACAGAGGCCCTGTAGTACGTACTGCACTGCAAGTGTCTGCTTTTGGACCCTGTCCCCTTCGGCCCCTTCCTCCCCAGCTCCAGCTCCCTTCCCTTCCCAACCGTGCCATCCTAGCCAGGGCGGGAAGCTCCACGTCTAACCCGGGGCAAGACCCATTCTGGTCCACTTTCCGGTGTGCCGTGGCACGCTCCTTTCAGAGTGTGGGCCGATTTGCGGAATATCTGTATTGCCGCCTCCGAGAACGGCCCGGCCAATGACGTGCGAGAGAAGCCATTGGGTGCAAACTGCACAATTCTGATGTGTGCCTGGACCCACCACTGTTCTCGGCCATCCCAGTTGACTTGCTGTGTCTTCGTCGAGAATCGCGCCCTCCCCGTACCAACCATCACACGACCGACCCCCCCTTGTTCCATCTCACTCATCGACCCGACATTCATCTTTTCTCACCATGGCAGACGTCGGCGAAGACACGACCCACGTTCAGGAACCCCTCGACCTCGTCAAGCTCCTGCTCGATGAGGTGGTTTTTGTCAAGCTCAGAGGCGACCGAGAACTCAAGGGCAGGCTCCATGTGAGTACCGCCCGTGTTTACTTGGGATTGATTTGGGACTTTCTGACATTGTTTGGCAGGCATACGACAGTCATTGCAACCTGGTTCTAGGAGAGGTGGAGGAGACGATTTACGTCGTGGATGAGGATGAAGAGGACGAAGATGTGAAGGTGAGTGAGAGAGGGAGAGAAAGAGAGAGAGACCTGGCTCCGTCTAGCTCGGTCATCACAAGCTGACACGAGTTTACAGACTATCAGCAGAAAGTCGGAGATGTTGTTTGTTCGAGGTAGGCCTTCCCTACGGCACCCTAGACGTGCACTGAGCTGACAGTCTTGCAGGCGATAGCGTGGTGCTCATCTCCCCTCACACATCGTCATAGTCAACGCGGGATTACCGCACCTTCTCGCATCACCCACGAAGCAAGAATGAGATGAGCTCGGAACGCTCGCGATTCGACAGGCGGTAGTAGTATGTGCCGGGTTCAAGCACGGTTGGGGTTTCGGTGGGAACCGAGACATGTGCGGACCCTACCACATCGTCGTGGATGTCAGCGCGGCCTTGCTTCCATATACCCCCATCGCGAGGCCTCATTGACCGTCCAGGACGTGTGCAGCATTGGTGCTGCCTCGATAAGGTCTTGAAGGGCGTTGGGCCAAGGAGCAATGCACTCCCAGGAGCGACGACTGAGAGGTAACTTGGCGCATCAACCATGGATCAGGGGTCACTCAATCTTTGATGTTGTTTGCCGTTCAAATAGAGATTTCGATCAATAGAGCATATACAAGCTCAACCAAACGCCGGCTCCTCCTTAACTTGAAGTTCCATTGGTGGATGCCTTGCTCCGTTGTGACTCCCGGGCTTCTGACGGTTATCCCAGCACCACAACGTCCCTCCAGAGGCGCAGTAAGCTTGGCTAAGCCACAGTTGAGACAACGGACAAATGACCCACTGTCTGAGTCACCCAGCAGGGCCCTACATTGCATTGCTTCTGCTCATTGCCTTGGAACGGCCCGCCAGGTGCCTATCCGTACCTAGGTAGGGTAGTTTTGTCGAGCTGCGGATATGGATGGCGGGGCCTAAGGCTGGCAATGGAAGCTCGTTCCGCCGCGATTCACCAGCGCAGAATCCGGGGACATATCTGGTCCGTGCGACAGCTCTTATCGATAAGCCCCACCGAGTTACTCATGACTGGTTACGGCATTGCTGCTTTAGAGCATGACCACTGAAGATTATCTGCAAGACAGACGGGCGGGGATTACACCGTGTTGTACAGCGGGTGCTTCGTAGAAGGCAGAACCGTCGGTAGAGTTGGTTTACACAACACACATTTATCAGACTTACAAGAATTCCACATAGGAGCATCCACGACTAGCAAGACAAACCCGAGGCAGGGAACGTGTATTACACACACCTCTGCCCACGCGTCGACTCCCTACTGTGGATCTAGACTTGTTAAAGCGGCGGTGCATTCTGTCACAATGGTGGGGAAGGAATGTGGCCTCGACTGTCACTGACGACTGGACTGACGGGAGGTACCACGGTACCATACTAACTGCCTGCACACCCTACCTGCCTAGGTAGGTACAGGCACCGTCTATCTACCGACCACAGGTACTCACTTCACTTCGCCGCTCGAGTCAATCTATGACTCTTTTCTCTCCCAACCGTCGCAGCGCCAAATTTGCTTGCGAGACGCATTCTACCCTCCCATCCATATATATATAAACCGGCACCTCGCGGCACCAGACACCATCTTCTTCAACGGCATCTTTCTCCATCCACCCTCTCCGTCCCGCTTCCTGTCCGCTCCGACCTGCATCAATGATTATCAGGATACGAACCTAAACGCTCACCCGACATGACGAGCAAGACCATAAAGTCGTTACCGCACGAGAAGCGCAAGGGCGAGGCTGTATGAACCCCCCCTCTCCCATCCTTTTCCTGGACAAGCGCCATCCTTGCACGGCAACATCCCAATCACTGACGCATTCTGTCCTAGGCCCTGAGCGACTTTGCCGATTATGTCGAGAAGCAGCAGGCGCTACGGTACCCAAGCTCCAAGTCAGCCGACATCTCCAAGGTCCCCACTGCCGCCCCCGAGCACCAGCATGCCGAGCTTGACGAGCTCTTCGATAACCTCGACCTGGCCGAGGCCACCTCGGGCGTTCGGTTGAAAGACCTTCTGTTGGGCACCGACGGCGGCACGCTTCAGCAGCTGGAAGGGGTTGTCCAGGAGAGGATACTCGAGGGCCATGGAGAGGCCATCTTTGAGCTCGGCTTCGAGAGCAACGGCGAGTCGATGGCGCTCACTCTCAGTCAGTGGAACGATGCGTACACAAGGCTGAAGGACGCGGCCAAGAGGATACGCGCCGACTGCCAGACCCTCATCACAAAGAACGTCGACGGCGAGATGGATGCGTCAAGCGCGAAACCCGGCAAGGAAAACCACTGCAGTGGCAAAATCTTGATCCGACAGGCTCCGGCGA
Source organism: Colletotrichum higginsianum IMI 349063 (assembly GCF_001672515.1). Classification (NCBI taxonomy): domain Eukaryota; kingdom Fungi; phylum Ascomycota; class Sordariomycetes; order Glomerellales; family Glomerellaceae; genus Colletotrichum; species Colletotrichum higginsianum. Next base: position 603,718 of record NC_030955.1, read on the forward strand.
CCGTGGAGGATGTCATTGAGACCCGGATAGCCGTTGTGGGCAATGGTATGTTCCTCCCGTATCTCACAAGCCTGCTCCTCGTTGCAGACTCCCGCGGCCCAGACTAACGACTACTCCTCACAGTCGACGCAGGCAAGAGCTCTCTTCTGGGCGTTCTGGTGAAAGGCGACCTCGACGATGGTAGAGGACGGGCGCGGGTGAACCTCTTCCGACACAAGCACGAGATTGAAACGGGCAGAACCAGCTCCGTCGGCATGGAGATACTGGGGTTCGATACTGTTGGAGAGGTCGTTACCTCGGAGACCCCTGGGAGTAGGCGATGCACCGTATGACAGGTACGAAAGAGAGCGGTCCACTAACGTGCGCCCAGGGAAACTGTCGTGGGAGGAGATCGGAAAGCGCAGCGCCAAAGTCATCACCTTCACCGACTTGGCAGGCCACGAAAAGTACTTGCGAACGACGGTATTCGGGTTGCTCTCCAGCAGCCCCAACTACTGCCTGCTGATGGTGGCGGCGAACAACGGTTTGATCGGCATGAGCAAGGAGCACCTGGGCATCGCCCTGGCCCTCAACGTGCCCGTCATGGTCGTCATCACCAAGATTGACATTTGTCCGCCGCAGATCCTCGAGCAGACCATCAGCCAGATCACAAAGATTCTCAAGAGCCCAGGGGCGCGCAAGATCCCCATCTTCATCAAGGACCGCGAGGAGTGCATCAACACGGCCACCCAGTTTGTCAGCCAGAGGATATGTCCCGTGTTCCAGGTCTCCAACGTCACGGGCGAGAACCTCGACTTGGTCCGGACGTTCCTGAACATCCTGCCGCACCACGGACGCTACGACTCGGACGCCCCCTTTGAATTCCACGTCAACGACACCTTCTCGGTCCCGTTCGTCGGTACTGTCGTCTCGGGAATCATCAAGTCTGGTGTTATCCACGCCGGAGACAACGTTCTCATCGGACCGGACTCGTTAGGGCAGTTCACGACCACCAGCATCCGTTCGATCGAGCGCAAGCGACTGGGGGTGCCAGCTGCATCTGCGGGGCAGTCGGCATCTTTCGCCCTGAAAAAGGTCCGTCGCAAGGACGTCCGAAAGGGCATGGTTGTCCTGCCCAAGCTCGAGGGACAGCCGGCTCCCAAGGTGCACAGAGAGTTCATTGCGGAAGGTGAGTCACCCGGTGTGTTATGTGCTGGCATAGTGGCCCGAAAGCTAAATCGGTCTTCAGTATTGATCCTCTCTCATGCCACCACCATCAAGACCAAGTACCAGGCCATGTTGCACGTCGGTCCGGTCTCGCAGACATGCGCGATAATCGACGTCGATCGTCCGTACATCCGGACTGGCGACAGGGCGACGGTGGCGTTCCGGTTCGTGCAGCGACCCGAGTACCTCGCCCCAGGCGACAGGTTGCTGTTCCGAGAAGGCAGAACCAAGGGCCTCGGGATCGTCAAGTCGGTTGGCTACGACCCCAACAAACCGCTATACCCGCACGGCGACGACTCGGCACAGGGCGAGGACGGCGCGGCTCCGGATAACGAGGGGGAGAAGAAGCCTGCCAACGGTCAGGCTACGGCGTGACGGGTTGGCGTTTGCTTTTACTGTGTACGATTGATTGGCGTGTCCAGCGGTTTTTGACTAGAGCTTTGCAGGGGGTTGGGTCTCAGCATTGGGTTTTGGCGATACCAGGTATTATATTTTGTTTAGCAGGCGGGCCATAACAGCCTCGTACATTCACTGACACGGCGTTTGGGTATCGAGATCCACTGCGCGGCTGTACACCTCTGCGTGATGGAACTTACTACCACATGCGTACTGCACTGGTCAGTCAAGCTGTATGGACTCGGAAAAGCGGATGTTGAAGTGTCGTTAGCTGTTTGGTCAGAAGACGAGAGGCCGCCATCCGCACGAAGGCCATGCAATTTTTATATAAAAAAAATTGAGCTCACAACAAGCCTGGTTGAGGTGAGACGAGAATCCTCATAGGATTCTAGAAAACAACCTTGGTAGGGGCTGGGGAGGAGGCGCAAGTGACGGAAGCGTCGGTGGGGCGCCGGCCATCCTCCATCCTTTCGGAGTCCGCATGCCCCACTCTCCGGAGGGAGGCCCCTCCGATGATGGCTGCTCAGTTCCCGATCAAGGGCATGTCCGCCGAGTCTGACGTCTGTTTTATGTTGTTGTTTTTCTAGAGCTCAGCTAACCCCGTGCGGTACAAAATTCGGTGGTCCTTGGGCTGAGGGCATCTCGGGACCAGGTCCGGGGCCTTTCGACTCGGCGTGGACAGGCTCTCTCTACCTTCTTGACACGGCACCTGGTAGGTCCTCTTTGCCCCATTCTGGCCATTGGGAGAAATGTGCGAGCGAGCTCTCCGCCTCGTTATGCACCAAGCAAGGTAGTTCGCGGCGACACAGTCCTGGCTCGTGCAATGCATCTATATTCCTGGATCTGATGCCGTGTGAAAGAATGTCTTGGGTGGTGGCAGCTAGCTTTTGATTTGAAAAACGATGGGCTAGCGCCAGTCGATGTGTCGAAACGAGAGAGGCTACGTACGGGTCTGGTGATCCTGTTGACATTGCTAGATTCTTGTAAGTAAGTGAGATGGAGAATGAGGAAGTGAGTGATTGATTGGATGAACTGCGAGTTGGAGTGATAGTGAGAGTGGTGAGAGTGTGAGTGTGAGTGTGAGTGTGAGTGAGAAGAGTGACAGGAGGACGGCGAATGGCAGGCGCCAAATGGCCCAATGCACCACGAACGCCGCCGACCAACCCCCGTGCGACATGCACCCAATCAGCGGTCACAGACCCACAAGGGGGCCGCCTGCAGCGTCTTCTCAAACGCCAAAAGTGTTTCGTTTTCTCCTTCTCCGTCTTCACCTACTGGCCCTGCTTGCTGCCTCTGCCACTGCTTCCGCCTCTGCCACTGCCTCTGCCTATGCCCTTGAGCGAGAGGTAGGACCGACGAGGCCACCTTCTCCCCCTGCTTTTCACGCAAAGTCACCACGGTGCTTTCCTGGGAAAGGGGGTCTCTCTCCCGGCATCCCGCCTATCTGTTCTGACCAGTCCGAGTCCCAGGGGACCACCAAAACCCCGGACCAGAGTGGTTGGTGTCTTGACGCCCCGGTCCGATGGCTTCGACGGTCGAGGGGGACCTATCAGACACGATGACATACAACCATACCACCCATGCCCACCCAGCACGGCGGTGTTATCCCGTTGGTTGAGGAGGACGGGGAGCGACCCGATTTGAGATGTGCTACTGAATCGAGGGAAAGGAAGGGTCTATCTCTGGATGGACGGATGGATGGATGTTGGTGGTCTGGCTGACGTCGTCATCGTCGTCGTCGAGAAGAGGCAGAAGCAAGCACAAGTGTCTTCTGCCGCCTCTTTTTCTTTTTCTTTTCCTTTTCCGTTTCTGTTGCTCTTAACCAAGCCCGTCATCACTTTCCTCTCTGCTCCTCTCTTCCATCCTTCTCCCCTTCTCCCTCCGTCTACTAATACCCCCCCTCCCCCCGAGCCGCCCATCAGAAGACTCGTTCTTGTCTTTCCTGTCTGACCCGAAAGGCGAAAAGGCCAAAGCCAAAAACCAAACAGTCACAGCAAACGTGTTTGGGGTGTCATTGACCTGCAGACGGCAGCAACTCCCGTTTCATGAACCCCGGGAAACCTCAGATCGGCGACCCCCGTTTTGCCTCCACAGAGAGAGAGAAAGCGGCGAGCGCCATTTGATCGCAGCCTCGTTGTGTCCCAAGTCACTCTCTACCCTCACTCTCTCAAGAAGTTACGTTTACTCGCTCGGGCTCCTTCTTACCTCCAGCCGGACCGACGCCCGTCACCAAACGCAATTGCCCGTCGTCTGGTGTCACCGACACACACATACACACATACACACAACACGTACACACCAACAGTCAGTGCCATCGTTGACAACACCAACAGCATCAGTGTTGGTGAAGGATCTCTCTCTCTCCCTCCTTGGCTTCCCTGTTGACTTTCGGACAAACACCACCCGTCCGGTCACTCTGCGTGCGAGAGCCACGCGGAGAACCAAGCTCCCGAACCCCTTCTCTTCCCCGTCGTCTTCATCTCATCTTTCGTCTGCTACCTACCCCAACCTTACGTCTCTTTCGGAACATTCGCCTTCCCTTCATCCCTTCGGACCCCCCTCCCTTTTACAAACGGCCTTTCCGTTTGCTCCCTGCCCATCAGGCTCATCTTCGTTCGTCCCTGTCTTGCCGGCGTACATCGTAGAACATTGCATGGCATAAAGTTGTCCAGGCCAAGCTCTGGACCCTGTCGGCCCTGCGACCCGCATTGACGCAGTTCTTCAAGCCGATCTTACCGTCACTCCTCCTCCTCTTCGGCATCCTCTGTCACTCTGACACGCGAGACGTTTCGACCCTTCTGCTCTTCTGTTCTTCTCTGCCCCTCGTCGCCCGCGCAACTCGACAAGCTCGACTGTCACGCTGCTGTCATTCCATCCCCCCCCCAAAAGTCAAGCGCCTCCCGGCTCAATCCTGGTCTGTCAGTTTCTTCGTCCACCATATTCCTGGCCCGCTTGGTCACTGCACTTTCGACGATTCGATCTTGCGCCACGAAACGTCCCTTACGAATAAACTACGATAACTTTGATCAGCACTTTCAACGAACTGAACGAGACTCCCACCAGCCACGATTCCCAACGGCGGCCACGCCCGAGGACGACGACATCTCAGTTGAATTCAACCAGCAACTACTCCCGGACATGAAGAGGTCAATAGTCCAATACCCCCGTCGGCACTTGGTCCAGCTCGTGTTCCTCGTCTCGGCGGCCACGGCGACCACTATCAGCGTCGGGAGCACAGCGCTCAGCCTGTCTAACTTCCAACTGATTGCCGAGGTTTCTGTGCCGCTGGGTTGCTTGTTGGCATACAACAATCCTATCCAAGGATGCGAGGCCACCGATTTTGCCAGCAAGAGAACATGCTCGACCACGTGTACGAGTGGGCTGGCACGCATGCAAAGCACCCTCCAAGATGCCTGCCAGGCGGTTCAAGTCCAGGCCAACACGATCCTCGGCCAGGCGCTCGCGGGAAATCTCGTCACCTTGCTCTGTGGTGCCACCAATCAACCGACGTCGTCACCAGTGCAGACCGTCAAGCCCAGCACCACGACAGTGTTCATCCTGCCGTCGACCAGCGCCGTCAAGCCTCCTCCACCACCCCCGCCACCACCGGCTACTACTACTCCCGTCCTTCCACCTTCACCACCGGTTACAACTACTGTCCTCCCACCTCCGCCTCCGCCATCTATGACGTCGGCACCGGTACTGCCACCTCCAGTTCAGTCTTCTCCTCCTCCACCGCTACCGCCACCGACTACGGCCGTGCCGCCCGTCTCCAATCCAGTACCGCCGCCGCCGCCGCCGCCGCCGCCGCCGCCGCCTCCACCTCCCACCACCATAGTCACCTCTACGACCACGACTGAAACCCAAGCAACACCTCAGACCACGTCGACGAAGCCTCCCGTCAACCCCCTAGACGCTTTGCTGCAGAACGGTGCACAGGGCAAGACAACTGGAGGCGCTTTTGAATGGGGGCTGCCGGCCCTTGCTATCATCTTTTCGGGTTTCTTGTGATCGGTGGATGAGAAAGTGTGGATGGGGATGAGAAGATACCGGGGAAGCAAAGCACAGCGCTATCCAGAGCATCCTATCAATAACTAATGTGTACGATTACGAATTTCCCTTACCTGAAGGGCATAATGGGGTGAAGTATGTCACGAAAGGCGCTGGCGGGTTAATTAGATCCTAACGAGAGAGGAATGAAGATACCACGGCCCGAGGGGGAGCGCTACTCACGACCATTGCGTGGATTATGATTCTCCACGATGCAGAAGAGACTTTCATTGGGACATGGAACCTGTAACACTAGATACCATTTAGCATGGCTTCAGCACATTTAGACGGCTGACTATGAAAGAAGAAGTCAGGGGAACGACATTAATCTGACTTGTTACTTGGCGCATAATGATTGTGTCTGGAATCGCGCTTATGAGTGACAATCCGACACGGGTTTTTTTTTTTTTGAAGCCCTCTGAGGTGGACGAACAATCATATATGAATGGCGCCGCCAACTCGAGGTCTCCCACGTCAGACATGCAAGAACACCCCCTCCGTGCAAGGATTTCCCCGCCAGCGTGATGCCGGGTCCGGGCCGCCGCGCAGCCGAGCAGATCCCGGCCTGCGCGCATGAACCGAGGGCTCCCATTCTGCGGGCGCGGCCGCTCGACCAGTCATCGCGGTTCATGTAGCCGGGGTACCTTGCTCAGAAGAACGGTGTTTGAAAGGAGCGCCTGGTCGAGTGATCGGCCAAGGCTGATGGGGGGGGGGGGGGGTTTAGGCAGGGTCGGCCTTGGGGCGAGCCGAAGGTCGGGGGTTCGTCTGGTTCGTCGAATCACCTTGGCTTGAAGGGTGCTGTACTCCATATGGGCGTTCCACGTCATGTGTCGCCTGGGTGATCTAAGCGTGATGCTTGGAAGTGTGATTGACGAGCTTGGTGTGGCCCGGAACATGGAGCCGGGGCCGGGGCCGGGGTGGGGAGTGTCAACCGCCTGCGGTCGGTTCGGATCGGATCGGGGGTGGTTCGGGCCCGGCGGTCTTCGAAAGAGGACACGGCGGAGGGGGCCGGGAGTCATTTGCATCCCGCTGTCCCGCTCCGATGTCTTCTCGCACCCAGGTGGGCGGCGGGTTCGGCCATCTGTTCCCCCGGCTTTTCACACCGACGGAAGCTTCAGGCTCTTCCGAGGCTGAGAGAGAGTGGATGGGGCGGCGGCTGGGAGACAATTTCAACCCTGGTTTTTACCGTCTCAAGTACTGGTGGACTCATCCCTCATCGCCAAATCCACGAGTCGCTTGTGAGAGTTTTCTCTCCCGTCACACCGTTCACTTCACTGTGCCATCGATTATTCTTCCGCGTTGGCCCGCTGAGACGGCATGACATACGGTGCAATTGACTGATTTACTGAGAGTTGTAGACCAAAGCACCATGAATATCACAGGACGCTGTGTTAACTTGTCTCACTACGCAAACTCGACCTCAAGAAACCAACAAAAGAGTCTCAACAGCCCCCACGAATCCTCCCCCCTCATGGCCCATATCCCGCGAACCCCCTCGTCAGTACCAGCAGCAGCCACCGCAACATCCATATGGCGCACCACTGGCACGGCCCGAGGTGGTGTTCGAGGCCCACGCGGTCGAGCGCGCAAGGACGGACGCCGCGGTCCCGGCAGACCCGCATCTGGTTCGTTCCCCCGGTCCGGCACTGGCAGCACGTTCCAGAAGCACCAGACGCGGTCGCGGCCGGCGACGCCGAGGCTGTTGTTGAACACTCCTGCAGGTTCATGCCGTTCATCGTGGGGTTTGGAAATTCTAATGAAGGAGGGGTTCCCTCGTCCAATTTGGGTGAGAAGCTGATCTGTATTCAACGGAGGGGCGATGCGATGCTTGACCGGGGATGAGAGGAATCCCCAGTTCTCGCAGACCGTCGTGGCGTTATT